>NC_064614.1:84934062-86138125 GCF_023898315.1 Schistocerca nitens | reverse complement strand
CATGTTCGTTGCGTCGGTGCACTGCTGCTGCCACTTGAATCCAGTGTTGCCAGACAGTGATAGGTTTCCCGTGGCATCGAATGTATGGCCGTTTTTTTGCGACTGGTGGGAATTTTAAATCAAACATTCGACTTCTTTGTGTTAATTTCGGCTGTAAGACGCACCTGAACTTTGGAGGCAATTTTTCGAAGAAAAAAGTTCGTCTTTTTTCTTTTTGGGTCATCAGTCTTCGGACTGAAATGATGAGGCCCACCACGAATTTCTCTCCTACGTCAAGCTCTTCATCTCAGAGGAGCACTTGCAACATACGTCCTCAATTATTAGCCGGATATATTCCAATCTCTTCCCCTCCTCTACAGTTTTTGCCTTCTACAGCTCCCTTTAGTACCATGGAAGTCAGCCCCTCATGTCTTAACAGATGCCCTATCATCCTGTCCCTTCTCCTTATCAGTGTGTTCCACATATTCCTTTCTTCTCCGATTCTTCGCAGACCCCCTCATTCCTTACTTTATTAGTCCACATAATTTTCAACACTCGTCTGTAGCACCACATCTCAAATGCTTCGATTCTCTTCTGTTCTCGTTTTCCCATAATCCATGTTTCACTACCATAGAGTGCTGTACTCCAGACGTACATTCTCAGAAATTTCTTCCTCAAATTAAGGCCTATGTTTCATTCTTCTCCTGGCCAGGAATGCCCTTTTTTGCCAATGCTAATCTGCTTTTGATGTCTTCCTTGCTCCGTCCGTTATTGATTATTTTACTGCCTTGGAAGCAGAATTCCTTAACTTCATCTGCTTCGTGACCATTAATTCTGATGTTAAGTTTCTCGCTGTTCTCATTTCTGCCACCTCTCATTACTTTCTTCCATTTGCTCTCAAACTATATTCTGTACTCATTAGATTGTTCATTCCATTCAGCAGATCATGTAACTCTTCTTCACTTTCACTCAGAATAGCAATAATAAGTAAGAGCTGCAAAATACTAACGCGAATTCTTTACAGATGAATGGAAAAACTGGCAGAAGCCGACCTCGAGGAAGATCAGTTTGGATTCCGTAGAAATGTTGGAACACGTGAGGCAATACTGACCCTACGACTTATCTTTGTTAGGAGAAAGATTAAGGAAAGGCAAACCTACGTTTCTAGCATTTGTAGACTTAGAGAAAGCTACCCCCCATGAACCATGGACCTTGCCGTTGGTGGGGAGGCTTGCGTGCCTCAGCGATACAGATAGCCGTACCGTAGGTACAACCACAACGGAGGGGTATCTGTTGAGAGGCCAGACAAACGTGTGGTTCCTGAAGAGGGGCAGCAGCCTTTTCAGTAGTTGCAAGGGCAACAGTCTGGATGATTGACTGATCTGGCCTTGTAACAATAACCAAAACGGCCTTGCTGTGCTGGTACTGCGAACGGCTGAAAGCAAGGGGAAACTACGGCCGTAATTTTTCCCGAGGGCATGCAGCTTTACTGTATGATTAAATGATGATGGCGTCCTCTTGGGTAAAATATTCCGGAGGTAAAATAGTCCCCCATTCGGATCTCCGGGCGGGGACTACTCAAGAGGATGTCGTTATCAGGAGAAAGAAAACTGGCGTTCTACGGATCGGAGCGTGGAATGTCAGGTCCCTTAATCGGGCAGGTAGGTTAGAAAATTTGAAATGGATAGGTTAAAGTTAGATATAGTGGGAATTAGTGAAGTTCGGTGGCAGGAGGAACAAGACTTCTGGTCAGGTGACTACAGGGTTATAAACACAAAGTCAAATAGGGGTAATGCAGGAGTAGGTTTAATAATGAATAGGAAAATAGGAATGCGGGTAAGCTACTACAAACAGCTTAGTGAACGCATTATTGTGGCCAAGATAGATACGAAGCCCACACCTACTACAGTAGTACAAGTTTATATGCCAACTAGCTCTGCAGATGACGAAGAAATTGAAGAAATGTATGATGAAATAAAAGAAATTATTCAGATAGTGAAGGGAGACGAAAATTTAATAGTCATGGGTGACTGGAATTCGAGTGTAGGAAAAGGGGGAGAAGGAAACGTAGTAGGTGAATATGGATTGGGGGTAAGAAATGAAAGAGGAAGCCGCCTGGTAGAATTTTGCACAGAGGACAACTTAATCATAGCTAACACTTGGTTCAAGAATCATGAAAGAAGGTTGTATACATGGAAGAAGCATGGAGATACTGACAGGTTTCAGACAGATTATATAATGGTAAGACAGAGATTTAGGAACCAGGTTTTAAATTGTAAGACATTTCCAGGGGCAGATGTGGATTCGGACCACAATCTATTGGTTATGACCTGTAGATTAAAACTGAAGAAACTGCAAAAAGGTGGGAATTTAAGGAGATGGGACCTGGATAAACTGACTAAACCAGAGGTTGTACAGAGTTTCAGGGAGAGCATAAGGGAACAATTGACATGAATGAGGGAAAGAAATACAGTAGAAGAAGAATGGGTACCTTTGAGGAATGAAGTAGTGAAGGCAGCAGAGGATCAAGTAGGTAGAAAGACGAGGGCTAGTAGAAATCCTTAGGTAACAGAAGAAATATTGAATTTAATTGATGAAAGGAGAAAATATAAAAATGCAGTAAATGAAGCAGGCAAAAAGGAATACAAACGTCTCAAAAATGAGATCGACTGGAAGTGCAAAATGGCTAATCAGGGATGGCTAGAGGACAAATGTAAGGATGTACAGGCTTATCTCACTAGGGGTAAGATAGATACTGCCTACAGGAAAATTAAAGAGACCTTTGGAGAAAAGAGAACCACTTGCATGAACATCAAGAGCTCAGATGGAAACCCAGTTCTAAGCAAAGAAGGGAAAGCAGAAAGGTGGAAGGAGTATACAGAGGGTCTATACAAGGGCGATGTACTTGACGACAATATTATGGAAATGGAAGAGGATGTAGATGAAGATGAAATGGGAGATACGATACTGCGTGAAGAGTTTGACAGAGCACTGAAAGACCTGAGTCGAAACAAGGCCCCCGGAGTAGACAACATTCCATTGGAACTACTGACGGCCTTGGGAGAGCCAGTCCTGACAAAACTCTACCATCTGGTGAGCAAGATGTATGAAACAGGCGAAATACCCTCAGACTTCAAAAAGAATATAATAATTCCAATCCCAAAGAAAGCAGGTGTTGACAGATGTGAGAATTACCGAACAATCAGTTTAATAAGCCACAGCTGCAAAATACTGACACGAATTCTTCGCAGACGAATGGAAAAACTAGTAGAACCCGACCTCGGGGAAGATCAGTTTGGATTCCGTAGAAATACTGGAACACGTGAGGCAATACTGACCTTACGACTTATCTTAGAAGAAAGATTAAGGAAAGGCAAACCTACGTTTCTAGCATTTGTAGATTTAGAGAAAGCTTTTGACAATGTTGACTGGAATACTCTCTTTCAAATTCTAAAGGTGGCAGGGGTAAAATACAGGGAGCGAAAGGCTATTTACAATTTGTACAGAAACCAGATGGCAGTTATAAGAGTCGAGGGACATGAAAGGGAAGCAGTGGTTGGGACAGGGTTTTAGCCTCTCCCCGATGTTATTCAATCTGTATATTGAGCAAGCAGTAAAGGAAACAAAAGAAAAATTCGGAATAGGGATTAAAATCCAGGGAGAAGGAATAAAAACCTTGAGGTTCGCCGATGACATTGTAATTCTGTCAGAGACAGCAAAGGACTTGGAAGAGCAGTTGAACGGAATGGGTGGTGTCTTGAAGGGAGGATATAAGATGAACATCAACAAAAGCAAAACGAGGATAATGGAATGTAGTCGAATTAAGTCGGGTGATGTTGAGGGTATTAGATTAGGAAATGAGACACTTGAAGTAGTAAAGGAGTTTTGCTATTTGGGGAGCAAAGTAACTGATGATGGTAGAAGTAGAGAGGATGTAAAATGTAGATGATGATGGTAGAAGTAGAGAGGATATAAAATGTAGACTGGCAATGGCAAGGAAAGCGTTTCTGAAGAAGAGAAATTTGTTCACATCGAATATAGATTTAAGTGTCAGGAAGTCATTTCTGAAAGTATTTGTATTGAGTGTAGCCATGTATGGAAGTGAAACATGGACGGTAAATAGTTTGGACAAGAAGAGATAGAAGCTTTCGAAATGTGTTGCTACAGAAGAATGCTGAAGATTAGATGGGTAGATCACATAACTAATGAGGAGGTACTGAATAGGATTGGGGAGAAGAGGAGTTTGTGGCACAACTTGACCAGAAGAAGGGATCGGTTGGTAGGACATGTTCTGAGGCATCAAGGGATCACCAATTTAGTACTGGAGGGTAGCGTGGATGGTAAAAGTCGTAGAGGGAGACCAAGAGATGAATGCACTAAGCAGATTCAGAAGGATGTATGCTGCAGTAGGTACTGGGAGATGAAGAAGTTTGCACGGGATAGAGTAGCATGGAGAGCTGCATCAAACCAGTCTCAGGACTGAAGATCACAACAACAACAACAGCAATCTCATCCTCGAATCGTGTCATTGATATCCTTTTACCTTACATTTTAATCCCACTCCTGAACATTTCTTCTATTTCCGTCACTACTTCTTCGACGTACAGATTGGACAGTAAGGGCGAAACACTACATTCCTGGCCCGCCGCTGTGGCCGTGCGGTTCTGGCGATGCAGTCCGGAACCGCGGGACTGCTACGGTCGCAGGTTCGGATCCTGTCTCGGGCATGGGTGTGTGTGATGTCCTTAGGTTAGTTAGGTTTAAGTAGTTCTAAGTTCTAGGGGACTTATGACCTAAGATGTTGAGTCCCATAGTGCTCAGAGCCATTTGAACCATTTGAACTACATTCCTGTCATACACCGTTTTTAATCCGAGCACTTCGTTCTTTGTCGTCCACGCTTATCATTCCCTCTTATTGTCTTATTGTCCGTAAAATACGATATCATCTAGTTGAATGGAACACAGATTCTTTTGTACGTGCCAAAAATGTGAAGCGGCACGCTGCGAGGTTTACGTAAGGAATTGGAAATGATGCGCCTGCAGACGTCCACGTGAGGAACCTTGCACCTTGCCTGGAATGGCGGGAGGTATTTCCGCGAGGAGCCGGCAGAGGCGAACTCGCTCATCTGGGGAAAGCGCGCACCGTACGCCGACTTCCCCGCCGCAGACGTCAATCCCAGAGAGGGCTCCGAATGCTCTGAAAGCAACAAAGGAGGCGGGCCGCCTCTTTCATCTCGCCTCGCAGACGCCGGAGCAACCCAATGTCAACGCGCGACAGCCGCCACGTGTGTATTCACCAACTGGAGACCGAGCAACATGCCGAGCGCCAGCCGCCGCCTAGCGGATGAGACCCTCATTTGCGACGAAGCGGGCCTCTGACCGTCTCAAAACGCTATAAAGCTCCTACAAAGGATCTCGCAGGCATCCCGGCGGGGCGACCATTCAGCTGGACCAGAAACAACTCCTTGGCACTAAAACAGTAAATGGAGTTACACATACAGTTTGTGTGTGTGTCATATTGAAAAGTGAAAACAGACTCAGGTGAAAATATATGCTAACAGAAGCAAGAAAATTCCAGTGATCATGGATGCGAAAAGGAGCCATTTGTGAGGTAACTACGCATTTGGGTTACCAGAAGACACTGACCTCGGTATGAAGTACTCTACTAGTTAACTGCTATTGATTATGATGTACCCTGTGTACGCAGGTACGTTTTCTGATATTTTCTTAACACTAATGTACAGGGTGTACCAAAAACGATCATCCGATTAAAAAAAAATCATATCAATTATGTTATTTGAGATATGTGCTTGAACAGCATACTGTTGGAAAGAGCAAACTCTCGAGATGCCAATATTATTCCTTGGAAGACTTGGAGTATTGCTGAGACTACAGGACTGTTGGCTAAACAGCCTTATGGTACATTGGTTCCCAGCATGCCATTCATTTTGTCTACGAGGAAGAAGAAGAAATTAAATGCTGATGAGTATTTGTTTATATGGGCCAAAGTCGGAAATGGCAATTGTAAAATAAAGATCAATGGTGAGTGTATGTTGCATTATAGACAATAAAGTTCCGTATCTCCTTTCCTTATCTCCTTTTTTAAAAAAAATTATTAACAATCACATATAACTAGTGCGGACTTGGTTTTGTGCTAGGCAGTGCGTGACCTTGAACTGCATGTAATATCTCTGACTTGGACTATTTTATCTGTGGCTTTAAGCTCTTTGGCCAACATGATGGCGCCCTGGGCGCACGGGACTTAGTTTTACTAGGCCCGTGATGCTGAATAATTACGTCCGGTCTGGGCCGCGCCCTAGGTCATGACTGGAAGTTGGACACTGGGATCTGGAAGTGTGGGAATTTTTAAATCAAAGGATTACTGAACGATGGATCAGTCGCACTAGATCCAATGATTCAGCCTTATATTACTGCCCTCCAAGGTCATCGAACCTGAATGTATCTGATTATTTCTTGTTGAGGCTTATAAAAGACTCTGTTTACGTGCCTCTGTTGCCAGCAACAATGAATGAACTGAGACATCGAATAACAGTAGCTGTGGAAGCTGTAACTCGAGACTAGCTCGCTGCAGTGTGGGAACATTTCGAATACTGCATTGACATGTGTCACGCATTTCAAGGGAGCCATATTGAGCACCTATGAAAAGGTATGAAAAAAAGTTTTTGAGTTTCTCGTTCATCAAAAAACAAAATTCACTGTATATGGTTATTAGTTTCAGAAATATAGACACGCAAAATCGTATGATTCTTTTTGATTCACCCTGTGTTTCTCCGGTGTAAAGAAATTTAAGGTGTAACATATCGTTCCCGGCCTCACTGTGGGATTGTTCTCATAGCTGTTGGACATGCCAGAGTCAGTTCGTGGCATCTAGTGGATTGGGCTTTGTACACCATGAAGAGTGGTTGGTCTCAACAGAATCCACCTAAGGAATTTGTGGTCAAAGCCTACTACGTCAGCTTAAAGATTGGTGCTATTGCCATGACAGCAATTGCTAGCGGAAGGTAATTTGGAAGGTGTGCTGGGAGGAAGCAATATTTTGCAGAGGAGTGTTATTAGTGGAAACAATGGGTTTCGGAAAACAGTTTCCTGACTGAAGAGCATGCTCTGTTACAGCTCACTGACTAATTTAAACTACAACGGGCAGGTTGAATAAACGTCTTTAGGTACACAAACGTTTTGGGTCGCTAGGGAATGTTGAAAAATCAGCTGTAGTTCTTCAGTCAGGATATCTACATCTACATTTATAATCCGCAAACCACCCAACGGTGTGTGGCGGAGGGCACTTTATGTGCCACTGTCATTACCTCCCTTTCCTCTTCCAGTCGCGTATGGTTTGCGGGAAGAACGACTGCCGGAAAGCCTCCGTGCGTACTCGAATCTCTCTAATTTTACATTCGTGATCGCCTCGGGAGGTATAAGTAGGGGGAAGCAATATATTCGATACCTCATCCAGAAATGCACCCTCTCGAAACCTGGACAGCAAGCTACACCGTGATGCAGAGCGCCTCTCTTGCAGAGTCTGCCACCTGAGTTTGCTAAACATCTCTGTAACACTATCACGCTTACCAAATAACCCTGTGACGAAACGCACCGCTCTTCTTTGGATCTTCTCTATCTCCTCCATCAACCCGATCTGGTACGGATCCCACACTGATGAGCAAAACTCAAGTATAGGTCAAACGAGTGTTTTGTAAGCCACCTCCTTTGTTGATGGACTACATTTTTTAAGGACTCTCCCAATGAATCTCAACCTGGTACCCGCCTTACCAACAATTAATTTTATATGATCACTCCACTTCAAATGATGTCAGTTTCCCGATGACGTGTACACTTCTGGCTCGCTTCTCTCTCACAGTATTTATACCTTTCTCCTACGGCCCACCAGTCATCGGCAACACTCAGCAGAACCAGGACCACCTCTGAAGAGGTCCAACGCAAATCTGGACGAAACGACAGAGACAAATAAGAAAGCCTATACCTTGATCATACGGAAGATTCGCCAGGAAATAAAAGGTATGAATGTATGCAATAAAAAATTAAGGTCCCACAAATCTGGTAAATTAGGGGCGGGTAATTTGTGGATACGGAGTCGGCGCACAATAACGTCTCAGGGTTCAGATCAGGCGAATCTGGTCATCAACGTCAGTACAGTGTGATGCTCCTCAAAGCACGGTACTCGACTCTGGCCTTGTGACGCTGGCCACGCACGCTAACCGTCGGGGAAGATGCGGTCACCGTCGGGGAACACATGAAGAATGACTGGATGCAAATGGTTGGCGGTAATGTTCACGCAGTCCACATCTATCAATGTGCTTCCACTGTGTAACGTAAAAAATTCGCGACATCAACTACTGTGAAAATTGATAACGTTTGACAGTCGCATTACTGCCATTAACGGCAAGAAAACTATTCATTTGTCGTCATATGTGCCATAAAATTAGTGTTTATTTTCAACTCTTTTTCTCTTAATTTACAAAATAGTTGAAACTTTCTGGCAGATTAAAACTGTTGAAAGGGTACAGTACCGCCCGACATTGAAAATAGGTACAACATACTTCATTATTTTTGTCAGAACAACATATTTTTTTTGTAAAATAACTCAATTTCAATTAATACAGCGAAGCCGGATACCAGTGTGGGAAAGAATGACAATTTATTTATTTAATTGATCACATGTGCACTCCCACAAAGTAAATCCCTGCATCCAGTTTGGTGAGATCTGTGAAATGAATGAATGTATGGTCGTCTGCTAACCGCAGATAGTGAATGTGAATATATGATCATCTTTGAGACGATCCTTTGGCCACCTTTGGTGGGACCAAAGAGACGAAATTTACCTGAGCTTTGAGCGCCTGAAATGTGGCTGACCAATACGGTAGCATGGTCTTCCCCCACCTCGACAGAGGTGCGAGATGACCTAGAGAACGGCCATGTTTCAGCACTCTGCCGCTGGATCTTGTGCTGTTAAGACCTGTTTTAGTTGTGCTCCGTAATGACAAAAGAGTGGAGGCATGGTATGCATGTGGAATATTTAAGAGTAGTTTGAAATAATAATTTCTCTATTTCAGGAACTTTTGTGGGGAGAATTAAATGTCAGGCAGGTAATATTAATGGGATTGTAGTAATCTTCAGAAGTGTCCAACGGTCACAATGAAACCACGTGTAGCAATAAGTTGAAATACTTCCGTGTGCTTAAGTTAAGCTGAATTACTAGCGTGTGTACAATAAGTTGAAATATTTAAGAAATAGCGTGTGTACCATAAGTTGAAATATTTAAGAAATGGCGTGTGCAGGACTTGAAATTGGAGACGAGTACTTCCACCTGGTGAGTACTGTGTGAGTCTCAAACTGTGTATGAGACAAAAGATAAAGAGAAGTACTCGTCCATGGTATCAGTTGAGGACTCGCGTGTGTGATGAATACGTTCTTAATATTACTGTGCGTGATATGATTCCGTGTGACGCTAGATTCAAACTCTGAGAGAGAAGCAAGGTGAGTCGGTCGTCTATCCAGCAACGCCACTTGGCTTGCATTGCACAGGAAGACGTGCAAATATCTCCAGAGTTCATAGTAGGAAAGTAGAATTACGAAGTGGGGCAGTGTCGTGTGAAACTGGGATAAATATTAATTGAAGTGGGAAAGCTGAAAGTGATAATGTTGTGACTATTCTCTGTGTAGTATTTCATGTCGTAGTGTGGTGTATGTCATGTAATTTTGGTATGTGTGGTTTGCATGGGAGAGTAGCAAGGTAGTTTCAAAAGATTAGTGGGTTATGCTTGTTCCTTCGGTACTGCTCGGTCTGGAGGAAAGTTTCGTGATGATGATTGTGAGAGTCGAAGTGTGAGAAATAGCGTTAAATAATTACTGTAGCGTTAAATAATTACGAGACCATAATATAGAGATTCACCAATGTAAAGCCATGCCCACTGGGCGGAATTTCTCATGTGTTATTGTTGTAGGTTATAGAATTTGTGTGTTTGGGTTAGAGAATAATAAGATAGTGAAAAGAAAAAGATTGGTGGACTTTTCCTTCGAATTGTATGTTGTCATAATGTCCCGAATTTATAATGTGTGCGCCATTCATATTCAGTGCGGTGGCCACGTGTTGACAAAAGCCGTTAAATAAAAAGGGAAAGAAAATGTGGTATTGCCAGTGCGTAGTGTACAGTCAGAGTTCTGTAAATTACTGATAGTCAGATGCGTGTTTCCGTTGCGTATTAATCATATAAGAGGATAACTTGTAACTTAAGTGTGAGTACGAGAGTTCATGTTACTCGATAAATAAGAATGAATCCACTCGCTTGGCAGACCACTCATCTTGCAGGCCTGACTGCTTGATGCCGCAGTATGAGCAAGGCATGTGGGTGCCTCTCACTGTGTCCCGGACCGAGACTCGAACCCGGGACCTTTGCCTTTCGCGGGCAAGTGCTCTACCATCTGAGCTACCCAAGCACGACTCACATCCCCCCCTCCCCCCCCCCCCCCGGCCTCACAGCTTTACTTCAGCCAGTACCTCGTCTCCTACTTTCCAAACTTCACAGAAGCTCTCCTGCGAACCTCGCAGAACTAGCAATCCTAGAAGTGCTGTATGCAAAATAGTTGCTATATTTTTGTGTCCCAAGTGCAACCAAAATATCAAGAGATCTGAATAATCGTAAAATAAATGCAAACAGAACCAAAAATGATTAACAAATACTCTCGAAAGTGAAAAAACTGCAACTTGCTCTAGTGGTATTTCTTCCGTAAAATGTATATATTGTTAGTGCTGATTTTTTGTGACTGACACTTTTTTAAATTTTGCACCAAGGCCAAAGAGTTACTCATTCGTGCATTTCATTCGATCTTGTAATTTAGGCGTATTGTTTAACAAACCTACACTACTGGCCATTAAAATTGCCACACCATGAAGATGACGTGCTACAGACGCGAAATTTAACCGACAGGAAGAAGATGCTGTGATATGCAAATGATTAGCTTTTCAGAGCATCCGCACAAGGTTGGCGCCGGTGGCGACACCTACAACGTGCTGACATGAGGAAAGCTTCCAACTGATTTCTCACACACAAACAGCAGTTGACCGGCGTTGCCTGGTGAAACGTTGTTGTGATGCCTCGCGTAAGGAGGAGATATGCCTACCATCACGTTTCCGACTTTGATAAAGGTCGGATTGTAGCCTATCGCGATTGCGGTTTATCGTATCGCGACATTGCTGCTCGCGTTGGTCGAGATACAATGACTGTTAGCAGCATATGTAATCGGTGGGTTCAGTAGGGTAATACGGAACGCCGTGCTGGATCCCAACTGCCTCGTATCACTAGCAGTCGAGATGAGAGGCATCTTACCCGCATGGCTGTAACGGATCGTGCAGCCACGTCTCGATCCCTGAGTCAACAGACGGGGACGTTTGCAAGACAACAACCATCTGCACGAACAGTTCGACGAGGTTTGCAGCAGCATGGACTATCAGCTCGGAGACCATGGCCGCGGTTAGCCTCGACGCTGCATCACAGACAGGAGCGCTTTCGATGTACTCAACGACGAACCTGAGTGCACGAATGGCAAAACGTCATTTTTTCGGATGAATCCAGGTTCCGTTTACACCATCATGATGGTCGCATCCGTGTTTGGCGACATCGCGGTGAACGCACATTGGAAGCGCGTATTCGTGATCGCCATACTGGCGTATCACCCGGCGTGATGGTATGGGGTGCCATTGGTTACACGTCTCGGTCACCTCTTGTTCGCATTGACGGCACTTTGAACAGTGGACGTTACATTTCAAATGTGTTACGACCCGTGGCTCTACCCTTCGTTCGATCCCTGTGAAACCCTACATTTCAGCAGGATAATGCACGACCGCATGTTGCAGGTCCTGTACGGGCCTTCCTGGATACAGAAAATGTTCGACTGCTGCCCTGGCCAGCACATTCTCCAGATCTCTCACCAATTGCAGACGGGTGGTCAATGGTGGCCGAGCAACTGGCTTGTCACAATACGCCAGTCACTACTCTTGATGAACTATGGTATCGTGTTGAAGCTGTATGGGCAGCTGTACCTGTACACGCCATCCGATCTCTGACTCAATGCCCAGGCGTATCAATGCCGTTATTACAACCAGAGGTGATTGTTCTGGGTACTGATTTCTCAGCATCTAGGCACCCAAATTGCTTGAAAATGTAATCACATGTCAGTTCTAGTATAATATATTTGTCCAATGAATACCTGTTTATCGGTCGCAGGTTCGAATCCTGCCTCGGGCATGGATGTTTGTGATGTCCTTAGGTTAGTTAGGTTTAACTAGTTCTAAGTTCTAGGGGACTAATGGCCTCAGCAGTTGAGTCCCATAGTGCTCAGAGCCAATACCTATCATCTGCATTCCTTCTTGTTGTAGCAATTTTAAAGGCCAGGGGTGTATATTATCTTCAAAAGATGATTGGGCTGACATATTCTGGTGTAGCTACAATTGCGGAATTAGTTGCTGTTGAATTTGTCGTTTTATTACCAAGCCTGTGTGGTGCTTTTTTTTCAGCCACCGTTATGGTGGCTAGTCTGGTACGTTAAATAATGGAGGTATTGCATTCCACCCTACTTTAAGCAGTGATAAACTCGTTTATTTCGAAATGTTATGAAGAAAACTTCACTTTATCTCAGAGATATAGGACATCTTTCTGGAATGCATAATTTCTTCTTCTGTGTATGGTCTGTTTCTTATTCTTAAAAAGAAACGTTATTCTTCCGTAAATGTCTATAGGTTACAAGAAAACCGTAACTAAACAGTCCTGTGATCTGCTGTTCTATACCTCTTGTGGTCCTTAGGAAACCTTTAGAATGACAAATGCGATGGCATTGTTGTTGCTGCCATTTATTCCATTAAATATGCTACCTTTCGTAAACATCTCGCTATAAATCAATATGAACTATACTGTTCGCATTCGTCGGATGTTGTGTTCAACAGCGTAGCTTACGGTCCGCTTGGCGCACTGTTGTCGCAGTGCATAAAAAAAGGGCAGGACTGTCGCGACAGTATGTTCAAAAATGGCTCAAATGGCTCTGAGTACTATGGGACTTAACATCTGAGGTCATCAGTCCCCTAGAACTTAGAACTACTTAAACCTAACTAACCTAAGGACATCACACACATCCATGCCCGAGGCAGGATTCGAACCTGCGACCGTAGCAGCCGCGCAGTTGCAGACTGAAGCTCCTAGAACTGCTCGGCCACAGCGGCTGGCCGACAGTATATGTTAGACAATGGTGCTCTCCTGACATGGTGACCGGCACGCTCAGGAAACTGATGAAAAGAATGGGAGAGAGAGGGAGGAGGGGGAGAGTACATTTGTAGCACCCATCCTCATCACACAAAGATTAATATCCCACTGCCTGTAATAAAATATGGAAACTTCTCATGTACTCTGTCGGTGAAGAAGACTTCGCTTGCAGCACCATCGACACGGGAGGTCTCCACATTTCGTAGGGGCCGACGTTACCCCTGGGCTACATCTGCGTCCGTCCACCCTGGAGTTTGCAATGGGCGGAAATTTCCAATTAGACCCAAATCGAAGTCGCCACGCCGCTCCAAAACTGCCGCTGGCTGGAGATGGCCAATCGAAGCACATTCATCTCCATTTCCTGATTACAATTCGTTAGCTCGCCGCCCGCTCCACGCCCTGACCACGTATCGCCCTTTACAAAACCTGGTGACGTCACATCGGTGAGGCTACACGGTGGGATTCCCTCGATGGATGCAGGTATACCTAAAATCTGACACTATGGCCCAAGCGGATCCCTGAGTTTATTATACCAGTTGGAAATCACAGATAATGGAGGAAAATTTAGGGACAGTTTAGCGTGAGTCTCTTACAAACCAGTTATCACATCAAAAATAACCTTGAAAATACTGCACAAAGAAACTCCGTCGGTGAGTAAGGAACAAGATCACTAATGATTCCAGTTACCAATAAAGAATAAACGCTAATCACAGAACACCATTTTCTACAAGGAGTTGTTGTTTTGGGGAAGGAGACCAGACAGCGAGGTCATCGGTCTCATCGGATTAGGGAAGGACGGGGAAGGAAGTCGGCCGTGGCCTTTGAAAGGAACCATCCCGGCATTTGCCTGGAGCGATTTAGGGAAATCACGGAAAACCTAAATCAGGATTGCCGGACGTGGGATTGAACCGTCGTCCTCCCGAATGCGATTTCTACCAAGGAATAAAATAGTACAACCAGTTGCCTAAGGAGTTTAAATATGTTAGTAAAACGTATTTATTCGAAAAGACTGTTAAAAATTACCTGTTGAACAACACATGCTGTACAGTGAAAGATAGATAACATCGAGTGGGGGTTTGGTAAATGTGTAACACAAGTAGATAATAATAAAACATCTGACATTGGACAACTTACTTTCACAGCATTATATATATTCGTTTCTGGAAAATCCTACACCGTAGCCCAGTGTCTTATCCTCTCCGTGAGCTCTGCATTACGCCCTTTATAGACTGAGTCTGTGTCACTAGTTTTAGACAGGGAAATGGGAAGTTGCGCGACAGAAAAAGGAAACCAAATATCGTCTGCATGGTCCTGATGTCAACTGATGACGTGTATGGCGAAGCATTGTGAAGTGACGTGTGTATGCTGTGTGTAGTGATAGGCACTGAGAAACGAGTGAACAGTGTGGCACGACTTTCTTATATTATGAAGCAATTTCTTTGCACGAACAGAACAAAACATTATTATACACTAGCGATTAACGAAATGAGGTTGCGGTTTGTTAAACAGCCTGCACGCTCCGTGAGGAAGCAGACTCCAGTGTGCATCTTGACATCCTCTACATCTACATCTACATCTACATCCATAATCCGCAAGCCACCTGACGGTGTGTGGCGTAGGGTACCTTGAGTACCTCTATCGGTTCTCCCTTCTACTCCAGTCATGTATTGTTCGTGGAAAGAGATTGTCGGTATGCCTCCGTGTGGCGCCTAATCTCTCTGATTTTATATTTTATCCTCATCGTCTCTTCGCGAGATATACGTAGGACGGAGCAATATACTGCTTGACTCCTCGGTGAAGGTATGTTCTCGAAACTTCAACAAAAGCCCGTACCGAGCTACTGACCGTCTCTCTGGCAGAGTCTTCCACTGGAGTTTATCTATCATCTCCGTAAAGCTTTCGCGATTACTAAATGATCCTGTAACTAAGTGCGCTGCTCTCCGTTGATCTTCTCTATCTCTTCTTGATAGAAGAGCAGTATTCAAGCAGTGGGCGAACAAGCGTACTGTAACCTACTTCCTTTGTTTTCAGATTGCATTTCCTTAGGATTCTTCCAATGAATCTCAGCGTGGCATCTGCTTTACCGACGATTAATTTTGTATGATCATTCCATTTTAAATCACTCCTAATGCCTACTCCCAGATAATTTATGGAATTAACCTCTTCCAGTTGCTGACTTGCTATATTGTAGCTAAATGATAAAGGATCTGTCTTTCTATGTATCGACAGCACATTACACTTGTCTACATTGAGATTCAATTGCCATTCCCTGCACCATGCGTCAATTCGTTGCAGATCCTCCTGCATTTCAGTACAATTTTTAATTGTTCCAACCTCTCGATATACTACAGCATCATCCGGAAAATGCCTCAGTGAATTTCCGATGTTATCCGCAAGGTCATTTATACAGTATATATTGCGAATAGCAACGGTCCTACGACACTCCCCTGCGGCACACCTGAAATCACTCTTACTTCGGAAGACTTCTCTTCAATGACAATGACATGCTGCGTTCTGTTATCTAGGAATTCTTCAATCCAATCACACAATTGGTCTGATAGTCCATATGCTCTTACTTTGTTCATTAAACGACTGGGGGCAACTGTAGCAAATGCCTTGCGGAAGTCAAGAAACATGACATCTACCTGGTAACCCGTGTCTATGGCCCTCTGGGTCTCGTGGACGAATAGCGCGAGCTGGGTTTCACACGACCGTCTTTTTCGAAACCCATGCTGATTCCTACAGAGTAGATATCTAGTCTCCAGAAAAGTCATTATATTCGAACATAATACGTGTTCCAAAATTCTACAACTGATCGACGTTAGAGATATAGGTCTACTCGTATATTTCTGCACATCTGTTCGACGTCCCAGTCTTTTGGAACGCTACGCTCTTCTAGAGACATACGGTACACCGCTGCAAGAAGGGTGCAAGTTCCTTCGCGTACTCTGTGTAAAAGCGAACTGGTATCCCATCAGGTCCAGCGGCCTTTCCTCTTTTGAGCGTTTTCAATTGTTTTTCTATTCCTCTGTCATCTATTTCTATATCTACCATTTTGTCATCCGTGCGACAATCTAGAGAAAGAAGTACAGTGAAACAGCTTTGGAAAAAGACATTTAGTATTTCGGCCACTAGTCTGTCATCTTCTGTTTCAGTACCATTTTGGGCAAAGAGTGTCTGGACATTTTGCGAAGCGAAGTGATTCGGACTCTCAAGTCAGTCGGAAACGAGGGGCTGAAGGGTACGGTTCGCCTTACAGGGCGCACAATTAATATCTCCGATGCGCGCCACATAATATTGTACTCAAATAACGCGACTCTGCTTGCAAAGCGAAAAAGAACAGACTAACAGCGTACATAAATGTAGTGAACATGTGTTCTACAGTACTTAGTGTGATGGGTTTGGGATTGATTCCAAAATTAATTATAAAACATGTGGCAATGTTCAAGAATATACGCAAAATGTAGCTTTATCTGCTTCATATGTTATGAATAAAAGAAAAGCTGTTGGCATCTAGAATGTAGAACTTATCAGTACTCTACGGCAACGGGCCCTTTCCTAGTCTGCATTTATCGTGAATCCCGCGCCCAGCAGGTAAAAGAACGGACCCACAAAATTACAGACCAATATCCCTAACTTCGGTTTGCTGCAGAATCCCTGAACTTATTCTCAGTTCGACTATAGTAAACTTTCTAGAGGCTGAGAAGCATATGGCCACGAATCACCATGCTTTTATAAAGCATCGCTCGTGCGAAACTCAGCTTGCCATTTTCCCACACGATAAACTGCGAACTAAGGATGAAGGGCAATACGCAGACTCCATATTTCTAGATTTCCGAGAATCGTTTGACACAGTGCCCTATTGCAGGCTGTTAACGAAGGAGGAGGAGGAGGAGGAGGAGGAGGAAATTAGAGTTTAACGTCCCTTCGACAACGAGGTCATTAGAGAAGGAGCACAAGCTCGGATTAGGGAAGGGTTTGGAAGGAAATCGGCGGTGCCCTTTCAAAGGAACTGTTTGCCTGAAACGATTTAGGGAAATCACGGAAATCAGGATGGCCGGAGACTGGTCTGAACCGTCGTCCTCCCGAATGCGAGTCCAGTGTACTAACCACTGCGCCACCTCGCTCGGTGCTGTTAACGAAGGTACAAGCGTATGGAATAAGTTCACAGATATATGAGTACCTAGAAGACTTCTTAAGTAACAGTGCCTAGTATGTTGTCCTCGACGGCGAGTGTTCATCGGAGACAAGGGTATCGTCAGGAGTGTCACTAGAAAGAGTGACAGGACCGATATTGTTCTCTCTATACATAAATGATTTGACGAATAGGGTGGGCAGCAGTCTGCGGTTATTTACTGCCCTGCTGTACGGTAAGGTGTCGAGTGACTGTAGGAAGATACAAGACGACTTAGACAAAGTTTCCATTTGGTATGGTGAATGGCAGGCAGCTCTAAATGTTAGTTAATGCGGATGAGTAGGCAGAACAAACGTGTAAAATTCGTAAACAGTATTAATAATGTCCTGCTTGACACAGTGAAGTCGTTTAAATATCTGGGTGTAAAATTGAAAAGGGACATGAAATGTAATGAACATGTGAGAACTATGGTAGGGAAGGCGAATGATCGACTTCGCTTTATTGGGAGAATTTTAGAAAAGAATGGTTCACTTGTGAAGGAGACCGCATATAGGACACTGGTGCGACCTACTCTCTAGTACTGCTCAAGGTTTTGCATCCGTACCAGGTCGGTCGGAAGGAAGAAATCGAAGCAATTCACAGACAGGCTGCTAGATATGTTACCGCTAGCCTCGAATACGGAGATGCTTTGGGAACTTAAATCCCTGGAGGGAAGACGACTGTCCTTTCGAGAAACGCTATTGAGTGAGAAAATTTAGAGAACCGGCATTTGAAGCTGACTGCCAAACGATTTTACTGCCGCCAACATACATTGCACGTAAGAATCTCGAAGATAAGATATGAGAAATTAGGGCTCATATGGGGGTATACAGACAGCCGTTCTTCCCTCGCTCTATTTGCGAGTGGAAAAGGAAAGGAAATACGAGGGTTATTCGGAAAGTAAGGAACGATCGGTCGCGAAATGGAAAATACACTGAAAATCTGATGAAGCTTTTTACAGATGTGTTGGCCTGTAGATCGCATCATGTCGCTCTTTTCAGTTCTGAGCTCATAGCGAGAATTTTAAGATGGCTAGAAGTTAGCGTCTCCCGCCAAGTAGGAGGGCCTGGCGAAAGATTTCGCCTGAAGCTATGCAATCCACATAACGTAGCTGTCATGCGGTTCGTTCTACACGACAATTCTCGGCCGCTCTCTGCAGGGGCAATGAAGATGCTCCTGCAGCGTTTTCGATGGGAAGTGTTTGATCACCCACAATACAGTCCGTAATTGGCTAGCCATGAGGTTCATCTCTTCTCAAATGAACCGCTGGCCGTGAAGAAAATATTTTGACACAGACAACGAGCTGCAGTGCAGAGTTGAAAATTGTAGAAAAGCACTGGCAGCTGTCTTCTATAACGAGGGAATTGGAAAGTTGGTACAACGCCACGACAAATGTCTAAGTCTGAGCGGCGAGTGTGTAGAGAAGTAGCTGGAAGGTGTAGCTAACCGTTGCAAATAAAACTGATTTGATTTTCACTGTGATTTCCATTTCGCGATCTATCGTTCCACACTTTCCGAATACCCCTCGTAATTAGTAGTGGTACGGCGTACCCTCCACCACGCACTGTACTGTGGCTTGCGTAGTGTCTATTTAGAAGTGGATGTAGATGTAATTGTAGATGTAGATGTAGATCATTAAGTAGAACTGAGAGCTTTACCCATTCGCCAGGTATACAAGATTTTACGAAAAACTAAAGAAAATGAACAGGCGAACGCACACAGTGATATAATTTTGGCGTTCTCTTATGTGTTAAAGTCGCCGTTAAATTAGATGCACCCAGGTTAGTTTGAAATGAGCAGAAGTGTCCATTAGAAAACGAAGTCCGAACCGCCGAATTTACATGAAAAATTAGTAAAAAAAGGAGGTCGCAACATTATCCTAATTGAAACAGACTTGGAAAAGAGCGGATTGGTAATCTTAACTACAACACCTGTACTTCTGATACTTCACCACGCAGCATGACTGAGATAGGAAGGAATGTGTGAAATCTTACGGGACTTAACTGCTAAGGTCATCAGTCCCTAAGCTTATACACTACTTAACCTAAATTATCCTAAGGACAAACACACACACCCATGGCCGAGGGAGGACTCTAAACTCCGCCGGGACCAGCCGATGTCTGAGATGATTGAAGAGTCCGTCTGTTGCCTTACCAAGCCGAAACCCGAGTGACGAAAATGGCGGGTAACCGCCTAAGGGGTCATTGAGCTATCCAGAGGGGGTGGGAAGCAGGCCCTAAAATCCTTGTGGGTCAACCCAGACTCTACAGCCTCCACTACAGATGCATCTCTGACTTGAATTTCCTCTTTGCCAAACAATCACCCCCAGGTATGAAGCGGGCAGCAGAACTCTAGAACACACATGCATCTTTGAACTATCACCGCTATAGTCACAAAACCACACGGGAAATCACTCATACGTTACACAACTGATAGCAACAGGTTAGAAAAAGATAAAAAACATGGATGTGCATCAGAGAATAAAGGAACGCAGCTGTGTCCATTCCTTCTCCAAAGACTCTCGGTACTTGTACAGAGCCGGCCGGGATGGCCGAGCGGTTCTAGGCGCTACAGTTTGGAACCGCGCGACCGCTACGGTCGCAGGTTCGAATCCTGCCTCGGGCATGGATGTGTGTGATGTCCTTAGATTAGTTAAGTTTAAGTACTTCTAAGTTCTAGGGGACTGATAACCTCAGCAGTTAAGTGCCATAGTGCTCAGAGCCATTTGAACCAACTTGTACAGATTATAAACACGACCAGTGTATCATTGACACTAAAAGCACAGTGTGCCGCGAGTGAAACTAATGGGACGGAAATAACTACCCGCTCAAAGTACCCTCTGCCACACAACGTAAGTATAGATTCAGATCCCTTATACAGGGCTCAAGCCTGCAGACGAAAGACGATGAGATTGTCTGAGTTTCTACATCTACATCCATACTCCGCAAGCCACCTGGCGGTGTGTGTTTGTGCGAAGATTCGTGCTAATTCCAAGATGGCAGGTTCATCGCGGTGCGCTGCCGCATTCGCTGGCTACATCTCCTTTAGCCAGGCTGCGTGAACGACGTCGGTGTGAAGCGCCAGACGCCCACCCCCACCGGCGGACACTTGCTGGCAGCTTCCGGTGTCCACAATTCCATTAGGGGGCGATAGAGACCTCTGACGCCAGGATCGGCTGCTAATCGCGTTAATCCGCACGTTATTCTGGCACACTGCCGCGCCGGCGCCGCATTAAAAAATCCCTCCCGCGTGCCTTTTCTCTCCAGACTGGCGCCGCCACCTCTCCGGCTGTCAGCGGCGCGTCGCCCCCGCGCCGTGTTGACAAATGGGATGACACGCGGGGCCGCAGACGCCAGCCGCCGCCGGCCCCACTCGCGGGGCACCTAAGAGGCCCACCACCCCGCCTCCGATCGAGGGTGAAAAAGTTTTGCTCCAACTTAGCTGCGAAGGAACAGGTCGTTGGGAGTTCCGGAATTGGATTTGGTTTAGCTGGGGAGGACGTGTGCTCGCGCGGTGGCCCCCACTCACCCCCCACCCCCTGTCGTCATACTGCCCCTCCCTCATTCTCACCTCCATCCCCCCCCTCCCCTCCACCTGCATCACTCACACACTTTCACTCGTCAGCCGCAGTGCCTCGAGGGTGCGACCTTGCAGACGGCAGCGGTCGAAGGAGATTTTCCTTTTAGCCGCCCCTGTCCGCCCACAGCTACCCGAGTTCGACACATACATACGGTCGCTCCCTCCTCAGTCCCCTCTCCATCATCATCCGTCTTCATTTCGCCGGGTCTAATCCAGTAATCTCGTAAA
Source organism: Schistocerca nitens (assembly GCF_023898315.1). Classification (NCBI taxonomy): domain Eukaryota; kingdom Metazoa; phylum Arthropoda; class Insecta; order Orthoptera; family Acrididae; genus Schistocerca; species Schistocerca nitens. The sequence goes on along the minus strand of NC_064614.1, from coordinate 86,116,876 downwards.
TAGAAGCGATAAGCCAATGGCTGGAGCTCCTGCGCTGCCCGCCCGTTCTCTCTCGCCGGTCTGGAGGTGTCTCCGCGCAGACCAGCCGTGATAGGATCTGATTTGAATAATGCCGCCTTTCGGATTTCTTCTGCGTTTCTCGTCTATCGAAGTACACTGCTAACCACTGAAAGTGCAACACCTGGATGGTTAAAAAATGGCTCTGAGCACTATGGGACGTAACCTCTGAGGTCATCAGTCCCCTAGAACTTAGAACTGCTTAAACCTAACTGCCCGAGGCAGGATTCGAACCTGCAACCGTAGCGGTCGCACCGTTCCAGACTGTAGCGCCCAGAACCGCTCGGCCACTCTTGCCGGCCACCTGGATGGGTAGCAAATAACTAAACGTTGCTTGTCGTCCATATTCAACACAACTTACATCTTCCCAACTTGAGGAGGATGATGTACGTTGGGTTGCCTATCTTAAGATGCATGAAATATTTTCCAGGCCAGTTTTATTTTAGCCACCCATCTCTGTATCCGAGATCGCTAACGCATGCCTCTGCAGTGACGCTCAACTCGGTTGTAAGCCCGTTCAAATCCTCGCATATTTGGCTGATAAGAGACGAAGAAGTAGTGGCGTCAAGTTCCTGATCACCACTGTTTACAGCAATGCTCTGGATTAAATTCTAAAACCACTCCTCAGTGTCTTTGGAGGTGAGGACATGTGATACAATTGATGGTGATCCGTACGTTGGATGTGAACGCTTAGCTCGGCGGCTCCTCTGGAACTATTCGAGAGGAGTACCACGTTTCTCCCTTCCACTTCTCGCAGAGCCCTCATCGTAGAACACCAACATAACACAACAACAAGGACTCCTAGACCCGGCGGCAAGGGAGGGCTCCAGAGCCAATCCCCCCCCCCCCCCCAGCTCTCATGGAAAGGTAGAAATATAGTATAATCAGGTGTTTTTTCTTTCAAGAAAATGATCTAAAAGTCGGTATTTTAACAGGGTCGGAACTGCAAATTTCTTATAGCTACTTGCAAGTCACCATTCGTCCTCCAAAATATTAAAAGTACTCCATATCCCCACGTCTGGCCTTTCCTCCTAGCCACAAAGTATGCAATATACTGGCAAAAATTACAGTCAACTACGCCCATAATCTAGTATTACCATTGGGCACACCATTGTGGGCACACCTCTCTGTGTTTCCGCGTGAGTGACAGCCGTAACAAGAGTCAACGTGCTGTCAGTCTATGGTGTTTCAGACGACGTGGTATTAATTGTCCGTGTGAATATTTGTGCTGCTGCACATAATACTTTGCCTTATTCAAGGGACATCACGTGGCAATAGAATCCTGCAAGGCCGAAAGAAAAAAAAATTGTCTGTCCTCTCGGGCGCTATTCGCGTGTGACAGACGAGATCTTGTAAGAACCCACTGAACCCATCGATTTCATATTCGCGCGACTACCGCAGGATTCGAACCAACGCAAACGACAAAGCACAGCGTCGGTAAGCACCAATGCTGCCGCTGTCAAATTCCAACAAGCCTGATAGACATTTTTCTTCTTACACGAGACATAACACAATATTCGTACAAATAAGCAACATTCAAATTCAACTTCAGAATTTTTTCTCATACAAGGTAACTTTGCTACGTGAGTACAAATACCAGAAAGCGATCCCCGTGAGAATAATGAGCAAAAATAATCCAATAACTCATGAACAGATATGCCGCTTGAAGGTGGAGATAAAAGTTCTTTGACAGGGTAGTTTTCAATGATTGGGAGCGCATATGAGGAGACGTCAGGCGAGTGACAATGTTCTGTCTGCACTCGTGTTTTAGCTCCACAGTCAGGAGAGCAGCGTGCAGGAGCAGCATCATATGGTAGCCACATACCCTTCGTACCACCAAAGGCACGTCTTCCTGCAGGGAAGGCCCGAAGGAAGTGCAGGTATGCCTCGCCTATGGCGCGTTGTGAAAGGATAACTGGTTCCACAAATTAGTCGCCAATAATCGCCGCCCACGCAGTGTGGCTGAACCAGTGCCGATGGTACGCTGTCACCACACCATGACGATACGCCATAGCTCACAGCTGGGTACAATGTCCATAAAAGCACCGCGAGACAAAGCGGCCATTGGATGCACTTAAACACTTCGAGATTTCTTATTATTAAAATTTGCCTCACGCTTTTCGACTTACGTCACTATCAAGGGGGGGAAAAAATACAAAGGCAAAACCGATGTCAAGAGAAGCGCCTAGTACGCTTGTTCGCCCACTGCTTGAATACTGCTCAGCAGTGTGGGATCCGTACCAGATAGGGTTGATAGAAGAGATACAGAAGATCCAACGGAGAGCAGCGCGCTTCGTTACAGGATCATTTAGTAATCGCGAAAGCGTTACGGAGATGATAGATAAACTCCAGTGGAAGACTCTGCAGGAGAGACGCTCAGTAGGTACGGGCTTTTGTTGAAGTTTCGAGAACATACCTTCACCGAGGAGTCAAGCAGTATATTGCTCCCTCCGACGTATATCTCGCGAAGAGACCATGAGGATAAAATCAGAGAGATTAGAGCCCACACGGAGGCAAACAGACAATCCTTCTTCCCACGAACAATACGAGACTGGAATAGGAGGAAGAACCGATAGAGGTACTCAAGGTACCCTCCGCCACACACCGTTATGTGGCTTGCGGAGTATGGATGTAGGTGTAGATATAGAAGAGAAATGCAAGGTATGATACGTTTTCACCATTAAATGGACACATGATATGGGACGCAAAGTATAGGTTAACATGTTGACAATTATTGAACTATATGAATTTAAATCGTCATAACTTCTGAACTGTTTCCGTTGGGACGTTCAAGCTGCACGCTTGGCCGTAGGGCATGATGGGAATTAGTATGCGCATGCATGGTTTTGTTTAGCGACGAAGCCCACTCTCATTCGGATGGGTTCGTCAATAAGCAAAATAGGTGCATTTGGAAGACAGAGAATCCGCATTTCGCGATCGAGAAGTCTCTTTACCCCCAACTGGTGACTGTGTGGTGTGCAATGCCCCGGAAGTGTGGTGTGCAATGTCCCGGAAGCATCGGCACGGTGACTACAGAACGGTACGTGAAGGTTTTGGAAGACGATTTCATCCCCATTATCCAAAGTGAACCTGATTTCGACAAGATGGGGTTCATGCAAGACGAAGCTCGACCCCATCGAAGTAGGAGAGTGTTTGATGTTCTGGAGGAGGACTTTGGGGACGTCATTCCAGCTCTGGGGTACCCAGAGGCCACTGGCAAGGCCTCGATTGGCCGCCATATTCTCCGCATCTGAACATAAGTGACTCCTGTTTGTAGGTCTATATTAACGACAGGGTGTACAGAAATAACCCGAAAACCATTGCTGAGCTGAGAACAGCCATGCATGAGGTCATCGACAGCATCGATGTTCCGACACCTCAGCGGGTCATGCAGAATCTCGCTATTCTTCTACGCCACACCATCACCAATGATGGCAGGCATATCGAATACGTCATAACCTAAATGTGAATATCTGTAGTGACGTTTACATGTTGAATGAAGTGTGTGCGCGCCGTAGTTTGTAACTAATTTACGTCATTTTCATGTAATTCAATAATTGTCAATAATGTCATTATTATGAGTCAGTAGATACTTGTCCAAATGGATATATGGTAGCTAGTCAATATTCGTTAACAACAGGCAAGAGTAAACTGCTTTCAAAAACCACGAATGATACTAGCGGAACAAACCACTAACGCAGCGTTAGGGTAGTGGTTTAATTAGCCAATGGGCAGTTTTCATTTGCCTGTTGTTATGGAATGTTGACTAGATACCATGTAACATTCCGGACAAGTTTCTACTGACTCTTGCTTTAAACGATATTTTACGTTCCATATCATGGTTCCGCATAACGTCGAAAATCATAGCATGGCTTGTACTTGTATTATTTCTAAATCTTTAACATAATGCAGCGCGTCAGCAACCGTATATGTATAGAAAAGAAACAAATTTTTCAGCCTTCAGTTGCAAGGTAATTTTTACTCGTTTACCTAGGTTTCGATTCCAGTAATGGAATCTTCTTCAGAACAAAAAATTAAATTATTTTGAGAGCCAAACACTGGCCATGTCACAGAATAAAAATTAAAACAATAAAGACGCATAATCATAAGATAATGTCTGTCAAAATTAAAACCATTAAGGCGAACGTAGACGAAGCTAGGCCAGCCAGAAATAAGGACCACATGTGCCGCTCACATTTGGTCCTTATTTCAGGAGGGTAAACCTTTGTTGGAACGCATTTCCGACCACATTTATATATGAACGGCTTTCCTCTTTCTCCTTTCAGGGATTGTTTGCTCCAGTTTGTACCCATGTAGCAAAATCATCCTGTGTATGGAACGTGGATGGCGCTCCTGTCTCTTTGTGGGGCTGCAGTGAGGTTTGCTGCGACTCGTATTCATGGTGTGATCTACATCTACATCTGCATTTATACTCCGCAAGCCACCCAACGGTGTGTGGCGGAGGGCACTTTACGTGCTACTGTCATTATCTCCCTTTCCTGTTCCAGTCGCGTATGGTTCGCGAGAAGAACGACTGCCGGAAAGCCTTCGTGCGCGCTCTAATCTCTCTAATTTTACATTCGAGATCTCCTCGGGAGGTATAAGTAGCGGGAGGCAATATATTCGATACCTCATCCAGAAACTTGGACAGCAAGCTACACCGCGATGCAGAGCGCCTCTCTTGCATAGTCTGCCACTTGAGTTTGCTAGACATCTCCGTAGCGCTATCACGCTTACCAAATAACCCTGTGACGAAACGCGTCGCTCTTCTTTGGATCTGCTCTATCTCCTCTGTCAACCTGACCTGGTACGGATCCCACACTGATGAGCAATACTCAAGTATAGGTCGAACGAGTGTTTTGTAAGCCTCCTCCTTTGTTGATGGACTACATTTTCTAAGGACTCTCCTAATGAATCTCAAGCTGGCACCCGCCTTACCAACAATTAATTTGCTATGATCACTCCACTTCAAATCATTCCGTACGCATACTCCCAGATATTTTACAGAAGTAACTGCTACCAGTGTTTGTTCCGCTACCATATAATCTTTCTATGTATTCGCAATACATTACATTTGTCTATGTTAAGGGTCAGTTGCCACTCCCTGCACCAAGTGCCTATCCGCTGCAGATCTTCCTGCATTTCGGTGCAATTTTCTAATGCTGCAACTTTTCTGTATACTACAGCATCATCCGCGAAAAGCCGCATGGGACTTCCGACACTATCTATTAGGTCATTTATATATATTGTGAAAAGCAATGGTCCCATAACACTCCCCTGTGGCACGCCAGAGGCTACTTTAACGTCTGTAGACGTCTCTCTATTGAGAACAACATGCTGTGTTCTGTTTGCTAAAAACTCTTCAATCCAGCCCCACAGCTGGTCTGATATTCCGTAGGCTCTTACTTTGTTTATCTGGCGACAGTGCGGAACTGTATCGAACGCCTTCCAGAAGTCAAGGAAAATGGCATCTACCTGGGAGCCTGTATCTAATATTTTCTGTGTCTCATGAACAAATAAAGCGAGTTGGGTCTCACACGATCGCTGTTTCCGGAATCCATGTTGATTCCTACAGAGTAGATTCTGGGTTTGCATAAATGACATGGTACGCGATTTCGATGGCCAGCAGTACATTTTCTCGTCCGCCTCTGTAGGAGAGTGGTCAGTGAGGATGGCTGCCATACGGAGGCCCCCGGTTCGATTGCTGGTACTGCCAGCTCAATTCCTTGGTGGACGAAGTGGTATGGGGTGCACTCAGCCTCGTGGTGCCAGTTGGGAAGCTACTTGACCGACCAGTAGTCTGGGAAGTCTGCAAAATGGCCGGGAGAACGGTGTGCTGACCGCGTGACCATCCACGCCGCATGCGCAAGGCACCACAAGGCAGAAGACGACACGGCGGCCGGTAGGTATCCCTCGGGGCTCCACGACATGGACAATGAACTTGTTAGTATACGGGATAGTAATAGGTATAGGTGCAAATGTTTTTAAGACGACCGAGGACAGTGTACTGAAAAACATTACATCAGTATTTACTTCATGTGCTGTCTAAGAATCATAGCTATTTGGAGTAATACACTCCTGGAAATTGAAATAAGAACACCGTGAATTCATTGTCCCAGGAAGGGGAAACTTTATTGACACATTCCTGGGGTCAGATACATCACATGATCACACTGACAGAACCACAGGCACATAGACACAGGCAACAGAGCATGCACAATGTCGGCACTAGTACAGTGTATATCCACCTTTCGCAGCAATGCAGGCTGCTATTCTCCCATGGAGACGATCGTAGAGATGCTGGATGTAGTCCTGTGGAACGGCTTGCCATGCCATTTCCACCTGGCACCTCAGTTGGACCAGCGTTCGTGCTGGACGTGCAGACCGCGTGAGACGACGCTTCATCCAGTCCCAAACATGCTCAATGGGGGACAGATCCGGAGATCTTGCTGGCCAGGGTAGTTGACTTACACCTTCTAGAGCACGTTGGGTGGCACGGGATACATGCGGACGTGCATTGTCCTGTTGGAACAGCAAGTTCCCTTGCCGGTCTAGGAATGGTAGAACGATGGGTTCGATGACTGTTTGGATGTACCGTGCACTATTCAGTGTCCCCTCGACGATCACCAGTGGTGTACGGCCAGTGTAGGAGATCGCTCCCCACACCATGATGCCGGGTGTTGGCCCTGTGTGCCTCGGTCGTATGCAGTCCTGATTGTGGCGCTCACCTGCACGGCGCCAAACACGCATACGACCATCATTGGCACCAAGGCAGAAGCGACTCTCATCGCTGAAGACGACACGTCTCCATTCGTCCCTCCATTCACGCCTCTCGCGACACCACTGGAGGCGGGCTGCACGATGTTGGGGCGTGAGCGGAAGACGGCCTAACGGTGTGCGGGACCGTAGCCCAGCTTCATGGAGACGGTTGCGAATGGTCCTCGCCGATACCCCAGGAGCAACAGTGTCCCTAATTTGCTGGGAAGTGGCGGTGCGGTCCCCTACGGCACTGCGTAGGATCCTACGGTCTTGGCGTGCATCCGTGCGTCGCTGCGGTCCGGTCCCAGGTCGACGGGCACGTGCACCTTCCGCCGACCACTGGCGACAACATCGATGTACTGTGGAGACCTCACGCCCCACGTGTTGAGCAATTCGGCGGTACGTCCACCCGGCCTCCCGCATGCCCACTTTACGCCCTCGCTCAAAGTCCGTCAACTGCACATACGGTTCACGTCCACGCTGTCGCGGCATGCTACCAGTGTTAAAGACTGCGATGGAGCTCCGTATGCCACGGCAAACTGGCTGACACTGACGGCGGCGGTGCACAAATGCTGCGCAGCTAGCGGCATTCGGCGGCCGACACCGCGGTTGCTGGTGTGTCCGCTGTGCCGTGCGTGTGATCATTGCTTGTACAGCCCTCTCGCAGTGTCCGGAGCAAGTATGGTGGGTCTGACACACCGGTGTCAATGTGTTCTTTTTTCCATTTCCAGGAGTGTATGTTTTTGGGTTTGTAAGTACCTCCAAGTGGATGTGGCGAGAGTAAGCTATTAATGTGTATTTTCCCCTGGGCAGCAGGTCAGGTGTTGAAGCGTAGACATGTGGACGCAAGAGGGTTAGTCTATACTGACAGTCGCGGTCGACTTAGTGGTGCAGTTACAACCATGAAGAAAACATCGGGTAGTAAATTATGTGATGTGTCTGTGGAAAGACTGGTCGACGCAGACAAAAAACAACCAACACACTGATGCCTGTACAAATTAAGGTGCCGCAAATAAAAATATCTGCGCCTATACTCGTTACTCCCAGTATTTTCTGTAATTACTGCTGGTTTTTGTATATTTTTCTGCAGCTTATGAAAACCAATGAATAAGGTCTCGAGATTTTTATACGAATGTCATGTGCCATCTTTGCAAGGCGGCCCCGAGATAATTGGGAAATGTCACTCACATCTAAAATTAGGAAGCGATTGCACATATAATGCAATGTCAGAACAAGATCTATGTTTGTATCTACACTCCCGATTCCATTCGCGAATTGCCCTTGGAAAGAATGATAGTAGGTAAACGTCTGTATTGGCTCTTAGGTTCTGAATTTTCTCGTTGTGGACATTTCGCGAGAAGTATGTAGGAGTGAGTAATATATTTTCCGACTCTTTCCGGAACGTATTTTCAGGAGGAAACCTGATACAGACCGCAACTCTTGTAGAGTTTTTCACTGGCGTTTGTTGAGTTTCTCCGTAACGCTTTCGTGCCGACTAAACGATCCCGCGGCAAACGTCTCGCTCTTAGTTCGATCTTGCCCATATCTCCTATTTATCCAACCTGGGAAAAGTCCCAGATTTTGAGAAATACTCAAAAATCGGTCGAACAAATCTTTTCTAAGCAGCTTCTTTCACTGATGAACTATATTTTCTTAAGATTTTTCCTATGAATATATGAAGGGCTTATTTCAATAATGGTACAAGTCCATTACCTTCACTTTCTATAATGCTTCTGCAATTAATGATCCAAACAAAAAGAAAGAAAGATTCATCTCTACCAAGAAGCCATATGCTTGGATATTTCCTGATATCTCAACTGCAGATTTTTCAGCGCTCATTTAACTTTAGGACTCTGCATCACACAATGAACAAAAATGGACTTGTACCACTATTGAAATAAGCCCTTCATATGTCTGGTTTATACTTTTCCTACTGTACGTGGTCGTTCCACTTAAGGTCACTAATGATGGTGAATCCTGGATATTTTATGGTGGATACTGTTTCTAGCAATCTTTAATCTGTGGTGTAATTTATAGTAGTGGATTCTTTGTTCTATGTAGGCACAATATGTTACATTTATTTACATTCGGTCTCAACTGCCCATCCTGCAACAATAAAAATTCCTCGGCAGGTTCTCCTAAAAATCGCTACAGTCTTATAACTTCGCTACCTTTTTATAGAGAAGTGCATCATTTATGAACATCCTTATGCAGTTTCCTACGCTACCTCCTTGATCATTTACAGGGTGATAATCATTGAGCTATATAAAATAAATTCGTCATAACTTCGGAACGGTTTGCGTTAGGACGTTCAAACTGCTTGGCTGCCCGCGGAGGATGAAGGGAATTAGTATGCGCATGCGCACGCACCATGTTGTTGTCGGCTACTTCCATTTAGATGGGAGAATCGGGATTTTACGATCCAGAAGTCTCTTCAGCCTCCACAGGTGATTCTGTGGGGTGCAATGTCCAGTCACGGAATAATAGGTTCGATATTCCTCGATGGCACAGTGACTACTGAATGGTACGTGAAGGTTTTGGAAGATGATTTCATACCCATTGTCTAAAGTCACCCTGTTTCTACAAGATGTGGTTCATGCAAGACGGAGCTCGACCCCATCGAAACAGGAGACTGTTTGATGTCCTGGAGAAGCACTCTGAGGACGGCATTTGGCTCTGGGGTACCCAGAGGCCACCGCAATAGGCATCGATTGGCCACCATATTCTCCGAACACATGTGACTCCTCTTTGTAGGGCTATATTCAAGACAAGATGTGCGGCAATAGCCCCAAAACCATTGATGAGCTGAAAAAAGCCATTCTGGAGGTCACCGACAACATCTACGAGGTGTGGCTAGAAAAAAGCCGGACTAGTACTGGTGAAACAATAAAACGAATGCAATAAGGCTGAAAGTCGCGTGGCCTGTCACGTGACTTTCGCTCCGCCTACTGCTCGAGTTTCATCTGCCTCCTGCACTCAGTCTGCCCGTGGCGTCTGTTTTAAGTAGTTGACGTTTTGTCTGTGCGTCGGAAAATGTTGAGTGTACAGAAAGAACAGCGCGTTAACATCAAATTTTGTTTCAAACTAGGAAAATCTGCAAGTGAAACGTTTGTAATGTTACAACAAGTGTACGGCGATGATTGTTTATCGCGAACACAAGTGTTTGAGTGGTTTAAACGATTTAAAGATGGCCGCGAGACACCAGTGACGACACTCGCACTGGCAGACCATTGTCAGCAAAAACTGATGCAAACATTGAAAAAATCGGTAAACTTGTTCGACAAGATCGCCGTTTAACAATCAGAGCAGTGTCTGAGTTAACAGGAGTTGACAAGGAAAGTGTTAGGCAGATTCTTCATGAAAGTTTCAACATGAACAAAGTGTGTTCAAAAATGGTTCCAAAGTGTCTCACAATTGAACAGAAGGAACGCCGAAGAATGATTTGTTCTGACATCCTGGAAAACATTGAAAGTGATCCCACCTTCTTACAAAATGTTATTACTTGCGATGAATCGTGGTTTTTTTACTTACGATCCCGAAACTAAACGCCAATCGATGCATTGGAAAACTCCTGGTTCTCCACGACAAAAAAAAGCACGAATGTCAAAATCGAAATTCAAGGCAATGATGATTGTTTTTTTTTGACATCAAAGGGATTGTGCACATTGATTGGGTACCAGAGGGACAAACAGTGAATCAGCATTACTACATTAGCGTCCTGGCTACCCTACGTGAGCGAGTACGGAGAAAACGGAACGATTTGTGGAGAAAAAAGTCATGGATCCTTCACCAAGACAATGCCCCAGCTCACAGTGCGTTGTCAGTGAAGACGTTTTTGGCAAAACACAACATTCCCATCTTAGATCATCCACCCTACTCACCTGATTTGGCCCCCTGTGACTTTTTTCTTTTCCCTAAAGTCAAGTCAGCTTTGAAAGGAACTAGATTTGAGACTGTTGAAGCAGTAAAAGAAAAAGTGACGGAAGTAATGTATGGACTTACCGAAAATGATGTGCAGCATTGCTATGAACAGTGGAAAATTCGTATGGAGCGGTGTAGAGACCGAGGAGGAGGGTACATTGAAGGAGATAACATGAAATTGTAAATAAATGTTTTTTTCCAGCATCAGTCCGGTTTTTTTCTAGCCGCACCTCGTATGTTCCGACACTTCAGCGGGTCAAACAGAATTTCGCTATTCGTCGGAACCACATCATCGCCAAGGATGGCAGGCATATCGAATATGTCATAACCTAAATCCCAATGTCTGTAGTGACGTTTACGTATTGAATAAAGTATGTGCACGCCGTAGGTTGTAACTAATTTACGATTTTTCCATGTAGTTCAACAATTGTCACCCTGTATGTACATTGTAAACAGTAACGGTCAAATCACTCTTCTTTAGAATACTCCTGAAATTTGCTTTACATCTGTCAATTTTATTCCGTTAAGAGTAACGTGTTGAATTCTACCCGCAAGGAAGTATTCAATCCGATTGCAAATCTGGTCCGATATTCGGTAAGCTCATATTTATTTCACCAATCGCGAGTGAGGAACAGTGTGAAATACTTTCCCGAAATCAAGGAACACGGCATCAACCTTAGCGCCGATGTCTACAGCGTAATGGATTTCATGGAGGAACAGGGGGAGCTGATAATTTTTTCACAATGCGGGGCCATATTCATAATACAGGGTGATTCAAAAAGAATACCACAACTTTAAAAATGTGTATTTAATGAAAGAAACATAATATAACCTTCTGTTATACATCATTACAAAGAGTATTTAAAAAGGTTTTTTTTTCACTCAAAAACAAGTTCAGAGATGTTCAATATGGCCCCCTCCAGACACTCGAGCAATATCAACCCGATACTCCAACTCGTTCCACACTCTCTGTAGCATATCAGGCGTAACAGTTTGGATAGCTGCTGTTATTTCTCGTTTCAAATCATCAATGGTGGCTGGGAGAGGTGGCCGAAACACCATATCCTTAACATACCCCCATAAGAAAAAATCGCAGGGGGTAAGATCAGGGCTTCTTGGAGGCCAGTGATGAAGTGCTCTGTCACGGGCTGCCTGGCGGCCGATCCATCGCCTCGGGTAGTTGACTTTCAGGTAGTTACGGACAGATAAGTGCCAATGTGGTGGCGCTCCATCCTGCTGAAATATGAATTGTTGTGCTTCTTGTTCGAGCTGAGGGAACAGCCAATTCTCTAACATCTCCAGATACTGTAGTCCAGTTACAGTAGCACCTTCGAAGAAAAAGGGACCAAAAACTTTATTGGCTGAAATGGCACAGAAAACGTTCACCTTAGGCGAGTCACGTTCATACTGAGTTGTTTCCCGCGGATTCTCAGTGCCCCATATACAGACATTGTGACGGTTGACTTTCCCGTTAGTGTGGAAAGTTGCTTCATCACTAAACACAATCTTTGAAAAGAAAGATGCATCTGTTTCCATTTGAGCAAGGATAAAATCACAGAAATCGATTCTTTTAATCTTATCAGCTGCAGACAGTGCTTGAACCAATTTCAGACGATAAGGTTTCATAACTAACCTTTTTCGTAGGACTCTCCATACAGTTGATTGTGGAATTTGCAGCTCTCTGCTAGCTCTGCGAGTCGATTTTCCTGGGCTGCGAACAAATGCTTGCTGGATGCGTGCTACATTTTCATCACTCGTTCTCGGCCGTCCAGAACTTTTCCCTTTGCACAAACACCCATTCTCTGTAAACTGTTTATACCAACGTTTAATACACCACCTATCAGGAGGTTTAACACCATACTTCGTTCGAAATGCACGCTGAACAACTGTCGTCGATTCACTTCTGCCGTACTCAATAACACAAAAAGCTTTCTGTTGAGCGGTCGCCATCTTAGCATCAACTGACGCTGACGCCTAGTCAACAGCGCCTCAAGCGAACAAATGTACAACTAAATGAAACTTTATAGCTCCCTTAATTCGCCGACAGATAGTGCTTAGCTCTGCCTTTTGTCGTTGCAGAGTTTTAAATTCCTAAAGTTGTGGTATTCTTTTTGAATCACCCTGTATATTTCTTTAAAGTCAGTAACGCCATTAGACTGATGTTTATTTACAGTGTTACACTTACACAATCATGATTTCGGCTTCAAAGTGACAATATCAAGTGTTTTGAGTGTTATAAATTGCCTAAGATGGCATACTGTCGTATTAAAATACACTATTAGACACATTGTCTAAGAGTCGATATTTCTGGCAGAGCCTAGAACCTACTGCTTTGTTTCATTACTGAGTACACCATCTTTGAAAGATGGCTCTGCCAGAAATATCGACTCTTAGGCAGTGTGTCTAATAGTGTATTTTAATACGACAGTATGCCATCTTAGGCCATTTATAACACTCAAAACACTTGATATTGGCATTTTGAAGCCGAAATCATGATTGTGCAAGTGTAAATGTAACACTCTAAATAAACAACAGTCTAATGGCTGAGTTCGTAAGAACTCTGTTTGGGAAATCCACGTTAATTTTGACGGAGTTTCATCTCTGCAAGAGCACGGTAATACGTGAACATCAAACATGTTCTGTAATTCTATAGCAGAATGACATCAGCGATACAGGGTTGTAATTATGTGCGTCGTCTTACGACCTTTCTCGAAAAGGGGAATGACCTAGGTATCTTTCGTCGCTCCAGCGACCTACGGTAAACGGAAGTGCGCAGTCTCTTACCGAACTGCCTGTTACTCGTTAATAATACTCGTCGTTGTGCGCAGGGCAGAGTGGGTGGAGTGCATAAAGAATTCACGAGTGCCCGCAGAAGGCAGCGGCGGAGAGACGGAATCCGAGGCAGCTCTCGGGAACAGCCAGCAGGCGAGGTGGCTGTTTGCCGAGCGCGCGCGCCCTGTTTGATTTGCCTGCCTGCGGTAAACACAGCCGCACTCCACCTCGTGCTGCCCGCCCACACTCCCGCTGACTTCTTGCGACAAAGGCGGAGGCGGCAGCAGACTGCAGGAGGCCGCAAAAATGTGCCCGCTCCGGAGCAGCACTCGATTCGGAAAATTAGCCATTCATCGATAGACCGCCATGCAGAGAGGCAGTCAGCAGAACAACCTCTTGTGAAATAAGGAAAATCATTAAATCTTTAAAAAATAAATATTCTGTTGGAGTAGATGACGTCTCTAACAAGATATTAGAACAATGTGGAGTAGTTACAGCTGATGTTCTGAATCACATGCGTAGTGGTTACTATTAAAATCAGTCTTGATCACAAATTTATTTATTCTGGTATCATTTTGTACTGGCGTTTCTTTTACTGGGTTAATAATGATGCTTGTATCATCAGCAAACAGTGTCAGTTTAGCTTCTTGTTTCACATAAGAAGGGAGATCATTCACATATATCAAGAACAGAAGGGGACCCATGACTGAACCCTGTGGAACACCTAATGTAATTTCATCCAATTTAGATGAAGTGGCAAACTTCCTTAAATCAATTAAACCATATAAAGAAACTTTTTACTTCCTGTTCTGTACATATGAGTTAAACCACTCATACTGTTCCGTTTATACCACAGAATTGTAAGTTCTGTAAGAAAATGTCATGGCGTGGTCGAAACCGGTTACCAGAGTAAATAAATTTGTGATCGAGACTGATTTTAATAGTAACTATTAGTAATAACATTGATCACTGTCTCCTCCCACGATGTATCCAAGAGTAATTAACATACGTAATGCATCACTAATTCAAGTATTTTCTCAGACAGATTAAAATATGCCATTCTCAAGCGTCTCTACAAAAAAATGGGACACCACAGATGTCAATAATTACCGGCCACTATCCGTGCTTACAGCATTTTCAAAAATCGTCGAGAATTTAATGTACTAAAGAGTAGTTAGCCATCTCAACAATAGTAGGATACTTAGTAACTCATAGTTCGGATTTCAAAACTTCAAAAATGCTGTTCCATTGAGACAACAATATAGAATTTCACTGCCCACATAATAGAATCTTTGAATAGTAAAATGTCACAAATAGGAAGTTTCTGCGACTGATTCAAAGGATATGATTGTGTGAACCATGACATTTTGTTACAGAAATTACAATTCTGTGTTACAAATGGAACAGTATATGAGTGGTTTAAGTCATATATACAGAACAGGAAGTAAAAAGTTTCTTTATATGGTTTAATTGATTTAAGGAAGTTTGCTACTTCATCTAACTGGGATCAAATTACATTAGGTGTTCCACAGGGTTCAATCATGGGTCCCCTTCTGTTCTTGATATATGTGAATGACCTCCCTTTTTATCTGAAACAAGAAGCTAAACTGACACTGTTTGCTGATGATACAAGCATCATTATTAACCCAGTAAAAGAAACGCCAGTACAAAATGATACAAATAACGTCTTTGGAAAAGTTATTTATAGGTTTTCTGTGAATGGGCTTGCTCTAAACTTTGAAAAAACACAGTACATCCTATTTTCCGCTGCAAAAAGTACAGTTCCTTCGATAAATGTAACACATCAACAGAAGTCAGTAGCCAGGGTAGAGCACATACTAAGTGTTTGGGTATACGTATAAATGAGAATATTAATTAGAAAATTAATATTTTGCATCTCGTAAAGCTAGTACGTGCAACAAATTTTGCGATCAGTATAATTACCAATTATGAGGATATGGAAATTAGTAAGCTAACATACTTTGCATACTTTCACACTCTGATGTCATACAGAATTTTGGGGTAACTCAACACTTAGGCAAAATTATTCACTGCTCAAAAGAAAATGGTTAGAATAATGTGTGGGGCTCATAGTCTCACATCTTACAGGCATATGTTTAAAAGGCTAGGAATTCTTTCAACAGCTTCACAGTACATTTACTCAGTAACGAAATATGTTCTCAACAATATGGACCAGTCTGAAAACAGCAGCGACATTTATGATTATAAAAATAAACGTCGTGTGACTAGGGCCTCCCGTCGGGTAGACCATTCGCCAGGTGCAAGTCTTTCGATTTGACGCCACTTCGACGACTTGCGCGTCGATGGGGATGAAATGATGATGATTAGGACAACACAACACCCAGTCCCTGAGCGGAGAAAATCTCCGAACCAGCCGGGAATCGACCCCGGGCCCTTAGGATTGACATTCTGTCGCGCTGACCACTCAGCTACCAGGGGCGGACATTCATGATTATAATACCAGATGAAAGAAAAAATGACACTGTCCGCTACTTATCTTTGGCAAGGAAAGGGGTAAAGTATGCTGCTGTAAAACTTTTCGATAAATTACCAGATGAAATAAAATGTCTGACAGACAGCAGTAATAGTTTCAAAAATAAATTGAAATGATATCTCCTTGACAACTCCTTCTGTGCCATAGATGAATTCTTGAATAGGAATAAATAAATCTATAGGTATGATATATGCATTATGTGACATTTAAGGGAATGGGGTGGATAATAAAAATGTAAGCTTTTTTTTAAAAAAAAGAAAGAAAAACAGGACCTTGATTCAAGTTTGCATTTCTTATGCACTTGAGATGTTCCACATCATAACGGTTACGGTGACATCGATCAATCGAACACTAACTAACTGATAGAGACGCAATAGAGAGTTTACAAACGTTATAATTTTTACAGAAAAGAAGACAGTTTTAAATCAAATAACATAAGGATGTCTACTTTGTGGCAATAGAACGAAGATGGATTACTGTTAATCTAGAATAGTGGCATCAGCCAGAGATAATCACGCAGTCGTCATCACAGGACGACGTGTGGTGGTGCCCTCTACTAGGACTGTTGATATTTTTATAGATGATGGGAATCAGAGATACGGATGTTTAGAAAATATCATAATCGGCACCCGTTACATCAAAAAAAGTATCGATATATCGACGGACAAAATGTCGACATACTGGTCTACAAAAATATCGGCTGCACATTGTAAATACACAGACAGTTTTAGAGCAGTACATTTAAGCACTGATTTATTATTAAATATTCTGTACATCAACAAGCTAGCAGCCCACTTTTCCCCCTTAGAGCAAGAACTGAACGGAAAACGATGCACGTTCACGGTTGATGTTAACCAATTTGCTAGCAATGGTGACTGCATGTAAGTGGCACAAGAAAAAGTGACCACTGGGTCCGTTGTTCGGTTTCGTCACATACTGGATTTGTCTCTGACACTTCATGTCGACTTTCCTGTTTCTTTTTTTTTAATTTCTGCCAACGTTAGCGACCTAGAAGCTGTAGTGTAAAAATTGCGGGGTTGCGTTAAACGTTGCAGTTTCTGTTGGTAGCACTGAGAGCTGATTACGCCAGCATTTCCCCTCAAACGTTTCCGCCCGCCGCGAAGACCAATCTTGTAATTAATTTTTTTTTCATCGTTTTCAGCAACTGTTTTTGAAGAATACCGATGTGACGGACTAACACACTACTTGCGTTAAAAATTGTGTGGTATTTCTTCACACCGAAAATCTTGTTATTTCATTTACACTGACCCCTTCCCCCCCCCCCCCTCTCCCATGTGCAATCGGACTTCTTCTTTGTGCCATCTATACGTGCATCACACAATCGAAGAGAAAAAGTGAACGTGACGAAAGCTCAAAAAGTGTAAGACTCCTTCACACGCTGACAGTAAAATTATATTCTACTGCACTCTCAAATATTTCCCGAAAACTGCAAAAAAATAATATAAAATAAAAATATCGGCGCTCGATATCGCCATTTCGGTATCGTATATACTGTGGGAAGCGAAATCGTCGGTATAAATCGATATCTTTGTGAATTTATCGATCTATCGATATTTCTTTGACAGCCCTACCCTCTACACAGCTACATGAATTCGGGGACCAGTTGCTGTATTACCTCCGAGAGTGTCTCGTGTAGCCGGAGGCGAAACGTCAGGGAACAGTTTGATACGTAGTACAGTCATTAAGTTCGGAGATTGGACGCATAGCAGCGGTGTTGTGCGCTTGAGCGCATAGGTGGCTCCGTGGTATGGTATATTATCAGTTAGCCCCGGTCCCAGCTAGAGAAAGTTGAATGCATGCACTGTTAGCAGAACTACAGCGGTTATTGTGGCTGCAATCTGATTGGCCTGTCAGGAAGCGAGTCCGTCGCAGCTGGGACAACGCACAAACGTCAAATTCTGCCAGAAGTTAGGCAGAGCAGCAAAAGATGCGGAAAGTTTATGGTGATAACGCTTTGACTCTTAGTGATTTATATAAATGATCTAGGTGATAATCTGAGCAGCCCCCTTAGACTGTTTGCAGGTGACGCTGTAATTTACCGTCTAGTAAAATCATCAGACGATCAATTCCAACTACAAAGTTATCTAGAGAGAATTTCTGTATGGTGCGGAAAGTGGCAATTAGCACTAAACAAAGAAAAGTGCGAGGTCATCGACATGGGTAGTAAAAGAAATCCGATACATTTTGGGTATACGATAAATCGCACAAATCTAAGGGCTGTCAGTTCAACTAAATACCTAGGAATTACAATTACGAGCAACTTAAATTGGGAAGACCACAGTGATAATATTGTGGGGAAGGTGAAACAAAGATTGCGCTTTGTTGCCAGAACACTTAGAAGATGCGACAAACCCACTAAAGAGACAGCCTACAGTACACTTGTCCGTCCTCTGCTGGAATACTGCTGCGCGGTGTTGGATCCTTACCAGGTAGCATTGATGGAGGACATTGAAAAAGTGCAAAGACGGGCAGCTCGTTTCGTGTTATCGTGCAATAGGGGTGAGAGTGTCACTGGTATGATACGCGAGTTGGGGTGGCAGTCACTGAAACAAAGGCGGTTTTTTATGCGGCGAGATCTACTTACGAAATTTCAATCACCAACTTTCTCTTCCGGGCGCAAAAATATATTGTTGACACCCACCTACGTAGGGAGAAATGACCATCATAATAAAATAAGAGAAATCAGAGCTCGAACGGAAAGATTTAGGTGTTCCTTTTTCCCACGCGCCATTCGAGAATGGAATGGTAGAGAGGTAGTATGAAAATGGTTCGATGAAACCTCTGCCAGGCACTTAAGTGTGAATTGCAGAGTAACCAAGTAGATGTAGATGTAGTGTTGTATTTAGGTGGCACCGACATTTTCGGCAACGAAGAGACAGTTTGGGGTACTACGTGTGTATTGGTCGGCCGCAAACTGTTCAAACTGAACTCAAGATTGAACAGGTTACAATGCTGGTGCGTGCCAACCGCACCCGAACAGTAGACAATCTCGCAGCAATAGAGGTCAGTCGTGGTACGTATTACAAAATCGAGGCCCACGAGAAAGACAGGCCGCGGCGAGTACGTCACGAAGGTAGTCCTGCGCTCGCTCGCTCACTCAAATCAGCAGACAAACTACGTTTCTACGCCTGTTAATTCGTAACTAGGCGTGTCCGTACAAACGAAAACTGAATCTTCTACTGGAATCTCACTGTTATTAGTCCTATACGATGGGTAGTCCATGGGCCTACTTATAATTTGTCACGGCTGTACTGGCGTGCAAAAAAAAAAATAAATAAATAAATAAATAAAAAATAAAAAAATAAAAAATAAAAAAAAATGCTAAATGATTATCAGTTGCATAAGGCACCACTTCCAGCATGTAATGAGTACTGTTAAGCAGAAGAGATTAAATGCTATAAAATCATTATACCATTTATATCAAGTATTGATCTGAAATTAAATTTTCTTGTAGTGCTGTTAATCAGTAAGACTTCATAATAGCAGATTTCAGTGGAAGAAGCAATTCTCGTTAGTACTTACACGCCCAGCTGCGAGTTAACAGGTTTAGAAACGCATATTGTCTGCTGAGCTGAGCGAGCGAGCGAGTTCAGGACTACCTTCGTGACGTACGCGCCGCGGCCTGTCTTTCTCGTGGGCCTCGTACAAAATCGTGTAGCGTGTTACCTACGGCAGTGTACGCCATGATATGCGGCATCCTGCGAGACACCCAGGTTGTTGTGGGTGTCTACACTCCAGGCGCCAATGTGAAAACTTATTGACTCCGGTAGTAATGGCCTCACAGCCTTGAAGTTTAACCTGAAGACTGTAACGGAAGTTGAGTGTACAGTGGAAAAGATGGAGGACAATATGAAACCATTTGCCAGATTGATGGCTCTAAAAAAATCGTGTCTTTCATCTCAAGGAAAAATTTTTTACTGAGAAATTCCAGGTTACATAATAGTTTATAATTCACATTAAACCGTCGGTCTGCTTATAACTGGCTTCTCAATCATTTCAGACATCGGAAGAAGGGAAGGGTATACCACCTGCAGTAGGACTTTGCCCAGGAAAACATTGCATTCTTCGTTACAACCTTCGGGTTGATGTCACCTTTACCTTTAAACGGTCTTAGAAGCGAGGCTTCATGGTTTAGTAGCTTAGTGTCTCCCAGTAAAGTATATTTGTTAGAGTTCTTCTCGTTGACTTTCTCCTTTTTATTTTCATGTTTTGTCATCTTTTATTAAAGGCCCAGCGGCCACAGCTATCACTTCGGCAACAACAGAAGTTTTGGGAAGATGGTACCACCGCAACGTCTCTTCACAGAAAAGGTGAATAGGATAATCTCACGCAAACGTGGTACAGTTGAGGTATTGAATTTTTCTGCTCTGGACACAAAAGCCAGCGGCCGGTGAGGTTTTCAGAAACCGCAATTTCATTAGCGTCGCTGCAATAATAACGATAATGGATGTGGCGCGGATTGCGGTCTTTGTAATTATTGCAGTGCGTCGCGGTAGGGCGGAAGAGAGCTTAGCTTGGGATTCGTGGGCTAGCTGGGCTCAGAGCGGCAGAGATCAGCTATAGTAAATAGGCTGTAAACCTTGTATGTAGGCCACCATGAGCGGCTTTCGGTTACCCGAAACACGTAATTAGAAAATACAAAGCTATATTACAAAATTGAAAAGCTTTATTCACGAAACCAAACAGTTAATAGTGGATCGTCATCTGTAGTCATAATGTAAGCTTCAAGCTTACCAGCATTCCCTCCACGAGGTTATTCAAAAGTTCCAGTGGCAGTCAGTTCCATGACTGTGAAAGATGTGGATATAGGGATGCTTCATCAGCAGATCTTTATGTTTCTTAAATCATCAACCCAACAAATTTGGTTGTTTAACTTTATAACAGTAGTTTCATATACATGATGTCATAGCACAACAATGTCTAATTTCTAACAGGAATCGTTCGTAAAATCGATTTCTACATTTTCTAATTGTGCAGTATTTTCTACACATCGTACTCGTTTTTAATAATATTATCTCTAAGTAATGCTACAAATTTATCGCACTTTATAGCACACATATATATTACACATTTTATTAAGTCAGTGACAGTACCATGACATTTTACAGAACTGTTGCAAAAATGTACAAGTTATATGCGTGTTGTAATTATACTAATAACAACATTGTAAAACGTCGCGTCTGTCTGTTTGAACTCCTTAATCTCCAAAACTTCTTGATGCATATAAATTTACTATATTCGAACTGAGAATACAGCGACTCACAAAAGTAGTCGGCCACCAGTGTTACGTTTTATTTTTACATCATTACATACAGGCATCACACAGTACAGGAGTAGTCTCGGCACAAAATAGTATAGGACTAAGTAATAAGTAACAGAATAGCATTTTCTTATTTGCAAACTTAAACAATATAAACAATAATTCATAAAGAAACATGCCCACTATCACAGCCACAAAAGTTTTCGGACAGCAAGTGTAACAATCACAACCTTGTATGCAGTCCTTTTTGCTTAACCACTCGTTCCCAGCGTTTAGACATGCTTTGAACGAGCTTTCGCATATAATTAGGACTTATTTGTCGCCATTCTTCCAGTATTCGTTCCTTTGAAGCTTGTTTTGATGTCACTGGCGTTTGTCGTACTTTTCGCTTCATTTCACTCCAAAGATTTTCTATTGGGTTCAAGTCTGGACTCTGAGGAGGGGTATCCAAAACCTTAGCGCAATTATACAGCATCCATAGTCTCACAGTATCCGCTTTATGTTTCGGATCATTGTCTTGATACTATGTGAACGTCCTCGAAAGCCCGAAACTTGTAGCACTTTGCGGTAACTTCTCTTTTAGGATGTTCATATACTAATGCTTATCCTTTGTACCTTCAATGAATGCTAATTCGCCTACCCCACATGACGACATGGAACCCCAAATCATGACACCTCCAACACCGTGTTTAACTGTGGGTTGCAGATGCTCCGATCGCAATTCTTCACGTGGTTTTCTCCGAGTCATAGGTCTTCCGTTTGAGGAGAAAATCTCCACTAGACATTAATCGACAAAAATTACTTCGTCCCACCAACTGACACTTTTATTTACGTGCTGCTACACGAGCCGGCCACTGTGGCCGAGCGGTTCTGGGCGCTTCAGTCCAGAACCGCGCTGCTGCTTCGGTCGCAGGTTCGAATCCTGCCTCGGGCATGGATGTGTGTGATGTCCTTAGGTTAGTTAGGTTTGAGTAGTTCTAAGTCTAGGGGGCTGATGACCTCAGATGTTAAGTCCCATAGTGCTTAGAGCCATTATACACTCCTGGAAATTGAAATAAGAACACCGTGAATTCATTGTCCCAGGAAGAGGAAACTTTATTGACACATTCCTGGGGTCAGATACATCACATGATCACACTGACAGAACCACAGGCACATAGACATAGGTAACAGAGCATGCACAATGTCGGCACTAGTACAGTGTATATCCACCTTTCGCAGCAATGCAGGTTGCTATTCTCCCATGGAGACGATCGTAGAGATGCTGGATGTAGTCCTGTGGAACGGCTTGCCATGCCATTTCCACCTGGCGCCTCAGTTGGACCAGCGTTCGTGCTGGACGTGCAGACCGCGTGAGACGACGCTTCATCCAGTCCCAAACATGCTCAATGGGGGACAGATCCGGAGATCTTGCTGGCCAGGGTAGTTGACTTACACCTTCTAGAGCACGTTGGGTGGCACGGGATACATGCGGACGTGCATTGTCCTGTTGGAACAGCAAGTTCCCTTGCCGGTCTAGGAATGGTAGAACGATGGGTTCGATGACGGTTTGGATGTACCGTGCACTATTCAGTGTCCCCTCGACGATCACCAGTGGTGTACGGCCAGTGTAGGAGATCGCTCCCCACACCATGATGCCGGGTGTTGGCCCTGTGTGCCTCGGTCGTATGCAGTCCTGATTGTGGCGCTCACCTGCACGGCGCCAAACACGCATACGACCATCATTGGCACCAAGGCAGAAGCGACTCTCATCGCTGAAGACGACACGTCTCCATTCGTCCCTCCATTCACGCCTGTCGCGACACCACTGGAGGTGGGCTGCACGATGTTGGGGCGTGAGCGGAAGACGGCCTAACGGTGTGCGGGACCGTAGCCCAGCTTCATGGAGACGGTTGCGAATGGTCCTCGCCGATACCCCAGGAGCAACAGTGTCCCTAATTTGCTGGGAAGTGGCGGTGCGGTCCCCTACGGCACTGCGTAGGATCCTACGGTCTTGGCGTGCATCCGTGCGTCGCTGCGGTCCGGTCGCAGGTCGACGGGCACGTGCACCTTCCGCCGACCACTGGCGACAACATCGATGTACTGTGGAGACCTCACGCCCCACGTGTTGAGCAATTCGGCGGTACGTCCACCCGGCCTCCCGCATGCCCACTATACGCCCTCGCTCAAAGTCCGTCAACTGCACATACAGTTCACGTCCACGCTGTCGCGGCATGCTACCAGTGTTAAAGACTGCGATGGAGCTCCGTATGCCACGGCAAACTGGCTGACACTGACGGCGGCGGTGCACAAATGCTGCGCAGCTAGCGCCATTCGACGGCCAACACCGCGGTTCCTGGTGTGTCCGCTGTGCCGTGCGTGTGATCATTGCTTGTACAACCCTCTCGCAGTGTCCGGAGCAAGTATGCTGGGTCTGACACACCGGTATCAATGTGTTCTTTTTTCCATTTCCAGGAGTGTAACTTTTTTTTTTTTTTGCTGCTTCGCTAAGTCCGGTATTTGCTTTGCTTTTCTCTCATTTATCATAGGCTTCTTTCTGCTTACTCGGCCATTATACCCCTCGTCGTACTGTTTCAGGGTGCACGTCCATATTTCTGCTGCAATGCGGCAGCAAGTTTCGTTGCCTACAACCTTGGATTTGAATTTTTCTTATTACTCCGGTTTCCTCTCTTTCTACACAGCTTCTTTGGTCGCCCTGTTTTTGGTTTATCTTCAATTCCATCTTCTCTGTTGAATCTCCGTATAATGTCACCTACAGTACTCTTACTCATTTGTAACAATGCAACAATCTGTCCTCTACATTTACATCTACATGACTACTCTGCAATTCACATTTAAGTGCTTGGCAGAGGGTTCGTCGAACCACAATCATACTATCTCTCTACCATTCCACTCCCGAACACCGAGCGGGAAAAACGAACACCTAAACCTTTCTGTTCGAGCTCTGATTTCTCTTATTTTATTTTGATGATCATTCCTGCCTATGTAGGTTGGGCTCAACAATATATTTTCGCATTCGGAAGAGAAAGTTGGTGACTGAAATTTCGTAAATAGATCTCGCTGCGACGAAAAACGTCTTTGCTTTAATGACTTCCATCCCAACTCGCGTATCATATCTGCCACACTCTCTCCCCTACTACGTGATAATACAAAACGAGCTGCCCTTTTTTGCACCCTTTCGATGTCCTCCGTCAATCCCACCTGGTAAGGATCCCACACCGCGCAGCAATATTCTAACAGAGGACGAACGAGTGTAGTGTAAGCTGTCTCTTTAGTGGACTTGTTGCATCTTCTAAGTGTCCTGCCAATGAAACGCAACCTTTGGCTCACCTTCCCCACAATATTATCTATGTGGTCTTTCCAACTGAAGTTGTTCGTAATTTTAACACCCAGGTACTTAGTTGAATTGACAGCCTTGAGAATTGTACTATTTATCAAGTAATCGAATTCCAACGGATTTCTTTTGGAACTCATGTGGATCACCTCACACTTTTCGTTATTTAGCGTCAACTGCCACCTGCCACACCATACAGCAATCTTTTCTAAATCGCTTTGCAACTTTCGGAACGTCCTTCAGCGTGATGGAAAATAACAAGCTGTTTCTTTTCAAATGACGTATTGCGTCCTTTCCGCCCCATCGTACTGTCTACCATGCTTGTTAACAACGCGGAAACGCAGCACAGAATGAGCCTGCTCGGTCTACAGAGAGCACCACCGCCGCCTATACATGTGCCCGAATTATAAAGTGATTGCCTGTTGTGGAGTCTTATAATGCAAATATACATTGCACGTAGTTAATTATATTATACAGCGACCTACTTATGGTACATTGTCAGACAATATTCACTCTAGAGCAGTGATTCCCAACAGGTGGTCGGAGGACCCCCAGGGGTCCGTGACCTATGCCAAAGGGGTCCGCAAGATGCTATTAGAATAAAAAATATATTAAATAAATATCGTATTATAACAGATTTTTAGTTTTGGCCGCTTCCTGCATGAGCAGAGCTTTAGCGAACGCTAACTTCTGCGTATAACGTCTTCCTTGAACCAACTGACACTAGCACACCCTAGTGCAAAACTAAAATTAGAGACAGGCAAATAGTTCTGCTGTATGCCGTTAGACTACGCGTGCTGCCTCTTTGCAGCTGACAGTCACTTTACACAGAAACTCGCATTTCAGACGACAATCGGCCATTGTTAATTTATTTCCAGTGCTTTCAGAGACAGTATTGTTTAGATATTCAATATTCTGTATTAAAACAGTAGTGTTTGTAAACCGTTGTTTTTTGGGGAAGCTACAGTTCGCGTAGTTAAAAATGGACCGTTGGTTAAAATGTGGTTCGTTGAAACGAGGCCTACAGATGAAGAGGAAGATAATGCAATTGTTATACTAAACACCCAGATATAAGACAAAGATTTTGAACAATAATCCAAAATTTAACAATAACAGTGATGGCTAAATTGAAAAAGTTTTAAGCTCAATATTTTTTCAATAATGAATATGTCAATGGCTTTTCTAAGTACCAAAATAGAAAACGTATAAAAAGACTCTTAATTTGGCTTTTATAGGTACCTGATACTGTGATATGACAAGGTACCAATCATGCTCGATGAGGGGGTTCGGGTTGGGTTGTATGGGGAAGGACACCAGACAGCGAGGTCATCGGTCTCATTGGATTAGCGAAGGAAAGGAAAGGATGTCAGCCGTGCCCTTTCAAAGGAACCATCCCGGCATTTGCCTGGAGCGATTTAGGGAAATCACGGAAAACGTAAATCAGGATGGCCGGACGCGGGAAGAGGGGGTCCTCGAAAATTTTTTGTTGGGAACCCCTGCTCTAGAGAATGGACCGGAAATTGCTTCTCGTGGGTCTCGAATGTTCGAAGAGAACTTCACATTTCAAGAACAATGAGGGTTGTCGAATACTTTTGTGACGCACTGTATGTTCGAGGATTCTGCAGCAAATCGAAGGTAGGGATGTTGACTCTGGAGTGGCAAATAAAAAGTGGTTTAATGCTCGGTCCCGAGATGTAGACTGTTGTGGGCCGTGGTTGCCTACCACAGCTTCAGTGGCGCATTTGACCTCGGAAACAGGCGTCCGCAGGGCCGGCGGATAGCAATTCATTGGTCGCGCGCGGGCTGCGTTAATAACGCCGGCCATTAGCGGAATAATGCCCGGCGAAGAGGCAGCAACAGCAACAGCGACAGCGACAGCAACAACAAGAGCGGCGTGCGGTCGGCTGACAGGTGGTCCGGCCTGTGAAAGCGGCCCGCTGCCATTTATCAGCACGGGGCCAGCGCGCCCTGCCGTGGACAGATAGCCGGCCCGAACACGGCCGCGTTGACAACAGGACCGCCACTGGCCGCCGACTGCACTGCTGCACCTGGCCGCACGACTCGCAAAACAGAGACGCGGCGTGTCCGAGGCGACGAACTGGCGGACAGGCTCGACGCAGTCGATTAGGGTGACCTTGGGTGCAGGAATGTCCCTAAGGCCGGTATTACACTATCAAATTTCTTTGTCCAATATCTTTGTCCAATATCTTTGTCAAAGATATTTGATAGTGTAATAGGGATCTTTGACAAATGTCGTCCAATATTTGATCAAATCTAGGCCGAGGCCGTATATTTGATCAAAGAAATCGCTTGTCTTCTGTTCACTGCAATGCGATATGTTACCACGCGGAGCGCTAGCATCGCTGCAGCGTTCTGTCGTCTGTAGTGTTTTTATAACCATTGCCGGTAAATACAATTGGTGTGTGCCGACAACTACAGAATTAACAGAGATGTCTGAAGCTTATGAGGCGCTTTACAACGTGAGGCACCCTGAATACAAAAATAGATTAAGAAGATTGGAGACCTAACCTGACCTAACCTAACCTAACATAACCCTCTCCTGTAGCAAGGAATCGGAGTGTTATAGTGAGCCTGTCTTCTGAAGATGTAGCAGTTCTTAAGTGAAAATTGTGCTTTGTGATATGAGGATACACTTCATTGAGCACATACAGAAATGTATGCTCATCCATTCTTAAGTAATTGATGTACGACTTGACGTCTTCCACTGTAAGCTCACGTAACAAGTTTTGTTGAATGCTTTTATCGTGTCGTCGTAAAACCCACGGCTTCACCCAGATTAGATTAGTTTTTCGTTCCATAGATCCGTGCTGAGGAGATCCTCGTGGATGTGGAACATGTCGATTTTTTTTAAGCTGAAATAAAAATACTAATAGTATGAATAAATACATCATTTGTTTCTATTAAAAATTTCGCCAATGGCGTAGACGGAGTTGGCCAGTAGTAAGTCTTTCAGGCTCCTTTTAAACTGATCTTTATTTCTAACTAAATTTTTTATGTTTCCTGGCAAATTATTGAAGATGAGTGTTCCTGAGTAGTGGACCCCTTTTTGAACTAAAGTAAGTGCTTTTAAGTCCTTGTGCAGATCATTTTTGTTCCTGGTATTGTATGTATGAACTGAGTTGTTTGTTGGAAAAAGAGATATATTATTTACGACAAATTTTATTAAGAAGTAAATATACTGAGAGGCAGTAGTTAGTATACCCAGTTCTTTGAAGAGGTTTCTGCAGGAGGTCCGTGAATTTACAACACAAATAATACGTATTACACGCTTTTGGACCTTGAAAACTTTTGTTTGACTTCAAGATATACCCCAAAATATTATCCCATATGACATTATGGAATGAAAGTATGCAAGCATTTTCATTTTTATGTTGCCTATGTCTGCTAACACTCGAATTGCAAATACAGATTTGTTAAGGCGTTTCTGCAGTTCTGTGGTGTGCTCCTCCCAACTGAATTTATTATCAAGTTGTAATCCCAGGACTTTTAAGACTGTCAACCTCGTATGTATGGTTCCATTTTTCCCCCCACTTCTTTTCCACATGTGCACACAATGCAACTGGAGTATGTAGAACTGCTGCGGTTAATAAGTTGTTGTCAGCCATCTTGAACTTTGACGAAAAATTTGATGACAGTGTAATACGCCTTGTAGCGCTACGTCAAAGATCTTTGTCAAATATATTGGACGGAATATTGGATCACATCTTTGATCAAAACTTTGACAAAGAAATTTGATAGTGTAATACCGGCCTAACTTAGGTGCGGTTTTCGATGATGCCAAGCCATACAAGATAGGACGTTCTTCCAATGAAGGTCGCGCGGCGCGACAGTTATTCGTGCACCATTCGTGTTGCCACGGGAGTGATACGATAAAGAATAAGATATAGCAGGTGCTAGGTCGCAGGTTCGAATCCTGCCTCGGGCATGGATATGTGTGATATCCTTAGGTTAGTTAAGTTTAAGTTGCTCTAAGTTCTAAGGGACTGATGACCTCCCATAGTGCTCAGAGCCATTTGACCCATTTGAACTTTCCGCCAGTTACTATGAACTGTGATATTTCGGACAGGAATTCAGTCGCACAACGGAGATAAGGGTATCGTCAGGAGTGCCACATGGAAGTGTGATAGGAGATATATACAGGGCGAAAAGTATTTAAACCGACAAACTCTGGGAGGTTGTAGGAGACATCAAAACAAATATTTTTCCCTAATGTAATTTTTGACTATGGGGATTATTGAAACCGGTGGAGGCCGTATTACGCTCTTCAGTTGTTAGAGGGCGTATTACGCTGTTTAGTTGTAGGCAACTGCTTTCCACCAGTGTAGTAGTGCACTGTCTCTGTTTACTAATAGACCGATACACCCGGAGTGAGTACACTGACATGGTTGGTGCGTACTACGTAGCGCACCACAACGGACGAGCTGCACAGCGGGTTTATCAGCAACAACATCCTAATCGCCGTATCCCGCATCATACGACCTTTGCTGCTGTGTACCAACGTCTGTGTGAGACCGGGTCATTTAGCAGATTACCTGTGCGTGAAGAGTTTGACAGAGCACTGAAAGACCTGAGTCGAAACAAGGCCCCGGGAGTAGACAACATTCCATTAGAACTACTGAAGGCCTCGGGAGAGCCAGTCATGACAAAACTCTACCATCTGGTGAGCACGATGTATGAGACAGGCGAAATACCCTCAGACTTCAAGAAGAATATAATAATTCCAATCCCAAAGAAAGCAGGTGTTGACAGATGTAAAAATTACCGAACTATCAGTTTAATAAGTCATGGCTGCAAAATACTAACGCGAATTCTTTACAGACGAATGGAAAAACTGGTAGAAGCCGACCTCGGGGAAGATCAGTTTGGATTCCGTAGAAATGTTGGAACACGTGAGGCAATACTGACCTTACGACTTATCTTGGAAGAAAGATTAAGGAAAGGCAAACCTACGTTTCTAGCATTTGTAGACTTAGAGAAAGCTTTTGACAATGTTGACTGGAATACTCTCTTTCAAATTCTCAAGGTGGCAGGGGTAAAATACAGGGAGCGAAAGGCTATTTACAATTTGTACAGAAACCATGCAGTTATAAGAGTCGAGGGGCATGAAAGGGAAGCAGTGGTTGGGAAAGGAGTGAGACAGGGTTGTAGCCTCTCCCCGATGTTATTCAATCTGTAGGTATTAAAATTCATGGAGAAGAAGTAAAAACTTTGAGGTTCGCCGATGACATTGTAATTCTGTCAGAGACAGCAAAGGACTTGTAAGAGCGGTTGAACTGAATGGACGGTGTCTTGAAAGGAGGATATAAGATGAACATCAACAAAAGCAAAACGAGGATAATGGAATGTAGTCAAATTAAGTCGGGTGATGCTGAGGGAATTAGATTAGGAAATGAGACAGTTAAAGTAGTAAAGGGGTTTTGCTATTTAGGGAGTAAAATAACCGATGATGGTCGAAGTAGAGAGGATATAAAATGTAGACTGGCAATGGCAAGGAAAGCGTTTCTGAAGAAGAGAAATTTGTTAACATCGAGTATAGATTTAGGTGTCAGGAAGTCGTTTCTGAAAGTATTTGTATGGAGTGTAGCCATGTATGGAAGTGAGACATGGACGATAACTAGTTTGGACAAGAAGAGAATAGAAGCTTTCGAAATGTGGTGCTACAGAAGAATCCTGAAGATAAGGTGAGTAGATCACGTAACTAATGAGGAGGTATTGAATAGGATTGGGGAGAAGAGAAGTTTGTGGCACAACTTGACTAGAAGAAGGGATCGGTTGGTAGGACATGTTTTGAGGCATCAAGGGATCACAAATTTAGCATTGGAGGGCAGCGTGGAGGGTAAAAATCGTAGAGGGAGACCAAGAGATGAATACACTAAGCAGATTCAGAAGGATGTAGGTTGCAGTAGGTACTGGGAGATGAAGAAGCTTACACAGGATAGGGTAGCATGGAGAGCTGCATCAAACCAGTCTCAGGACTGAAGACCACAACAACAACAACTGGACAGGGGCGCCGTCGCACGGTAAGAACGCTCAGTTTGAGGAAGCTGTCTTGCAGCATGTGGAGCGGCATCCTTCGATCAGCACTCGTGCAACTGCACGTAACGTGGGGACGAATCAGACGAATGTAAGAACAGTCCTTCGAGAGCAATTGTTACGTTCATTTCACTTACAGCATGTCCACAACCTGGAACCAGTTGATTATCCACCCACAGCACAGTTTTCGCAATGGTACCTGGAACAGTATGAAATGCATCCTACATTTCCATCCTCTGTGTTGTTTACAGATGAAACAAAGTTCGGGCGCGATGGAGTCTTCAACTTGCACAATGTGCATGTTTGGAGTGAGGATAACCCACATGCCACAGTTACTAGCGCTCATCAAGTGCGGTTCTTCGTTAATGTGTGGGTCGGTGTTGTTGGGGACTGTTTAATCGGGCCGTATCTACTACCTAGGCCATTAAATGGCAGGCACTATTACAATTTTCTCGCCAGAGCAATGCCAGAATTGCTGGAAGACGTCCCGCTCCCTACAAGACAACGCATGTGGTTCCAACATGACGGGGCGCCGGCACATTTGAGTTGTCGTGTGCATTTTTGAAAAGCTACTGTAATTGAAATTGGGTTGTGTTAATGTGTTGTCTCTTGGTCATAAAAAATGGAAAAGTGTTTGTTGGTTTAATTAATTTGCCGCCAGAGAAATCTTCCTCTACCGGTTTAAATACTCCTCATAGGAAAAAATCACATTAGGGAAAAATATTTGTTTTCAAGTCCCTTCTAACCTTCCAGAGTTTGTCGGTTTAAATACTTTTCACCCTATATATATATATATATATATATATATATATATATATATATATATATATATGTGTGTGTGTGTGTGTGTGTGTGTGTGTGTGTGTGTGTGTGTGTGGCTGTGTGCTGTGTTGTACGGGAGGTATGGAAGCTGAGTGACTGTAGGAAGTTACAAGATGACTTAGAAAAATTTCTAGTTGGCGTAATGAACGGCAGCTAACTCGAAATGTAGAAAAATGCAAGTTAGTGCCTATGAGTGGGAAAAACAAACTCGTGATGTTCGGATGCAGTATTAGTAGCGCCTTGCTTGACACCGTCACATCGTTTAAGTATCTGGGAGTAACGTTGGAAAGCAATATGAAGTGAGTATTGAAGTAGGGAAGGCGAATGGATGGTCGACTTCAGTTTTTGGGAGAATTTTAGGAAAGTTCGTCTGGAAAAGAGCGCATGTAGGACACTATGGCGACATATTCTTGAGTACTGTTCGAGGGTTTGTGTGCACAACAGGTCGGATTAAAGCAATTCAGAGGAAGCCAGATTTGTTACTAGTAGATTCGAAGAACACGCAACTGTTACGGAGATGCTTCAAGAACTCAAATGGGAATACCTGGAGGAAAGGCGACGTTCTTTTCGAGGAACACTACTGAGAAAATTTAGAAAACCGGCATTTGTAGATGGGTGCAGAACGATTCTACTGTCGCCACCATACTGTCGCGTATGGACCACACGAAGATACGAGAACTTAGGGCTCATACGGGGAAGTGTACACAGTTGTTTTTTCCCCTCCCTCTTTTTGCGAGTAGAACAGGAAAGGAAATGACCAGTTATGGTACATGATACCCTCCGCCATGCACGGTATAGTGGCTTGCGGAGTATGTATGTAGATGTAGACGTAGATGTAGATACTTCGCACGCAATATGACTGCCGATTGTGAGGGTTGGTGTCGTGGGACAACGGAAGAACCCTCCGCTATGCATTTCGCAGCGATTCGCAGGATGTTGATGTAGATCTAGAAGTAATGCTTCTGACAATTAGTCCTCTGCATGTCACGTGACGTGCGGCTGGCGGATCGCCTATCAAGCGACCACCGGGAAGCGTGCAGACGGTCTGTGCCCTCATGCGTGGAGGCGTTTGGCTCATTTCCGCGCCTGCCTAGTCTCCCCTTTGGATCTCGCGTTTCAGGGCACAATTTTTAAGCGAATGGCGTGTGCCGCGTTAGTATATAAAAAAGCGGTGTAGGGGGGGGGGGGGTTGAGTGAAGGAGGGAGACCGTGTAATCACGGGACCGGCCGCGCAGCGCCCTGTAGTCTTTGTTTAATAAACATGCCGCGCTAAATATAGGACAGCTCCGGAATCAATAGAACGCGCCGTTATGCAGCGCCGAGGAATTTTAATTTGGACCTCTCCCTGGCAGGCGGTAATGACAGTCCGGACGCGGAATAACACAGTCGTAATTGTTACCTGCGGCGAGATTGTACGAAGAGTGCCAACAGGACAGCGTAGGCACGAAAGCCGTGCTGGCGCACGCGAGTTCACTGCTTCGCTAAGAACCATAATTGCCGAAGGATACCTGCCCGAAGCTCAGTTCGATCGAGTAATAACTCAGTTCCCTATTGTCTTCGCCTGCACTTCACCCGTTAATGTTCTGAGCATTACACTGTTATAGTTACTCACACTTATTGCTCTTTAGTCCATCAATGTTGGACCGTCATTTGAAAAGCAGCAGATGCGCACAATGCAAAACCGTATACAACCATTATTGTGTCGACGCTATTCTATGCTTTGTATTCCCATCTATGTATTAATAGCTTACATCGGACCAGTCTCGTTCGATTTGTTCCTAGTGTACAATAGTTTTGTGTAACTTACTTGCAAAAAATTTATTTCATATTGTAAAGAAAAAGGACTACCGCTACAGTTTTCATTTACTTCTTACGACAGTCACTGCACACACTATGCAGGGTGGTCCATTGATAGTGACCGGGCCAAATATCTCACGAAATAAGCGTCAAACGAAAGAACTACAAAGAATAAAACTTGTCTAGTTTGAAGGGGGAAACCAAATGGCGCTACGGTTGGCCCGCTAGATAGCGCTGTCATAAGTCAAACGGATATCAACCGCGTTTTTTAAAAATAGGAACCCCCATTTTTTATTACATATTCGTGTAGTACGTAAAGAAATATCAATGTTTTAGTTGGACCACTTTTTTCGCTTGGTGATAATAGTCACAAACGTATAAGTACGTGGTATCACGTAACATTCCGCCAGTGCGGACGGCATTTGCTTCGTGATACATTACTCGTGTTAAAACAGACCTTTTACCAATTGCGGAAAAGGTCGATATCGTTTTGACGTATGGCTATTGTGATCAAAATGGCCACCGGCTGTGTGCTATGTATGCTGCTCGGTATCCTGGACGACATCATCCAAGTGCCCTGACCGTTCAACGGATACGTTATTTAAGGAAACAGGAAGTGTTCAGCCACATGTGAAACGTCAACCACGACCTGCAACAAATGATGACGCCCAAGTAGGTGTTTTAGCTGCTGTCGCGGCTAATCCGCACATCAGTAACAGACAAATTGCGCGAGAATCGGGAATCTCAAAACGTCGCTGTTGAGAATGCTACATCAACATCGATTGCACCCGTACCATATTTCTATGCACCAGGAATTGCATGGCGACGACTTTGAACCTCGTGTACAGTTCTGCCAGTGGCCACATGAGAAATTACGGGACGATGCCAGATTTTTTGCACGCGTTCTATTTAGCGACGAAGCGTCATTCACCAACAGCGGTAACGTAAACTGGCATAATATGCACTATTGGGCAACGGAAAATCCACGATGGCTGCGACAAGTGGAACATCAGCGACCTTGGCGGGTTAATGTACGGTGCGGGATTAGGGGAGGAAGGATAATTGGCCCCCATTTTATCGATGGCAGTTTAAATGGTGCAATGTATGCTGATTTCCCACGTAATGTTCTACCGATGTTACTACAAGATGTTTCACCGCATGACAGAATGGCGATATACTTCCAACATGATGGATGTCCGGCACATAGCTCGCGTGCGGTTGAAGCGGTATTGAATAGCATATTTCATGACAGATGGATTGGTCGTCGAAGGACCATACCATGGCCCGCACGTTCACCGGATCTGACGTTCCCGGATTTCTTTCTGTGGGGAAAGTTGAAGGATATTTGCTATCGTGATCCACCGACAACGCCTGACAACATGCGTCAGCGCATTGTCAATGCATGTGCGAACATTACGAAAGGATAACTACTCGCTGTTGAGAGGAATGTCGTTACACGTATTGCCAAATGCATTGAGTTTGACGGACATCATTTTCAGCATTTATTGCAGTAATGTGATATTTACAGGTAATCACGCTGTAACAGCATGCGTTCTCAGAAATGATAAGTTCACAAAGGTACATGTATCACCTTGGAACAACCGAAATAAAATATTCGAACGTACCTACGTTCTGTATTTTAATTAAAAAAACCTACCTGTTACCAACTGTTCGTCTAAAATTGTGAGCCATATGTTTGTGACTATTACAGCGCCATCTATCACAAAGCGAGTAAAAGTGGTCCAACTGAAACATTCATATTTCTTTACGTACTACACGAATATGTTATAAATATGGGGGTTCGTATTTAAAAAAAAACGCAGTTGATATCCGTTTGACCTATGGCATCACCATCTAGCGGGCCAACCGTAGCGCCATCTGATTTCCCCCTTCAAGCTTGACGAGTTTCGTTCTTTGTAGTTTTTTCGTTTGATGCTTATTTCGCGAGATATTTGGCCCGGTCACTATCAATGGACCACCCTGTATACACACTGTGCACAAATTATCAGCTGAATACAGAGTCTACACGGTGATTTCGTTGCGTACACCGCAACTCCCCATTTGCTCGCATGAAAAACTGAGTCAACATCTCTCCTTGAAGACTAAGATGTTGAGCTCAGGAACAGGGTAAATTGTTATTATTATCCATTGCAGAGCTTAGGGTGAAGTTTTAGATAAAGAAAAAAAAATAGCGAAAGTCTGTTATGAAATGACAGAGATGTTCTACAAATATTTATTTCTGTTACAATTTTTACCAAACCACTACTCTGTGTTATCGAAGTAATCCTTCAGCGTATTGTTTCACAAGTACTTTTTAACTGCATTTCAAATAAAGTTTGTTTATATGTTGCATACGTATGGGGCCTCTAACTGCAAACAGCCTCTTATTTATTGAACGTACATTGTCCTGCTACGTTAATGTGACCGCATGTCAAAAGCCTGAATACGCACCTTTTGCAGCTTGGACTGCTGCGAGACGTCTAGGAAAGAGTCAGCGAGACACTGGAAAGTACCCATAGGCTCATAGACCCCTGCCGTCTACAGTGCTCTGACAATCTGCGCTGGGTTTCTCGGTTGAGGATCCATGACGTGAACAGCCCGATAGAGGTGGTTCCACAGATTCTCATTTGGGTTTAAATCGGGAGAGTCTTGTGGCCGGGCCAATACGGTAAACTCAACCTGGTGCTGTTCGAGCCACGCATGTAGTCTGCAAGGTGTGTGACAACCATGTACGAGGGGCGTTTGAAAAGTCCGTGTAAAGTCCAGATGGCACCACCGGTGCGTATCGAGGTCATGTTTAGTTAGTAGCATCTTTGGAATGAACGCACAACAAGTTTCAGCCATATTGGTCTATTTCTTTGTGTTGGGCATTCGTGTGAATCAAGGAAGTCGAGTGATTGTCAAAAACTGGACGAAAAAGAATTTCTTGCGGTGATTAAAGTTACTTTCTGAAAGGCAAAACGCCTCAGGAGACTAAAGAGAAGCTTGATAAACATTACGGTCGCTCTGCACCTTCGATTAGAACAGTTTATAAGTGGTTTCAAAATTTTCGGAGTGGCCATATGAGCACAAGTGATGCTGAACGTTCTGGGCGTCCTGTGGAGGTTACGACTCCAGAAATCATTGATAAAATCCATGATATGGTGATGGATGACAGAGGGCATCTCGAACGAACGGGTACACAATGTTTTGCATAAACATGAGAAAGCTATCCGCAAGATGTGTTCCGCGACTGCTCACGCTTGACCAAAAACGGAATCGTGTGAAGTGTTGCAAGGATGGTTTACAGCTGTTCGGGAAGAATCTGCACGACTTTAAGAGTCGTTTCGTCGCTGTGGATGAAACATGGATACAGTACAGAACTCCTGAGACCAAACAACAATCTAAACATTGGGTTACCAAGGGAGAATCTGCACCAAAAAAGGCGAAGGTAAGTCTTTCGGCCGGAAATGGTTCAAATGGCTCTGAGCACTATGGGACTTAACATCTGTGGTCATCAGTCCCCTAGAACTTAGAACTACTTAAACCTTACTAATCTAAGGACATCACACACATCCATGCCCGAGGCAGGATTCGAACCTGCGACCGTAGTAGTCTTTCGGCCGGAAAGGTTATGGCGACTGTCTTTTGGGATTCGCAAGGGATAATCCTTATCGATTATCTGGAAAAGGGTAAAACTATACAGGTGCATATTATTTATCGTTATTGAATCGTTTGAAAACCGAACTGCAAGAAAAACGCAGGCGGTTGGACCGCAAAAAAGTCCTTTTACATCACGACAATGCAGCAACACACACCTCAACAGTTGTGGCCCCAAAATTAATGAAAATAAGATTCCAACTCGTTTCATATCCCCCTATTCTGCACACTTGGCTCCCTTGGACTACTATTTGTTCCCCAATTTGAAGAAACGGCTGGCGGGACAAAGATTTTATTCAAACGAGGATGTGATTGCAGCAACTAATAGCTATTTTGCAGACTTGGACAATTCCTATTATTCGGAAGGGATCAACAAATTAGAACAGCGTTGGGCGAAGTGTGTAAGTCTAAGAGGAGACTATGTCTAAAAATAAAAAAAAGGTTTCCCCCAAGCAAATAAGTAGTTTTTATTTTTACAGGGACTTTTCAAACGCCCGTCGTATTGTCCTGTTGGTAGATGCCACTGTGGCGGGGAAAAACAAACTGCATGTAGCGGTGGACATGGTCCCAAGGATAGATGCATACTTGTGTTGATCCATTATACCGTCGAGAATGGGGAGATCACGCACGGAATGCCATGAACATTATCCCCGGACTGCATGTAGCGGTGGACATTGTCCCAAGGATAGATGCATACTTGTGTTGATCCATTATTCCGTCCACAATGGTGAGATCACACACGGAATGCCACGAAAATCATCCCCAGAACATTACGTTACCTCGTTCTGTGTGGACGCTTCCGACGATTTGTTTCCAGACGTTTTCACACCGTAGGAGCATGAAAACGTCATTCATCTGAAAAGGTGACCTGTCGCCACACAGTGAATTGGCAGTTGCGTGAAAATCCCAGCCTTTGTCGTCGATAAACGGCAGTCAACATGGGTGCACGAACCAGGTGCCGACGCGCTTACGCAGCAACTTTCGCTGAACGGTTGTTGAGGAGACACTTCTGGTAGCCCCGCGGTTCACCTGGGCGCTCAGTGGCTCTGCAGTTGCACGTCTACTCGCCCGAACACATCTCCGCAGCTGTCGTTCACTTGTGTCATCTATGGTCGGTGGTGCACCACGGTGCCATTTTGCAGTGCACGGTATACTTCAAAAATGGTTCAAATGGCTCTGAGCACTATGAGACTTAACTTCTGAGGTCATCAGTCCTCTAGAACTTATAACTACTTAAACCTAACTAACCTCAGGGCATCACACACATTCATGCCCGACGCAAGATTCGAACCTGCGATCGTAGCGGTCGCGCGTTTCCAGACTGTAGCGCCTAGAAACACTCTGCCACCCCAGCCGGCACGGTATACTTCAAGCACAGAGGTACGCGAACCAATTACAAACTAAGCAGTTTCCGAAAATGCTTTCACCCTTGGTCCGAAAGCCAAAGATTGTGCCCTTTTGCACGTCGGGCAAATTGGTGTGATTTCGCATGACGACAACGACGGCAGTCTTTTTCGCGTTCCTCCCGACGCCCTATAAGTACCGCGCACTGCTAGTGCTGCCAGCTGCCATTTTGAGCGGTTATAGCACTTCTAACATACAGGTCGAACAAAGTCAGTGATCATAATAATGTGGAGCGTATTTTGGCTTTGTTTGGGACGATT
Organism: Schistocerca nitens; assembly: GCF_023898315.1. Lineage (NCBI taxonomy): Eukaryota > Metazoa > Arthropoda > Insecta > Orthoptera > Acrididae > Schistocerca > Schistocerca nitens. The sequence goes on along the minus strand of NC_064614.1, from coordinate 86,078,261 downwards.
AAAATTGGCCTGGGTCTGGGTGGAATCCAGATATCAAGGTCCTCGGGATTTGGAGGGCCCCGAGGACCAGAAGCCAAGGGCGTGCCCTACCAGCCTCCTACATCTACATCTACATCCACATTTATACTCCGCAAGCCAACCAACGGTGTGTGACGGAGGGCACTTTACGTGCCACTGTCGTTACCTCCCTTTCCTGTTCCAGTCGCGTGTGGTTCGAGGGAAGAACGACTGCCGGAAAGCCTCCGTGCGAGCTCGAATCTCTCTAATTTTACATTCGTGATATCTTCGGGAGGTATAAGTAGGGGGAAGCAATATATTCGATACCTCATCCAGAAATACGCCCTCTCGAAACCTGGACAGCAAGCTACACCGCGAAGCAGAACGCCTCTCTTGCAGAGTCTGCCACTTGAGTTTGCTTAACATCTCCGTAACGCTATCACGCTTACCAAATAACCCTGTGACGAAACGCGCCGCTCTTCTTTGGATCTTCTCTATCTCCTCCGTCAACCCAATCTGGTACGGATCCCACACTGATGAGCAATACTCAAGTATAGATCGAACGAGTGTTTTGTAAGCCACCTCCTTTGTTGATGGACTACATTTTCTAAGGACTCTCCCAATGAATCTCAACCTGGCACCCGCCTTACGGACAATTAAGTTTTATTGATCATTCCACTTCAAATCGTTCCGTTCGCATACTCCCAGATATTTTACAGAAGTAACTGCTACCAGTGTTTGTTCCGCTATCATATAATCATACAATAAAGGATCCTTCTTTCTATGTATTCGCAATACATTACATTTGTCTATGTTAAGGGTCAGTTGCCACTCCCTGCACCAAGTGCCTACCCGCTGCAGATCTTCCTGCATTTCGCTGCAATTTTCTAATGCTGCAACTTCTCTGTATACTACAGCATCATCCGCGAAAAGCCGCATGGAACTTCCGACACTATCTACTAGGTCATTTATATATATTGTGAAAAGCAATGGTCCCATATTACTCCCCTGTGGCACGACAGAGGTTACTTTAACGTCTGTAGACGTCTCTCCATTGAGAACAACATGCTGTGTTCTGTTCGCTAAAACTCTTGAGTCCAGCCACACAGCTGGTCTATTATTCAGTAGGCTCTTACTTTGTTTATCAGGCGACAGTGCGGAATTCTATCGAATGCCTTGCGGAAGTCAAGGAAAATGGCATCTATCTGGGAGCCTGTATCTAATATTTTCTGGGTCTCATGAACAAATAAAGCGAGTTGCGTCTCACACGATCGCTGTTTCCGGAATCGATGTTGATGCCTACAGAGTAGGTTGTGGGTTTCCAGAAATGACACGATACGCGAGCACAAAACGTGTTCTAAAATTCTACAACAGATCGCTGTCAGAGATATAGGCCTATAGTTTTGCGCATCTGCTCGACGACCCTTCTTGAAAACTGCGCCATAGCATCGGAAAGGCGTTATGAGTACACTTTCCAAGCAAGACATAGAGACGGCGAAACCATTGGCTGTCCGCAGTGGTGAGGTCACGGACGGAGCAGCAGAAGCTGACCTTGAACTGGCCGAGGGGAACCCCTTGTTTTCGGGGCTGCAACTCAATCGAGCCGACGATCGGCGGCGTCGGCCGCACCGTATTGAGTCAGCCGGCCCTGCGCTCCCGGCCCTTTGAGGGCGGCGCATAGCCGGCGTGCCAAGGGCTCGCCACTTGTTCGGGCGGAAGCGAAGCGACCGGCGCCGGCATGCGGGCGCCGCCCACCCGCCCCCACACGGTGCCTCCACCCCCGCACCCTGTCACGGAGGCGTCCGATAGTTGCCTCGAGGGCCGCCGCGGCAGATGCGTCCTGTGAAATAGTTTAGCCGCGAGTTTCTTATACGATAAACAAAACTGAGAACATCCTAGAAGCCGGCCGGTGTGGCCGAGCGGTTCTAGGCGCTTCGGTCTGGAACCGCGCGACCGCTACGGTCGCAGGTTCGAATCCTGCCTCGGGCATGGATGTGTGTGATGTCGTTAGGTTAGTTAGGTTTAAGTAGTTCTAAGTTCTAGGGGACTGATGACCTCAGATGTTTAGTCCCATAGTGCTCAGAGTGCTCTTTTTCTCATGGTAACCTCCCCCTTGGCAGTCCCCTCCCGGATATCCGAATGGGGGACTATTCCGGAATCTTTTGCCAATGGAGAGATCATCATGACAGTTCTTCAATTACAGGCCACATGTCCTGTGGATACACGTTACGTGTCTGTAATGCAGTGGTTTCCATTGCCTTCTGCATCCCCATGTCGTTGATCATTGCTGATTCTTCCGCCTTTAGGGGCAATTTCCCACCCCTAGGACAAGAGAGTGCCCTGAACCTCTATCCGCTCCTCCGCCCTCTTTGACAAGGCCGTTGGCAGAATGAGGCTGACTTCTTATGCCGGAAGTCTTCGCCCGCCAATGCTGATTATTTATCAAAATTTAGGCAGTGGCGGGGGATCGAACCCGGGACCAAAGACGTTTTGATTAAGAATCAAAGACGCTACCCCTAGACCAATGGGTGTATATTACGTAAATTGAGGGTAGAGGGAGAAGAACGAAAAGTAAAGGAAAGAAAAGGAAAGGAAAAGACTATTGATGCCAGCTGTATCGTTACTTTATGCGAAATAAGTGGCGACGAGTGAAAATATGTGCCGGATCGGGATTCGAAACCGGGATCTCCTGTTCATTAATCAGTGCGCCACCTGGACACTGTTTAGCGCAGATGCGCGGGCTATCTCTGCACGCCTCTAGGCCGACCCACGTTCCTTCCTAACGCCACCTTTAAAATTCCTGCAGGAGTTCGGACGTAATTGTGCAGCCGCACTGAAGGTGGTGGTTCATTGTCCATCGAGGCGAATCGATTATATGGATGCGTGGTGTCTCTTCTTTCGAACATGTCCAAAAGAACAGACACCACGCATTTGTGTAACTAATGGGTGTAGTCGAATTAAAGCAGGCGACGCTGACGAAATTTCATTAGGAATTTGCTATTTGGGCAGCAAAATAACTGATGATAGTAAAGAGGATTTAAAATGCCGACTGGCAGTAACAAGATGACCAAATCTGAAAAAAGACAAATTGTTAACATCTATAAATATTATTAAGGCCGGCCGTTGTGGCCGAGCGCTTCCAGGCGCTTCAGTCCGGAACCGCGCTGCTGCTACGGTCGCAGGTTCGAATCCTGCCTCGGGCATGGATGCGTGTGACGTCCTTAGGTTAGTTAGGATTAAGTAGTGCTAAGTCTAGGGGACTGATGACCTCAGATGTTAAGTCTCATACTGCTTAGAGCCATTTGAACCATTTTTATTATTAAAGTCCCCGCCGGATTTTTCTGGGTGTATATGAAAGCTAACCGCTGTAGGTATTTTGATAAGAATTTCATTAATAGACTGATTCACGAGGGAGGTCTGTGTGCATAGTTTGTAAATATTTCGTGCAAATTGGCTGAATTATGATGATTTCAAGGAGGTTTGTACGTATAATTTATTATCTCGACGACATACGTGTCGCCTGGCCTTAGATATTTTGTGCTGCCTGTGCGACGTTGGCTCGGGTAGTTCACTGAAAATAAATTTAAATGTCTGTAAGCCTTTTTTAAAAGTATTTGTGTAGACCATGACGTTATTTGGCAGTGAAATGGGGATGATAAAAAGTATAGGGAAGGATGGAACGGAGGATTTTGAAATTTGGCGGTACAGAAAAATCAGAAAATTGGATGGATAGAGCAAATGGGTAGTGTGGAAGTATTGAATAGAACTGGAGATAGACGAAATTTACGACTGGACTTGAATAAAAAATTGATTGGCGACTCCATGTTGTCTTGTGCACTACGACCAGATAACAGGTATACTTGAAAAAAGAGACAGCATTGGTCGTATATTTTTTACTATTGCAAAATCGATTTTCTGTCACTGAGTGACGATCTTCAGTGCTATATTGTATAACTTAAATTGGGATGCACTGTTGTCACTAAGCTTACGGCGATCACATTGACTCAGTGCATCCCAATTTAAGTTATACAATATAGCACTGAAGATGGTCACTCAGTGGCAGAAAATCGATTTTGCAATAGTAAAAAATATACGACCAATGCTGTCTCTTTTTTCGAGTATACTTGAATAAAAAAGTTAGTTTGATAAGCGACATTCTGAGGCCTCAACGAAAGGCCAAGATCTAATACTGCGGTTCTGATTTGCTGAGTTCGTCCAAAATCCATACTTGGTACTAGCCACAAATTGCATCATGGACTGTAAGTACTGAATGTAATTGTATGAATCCCTTGGTCCTGAAGATGCTTCTCCATGATGTGCTGTTGTCAACTGTACCCAGTTTTCTTCTTGGCCGCTTCTGTAGAATAAACAGAAGCAAACAGAGAATAATGGCAGCCGTGGGGCGGAAGTAAGCGAGGGTGTAACACTTTCATGCCGATATGCTCTTTGACCATTTATTATTGTATATATACTTGCTTTTATCTTTATGTAAATTTATATGTACACGATGTATGAATTAATTTGTTTATTTTGCTGTGTAATCAAGCATGTATATTATGTAAATATCGCAGAGTAATCGCTGAGGGAATTATAGGGAAACTTTAGGTTTTAGGATGTTACGTCAGAGCGCGCGCTACACAGAGAGAGAACTCTGGTGTGAGACTTCGTGAAGTGCGGAGACATGGATGGCGTGCACTGTACTGGAGAAGTGATTGCTTAGCGGCACGTGGCAAGTGATGAGCGTGGGCGGTGGAAATATTGGCTGCAGCAACATCAAGATCCCGCCACGCCAATATCATTGCCAATAACTCCTGTGCTCGCTAGCTATCATGGAAAGGAGCCAGCAGCAGTATCGTCGTCAGCAACTTCGTCACGGCGAGAATGGACTGAAGAAAGATTGCTGCATCACAGCTTATTGTCAACTAGTTTTGTAACGGTTTTGCTCAGCTTTGTGGTGTTTTGCGAGTGAATAATTACCATAGTTTAATCAAAACTGTTTGCCCGTGATTCTCCTAAAATCATTCACCAAGTAGGTTCCTGTCCTGTCCTATTGTTACAATAATCCGAGTACCGTTTATGAAAATTGAAAATTACAGTGCCTGTTAATTTTGCTTACGAACTAAATGATTCCGTTAGATTAAAGATTTAAACTTAAAGCATTCAGTAATTTCAGTCTCACTACCTTTAAATTTGACCTTTAATCTTAGGCGATCTAATTGTTGCATATAGTAAATCAACTAATGAAATTAAAATGATTCCTGGCACTATGAACAAAAGCACTAACTACAATTAATGAGTGAGTGCAAATATCAGTGATTATTGTAATTTGTTTTTAGTAAAGTTCTGGTTCCCATTTTGACTTGCAGTCGTGCTAAAGTATAATAATTAAGTTTTGATACAGTAATTATCAATTTCTTCTTCCCTGTTCAGAAGTCAATAGAGTTTCTTTTAATTATTTTTTGCCATTTTCCAAAATTCATATGAAAATAGTAGTCATTATTGTGAGGTAGCGCCATTGTCACTTACAATAGTAAGTAACCATTAATCTGTTATCTTGTAGGTTTTCAAAATTTCAGCTCTGTTAGTTAATGATATTTCGAGGGCAAACTATTTTCTTTCTCGCTTTATTACGTAAATGTTTCACTTGTTTTTGCTAAAGTGCGTGCAGCCCTCTGTTGCCACACGTGTTCGAGTAATTCTTGACATTGACTGTTCGGCTCATTAATTCACCTACCGAACAGAAATTTTGCCCAATTGGGCTGGCGACCGTGTTTCTTTTAGCTATAATTATTTCAGTAACTCTTATTATTCTGTTCCGATCCACGTGGTAACCCTTCTCGTTGGCACAGTACGGGAATGCTAGCATCAAGCCGGCCGGGGTGGCCAAGCGGTTAAAGGCGCTACAGTCTGGAACCGCGCGGCCGCTACGGTCGCAGGTTCGAATCCTGCCTCGGGCTTGGATGTATGTGATGTCCTTAGGTTAGTTAGGTTTAAATAGTTCTAAGTTCTAGGGGACTGATGACCATAGAAGTTAAGTCCCATAGTGCTCAGAGCCATTTGAACCATTTTTGCTAGCATCAACCTTTCGAACAACCATACTAAATTTTACAGTAATAAAGTATGCGAAATAAGTTGTCCTAGAAGGCATCTTGTTGTTAACCTCCCCCTCATTTATCGACTTTATATTGAATCTTCGCAACGATATCCTTTTCTAAATTTTATTCCAGTTGTTTAGGCACATGCTTACACGGTCATATATTTCTAACATTGTCGGTAGAAGGGAAGGTGGACGTTACAAGGGGAAAGACAGTTTCTCTACTTCCAGCATCGCTCTTCACAGGCGTTCTTCTGAGCTGCCTACTGCGCTAATCGGTGACGTCTCCAGTGGAAAGGGCGACCGACAATCAGCTTGTGGCTGGCTGTTGACGTCTGAAACGAATCGTGCAAACAGTGGCCGGTGGACAAACAGAGGTTATCGCAGTCAGGGCGTAATGAAATTAGTTATCTGGCGTGTCGCGGCTGCCGCCCTATCTGCGGCGAGATAGGGGCGGGGGTGCCGGAAGTGGGTAGGGGCGGGTTGAGGCCGCTGATGGACAAACGCTGTCCCGCCGATGGGGGCGGAAGCAGCGGCGCCACCTCTCGCAGATAAGGCGACGTCAGGCGTCCTGAGCAGACGCAACGCTGCAGGGTCCTCACCCTCCCGTAGGGCTCTGCGGAGGTGACAGTCCTCAACGTTACCACAAATCAGAACTTATACTTGTCACACCAACTTCTGAGGTAGTTTGTTAGCTTCGCGATTGTCAATGTGCGAGGGGTACCCCAAAACAAGCAGGAATTATTTTTTAAAAGCTATATATTTTCAAACTGTTTACAAAACAACCGTATCCCCGTCAAAATGCTCTCCATTACAACTACACTACTGGCCATTAAAATTGCTACACCAAGAAGAAATTCAGATGATAAACGGGTATTCATTGGACAAATTTATTATACTTGAACTGACATGTGATTACATTTTCACGCAATTTGGGTGCATAGATCCTGAGAAGTCAGTACCCAGAACAACCACCTCTGGCCGTAATAACGGCCTTGATACGCCTGGGCATTGAGTCAAACATTCGATGGCGTGTACAGGTACAGCTGCCCGTCCTGCTTCAACACAATACCACAGTTCATCAAGAGTAGTGACTGGCGTATTGTCACGAGACAGTTGCTCGGCCACCATTGAACAGACATTTTCAATTGGTGAGAGATCTGGAGAATGTGCTGGCCAGGGCAGCAGTCGAACATTTTCTGTATCCAGAAAGGCCCGTACAGGACCTGCAACATGTGGTCGTGCATTATCCTGCTGAAATGTAGGTTTTCGCAGGGATCGAATGAAGGGTAGAGCCACGGGTCGTAACACATCTGAAATGTAACGTCCACTGTTCAAAGTGCCGTCAATGCGAACAAGAGGTGACCGAGACGTGTAACCAATGGCACCCCATACCATCACGCCGGGTGATACGCCAGTATGGCGATGACGAATACACGCTTCCAATGTGCGTTCACCGCGATGTCACCAAACACGGATGCGACCATCATGATGCTGTAAGCAGAACCTGGATTCATCCGAAAAAATGACGATTTGCCATTCGTGCACCCAGGTTCGTCGTTGAGTACACCATCGCAGGCGCTCCTGTCTGTGATGCAGCGTCAAGGGTAATCGCAGCCATGGTCTCCGAGCTGATAGTCCACTCTGCTGCAAACGTCGTCGAACTGTTCGTGCAGATGGTTGTTGTCTTGCAAACGTCCCCATCTGTTGACTCAGGGATCGAGGCGTGCGGATAAGATGCCTGTCATCTCGACTGCTAGTGATACGAGGCCGTTGGGATCCAGCACGGCGTTCCGTATTACCCTCCCATACTCACCGATTCCATATTCTGCTAACAATCATTGGATCTCTACCAACGCGAGCAGCAATGTAGCGCTACGATAAACCGCAATCGCGATAGGCTACAATCCGACCTTTATCAAAGTCGGGAACGTGATGGTACGCATTTCACCTTCTTACACGAGGCGTCACAACAACGTTTCACCAGGCAACGGCGGTCAACTGCTGTTTGTGTACGAGAAATCGATTGGAAACTTTCCTCATGCCAGCACGTCGTAGGTGTAGCCACCGGCGCCGACCTTGTGTGAATGCTCTGAAAAACTAATCATTTGCATATCACAGCATCTTCTTCCTGTCGCTTAAATTTCGCGTCTGTAGCACGTCATCTTCGTGCTGTAGCAATTTTAATGGCCAGTAGTGTAATACATTTGTCCCACCAGTGCTTCCTCTGTTCGAGACATTTTTTATAGTAATTTTCAGAACTAGCTTACAGCTCGTCCCTCCTTTTTTTCTTGACTTCTTCAATGCTGTCGAATTGATGTCCTTTCATGGCCCTTTTCAAGCGAGGAAACAAGAAAGTGTCGCATGGAGCCAGGTCAGGCGAGGTAGGTGCGTGAGGCAGCGGAACCACGCCATTTTTAGCCAAAATCTGTGTAACAGAGATGGCTGTGTGTGCAGGTGCGTTGTTATGGTGGAAGAACCAGTCTCCTGTCTGTGACAAATCGAGTCTTTTTTGACGAATACTGTTGCACAATCTTCTTAAAACTTTCAAATAAAAGAGTTTTTTTGGATCGCACAAATGATGACGAGATGTTCCTTAAGGGAATCACAGCTGATGATGAGACGTGGGTCTCCGGTGTTGATGTTGAGACCAAGGTTGAATCTTCACAGTAGGTCGAGAAAGGTTCTCCAAGATCAACGAAAGCTCGTCAGGTAGGGTCACATGTCAAAGCTATGTTGATAGTTTTTTTTTTTTTATCTTTGAAGGATTAGTTTGTCATGAATTCGTGCCACAGGGAAAAACTGTTAATCGATGGTACTATCTGGACGTGTTCCGATGCCTGAGAGGAAATGTGAGACGGAAACGGCCTGAAACGTGGCGGGACAATTCAAGGCTCTTGCATCACGGTAACACACCCATACATTCATCCCTGTTGGTGAGTGACTACTGCACAAAAAACGAAATCACTGTGCAGTCTCATCTTCCGTACTCTCCAGGCTTGGTTCCTGCGGACTTTTCTTCTAATTTACAAAGTTGAAAGGACGAATATTAGCAACGATAGACGAGATAGGTAGCGTTCTCGCTTCCCACGCCCGGGTTCCCGGGTTCGATTCCCGGCGGGGTCAGGGATTTTCTCTGCTTCGTGATGGCTGGGTGTTGTGTGCTGTCCTTAGGTTAGTTAGGTTTAAGTAGTTCTAAGTTCTAGGGGACTGATGACCATAGATGTTAAGTCCCATAGTGCTCAGAGCCATTTGAACCATTTTTTTTTGATAGACGAGATAAAAAAATTCACAGAAGGCGGTTCGCGCGATCCAGCAAGAGGCGTACTAAGATTGCTTCCGGAAGTAGAAACGGCGTTGGGGGCGGTGTATCAGTTGTGGAGCCGAGTATTTCGAAGAAGATCGTTCACAATAAATGAAAGATAAGGGTAGAACAAGGGTTCCCAACAAAATTTTCTCGAGGACCCCCTCATCGAGCATGATTGGTACCTTGTCATATCACAGTATCAAGTACCTAAAAAAGCCAAATTAAGAGTCTTTTTATTTGTTTTCTATTTTTGTTACTTAGAAAAGGCATTGACATATTCATTATTGAAAAAATATGGAGCTTAAAACTTTTTCAGTTTAGCCATCATTGTTTTTGTTGAATTTTTGATTATTGCTCAAAACTTTTGTCTTCAAATGCGGGTGTTTAGTGTAACAAACTCCTTAAAAAAATAAAAATTGAGTATTAATTGAAAATGACAGGGAAAAATTAAAACTAAGTTTATTGGTCTTTCAGGTGTACTACAGTTGAGATTGCATTGAGTAGACATGTTTAAAAAATAAGAAAACACTAATTTCATACAAAGTATATAAGAACTTTCAGCACTGCAGCGCGTCAGCAATCGTAAGTATCGAAATAATTATGAAAAATCCGCCTCGATTGCACAAAATGGTTCAAATGGCTCTGAGCACTATGGGGCTTAACATCTGAGGTCATCAGTCCCATAGAACTTAGAACTAATTAAACCTAACTAACCTAAGGACATCAGGACATCACACACATCCATGCCCGAGGCAGGATTCGAACCTGCGACCGTAGCGGTCGCGCGGTTCCTTACTGTAGCGCCTAGAACCGCTCGGCCACTCCGGCCGGCGATTGCGCAAACTACCTGGTGTTTACCTAGGTTTCAGCGTGGTTAACCACGCCTTCTTCAGAACAAATAAAAACAGCTTGCCTAAAGAGGCATAGTCAAAGGATAAAATCAACACCTACAGCGGCAAGACCCCATGGGGTGTTGCGCTGTAGGTGTTGATTTTAGCGTTTGCCTATTTAGGCAAGCTGTTTTATACACTATTTGTTCTGAAGAAGGCGTGGTTACCCACGCTGAAACCTAGGTAAACACCAGGTAGTTTGTACAATCGCGGCGGATTTTTCATAATTATTTCACACAAGGTATTATTTATTTGAAAAAATACAGTTACAACCGAATACTCCATCAGTACATAGTTTAAATTTTCAGTTCTTAATGAGATGAGACCAATCTGACCTTTGAGTCCATTATTTCTGAAATATTAGGGTCAAAACTTGAAACTTTCATTCTGAAATCCGACCGCATGTCGAGCCGATTCCTATATTTGTTTGCGGACCCTTCTGGCATAGCTCGCGGACCCTTGGGGTAGAAAATTTTATGGACGAAGTTCCAGAAATTTTTGAACAGACCTCGTATGTGGTCCCCAATAGACACTGTGCCTTCATGTAATCTGTTCCAACTCTTAAACCCGATAATGGTTGGTTTATGTAGTGGACTGACAAGGCAGCCAGTCCACAGTGAAGTAGCCGAAAGGGCACGCGTAAACTCACGCCGTCTTGCGTTAAGTCTGGAACAGGATTCGTAATGAATGTGATAAAGAAAAGAACGTAGCTACTAGAACACTTAACTTTTATATCGTCCTTTGGTATACAGCATTCTTGATGATACAAGTGAGACTATCTTGAGATACATGCAATGGTACAAATGGTTAATGGCGCCTTGCTAGGTCGTAGCCATTAACTTAGCTGAAGGCTATTCTAACTGTCTCTCGGCAAATGAGAGAAAGGCTTCGTCAGTGTAGTCGCTAGCAACGTCGTCGTACAACTGGGGCGAGTGCTCGTACGTCTCTCTAGACCTGCCGTGTGGTGGCGCTCGGTCTGCGATCCTGACAGCGGCGACACGCGGGTCCGACATGTACTAATGGACCGCGGCCGATTTAAGCGACCACCTAGCAAGTGTGGTGTCTGGCGGTGACACCACAGTTTATTGTCAGTGATCTGGCGCCCAGTAATCACTGAAACGCGTTATACGACAGAAAAAATAATTTGTTGCACGGCGCAGGCCGTACGAGAGTAACCACGGCACCCAGGAGACCAGTACTCAAGCAGGGGGACAAGTCAGCTAGATTCGTGGGTACGACCGCCGTTATCCGCTTCGTGGGAGGTCGGGCCGTCGCCCTGAGGGCGCGCACGCGTCCTTTTAATGGCGGGTGCCGTGTCTTTCGGCGGTTGTTAATTAAAGCGCTCCCGTGACGTCACAAAGCCGGGTAGCTAGGCAGCGGTGGGCGGCGCCGCAAGATGGCCGAGATAGCGGAGCCCGGCTGCGTGGCGTGAGCCGCCGCACTTTGCCGGCAATGACAGGCCATCATGCAACTCATCGCCAGCCACTGTTCGCCAGCACACAGCGGCGAACGAGCGCCGTGGGACGACAAGCGCACTGCACTGGGAACGCGTCTCCTCCTGTTTCCCTTCTGTTGTACCGTCGGGTGTACCGCATGTACAACTGACGACAGACGGTGGGTATATCACGCCAACAGATACAGCTCGTTCAAAACAGTGTGGTAACCTGTAACTGTCATTCAGTGACCCTGCACCGTGTTAGATGTTTAGCAAAGGCGCGTACGTATTGTCGCAGAAGAAAGTGACTAGTATAGTCACCGCGGTGTAGTGGTTATCATACAAGACTGTTGCATGGGCGGTCGTGAGGTCATTTTTTTTCTTTTCTTTATTGATTATCAATTCCCCCCGAAGGGGGCGGGCTGGCAGCAGCTCACTACGCTGCTCTACAGCCTACAGACTTTTTTAAAATAAAGGAAGAAGAAAGAAACAAGGTAAAACAGGCGAGAAAATGGTGATTTAAAGTGTAAAATGGCGTAAAAATGCGGAAAGTTAAAACAGAAAGCAAAAGGGGTTGGCAATGTAGATAAAATACACAGGAATCAGACAAGTAACATAGTAGACACACAATTAAAAAACACGGCGACAGTCTGGTTTCTGTTCGCAAGAGATAAAAGGCACACCCAGCGACAGTATGATGGCCGTTCGCAACAAGTCCCAAAAAACACAACACGGAACACTCACTGTAAAACACGCACTCTAGAACACTCACTGGAGAACACTGCACGAAAGTGGCAGCACAAAGATGACACTCCCGAGCCAAAGGCAGATGGGGGGGGGGCTGCAGGAGGGGGAAAAACAAGGAGGGAGGAGAGGAAAAAAAACGAAAAGAAGGGGGGAACCAAGGAGGGAGAGGACTAATAAAGGGGGAGAAGGGCAGACGCGAGAGGGAATGAGAGGAGGGAAATGTAAAAGGACGCGGGGGAGAGAAGAGGGCAAAGAGAGGGGAGGTGGGGGAGGAAGAGGATGGAAGGGGGGGGGAGAGGGAGCCCGGGAAAGGACAGAGGAAAGGAGGGGGAGTGAGGATCAGAGGTGATAGGAGGGATAAATGGAGGGAGAGAGGGCATCATCCGGGAGGGGGAGTTGATGGAAGCCACCTTAGGAAAGAAGATGTAGGGTGTAGAGATGGAGGGTAGGGGGGACACAACGGTGAAGACGTGGCAGGGGGTGGGGATCGGAGAGGAGAGGAGCAACCAGGGGGTGAGGGGGTTCAAGGCGGCGGGAGGTGTAGAGGATGCGGATATGTTCGAGGAAGAGGAGCAGATGGGGGAAAGGAATGAGATCATAGAGGATCCTCGTGGGGGACAGGAGGCGTATACGGAAGGCGAGGCGGAGTGCATGACGCTCAAGGATCTGGAGGGACTTATAGAATTTGGGGGGGGGGGGGGCAGATATCCAGGCAGGACTGGCATAACAGAGGATGGGATGGATTAAGAATTTGTAGGTGTGGAGGATGGTAGAGGGGTGCAACCCCCATGTCCGGCCGGAGAGGTGTTTGAGGAGTCGGAGGCGGTTGTGGGCTTTGGATTTGATGGAGCGGAGATGTGGGATCCAGGTGAGGTGACGGTCAATGGTGAGGCCAAGGTAGGTGAGGGTGGGGGTAAGGCGGACAGGACGGGTGCAGACAGTAAGGGAGAAATCCAGGAGCCGGAAGGAGCGAGTGGTACGACCTATGATGATTGCCTAGGTCTTGGAAGGGTTGAGTTTCAGGAGCCACTGGTTACACCATGCAGCAAAAAGGTCAAGGTGATTCTGGAGAAGGCGTTGGGACCGTTGGAGGGTAGGAGCGAGGGAGCGGAATGCGGTGTCATCAGCGTATTGCAAGAGGTGTACTGGAGGTGGGGGGGGGGGGGGGTTGGGGCATATCTGCCGTGTACAGGAGGTAGAGGAGAGGGGAGAGGACACAGCCCTGGGGCACACCTGCAGATGGGTAGAAGGTGTAGGAATAGTGAGGTCAAAACTCACCTGAAATGTAAAATATTAATTTCTGTATTCGGTTCGAGTACACTCTAGAAGTATCCACAAATGTCAAGAATCATTGTGCTGGAATGTTCGGTAACTGTATACAGGGTGGTCCATTGATCGTGGCCGGGCCAAATATCTCACGAAATAAGCGTCAAAAGAAAAAAAAACTACAAAGAACGAAACTTCTCTAGCTTGAAGGGGGAAACTAGATGGCGCTGTGGTTGGTCCGCTAGATGGCGCTGCCATAGGTTAAACGGATATCAACTGAGTTTTTTTTAAACAGGAACCATCACTTTTCATTACATATTCGTGTAGTACGTAAAGAAATATGAATGTTTTAGTTGGACCACTTTTTTTCGCTTTGTGATAGATGGCACTGTAATAGTCACAAACATATGACTCACTATTTTAGACGAACAGTTGGTAACAGGAAGGTTGTTTAAATTAAAATACAGAACGTAGGGACGTTTGAACTACCCCTCCTACCAACTTTGATCCTCCCTCCCTCTTCCTGTTCCTTTGGGCACCCTCCATCCCTCCTCCCCTTCTCCCCACTCCTCCCCCGGGCCTCCCCTCCCCTGTCCTTCTACTTCTCCTCCCATCTCCTCCGCCGTTGGCATCTATGTTTCTCCCCTCTCCACCCTCTCCACCCGCCCCACCCTTCTACCCCTCTTGGCAGGTCCCCGGACTCGCACACGCGACGTGGACTTTCGCGCGCCGGAGATCATCGCCATCAGTGTCTCGTGTGTGTGACGTCGTTATGTGTTTTTAGTGTCCGCCGTCCCGCTTCTACGTTCACTTATGCCGTCGGATTCATCAGTGTTACGTGCGCCGTGTCAACGTGTTAAACGTGTCGTTATCGTCGAGTGTGAACGGCTCCGTGTTTTTTGTGTATCTGTGACCACTATTTTTTGCCCGTCACTCTATTCATTTTAATTCTCCGTTTTTGTGCTGTTATTGTCATCACTATGGCTGAAGAGCGGCGTAGCATGCCGCTGCCAGCCTACCTGATTGTTCAGGTGTTAAAATAACAATAAAGAAAAAAAAGTTTGAACATTTTATTTCGGTTGTTCCAATGTGATACATGTACCTTTGTGAACTTATCATTTCTGAGAACGCTTGCTGTTACAGCGTGATTACCTGTAAATACCGCATTACTGCAATAAATGCTCAAAATGATGTCCTTCAACCTCAATGCATTTGGCAATACGTGTAACGACATTCCTCTCGACAGCGAGTAGTTCGCCTTCCGTAATGTTCGCACATGCATTGACAATGCGCTGACGCATGTTGTCAGGCGTTGTCGGTGGATCACGATAGCAAATATCCTTCAACTTTCCCCACAGAAGGAAATCCGGGGACGTCAGATCCGGTGAACGTGTGGGTCATGGTATGGTGCTTCGACGACCAATCCACCTGTCATGAAATATGCTATTCAATACCGTTTCAACCGCACGCGAGCTATGTGCCGGACATCCATCATGTTGGAAGTACATCGCCATTCTGTCATGCAGTGGAACATCTTATAGTAACATCGGTGGAATATTACGTGGGAAATCAGCATACATTGCACCATTTAAATTGCCATCGATAAAATGGGGGCCAATTATCCTTCCTTCCCTAATCCCGCACCGTACATTAACCCGCCAAGGTCGCTGATGTTCCACTTGTCGCAGCCATTGTGGATTTCCCGTTGCCCAATAGTGCATATTATGCCAGTTTACGTTACCGTTGTTGATGAATGACGCTTAGTCGCTAAATAGAACACGTGCAAAAAATCTGTAATCGTCCCGTAATTTCTATTACGCCCAGTGGCAGAACTGTACACGAGGTTCAAAGTCGTCTCCATGCAATTCCTGCTGCATAGAAATATGGTACGGGTGCAATCGATGTTGATGTAGCATTCTCAACACCGACGTTTTTGAGATTCCCGATTCTCGCGCAATTTGTCTGTTACTGATATGCGGATTAGCCGCGACAGCAGCTAAAACACCTACTTAGACATCAGCATTTGTTGCAGGTCGTGGTTGACGTTTCACATGCGGCTGAGCACCTCCTGTTTCCTTAAATAACGTAACTATCCGGCGAACGGTCTGGACACTTGGATGATGTCGTCCAGGATACCGAGGAGCATACACAGCACACGCCCGTTGGGCATTTTGATCACAATAGCCGTACATCAACACGCTATCGACCTTTTCCGCAGTTGGTAAACGGTCCATTTTAACACGGGTAATGTACCACGAAGCAAATACCGTCCGCATTGGCGGCATGTTACGTGATACCACGTACTTATACGTTTGTGACTATTACAGCACCATCTATCACAACGCGAAATAAGTGGTTCAAGTAATACATTCATATTTCTTTACATACTACACGAATATGTAATAAAAATGGGGGTTCCTATTTAAAAAAACGCAGTTGATATCCGTTTGATCTATGGCAGCGCCATCTGGTTCCCCCCTTCAAGCTGGAAGAGTTTCGTTCTTTGTAGTTTTTTCGTTTGATGCTTATTTCGTGAGATATTTCGCCCGGTCACTATCAATGGACCACCCTATATATACCGTAAGTGTTTTGGCCGGAGGCAGTCCGCTCCGCGCTCTAGTATGTGCAAGTGCTGAATAAACTTTAGTTAAGTGAAGTTAGTGTTCGCCATTCATCTAATTACACCTTCTTCTACGTGACAGTATTAGACCAACGAACGACGGCCAATGGATTCGGCCGATCGTTGATCGCCAAGGCAATGGTGTTGGGCCTCTCGTCCTCACAACCCTAATGGGATGGGACGTAGGGATTCGGCCACGTGGAGTCACAGTTGGCTCTGGTAACTTGGCGAAAGTTGCTACCAACTTTTTAAAGTTATGAAGTAGCGTTTTGACTACCATTTCACCGGTCGATATTATGAAGGGAAGAAGAGTATTTAGCAGTCGTCGCGTGTGCAGCATTTATTTTACTGCAAGAAGCTGATCTTCGGAAGAAGTAGAAGAAGAAGCGACGCTGCTCTTCTGCCTCTCTTTTAAAAAATAGTGCGGAGGGACAATATTAATGTCTGACCTTACAGCTGAATTGGAATATGGGCTACCTCACTTTTTCCGAATAAGGGCTACATACACACATTAAAAAAAGTTTTGCATCACCCCAGTTCCCGGAACTCCTGAAGATAGACGGTGACTACGGATATTGTATCACAGACAAATTCCCTTTGACTGTTCAGAGATGTCACTAAACCCTCCCAAAGATGTAAACAACCATGCCGGAGCAGCACCTGTTAGACGGAGGCGGTCCGACAGCCGATCAGTTCCAGTCATTCCACCAGGAAAGATGTACTCGGCTCGTGTTGTCTGCAGTTTAACCATGCGTAGACGGTCAATACCGCGGTTCGATCGCGTCCGCATTGTTACTTTGTACCAGGAACGGCTCTCAACGACGGAAGTGCCCAGGCGTCTCGGCGTGAACCAAAGCGATGTCGTTCGGACACGGAGGAGATACAGAGACACAGGAAACGTCGATGACATACCTCGCTTAGGCCGCCCAAGGGCTACTACTGCAGTGGATGACCACTGCCTACGGATTATGGCTCAGAGAAAGCCTGACAGCAACGCCACCATGTTGAATAATGCTTTTCGTGCGGCCACAGGACGTCGTGTTACGACTTAAAGTGTGTGCAATAGGCTGCATGATGCGCGACTTCACTCCCGACGTCCATGGCGAGGTCTATGTTTGCAACCACGACACCATGCAGCGCGGTACAGATGGGCCGAGCAACATGCCAAATGGACTGATGAGTGTCGCATATGCCTTCAACCAGACAATCGTTGTGTTTGGAGGCAACCCGGTCAGGATGAACGCCTGAGACACACTGTCCAGCGAGTGCAGCAAGATGGAGGTTTCCTGCTGTTTTGGGGTGGCATTATGCAGGGCCGACGTACGCCGCTGGTGGTCATGGAGGGCGCCGTAACGGCTGTACGATACGTGAATGCCATCCTCCGACCGATAGTGCAAACATATCGGCAGCATATTGGCGAGGAATTCGTCTTCATGGATAACAGTTCGCGCCCACATCTTGTACATCTTGTGAATGACTTCCTTCAGGATAACGACATCGCTCGACTGCAGCAGCCAGCATGTTCTCCAGACGTGAACCCTGTCGAACATGCCTGGGATTGACTGAAAAGGGCTGTTTATGGACGACGTGGCCCACCAACCACTCTGAGCGATCTACGCCTAGGTCATTAGAGACGGGGCACAAGCTCGGATTAGGGAAGGAGATTAGGGAAGGATGGAGAAGTAAAGCGACCGTGGTCTTTCGAAGGAAGAAATTGAGGGAAATTACGGAAAACGTAGATCTGGATGGCCGGACGCGTACGTTACCTGTCGTCCTCCCGAATGCGACTCCAGTGTGTTAACCACTGTGCCACGACGAACGGTGTCAATAAATACTTCATTTTGTTTTTCACATCGTGAACATACTTTATAACAGCTCAGTTATTTCCCTCCAAACTAAACTTTCAAATTCACGCAGTTCGTAGGGTTCCATAAACATTCCCGTTGACAATAAGACTGTCATCTCTAACGCTGCCTCTGAATGGCATCCCATATTCCAATAGTTTTGAACACAATAAATACACATCCGTTCAACAGTCTCAGCAAATCGCTACTGAACTAATGAAAATTTGATCCGGCGTCCACACTACGAGAGGGGTCCCAAGGCTAACTCATGATCTTATGAATGATCTTGAAAACAGTAGCGCGTTGACGCGCACGTCGACGACGCCCGTAGCGTGGCATAGCTCAGTAGCCGGCAGTCCGAACCGTAAACAAGGCCAACTGCTTCGTTGCCTGCTGTTTGTCGCCCGCACGCGCTAAGCAAATCTTTGCCAATGAAGCTGTTGGCTATCGTTCGTTAGCCCTCGCTGGTGTAGTGTGTACGACCATTAGTGTACTGCCCAACCGCGATATTATTGACTTGATGCTACAGTAGAGTGGTGAGTCAGGAGAGCACACGGCACTGTAAACGCTTGAAGGCCAATTGCGCATTTCCTATCAACCCAGATTATGACTGAGGATAAGCTGACCGAAGCCGTGTACCGCAAGTCTCTAGAGGAACTGAACGTTCCAAATGATTGGGAAAGAGCGCAGGTAGTTCTAGTTTTCAAGAAGGTTCGTCGAGCAGATGTGCAAAACTATAGGCCTATATCTATGACATCGATCTGTTGTAGAATTTTAGAACATGTTTTTTGTTCGCGTATCATGTCGTTTCTGAAAAACCCAGAATCTACTCTGTAGGAATCAACATGGATTCCGGAAACAGCGATCGTGTGAGAGTTAACTCGCTTTATTTGTTCATGAGACCCAGAAAATATTAGATACAGGCTCCCAGGTAGATGCCATTTTCCTTGACTTCCGGAAGGCGTTCGATACAGTTCCGCACTGTCGCCTGATAAACAAGTAAGAGCCTACGAATATCAGACCAGCTGTGTATCTGGATTGAAGTGTTTGTAGCAAACAGAACACAGCATGTTGTTCCCAATGGAGAGACGTCTACAGACTTTAAAGTAACCTCTGGCGTGCCACAGGGGACTGTTATGGGACCATTTCTTTTCGCATTATATATAAATGACCTAGTAGATAGTGTCGGAAGTTCCATGCGGCTTTTCGCGGTTGATGCTGTAGTATACAGAAAAGTTGCAGCATTAGAAAATGCAGGAACATCTGCAGCGGATAGCCACTTGGTGCAGGGAGTGGCAACTGACCCTTAACATAGACAAATGTAATGTACATAGAAAGAAGGATCCTTCATTGTATGATTATATGATAGTGGAACAAACACTGGTAGCAGTTACTTCTGTAAAATATCTGGGAGTATGCGTACGGAATGATTTGAAGTGGAATGATCATATAAAATTAATTGTTGGTAAGGCGGGTGCCAGGTTGAGATTCATTGGGAGAGTCCTTAGAAAATGTTGTCCATCAACAAAGAACCTATACTTGAGTATTCCTCATGAGTGTTGGATCCGTACCAGGTCGGGTTGACAGAGGAGATAGAGAAGATCCAAAGAAGAGCGGCGCGTTTCGTCACAGGGTTATTTGGTAAGCGTGATAGCGTTACGGAGATGTTTAGCAAACTCAAGTGGCAGACTCTGCAAGAGAGGCGCTCTGCATCGCGGTGTAGCTTGCTGTCCAGGTTTCGAGAGGGTGCGTTTCTGGATGAGGTATCGAATATATTGCTTCCCCCTACGTATACCTCCCGAGGAGATCACGAATGTAAAATTAGAGAGATTCGAGCGCGCACGGAGGCTTTCCGGCAGTCGTTCTTCCCGCGAACCATACGCGACTGGAACAGGAAATGGAGGTAATGACAGTGGCACGTAAAGTGCCCTCCGCCACACACCGTTGGGTGGCTTGCGGAGTATAAATGTAGATGTAGATGAAGTATATTCATTCCCAGGTGGAGTAATATTGTGGTCGACTTGTAGATGATGAAGACAACGCGTGACGTCATTATAATCCAAACAACATTTCCATCAGCTGACTGGTGACGGAATCTATTTGCAGGCGACTTCTGGAATACTGTTCGTTTACCTTAAGATATTTTTATTACGATTGAGAAATCTTAAGCAGCGTTTGGTTTCACCGAAAGATATACAAGAGTAAGTAACATTTCGTTCCATCTCTTACAACGGGGGTAATTATTTTATGGTCCATGAAAGCAGAACAATGCCACTGAACCTAATCAATCTACGGTCGAGTTGGATGCAAAGTGAAGCGAAGTTAATGGTAAACGCGGCAATGCAGGTGACTGGTGGCAGTCATTACGTGACGCGGCTGCTGGCTGTCATCAGTATGCAGATTGCAGCGCAGGCAGGGCGCAGCATGTGTCAGCGCGGTATCCGGGGCCCACGCGCTGCTGCGCTCGCCGTATCCGGTCTCCCGTGGTGCAGTGTAGACGCTATCTGGCGGTGCAATCGGCCGGCGCCCGCAGTAACTCGTGCTAAGCGCCGGCCGCGCTGATTGGAAGCCGTTACGGCCGGACTTACGGCCGCCGCTGCCAGATGGCACTGCGCACGGGCGCGGAGGAAGAGCCTGTGCCGCACCGGACACCAAAACGTAAGCAGTGCGAAGGCCACGTTACGCTACGGAAGCAGCGAACGACAGCAGCGCTCCTTGTGGCCTGGTAGTGAGTTTCGAACACGTCTAATTATGGGGCGAAAATCTGTGTCTTTAAATAGAACTACGCGATTTAGACGACAATATTTTTCGTTTATACACTGCTGGCCATTAAAATTGCTACACCAAGAAGAAATGCAGATGATAAACGGGTATTCATTGGACAAATATATTATACTGGAACTGACATATGATTACATTTTCACGCAATTTGGTTGCATAGATCCTGCGAAATCAGTACCGAGAACAACCACCTCTGCCCGTAATAACGGCCTTGATACGCCTGGCCATTGAGTCAAACAGAGCTTGGATGGCGTGTACAGGTACAGCAGCCCATGCGGCTTCAATGCGATACCACAGCTCATCAAGAGTAGTGAATGGCGTATTGTGACGAGCCAGTTGCTCGGCCCCCATTGACCAGACGTTTTCAATTGGTGAGAGATCTCAAGAATATGCTGGCCAGGGCAGCAGTCGAACATTTTCTGTATCCAGAAAGGCCCGTACAGGACCTGCAACAAGCGGTCGTGCGTTGTCCTGCTGAAATGTAGGGTTTCGCAGGGATGGAATGAAGGGTAGAGTCACGGGTCGCAACACATCTGAAATGTAGCGTCCACTGTTCAAAGTGCCAAAATGCGAACAAGAGGTGACCGAGACGTGTAACCAATGGCACCCCATACCATCACGCCGGGTGATACGCCAGTATGGCAATGACGAATTCACGCTTCCAATGTGGGTTCACCGCGATGTCGCCAAACACGGATGCGACCATCATGATGCTGTACACGGAATCTGGATTCATCCGAAAAAATGACGTTTTGCCATTCGTGCACCCAGGTTTGTCGTTGAGTACACCATCACAGGCGCTCCTGTCTGTGATGCAGCGTCAAGGGTAACCGCAGCCATGGTCTCCGAGCTGATAGTCCACGCTGCTGCAAACGTCGTCGAACTGTTCGTGCAGATGGTTGCTGTCTTACAAACGTCCCCATCTGTTGACTCAGGGATCGAGACGTGGCTACACGATCCGTTACAGCCATGCGGATAAGATGCCTGTCATCTCGACTGCTAGTGATACGAGACCGTTGGGATCCAGCACGGCGTTCCGTATTACCTTCCTGAACCCACCGATCGCATATTCTGCTAACACTAAATGATTAGCTTTTCAGAGCATTCACACAAGGTTGGCGCTGGTGGCGACACCTACAACGTGCTGACATGAGGAAAGCTTCTAACCGATTTCTCATACAAAAACAGCAGTTGACCGGCGTTTCGTGGTGAAACGTTGTTCGGATGCCTCGTGTAAGGAGGAGAAATGCATACCATTACGTTTCCGACTTTGATAAAGGTCGGATTGTAGCCTATCGCGATTGCGGTTTATTGCGACATTGTTCCTCGCGTTGGCCGAGATCCAATTACTGTTAGCAGAATATGGAATCGGTGGGCCTGCGATGGTATACTCAACGACGTACCTGGGTGCACGAATGGCAAAACGTCATTTTTTCGGATGAATCCAGGTTCTGTTTACAGCATCATGATTGTCGCATCCGTGTTTGGCGACATCGCGGTGAACCCACATTGGAAGCGTGTATTCGTCATCGCCATACTGGCGTATCACCGGGCGTGATGGTATGGGGTGCCATTGGTTACACGTCTCGGTCACCTCTTGTTAGCACTGACGGCACTTTGAAAAAGGGACGTTACATTTCAGATGTGTTACGACCGTGGCTCTACCCTTCATTCGATCCCTGCGAAACCCTACATTTAAAGCAGGATAATGAACGACCGCATGTTGCAGGTCCTGTACTGGCCTTTCTAGATACAGAAAATGTTGGACTGCTGCCCTGGCCAGCACCTTCTCCAGATCTCTCTGCAATTGAAAACTTCTGGTCAATGGTGGCCGAGCAACTGGCTCGTGACAATACGCCAGTCACTACTCTTGATGAACTGTGGTATCGTGTTGAAGCTGCATGGGCAGCTGTACCTGTACACGCCATCCAAGCTCTGTTTGACTCAATGCCCAGGCGTATCAAGGCCGTTATTACGGCCAGAGGTTGTTGTTCTTGGTACTGATTTCTCAGGATCTATGCACCCAAATTGCGTGAAAACGTAATCACATGTCAGTTCTAGTACAATATATTTGTCCAATAAATACCCGTTTATCATCTGCATTTCTTCTTGGTGTAGCAATTTTAATGGCCATTAGCGTAGTTATCTGATCATTTACCGCAAACAGTTTTTTCCGGCTAAGTGGAGACCATTTACAACCATTCATGGACGTCATGTTCCCAAACAATGTCGTATCACGGGACCACAGATGTTCGCGATTAGTTTGAAAAACATTCTGGGCAATTCGAGCGAATGAATTGTCCACCGAGATCGTCCGACATGGATCCCATCGAACATTTTTGGGACGAAAGTACTTTTTTGGCATACCACGTGCAGGAGGTCATCCTGGAAAAATGTGTGAAATAGCGGAGTGCTTCATTAAGAGAATATGATCTCGGTACTTCGTCTCTCGCACAGAATATAAAGAGCTCCCACCCTGTGATACTCCCTTATTTATCGTGAGTTCGAGGATTGGAACCTTACAGAGCGAGCAGAATCGTACCCTTTGCCTAGGACACGCGTGTACTCAAGAATAAGAGCGGCCAGTCTGAGATGCTTAAAGCGAATATTGCGGTTGCTGACATTGTTGTCGTGCAGCTGGGACGTCCTACGCCAATCCTGAATACTGCAATATTAATTTCGCCAACGCGCCAAGAATTTCCATTATGACAGAGGAACTTTGCGGGGAAAGTTTCCCCACGGCCTGTAACCGTGACCAACAGCTCTTTCCGGCGGGCACGAAGACATGCAAGAGGGCGCATTCCTCCCTGCAGAGATGCCGTCTTTAAGATTCTTAGACCCCTCTCTCGCATTTCGCGTGACAGTGCAGCGCGCATTATATGCACAGAAATCGGCGTCACTGACTGTTTTTGCTGTTTCGTTTCCTCTCATTCAGTAAGAATTTAAGTACTAACAAGTTCCTCTAGATCTACATTTATGTTCCGCAAGCCACCCAACGGTGTGTGGCGGAGGAGGGCACTTTACGTGCCACTGTCATTACCTCCATTTCCTGTTCCAGTCGCGTATGGTTCGAGGGAAGAACGACTGCCGGAAAGCCTCCGTGCGTGCTCTAATCTCTCTCATGTTACGTTCGTGATCTCCTCGGGAGGTATAAGTAGGGGGAAGCAATATATTCGATACCTCATCCAGAAACGCACCCTCTCGAAATCTGGACAGCAAGCTACACCGCGATGCAGAGCGCCTCTTTTGCAGAGTCTGCCACATGAGTTTGCTAAACATCTTCGTAACGCTATCACGCTTACCAAATAACCCTGTGACGAAAGGCGCCGCTCTTCTTTGGATCTTCTCTATCTCCTCTGTCAACCCGACCTGGTACGGATCCCACACTGATGAGCAATACTCAGGTATAGGTCGAACGAGTGTTTTGTAAGCCACCTCCTTTGTTGATGGACTACATTTTCTAAGGACACTCCCAATGAATCTCAACCTGGCACCCGCCTTACCAACAATTAATTTTATATGATCATTCCACTTCAAATCGTTCCGCACGCATACTCCCAGATATCTTACTGAAGTAACTACTACCAGTGTTTGTTCCGCTATCATATAATCATACAATAAAGGATCCTTCTTTTTATGTATTCGCCATAAATTACATTTGTCTGTGTTTAGGGTCAGTTGTCACTCCCTGCACCAAGTGCCTTTCCGCTGCCGATCTTCATGCATTTCGCTACAATTTTCTAATGCTGCAACTTCTCTCTATACTACAGCATCACCCTGAAAAGCCGCATGGAACTTCCGACACTATCTACAAGCTCATTTATATATATTGTGAAAAGCAATGATCCCATAACACTCCCCTGTGGCACGCGAGAGGTTACTTTAATGTCTGTAGATGTCTCTCCATTGAGAACAACATGCTGTGTTCTGTTTGCTAAAAACTCTTCAATCCAACCACACAGCTGGTCTGAGATTCCGTAGGCTCTTACTTTGACTCATCGTGGAGGTAATATTCTGCAGGAGCTCTGTGTAAACTACAGTACTTTCTCTCTGGTCTCTTACCGCCACTCGAATTCTGCAAACTGGACGTGTAGTTACTGATTTCATTGATGAACACATCAGGAAGTTGACTTACTTAGCTTACTTCTGTTGATAAATGTCTCGTGGCGAAATTCCACACTTTACACACGGACTGTGGTGTAAGCGTAATCTCTGTTCCCCGTTCTTGAATCTCATTTACGCAGGTCTCTGTAGTAGGACGTTGCTGTTGCCTAATTCTTTTACTCACCTATAAATTTTGTTGTGAAGAAAATAAAAGAAGTATTAATGAATTCAGGGTGAACCTAAGGCACCGATAAAATTTCAGACGTTGTCGAAAGAACTTGTTTTGCTACAAGTGACCCGCCCTAAGGCACCGATAAAATTTCAGACGTTGTCGAAAGATCTTGTTTTGCTACAAGTGACCCGCGATATCCCGTGGCTTGTTACAAAGTAATAACGTAATTATGATTTATTCAGATTGGTACCCCATTTACCGTTGTTTCCCTGAAAATACCTCCGCAACAGTTGAAAAGCGTGTAATAAGTAATCACCATTAGACAGACTGATCCGATTTCTCGTGGGCGTTAATATATACGAGTATATGCAGAAGTACTGTGATGTGATTGGCGTCGCTGCGCGCAGCTCTTCCATTACATTCAGTGAACCCATATACGAGGGGCATATCGGCCAACTCTTCAACAGAATACTTATCTACACTGTTGGTTATCGCTGTTAATGTATAATTGACACAGCTGGAAGACCCAAACCTGTCACAGAACTGAACTGTATCAAATGCAAGCGCGAGGACGAAGAACAAAGTGGACAGCAGGTGTCATTAGTGAATGAAAGAAGACACACAGTACCACCGTCGACATCTGCTCTATTGTGTTGATATTTTCTACATCTACATCTACATCCATACTCCGCAAGCCACCTGACGGTGTGTGGCGGAGGGTACTTTGAGTACCTCTATCGGTTCTCCCTTCTATTCCAGTCTCGTATTGTTCGTGGAAAGAAAGATTGTCGCTGTGCCTCTGTGTGGGCTCTAATCTCTCTGATTTTATCCTCATGGTCTCTTGGCGAGATATACGTAGGAGGGAGCAGTATACTGCTTGACTCCTCGGTGAAGGTATGTTCTCGAAACTTCAACAAAAGCCCGTACCGAGCTACTGAGCGTCTCTCCTGCAGAGTCTTCCACTGGAGTTTATCTATCATTTCCGTAACGCTTTCGCGATTACTAAATGATCCTGTAACGAAGCGCGCTGCTCTCCGTTGGATCTTCTCTATCTCTTCTATGAGCCCTATCTGGTACGGATCCCATACTGGTGAGCAATATTCAAGCAGTGGGCGAACAAGTGTACTGTAACCTACTTCCTTTGTTTTCGGACTGCATTTCCTTAGGAGTCTTCCAATGAATCTCAGTCTGGCATCTGCTTTACCGACGATCAACCCTATATGATCATTCCATTTTAAATCACTCCTAATGCCTACTCCCCTGCGGCACACCTGAAATCGCTCTTGCTTCGGAAGACTTCTCTCCATTGAGAATAACATGCTGCGTTCTGTTATCTAGGAACTCTTCAATCCAATCACACAATTGGTCTGATACTCCATATGCTCTTACTTTGTTCATTAAACGACTGTGGGGAACTGTATCGAACGCCTTGCGGAAGTCAAGAAACACGGCATCTACCTGGGAACCC
This sequence comes from Schistocerca nitens, assembly GCF_023898315.1. Classification (NCBI taxonomy): domain Eukaryota; kingdom Metazoa; phylum Arthropoda; class Insecta; order Orthoptera; family Acrididae; genus Schistocerca; species Schistocerca nitens. The sequence goes on along the minus strand of NC_064614.1, from coordinate 86,051,536 downwards.
ATGTCTATGGCCCTCTGAGTCTCGTGGACGAATAGCGCGAGCTGGGTTTCACACGATCGTCTTTTTCGAAACCCATGCTGATTCCTACAAAGTAGATTTCTAGTCTCCAGAAAAGTCATTATACTCGAACATAATATGTGTTCCAAAATTCTACCACTGATCGACGTTAGAGATATAGGTCTTACGGGTACAAAGATAAATGGGAGTAAGAAATCAAAAGAAAAGTTGATATTCTGTAACGAGACACGGCGGGTGGGGGGGGGGGGTGGCTGGGAGGGGCATGGGGGAGTGGGGTGTAACATGCCTCTTATGCCGAAATAAGACGGTTGATACTTCTAAAAATATTTGGAATCCGATATATCGACATTTAAAAAATGTCATTATTGCCCCTCGACATACTGAAAAAATGTATCGATATATCGGCGGAGAAAATAACTACGTGCCGGTGCATAAAAATATCGGCTGCATATTGTAAACATTCTGCCAGTTATAGAGCTTCATGTTTAAGTATTGATCTGTTATTAGATACTCTGTGCATCAAAAAGCTAGCAGTCTGCTTGTCACCTCTAGACCATGAACTGAAAGGAAAACAATGCACGTTTACACTTGGCGATAACCACTTTGCTAATAATGGTAACTGTATGTGAGTGGCGCGATAAAAGGGGTCCGATGGGTCCATCGTTCGGTGTCGTCACATATCGGGTTTGTCCGGAACACTTCGTGTCGATTGCCCTGTCTTTTCATTGTTATAAACGCCAGCGACCTAGCGAGCTGCAGTGTCAGAATTGCGCTGTGAAGTTAAACGTTGCAGTTTCCGTTGGTAGCGCCTGCCCTGATTACGTCAGCATTTCCCCTGACACGTCTCCGCTCGCCGAAAAGACGGTTCTTGTCATTTAGATTTTTGTTCATCATTTCTCAGCAGCAATTTTGGAAGAACGGCGATGTGAACAAATAGCACCATAGTTGAATTAAAAATTGTCTTTTAAGACAACCGGTGTGCTATTTCCTCACATCGGAAAACTTGCCATTCCATTCACACCGCTGCCCCCCGTGCAATCGGACTTCTTCTATGTGCCACCTATACTGGCTTCACACGGTCAAGTAGATAGAGTAGAGTAGATTAGCACATGTTACGTAGATCATGAATACGACACTTCGTAATGATGTGGAACGTGTCTGGTTAATAAAAGGTGTCTATACAAGATATTACATTAGACAAAATATTACATGACACTCAATTTTATTTATTTATTTATTTTGTTTTGGTTGGGAAATTACCCGCTTACTATACCCAAAAATTCATCTAATGAGTAGAAGGAGTTGCCATTAAGAAATTATTTTAATTTCTTTTAAATGCTATATGGCTATCTGTCAGACTTTTGATGCTATTAGGTAAGTGACCGAAGACTTGTGGTAGCATAATTTACCCCCTTCTGAGCCAAAGTTAGATTTAACCTTGAGTAGTGAAGATCATCCTTTCTCCTAGTGTTGTAGCCATGTACACTGCTATTACTTTTGAATTCGTTCGGATTGTTAATAACAAATTTCATAAGAGAATATATATATTGTGAGGCTACAGTGAAGATTTCTAGCTCTTTAAATAAGTGTCTGCAGGATGATCTTGGATGAGCTCCAGCAATTATTCTGATTACACGCTTTTGTGCAATGAACACTCTTTTACTCAATGATGAGTTACCCCAGAATATGGTGTCATACGAAAGCAGAGAAGGGAAACAGGCGTGGTAAGCTAATTTACTCAGATGTATATCGCCAAAATTTGCAATGACCCTAATAGCATAAGTAGCTGAACTCAAACGTTTCAGCAGATCCTCAGTATGTTTTTCCAGTTCAACCCCTCATCAATGCATACACCTAGAAATTTTGAATATTCTACCTTAGCTACCGATTTCTGATCGAAGTCTATATTTATTAATGGTGTCATTCCATTTACTGTGTGGAACTTGTAATATTATTGGTATTTCCGTCCTATGAAAGCTTTGAATACCCTTTGAAAGACATTTGTTTTGTATAATTTACATAACTGTAAAGATGCGCATCTAGCGCGGACGCTAATACATCGATTGCGCAGTCAAAGAAACATTTTAACAGAAGCTGAACGACGTTCCGCTTCGATCTAAATAAAAGATGACAGTAGAAAACGTTTGTAGATCTTCAGATTTTTTTTAATGTACTTCTGCTTGTGATGTGAAAACGTAAAGGAGGTCGACTTTAAGCTAACATAGTGAGCGGTCTTGCCAGCGTGCAGACAACATAATTAATTGTCTTTAACGAAGGAGAAAAGTGACTGTAATTTGTGACAAAAACGCGAACATAGGAGCTAGTACAGGACAGGCTGAAATCTGATCGCACCATGGAGTTAGATAATTACTTATGTAAGTTATGCTGTCTATAAAGTAGCTCTAATTGCTTGTGAGAATTATTAGAATACATTTAGTGTTTACCAGATTTCTATTTCTATTTTTTTTCTTTATACTTTTTTATCCTCGATGCCATATTATTTTTATAAATGTCAAACAGCCTTTACTACAGCAGAGAATACTGCGGCATCCTGGTCGTAGACAGAAGGCCGCTCCTTGTCTTCTATACAACTCATAGCTGCCCCATTTATTAATGATTACATTTGTAAATGCAATTTTTTTTTACTATTCATTGTTAAAGGTCCCTTAGGTAATTATAAAATTCATACTGATTACGTAAAGAAATCCGGGTTGTTCTTTTCCAAATAATAGAAGTCTTTGCGTAATCAAAAACTAGCCTCCTTCTGACAACGATCAGGAGCCGACCAGAAGACGGACGTCTTCGACCGCTTTCGTGTCTCCTGTGGCAAAGCTGTGCCAAACTGGGAACACGACATTCTAGTATGAAACACAGATTTAAATTGAAATAATTGAAATATATTTAATAGTAATCATTTTTTTATCATACTAGATGTGGCGCCCAAACAGGGACCTGATAAAATTTTTTTAATCTGTTCTGTTATTGTTTCATGACATCATCCGGTGGACATCGGGAAGTCGTAAAGGAAGTACTGAACGAAACAGAGGAAGTATAAAAAAAAAATTCGAAAAATAACAGCAGTGCGCAAAACGACTGATGTAAGTACGGTTTTCATTACGCATAAAATCTCGCGTCTTGTATTTAAAAAAAAAAAAAAGAAAAGAAAAAGAAAAAAAAAGAAAAAAAAACTGATTTCCGGAATTTCTTTTCTTACTGCTTCATTTTGTCCTATCGCTGTTATTTCCTTGCAGAATTGCTTATTTACGTAGTTAGAATTCATTTCTGATCATCTCTTGTTAGTATTATCAGCATCTTCATTGTTGCTACGGTTAAGAACACAAGATGGATGCCATAATAGCAGGATTCAGTGTCTAGTAGGTGTTTGTCACTTATTTTCAATGTTAGGTGCCATCTTGTCTTCTACCCGGTATAGCTCTCAAATTGTCACCTACCGCGGTGTGACGTTTGACTATCAGCGCGCGCATCTGAGAGTTGACGATCGGCGTGCCGCGAAATATTTCTTTGCGCAGATACGTCACAAACTTAAAAATAAACATGGCAGATGACAAAGGAAAGCCGACAAACAGTGTGGATGACGGTGATGACACCCTTTGTCAAGTCATACCCACTACGTTCGCGAACGGGAACAGGCAGACCCGATTCGCGAATGGAGAGAACGGCAGACGATGAAGGTGCGCGTGACGTATCGTCACAGCAATCATCGTCACAGCAAGCGGGAGAAAATTCGATGGTTGAAATGATGAGAATTTTTTTTCAAGAAAGAGAACAGGAGAAACTGGAAATGGAAACTTATAAATTACAAAAACCACGTGATAGAGAACAGGAGAAACGGGAAAGGGAAGCTTATAAATTACAAAAACAACGGGATAGAAAAGAAAGGGAACAAAAAGAAAGGGAAAAGGAACGGGAGACAGAGCGAAAATGGTTTGACCTGAATACCATTATTGGTACAATGAAAAATAGGTTAGATAATATTGATGCCAACTTAGAGGCACGAATAAGGACAGTCACGGTGGAATATATCTCGGAATTAAGTACTAAAGTTAATGAAAGGATAGAAGGTATTCTGCAGAAGGTAGATGCATGTGAGAGCACAGTAGGTAATGTGCACAAAGACATTAAGGTACAAATCGAAAGTTGCCAGGCAGTTACAACAGAAGTTTCAAAAAGTCCGCTGAGGTCGGAGCTAAAGTAAACAAGCTTGCAGACAATGTCATCACTCTGCAAGGCCAGGTCAATGACCTGACACAGGCGCTATCCGAAATTAACATTGAAAAGAGGGTGAATGATGCTGCAGCCAACGTACGTTCCACGATAGGAAAAGAATTTGTAGAATGGGTCGAGACTAAGGAACAGTACATAGAAAACAAGGTTCAACACGACTTAAAAGAAGCTGTTAAGTCAGCCACAGTTGAAGTTTTAGCTGCTCCAGGTACATCAGGTGATACGATTCTCACTGAATTAGGAGAGATTCGTAGAGTTTTTCACCGAGATCTTCTCGAGTGGAAACGACACCTCACTGAGGAAATCGAGCAGTTGAAACAACAAGTCAATGATTTTCCTAATGACAATAGGAGTGAGCATTCACACTTGCTTTCTTCAGAACATGAATACAATAATAATACCGTGTCTCGTGTAAAATTCTCTCCACTTGTACATGGTCACAGCAGTAAGAATCCGTCAGTACGCAACCAGAATGATCAAGTAACTCTTGTCGAGCTAATGAAAGAAGAAAGCGTTCTCAAGCACCGCGTGTTCCAGCCTTTTCTGCCAGAGAAACGCAACATCCACCCAATGGTTTTTCTGAAGTCATTTAATGGTGTTTTTCCTGAGAGCTGGGATGACAAGCAACGTATGCGCTTTATAGTAGGTTACATTCAAGGAGAGGGTTCTGTCTGGGGAACAGAAGTAATTGAAAGATGTAATAATTACGCTGACTTCGAAAAGCAATTTCTGAACAAATTCTGGAGTTCAGGTATACAACAACGCCTTAGAAAGGAAGTATATAATGCTGAACCGTTTAACACGAGAAGTGCTGGTCTCCGTAGGTACTTTGAGAAATACCTGCGAAAAATACAATATTGGCACACGCCCATTTCCACGAAGGACGTAATTATGATCCTTAAGTCAAAGCTACCGGTATCAATCAGGGAGAAGTTAGTAAATGTCAGTGACGACGACACGGAGGCTTTTCTGTCAGTACTTGACAACCTTGACATGATTCAAGAAGACGTGCGTGCTAGTGCGCGGAGTAATTATAATCTAGGCCCGTACACTACACAGCCGCACGGTGTAGGCGCAGACTCAGGTATGTCATACCAACCCAACAACAGTAAAGGACACGACGTTCCGTGCGATAATAACAACTACTATCGCCGTAACGGGAAGCAGAAACATAAATTCCAGGATCAAAACAGGTACCACCCCATATACCAGACAACACAACAACAATACGGTAATTCACCAGTTAATTACAATGATCGCTATCACTACAATAACGATCGCCAAAATAATAATTTCAATGGAAAAGGACGTTGGATTAACACCAACAGTCAACAGCAGTATGGTAACCAGCCTAGATTCCAGCACTGTTCTCAAGGGAGAAATCCTCCAGATCCTTCCAAGCAATACAAACAACAGTATGCTCCAAACTTTAGGAATAGTCCTCCACCTTTTACCAACTATCAAAGTCAAAATCATGAACCTCAAAATTCTCGCATCTATTATGCCCGAGCAAACCCGCCAACACACACGATCTCGACTGAAATTCCGGCAAATGGCTCGCAACTTAGGTGGAATACGGAAGCAAACTTCGTACCGAGCGTACCGCCCGGTACTTCAAAGGTAAATGTGAGCGAAATTCAATCTAATGAACTTGCGGAAGACTAAAAGCACACTTCGAACGGTTTCACACCTTCAGAATTAATCTCCAGGCAAAAGGAAAGCAATGAATGGACTTATCCTATCCCCAAGATACAAGGTCCAGAAGTCAACCTAGATAATAAGTTAAGACAAGCCCTGGTGTCTCTCACAACTCATGCCAATTTAAGAAAAAAGGCATTTGACAAGCATGTCAATAAATTTCTGTCGTATCGCTTGAACGAGCGTGTTCTTCTGAGAACACACTTCAAACCATCTCTCATCTTACGTAAAAATCGTAAGTGGCAACACCTATACGAAGGACCGTTTGTTATAGTCAGGAAGCCACATATTGGTTGTTACGTGTTGGCAGATCCAGTTAGTGGACGAATAAAAGGACTTTACCACCATGTAGACCTGAAGAAGTACCATGAAAAACATTAAAAAAATATATCATTTATTATGTTAAGCTGCAACTTGAAACAAGAGTGTGATCTGTTTAGAAAGTATGTGAATCAACAGCATGTACATGTATTCTGCAGGTGACGTAATCATTTGAGTGAGGTGGACACAAAGCAATGATGGAGCTTGAAAGATATGAAGTGATTGAAGAAGGTACTCTACGTATTTGGAAAATAAGATTTGCTTTAGTTTTAAGGTAGTTTTAAGTTTCTTGAGCAATAGAAGACTGCAGTAGTTGAATTGAGTAAGGGATGTGCCAAAGTGCCACCTGCTGCTTTAGTTTTAAGTTATGGCAAATCTCCTTTTTTACCAAGTAGTAAAGGTTTTCTTTAAATCCCTCATTCAGACCAGAATGTCCGTATATGTGAAGTATTAACCTAAGTTAAGCTTTCAAAGGATTGATATTTTAAGTCGCTAGAACCATGTACGATGCAAAACTGATACATTGTAATCTTTAGATTACACCGAGTATAAGCAGCAACATATAGTTAATGTACAAAGAAATGAATAATGGTACCCGCAACTGGAGAGCAACTTTAATTTATTTATTACTATGAGTCAACCAGTTAAGAAATTTGCATTTATAATAAGAATTAGGTCCTGTATTGGAGAAACTTAGAGAGACTATTCCTATGTCACGAGTATTATACAGAAACCTTCGATATTAAGACACCTAGTTGAGGACTGAGATAATCTGCTTATATTCTTCTGCTATGTCCGCATGCCGTGATTTTGAGATATATTTGAAGATGCTTTAGAAGCGGATTTGTGCGACATTTTAATACTGAAGTCGAGTTATCCCACGAGGATGACACTAAAAACGGTGGAGCCGAAGAATGAATTTGCTCAACTGATTATTTCACCTATTATCTATCTTCGTATCTTTCATTTCCTTGCAGTATCCTATTGTAGTTTTCTTCTTTAGCGTTCTTACCTTTCTACCCTACCCGGTAGGGGAAGAAATTCGGAAATTGGTTCAAAAGACTTGACGTGTGTATATTGTGTGTATTGACGATCGTGGCTCGTTGGTTGATGCGTATCTGCAGTTACTTATCGAAACGTGATGTAAATCTGATTTGCTGTGAGCAAAAGCATCCTAGGAAATAGGAATAATTTTCCCGATTTCTGTTAGATGAAGTTTTGAACGTGAACTGTTCGGCACGCCAAAGTGGGTATATTTTACTGATTATTGATGTAACTAAAAAAAAGCTGTTATAGAACAATAAGAAAAGGAAAAGAATCAGATTTAAATTATATATAAAATCTAACGTGCTTCAGAAGCACCATTCAGAATGGCAAACACGTTTTTCGTTATGTCTTGGACAGTAATAAAAAAAAAACTATGTATGTTTTGTAAATGATCCTTTTATGATAAGTAATTTTAGCATTACCTGTGCTACTCTGTGGTAGAGAGACACCTATATGGACACGTATGGATTGCTGCGTGTGACTCAGTGACAAAATAATGGACACGTGTGTAAAATCGTAATTTGACACATGTATGGACACGAAAAACTAGTTATCTCTTGTGTGAATCAAAACTGTAATAAACTTATGGACACGTGTGATGTTCCGCGTGTGAAGTAGCATTACAAGTATTCTCACGTTGCAACGACGATACAGTGACTATCAGTCAAAGGATAGACAAGCTATTGTACTTACTGCAATAGGTGACAGTAGTCATTTTCATCGATGACTGTTCTTCGTCGCTGGTGCAGTCAATTTACCGTCCAGGTTGCCCATGTCACCTTGATGCGCTGCTCCAGTACCCATGATTCAACAAAATGCACAAGTTATAAAACGATTGGTAGCCACTGAACTATCTGCCTCGTGCAGGACGCAGACTGCCAACGCTGTTAAACGGCCAGTTCGTTACCACGTGACTGTGAAGCACTGTGGCAACATTCAATGACCGCTCGCCGGCCCGTACTCAACAATAAGCATTCCTCTCCATAACGGGCGCAAGCGTGCTCCAGATTTGAGATGAAAATGGACATAAAAATAATAAAACGTTGATAAACTACGCACGATTTTACTATATTTACATTAAAAGGACACTAATGATGACTTTTCCTTAACTATGAAAATTGTTACGGCAATATTGCTAAATACCTTGCTTAAGAAAGACCAGTACAAGACGAAACGTGTTTTGCTAATATTTGCTAACGAAAGAATGTGAAACCTAGACACAAAATATGAATAATATATAATGTATATGTACATAGTCTATGTAGTAATTTTTATTGTCTTAAATTCTTACTCTATATTCCCTTAGATTAAGATGCTAGTTAATGAGCAAGTCCCAATACAGATTTTTTTTCTGTATTTTCATGTGCTGAAACATGAATTGGAATGAGATTAAGACAGCCACCAAACTGACTCATTCGTCATTGAACCAGTCATCAACTTTCCTGATTCCCGACATGACCCGATGGATCGTCGAGTCAAGAAATATCACTTCCCCCTTCACATAGTGAAATTCCCAGTGTTTTCCACCAGAATGTGAAAAGGTGATCCCCAATTTTAGTGCAGTGAAAATTGAAAAGTGATGAAAGAATTCCCCTGTGAAAATGACCCGAGTTCATGGGAAATACTCCCAACTACAAAGTGAAGAGTGACGTCGCTACGAGAAAGACTGATAAAAGTTTTATGTTCTGTTCACAATTGGCGGAAATGCACCAATACTGTAATAGAAATTTTTTCCTTATTGTCAATATTTATGTATATTTGTATGTGTATGTGTATTTAATTTGTACTTGTATCTATGTTATTATTTCAATGTTTCAATTGACTGAATGAGAGTAATTCTTCAGGAAAAAAAAAAAAAAGAATCCTTGAACACTTATGATGGCATCATGCCACAACCAAGTTTGTTAATGATCAAGCAACTGTGATTAGCTTTGACGACTTAGTGTGAAATGTATATAATTCTATGTGTCTTATGTTATGTTTGTTTTGCTCCCTACAAGGAGAGATCCTTAAATACTTCATTCACTAAGTACGTGAATCCAATAATATTACGACTGCGCGTGAGTCGTAACGATCTTTCAGACTCATTACTCCTCACGTGGGAAGCGATGTAATATTATTGGTATTTCCGTCCTATGAAAGCTTTGAATACCCTTTGAAAGACATTTGTTTTGTATAATTTACATAACTGTAAAGATGCGCATCTAGCGCGGACGCTAATACATCGATTGCGCAGTCAAAGAAACATTTTAACAGAAGCTGAACGACGTTCCGCTTCGATCTAAATAAAAGATGACAGTAGAAAACGTTTGTAGATCTTCAGATTTTTTTTAATGTACTTCTGCTTGTGATGTGAAAACGTAAAGGAGGTCGACTTTAAGCTAACATAGTGAGCGGTCTTGCCAGCGTGCAGACAACATAATTAATTAATAACATTCAAGTAATTTATGTTCGAAACTGTAACTCGGCAAGCTATTGTTATCAGAGGTGTTGAACAGTGTAAGAATTGTCTTTAACGAAGGAGAAAAGTGACTGTAATTTGTGACAAAAACGCGAACATAGGAGCTAGTACAGGACAGGCTGAAATCTGATCGCACCATGGAGTTAGATAATTACTTATGTAAGTTATGCTGTCTATAAAGTAGCTCTAATTGCTTGTGAGAATTATTAGAATACATTTAGTGTTTACCAGATTTCTTATTCTATTTTTTTTTCTTTAAACTTTTTTATCCTCGATGCCATATTATTTTTATAAATGTCAAACAGCCTTTACTACAGCAGAGAATACTGCGGCATCCTGGTCGTAGACAGAAGGCCGCTCCTTGTCTTCTATACAACTCATAGCTGCCCCATTTATTAATGATTACATTTGTAAATGCAATTTTTTTTTACTATTCATTGTTAAAGGTCCCTCAGGTAATTATAAAATTCATACTGATTACGTAAAGAAATCCGGGTTGTTCTTTTCCAAATAATAGAAGTCTTTGCGTAATCAAAAACTAGCCTCCTTCTGACAACGATCAGGAGCCGACCAGAAGACGGACGTCTTCGACCGCTTTCGTGTCTCCTGTGGCAAAGCTGTGCCAAACTGGGAACACGACATTCTAGTATGAAACACAGATTTAAATTGAAATAATTGAAATATATTTAATAGTAATAATTTTTTTATCATACTAGAAACTGTATATACTGTGTTTTGTTAAAGTTTAATGAGAGCCCATTTGCAGAGAACCACTTCATGATTTTCTGAAAAACATCGTTTACAATTTCACCAGTTAATTCTTGTCGAGCGTGATAGCTACACTTGTATCATCGGCAAAAAGTATCAGCTTTGCATCTTCGTGAGTATAGAATGGCAAGTCATTAATATATAGTAAGAACAGCGGAGGACCCAAGACCGAACCTTGCGGCAAGACTGAGCGTAATGAAAGCTCAAAACGTAGTAAGACTCCTTCACAAAGTGGAAGTAAAATTATGTTCTACTACAGTTTCAAAAGAACAGTTTCAAATATTTGCCGAAAACTGCGAAAACAATACGAAATAAAAATATCCCCACTTGATATTCCCCTTTCGACGTTGATATATCGACACATGGATGAGATGTTGCCAACAAAAATCGATATTTTTGGAAAAGCATCGATATATCTATAATTTATCAACAGACCTGTACCAAAATACTCAGAGTATATCTCTGAAAACCCTCCGAAATTTTGCCGTTAATTTCTGGTAACCTTGTATTAAACTAGGAAAAAAATTAATTTACACTATTCACAACTATCGACCTTGTTCTTCTACTTAAAGAGAAAAGTATGCAACCACAAACATATTTTACCATTTATCTCAAAAATTGCGGGAGAAAATGAAACCATTTAAGAAGCAAGTACGTTGTAAGTTCGATGTCTCGATTTATCGCTTCCATCAGAGAGCGCTATCTGGCTGTTATCTCTGCTTTTCCACGACTCAGCCTGCAGTGTGAGGGAAGGTAATCTGTTGCTCGATGGAGCGGCCACAGCCGAGGAAGCAGCCGCTATACAGAAAACATTCTGCTATTGTCGACAAGCAGCCTACGTACTCACTTCGGTAGCGCCGTACATCAAGGGTGAGTTCGTATATTGTTTGCCTGCCCGGACTGGTTTATGGTGTTCTGCAATTACCGTTATACGGTGGCTGTACGGTCGCAGTGCGAGTTTTTGTTGTAGGCAAGGGCTCGTGTTGTGGTTAACCCGTGGTGTGTGTCCTACTAAAGTGTGTAACTGACTGAGCCTGGTACGAAATTAGATTAAAGCTAAGCTTACCGATTTTTGTTGGTGTAGCGACACTAGTTAATCCTGCAGTCCAGAATTCACCTCTGTGCGTGTTGTTGTCGGTAGATTGTGAGAACTGTGGTTAACTTAAAAAGGTGTGGGTCTGGACTCTACATCCATTGCCTTTAGGAGAAAGACACTCTTCGCATTCTTGTTTACTAATGCCCAGCCAGTTTTAGTATTGTGCTCAGATTATTCGTAATCTTCTTTATTGTTGTCTAGTTTTGGGGCAAAGTATGTCGCCTTTGGGAGTTGAGAAATTCCAAGGATAGGTCTGTTTCAATAAAAATTTTAATATGCCTATGTTAATTGAATATTATTTTCAGATAAATTATTTTCTAGAAAAAAAATGTGCTTTATCTTCTAGATTTCTTGTCATTAAGTGTCGAGTGTTAAATGTTTGACAGGATTTAATTCCTTGCACACTGCTGATATGTGTTCAGTACTATCGGGAAAAATTAATGTTTAATGTCGGAACTTGTGAACAGGGAGACAGAACTACTCAAAAAATAAAGAGGTGTTTGAAAGATGTTTTATTCTCTCGTGGGCAAATCCACAAGTACGCTCTGCTTCCTATTACCCTGTTTTCTGAAATCCGTTCCATCAAATTTAAATAATTTCTACATAATAGCTCTTTCTACTCCACGGATGTATTTCTTAACGGGTAATTTCTGTGTGTGTTCGTGTTACAGTTGCTACTTGACGCCTTCTGTAGTAAAATACTCCACTACTAACAGGGAGCTGATTGACGGTGGTGGATCTTGTCACAACGTAAGAACACTGATCCACGCCTAATAAAAACGTCGCACATGAACACGGCGAGACAAAAATTAATTAGAAATTCGAGCAGTCTCAATTTTTAATTAAGACCGTTGGGTTAATAAGACATGAGAGAATGAGAATATTACAGTAATATGTGGAGAACGGCACTAAACCAGCACTATACTTGTCTCCAATGAGAAACGAAGTGATGACTAACTTTACTCATGAGCAATGAGTTAGCATAAGAAATGAAGCCTTTGAAAGAAAAATACGTTTCTGGCCATTAAAACTGCCGACACCAGGAGTGACAGAAAATACCTAAATTTTATTTGGATTTACTCTACGGTAGGAAGAAGTGATGATTAAATTTTGTATGTGATTTGGGTATATACAAACTGAGAAATTTATGCGCAGAGATGCCACATGTGGCAGCAACAACAGGTCTTTCGCGGCTGTGAATCCAGTTGATCTTAAATGCCAGATAAAGGTGCGTCATTCCATGCTGATTCAGCTCTGTGCCGCAGTACATCAATCGTAGTAGCTGGCGAGCAGAATTGTGCCAGGAGGAGAATGGAGAGTATACGCTGGATGGAAAGAGTGAGTAACGAAAGTGCTGGAAAGGGTTGGCGGCAGGATTGCTGCACGTTGTAAGGGAAAAGTAGAAGAACCGGATGGGACATTCGTTGAGATGAGAGTGCTTGCTATCTGTGGAAGGACTAGTTTCTGAGAGGAGATTGAGAGGAAAGAGGAAATGCGCGATGATAGGCGACATAAAGGGTTGCGGAAATCACGCGGACCTGAAGAGGATGGCAGAAAACAGGTGAGCATGGTGGAGAGTTACCATGTGAAAATCTGCCTTTGGGCGGAACACTAATGATGATGATGATATGAACATTTCCGTCGTACAGAAACAGGCCCGCTACTCTGAGCGCATCTATAAGGGCTAAAGCGAGAAAATTATAAGTATTCTCTTCAGTCATACGACTGTGGTTTCGAAGCAGGTGGAGGTAACTGCCGAGAGTAAAGCGTGCCTCTTGCAGGAGAAGAGAAAACATTCGTTTCTGACAGGAAATTACCCTTCAGGTGGAACTGTATACACATTTCATGAAATAACAGGGTCTGGGAAAAGGAACAGAGCGGCGCCACCAGAGACGAACGCAGGCTGCGGAAAACGAAACGTTTCCGGCGGGACCTGTAACTCGTAGCGGCCGTCACGCCGTTCGGAGGCGTATTCTTTCCATTAAAGTTCTCCCGACAGGAGACGCGAGGGGGGTGGGGGGGGGGGGCAGGAGACCCGCAGATAAGGTGTAGAAAATGAGAAACAGGAATCGGTATAGCGACGCGTCCTCCGCATTTTTGTAAACGCGAAACGCGGCTGGGAAAAGGAAGAAACTGCGAGAAAACAAGCGGAGGGCAAACAAGCGCCGCGGGCACTCTAATCGCTAGGCGCCGGCTGTTTCGAGATGCCTGTCACAGCCCACTGTTTGATTGTTAGCGCCGTTCACGTGCGACCAATAGCGACTCATCGAGTGCCTCCCAAAGCCGAATAGATTTGTTTTGAAGATAATGTTTGCTTCTATTGGTTGTGATGACATGGTTAAAAGTCTCCAAAACTGAGAGGATGAAAATAAAAATGTAAATATTTTCAGACCTGCCTTTTTGAGAAACCTCATCTTTTGTAAAAAGTACTCTACAGCTTTAATATATTTAAAGAATGTTATAACAGAAAATACACCAACAGCAGCTATGACTGTATTATTCACGGACGAGTTTTAGTTGAGCGACCACCTTGAAGTCACCTACATTCGATGAAACTGTTTGAGCATTACATCAAAATTATTATGGAGAACCACTATTGAGAACCACTACTGATTGCAGGAACTCACGGATGATCACTACATCAGATCAAGCAAAGCTGGCACAACGTTAAAATACATAGCGTTCACAGTACACCACACAGACACACACACACACACACACACACACACACACACACACACACACAAAACAATATGCTAACTAATGCAAATGTTTTAGATAAAAAATTTTAGGAGTTCAGGGAAACTGTATTAACAATAAAGTCTTTATTCAAACAATGGTATTGCGTGGTCCAACATTCCAATCAAAAATTTTCCATCAGACAATTTACATCCAGTGGATTTTCTACACCAGTATAGAGACAGTTTTGTGTCAGGCATGAGTGATGACCAATAGATTAAATTTGTTAAAAGATGTCTTGAAGTCAAAGATCTGTCGTAGAGCAAATCTAAATTTAAGTCAGTGGGAGACATATCAAAGTTCTGAAAGAAGTTTTTTAAATACATTTTGGTCAGAAGCTGAACCAAGGAGTATTAAAAGTGAATTTATGAATGGTCCAAATTAAAGGAATATGGACGGCACACTGAAAGAATTTTATAAGAATCAACTCAAGAAATTAGCCCACCTTGACAGGCCATTTGATGAAATGACTTTGATTGATGCACTCAAAAGGAGATTACCGGAAAGGTTGCAGTGGGATTTAGTACATGGACCTGACGATTGTGTAGAACAATTTTTACCACACACACACACACATATATATATATATATATATATATATATATATATATATACTGAAGTGACGGAAAAAAATCGCAACACCAAGCACCAAGCAGGAGTTGTGGGACATAAACAAAGGTTAGTAGGCGTGTTTTTACATCTGAAAGATGATGTCTATTCAAATTTCTCGCTAGTCGCATAAGAGTGGTGCAAATGCAACTCAGGTTCTGTTTAAACACACGCTGTAAAGGTCGTAATTGTTAGTTACGTTTGAGATTGGATATGGTGAGTTGAAGTTAGTCAAGAATGGTTTTAAGGCGACGGAGACACCATTATCAACATCTCACGGAGTTTGAACGAGGTCGTGCAATAGGGCTAAGAGAAGCTAGATGTTCCTTCTGCGATACTACAGAAAGACTGGGCAGGAATGTAGCCACTGAACATTACTGCTGATAGTGTTGTTCACGAGAAACTACGGTCGCAAGAAGATCGGGCTCCGTACGGATAAGTGGCAATACCGAGACAGAAGGCCATCTTGTACGACGTTAAACATTTATAAATAACAGTATACACTAGAGTGATATTGTCAGCAGCACTACATGTCTGACGAAGCTGGCGCTGATTTTGTGTTTAGCATTGGACGATGTCACTATGGCTGCAGTGTATTAGGACACGTTTTTATAAAACAGATCTGAAGATATTCATTTTAGACCGAAGCTGGTAGTCTGACGACATAACAAATTTGTGACCATAGACTTGAAGTAAAGGAAATTTATTCTGTTTTCGGGTCACTGTTCAGTTCGCGACCATGCCGCAGATTGTGAAAGATTTAGGTGATTCATCAGAGATGCCTAACTAATAATGTTTATATATGCGGTTTAGCAGATATATTTTAATGCTTGACGATCCAAGTAACTTCCTTTCTTCTACCAGGTTTATTCATTATCCACAGGCAAAGACGTAGACTAACAGACGGATATCAATTTATTACTTACTTGTGGACACATAAACTTTTGCCAATCTTATAAATATCGCACAAGAGGTAGCATATAAAACTCTGTTGGAAGGTGGGCTTTCTGAGTACATATCATTTATAAGAGAGTGTTTTCTCTTAAGAAGTAGCAGAGAAATAACTTGTGTTGCTTTGGCGCAAACGAAGAGCCTTTAGTGGCTTGTTTCGAAGAACAAATGGTTCCAATGGCTCTGAGCACTATGGGATTTAACATCTGAGGTTATCAGTCCCCTAGACTTAGAACCACTTAAACCCAACTAATCTAAGGGCATCACACACACCCATGCCCGAGGCAGGATTCGAACCTGCGATCGTAGCAGCAGCGCAGTTCCTGACTGAAGCGCCTAGAACCGCTCGTCCACAACGGATGTCTGTTTCGAAGAACAATTCTCAATCAGATTTTGTTTTACTCTCAATTACAGTATTTTATTTAACTTATGCATAAAATGCTTCCATTATGCAAGACGCCTATTTTCTTAAATTCACACCTTAATTGTGAGGAGAAGGATCTGATGTGTGCGAAGAAGAGAGACACAAGTACAGTTTTGTAGTTTTAATTTAAAGGCCACAAGTTTATGTGTATAAACGTAGCAACCACGACGAAAACGCGTAATTTTAAGTTTTTCATGTAAGTACTACTCAGAAATTTATAAAAGCAATCCTGCAGGATCATCATATCTGATTTTATTCGCGAATGAAGGGAATTTATATGTTTTTGGAACATTGTTCTAGGAAACAGCGATTTAATAATGTTATAATTTGTTTAGAAAAAGCAGTCGTGGTCGCTTATAAGTTGTTACTTTTTATTTGTTGACCGGTTGCGATCTATTGCACAGACCATCATCAGATCTAACCATCATCAGATCTACATTCTACATGGACATTAATAGACAATAATGTAGTAAAAAGACGCAGTGAGTTATACCTTCGGTGGTACTAGCTCCAAGTCAGGGATTGCTACTACCACCAAAGGTATCTGATGCTGCGCCTTTTCACTAAATTATTGTACATCAGTGTCCATTTCGATTGTAACTAAAGCAATATATTTTATTGCTCTTCACAGAATGTAGATCAGACGATGATCTCTAGAAGATCGAAACCGGTCATCAACAAATAAAAAGTAACAACTTATACGCGGCCACGAGTGTGTTTATTAAATACTTAGAAGAGAATTTAGTTTGTTCACCTGAAAAACCGAGAAGCTGATTTTATTTTAGATTCATAGAGGAAAATTTACTGTACTCGAACAGAAGGACTAAGAAGACTATTTTCATTTTGTTGAAGGAAGAAGAGACTTTTTCATTAAATAAACAGAATTATTGCTGTATAAGCTAGCCGAAAAAACATTTTTGGTGAGTGGAAGGACGGGCTTCAAGTGGAGTTTGGAGGCGTCAAACAAAAAGTTAAAAATAAAAATAAATAAATAAATAAAAATAAATAAATAAATAAAAATAAATAAATAAATAAAAATAAATAAATAAATAAAAATAAATAAATAAATTTGGTGGCTACATTTGCTTCGCTTTTTCTTCGTTTTCGGCAGTGCTACGTGATTCTCATAAACGTTCCTACTCCGCGTTTACATTTTCCCATCGGAACTCTAAAGTGTGGCATGTGGGTGAAAGAGGTAGAGCTCACAGTTTTAGTTTGTTAAGAAGTTTCAACATCAGCGCCAACTCCGCTGCGGAGTGAAAATTCATCCTGGAAATGTTATTTCTGTTTAAACTGGATCACACAAAGTAAATTCCTGTAGTAGACGTTAAAAATGCTGAAGTGCTTTCCAGATACACTTCAGTATTAGTATAATCCGTTTTGTGTCCCCAGCACTGGCTTTTGCGGTCTGGAAACTAAAGCGTTTAGCATTGCTCGAAAAGGGGTCCAGCTCCCTATTGCTATCGGAGGTCGGGTCCTCTCGTAAATGATGTTTATGGCGAGAACACCGCCGAAGACGACGAGCCGGCACGGGGGCGAGCGAATCCAGTTGAGGCGACGAACTCAATTTGTATAAAGCCGGAGGAAAGAAGTCCCCGCGGCACAAAGATTTATATGCAGAGCCGGGGACGCGGAAAGGAGAAGGAGGAGAGGCCGGAATTCCGTCTGTCTGGCAGGCCGCGGCGCTGATCTCATTTCCGCCAGATGCAATAAGGCCCGCTGTCTGCTGTCTGCCGCGAAACAAGCGGCGGAGGTGCGCGACCGGTCTCGGAGATACACGAAGAGTCGCGCAGGTTGCTGCGCGTACTGTAGCAGGTGACCGCGCAGTTCAGCTGGATGGGACGTGTCTCCAATTTAGGTTCAAAAAATGGCTCTGAGCACTATGGGACTCAACTGCTGAGGTCGTTAGTCCCCTAGAACTTAGAACTAGTTAAACCTAACTAACCTAAGGACATCACAAACATCCATGCCCGAGGCAGGATTCGAATCTGCGACCGTAGCGGTCTTGCGGTTCCAGACTGCAGCGCCTTTAACCGCACGGCCACTTCGGCCGGCTCCAATTTAGGTATTAGAATGTAGTCTTCAGAAAAGGTTTTGAATAAGGCCAAATGATCAAAGTTTATTTTCATAAATTCCACCTTGGACTTCTTCACATCCTCTTAGGTCGTCTTGGCTTTCTTTTCTAGGGGTATCACTAGCTGAGTTACCAGCGCAACAGACTGTCAATCCTACGGGCCCGGGTTCGATTCCCGGCTGGGTCGGAGATTTTCTCCGCTCAGGGACTGGGTGTTGTGTTGTCCTAATCGTCATCATTTCATCCCCATCGACGCGCAAGTCGCCGAAGTGGCGTCAACTCGAAAGACTTGCAGCAGGCGAGCGGTCTACCCGACGGGAGGCCCTCGTCACACGCCATTATTATTATATACTAATAATAATCCCTTCAGTTCGTCTGTTGTGCTTCTTCTTTGTAGACTTCGTCTTTGAACCATCCCTGAGGCGAACATCTAAAAGGATCCACAGATCTCGGCGGCCAAGAATTGTGACCATTTGTGTCAATCCATGTTCCGAGAAATGTCAGGTTTATACTGCGCAACACAAAGTGTCACTTTTTCGAAACCCTGTCATTTTCTTCCGCTACGATGCAGAAGTTTGAAATTTGACTCGAAGATTCCTACAACTTTACTCTGCATTGGTGCAAAAGTGAGGCGTCTTGCCTCGACATCCTCGGGTTCGCTGAAGCTTCAAACAGCACGGTGTCGACACACGCGGAAAAAACGCCAGAACTCGGGATTCCATGTAAGGTGTAAGGTGAATTGATGATGTCACATGGGCATCAAATTTCACTGCAATTCTGACCAACGCCACTGCGGATGTGTCACAGGATGGGAAGGTCGTCACACACCTCCATACCCACGTCTCATCCCTGCTCTTGACGCCTCTACGATGGAGGTCAGAAAGCACCTGCCAGGGTTGATATCACTCGGTTTTCTTATGGATGGCGGAACAAAACATTTCAGACACGCCGCTGCTCAGAATCTACATGAAAGGCCTTTGGAGGTGGCATAGAGGGCTTCCAAGAAAGTGCCTTTCCATTGCGGTGTTCGTTTACATACATCTCACTGTCGAAAACGACAGTTTGCAGTGCAACGTGCAATAGAACGTCATTCTTGATAACCTTAGACGCTGGTCTACATCTTCATCTACATGGATACTCTGCAAATCACATTTAAGTGCCTGGCAGAGGGTTCATCGAACCACCGTCACAATGCTCCATTATTCCAATCTCGTATAGCGAGCGGAAAGAATCAACACCTATATCTTTCCGTACGAGCTCTGATTTCCCTTATTTTATCTTGTTGATCGTTCCTCCCTATGTAGGCCGGTGTCAACAAAATATTTTCGCTTTCGGAGGAGAAAGTTGGTGATTGGAATTTCGTCAGAAGATTCCGTCTCAACGAAAAACGCCTTCTTTTAATGATGTTCAGCCCAAATCCAGTATCATTTCTGTGACACTCTCTCCCATATTTCACGATAATACAAAACGTGCTGCCTTTCTTTGAACTTTTTCGATGTACTCCGTCAGTCCTACCTGGTAAGGATCCCACACCGCGTCTCAGTATTCTAAAAGAGGACGGACAAGCGTAGTCCAGTCAGTCTCCTTAGTAGGTCTGTTACATTTTCTAAGTGTCCTGCCTGTGTCCTGGGCCTGCAATTTAGTGGATTACTCCTACAACCTTTCTTGAATATTGGTGTGACCTGTGCAACTTTCTAGTCTTTGGGTACGGATTTTTCGTCGAGCGAACGGTTGTTTATGATTGTTAAGGATGGAGCTAATGCATCTGCATACTCCGAAAGGAACCTAATTGGTATACAGTCTGTTGTTTCAGTACTCCGACGATACTTACTTCTACGTTACTCCTGTTGGAAGCTGTTCTCGATTCGAATTCTGGAATATTTAAATGGCTCAAATGGCTCTGAGCACTATGGGACTCAACTGCTGAGGTCATTAGTCCCCTAGAACTTAGAACTAGTTAAACCTAACTAACCTAAGGACATCACAAACATCCATGCCCGAGGCAGGATTCGAACCTGCGACCGTAGCGGTCGCGCGGTTCCAGACTGCAGCGCCTTTAACCGCACGGCCACTTCGGCCGGCCTGGAATATTTACTTCGTCTTCTTTTGTGAGGGCATTTCGGAAGGTTGTGTTTAGTAACTCTACTTTGGCAGCACTGTCACTGATAGTATCTCCATTGCTATCGTGCAGAGAAGGCATTGATTGTTTCTTGCCGCTAACATACTTCACATTCGACCAGAATCTCTTTGGATTTTCTGCCATGTTTCAAGATGAAATTTCGTTGTGGAAACCGTTATAAGCATCTCGCATTGAAGTCCGCGCTAAATTTCGAGCTTCTGTAAAAGATCGCCAATCTTGTGGATTTTGCGTCTGTTTAAATTAAGCATGTTTGTTTCGTTGTTTCTGCAACAGTGCTCTAACCCGTTTTGTGTACCAAGGAGGATCAGCTCCGTAGTTTGTTAATTTATTTGGTATAAATCTCTCAACTGCTGTCGATACTATTTCTTTGAATTTAAGCCACATCTGGTCTACACTTATATTATTAATTTGGAATGAGTGGAGATTGTCTCTCAGGAAGGGGTCAAGTGAATTTTTATCTCCTTTTTTGAATAGGCTTATTTTTCGCTTATTTTTCTAGGATTTGGGGATTACAATATTCAATCTCGCTACGACAATCCTGTGTTCACCAATCCCTGACTCGGTTTTGATGCTCGTTATTAACTGGGGACACCGTCTAGACTATTCGACACTTTTCTAATGACATTGTAGGGTTGCAACCCCATCGAACGAGATCCAACCCCTTTGGAGTGTAGCGCGACAGCAGTTTTCGTTCTGATATACAGGGTGGGACGACTAGGGGCCGTCGGAAACCATTAGACGAAATGTGAACGTGATGTGAAGCTGCAAATGGCGTTTATGCTTTTTCCTACTGCCACGTTGGCTTTGGACAGAAGTGTGCTGAAATTTGGTGTCAATGTGACATCATTAACCCACCTTCCACTTTACATAAACTTTGGCCTTTTTTGCCATGTGTCGACAAATTGATGTTTTAAGCATTGCAGAGCCCAAGGGTGGCGTTGCAAGGCGTGATTTTGCACCGATACAGAGGGTGGTTGTAGGCATCTTCGATCGAATTTTCGAACTTATGAGTGGCAAAATGAGAAAATAACGGTGTTTCAAAAAAAGTAACCCCTTCACTGTGTGCGCAGTGTAGATGATGCTGCGTCACCTGGGGATTAGAAATTGCAGGAGCCCCATCACGCTCGAAGAACATGTGTATTCTTGTAGCGAAAGGAAACTTCTTCTAGTAATGCTGGGAACTCGTTTTCAAAAAATTATAGATAAAGGGGCAGTTGAAACACCCCCGTTATGTCGTTTATTGGGTTTTGTGTGACTAGCGAAGCCGCCAAACAGCTAATTATTATGATTATATGACCTTGTGCTTAATAGATGAAAGGCTATCGGTTCTTCTGCTGTGGTTTCGGGGGTATTTCAACCGAGTGCGGCTGTTCTGAGACGGAATAGTTAATGATTGAGGGTTGTCTATTATTAAAGACCATAAAGGCTGCGATGTACAAACTGATATGTATTTTCTACTAACAAACAAATTCTGAGGCAGTTGCTAC
The DNA here is from genome assembly GCF_023898315.1 of Schistocerca nitens. NCBI lineage: Eukaryota > Metazoa > Arthropoda > Insecta > Orthoptera > Acrididae > Schistocerca > Schistocerca nitens. The sequence goes on along the minus strand of NC_064614.1, from coordinate 86,029,458 downwards.
CTTCGCCTTACACGTTTAATTACGGTTATATCTTTTTATTGGTCGCTGATTTTAAGTACGTCGTCACACGCAATGATGATGGTTAACATTCACAACAATCCTCACTGCAATCCATGGTTGTTGCTGGCCGACGCGGTTGACGCGAAACACCTAATTCGGCACTTGTCACTTTCTGGTTTCATGTCACTCGCGAATCAGTATCGATGAGGGTCAACCCCACGACGATCAGGGGGACGCGCTCATTTGTCATACTCCGGTGAATTTACCGTTTACTACTACTCGACCACCATACTTGCCCGTCTCTCCAGTACTGCTGCTTACTCGTCAACAACCTCACTACCTCCTGCGGCGCTCGACAATCGACTACTGTCCGCTATCGACCTGGGTGTCGGATACTAGCATCTATGTTCGTGGGATCACGGATCCCTTACACAGTATAACACCGTGAAGTTCCAACCAATTGGATTTCATTCATCATGATGAATGTTTTTGGAAAACCTGCAACTGTGTCATTCATGATTTAGATAATGACACACTGTACCAGTCATGCTTAGCATGAAGCATTTCGAGAATTTATTCTCACGGCTAAGTGCAAATACACTCCTGGAAATGGAAAAAAGAACACATTGACACCGGTGTGTCAGACCCACCATACTTGCTCCGGACACTGCGAGAGGGCTGTACAAGCAATGATCACACGCACAGCACAGCGGACACACCAGGACCCGCGGTGTTGGCCGTCGAATGGCGCTAGCTGCGCAGCATTTGTGCACCGCCGCCGTTAGTGTCAGCCAGTTTGCCGTGGCATACGGAGCTCCATCGCAGTCTTTAACACTGGTAGCATGCCGCGACAGCGTGGACGTGAACCGTATGTGCAGTTGACGGACTTTGAGCGAGGGCGTATAGTGGGCATGCGGGAGGCCGGGTGGACGTACCGCCGAATTGCTCAACACGTGTGGCGTGAGGTCTCCACAGTACATCGATGTTGTCGCCAGTGGTCGGCGGAAGGTACACGTGCCCGTCGACCTGGGACCGGACCGCAGCGACGCACGGATGCACGCCAAGACCGTAGGATCCTACGCAGTGCCGTAGGGGACCGCACCGCCACTTCCCAGCAAATTAGGGACACTGTTGCTCCTGGGGTATCGGCGAGGACCATTCGCAACCGTCTCCATGAAGCTGGGCTACGGTCCCGCACACCGTTAGGCCGTCTTCCGCTCACGCCCCAACATCGTGCAGCCCGCCTCCAGTGGTGTCGCGACAGGCGTGACTGGAGGGACGAATGGAGACGTGTCGTCTTCAGCGATGAGAGTCGGTTCTGCCTTGGTGCCAATGATGGTCGTATGCGTGTTTGGCGCCGTGCAGGTGAGCGCCACAATCAGGACTGCATACGACCGAGGCACACAGGGCCAACACCCGGCATCATGGTGTGGGGAGCGATCTCCTACACTGGTCGTACACCACTGGTGATCGTCGAGGGGACACTGAATAGTGCACGGTACATCCAAACCGTCATCGAACCCATCGTTCTACCATTCCTAGACCGGCAAGGGAACTTGCTGTTCCAACAGGACAATGCACGTCCGCATGTATCCCGTGCCACCCAACGTGCTCTAGAAGGTGTAAGTCAACTACCCTGGCCAGCAAGATCTCCGGATCTGTCCCCCATTGAGCATGTTTGGGACTGGATGAAGCGTCGTCTCACGCGGTCTGCACGTCCAGCACGAACGCTGGTCCAACTGACGCGCCAGGTGGAAATGGCATGGCAAGCCGTTCCACAGGACTACATCCAGCATCTCTACGATCGTCTCCATGGGAGAATAGCAGCCTGCATTGCTGCGAAAGGTGGATATACACTGTACTAGTGCCGACATTGTGCATGCTCTGTTGCCTGTGTCTATGTGCCTGTGGTTCTGTCAGTGTGATCATGTGATGTATCTGACCCCAGGAATGTGTCAATAAAGTTTCCCCTTCCTGGGACAATGAATTCACGGTGTTCTTATTTCAATTTCCAGGAGTGTATTTACATAAGTATCTGTGTGATGTGTGCATGTGTGTTGTTCTGCTTCTCTTGCAGTGTAGCCGTCACTTTGAGGTTATGCTGCAACCGGAAAACCTACAAAATAAATCTTGGGTTGCTTTTTTACATAATAATGCTAGAAACAGTATCTTTGTACTATACGATATTGCAATGCCTGTGCTATTCTGATTACGACGCGTAGTTCCTTTGGACATGCAAGCTTGCCCAAAGGAACAGGTACTCCGGCGACCACAGCAATTACGAAACACATCAAATGAATTCGCAATTGCGAATAAGGCTACCATCAGCTGTAGAATGGTTGACGACATACGGAAGTTTTGGTGTGGCGGTGAGTCGTGTACGGATAGCCAAATGCTATCACGTTCATGACAGAGCGGTCGCCCTATTTGTGAGCACATTAGTCAAACTATGGTACCGCCGTCCGGACAGTCTGACGAATTTGTTTATAGAATAACTAGCACCGCCCTCCCTGTTGCCACCTGTGCTGATAAACCACGTCCCCTCCTCGCTCTTCTGCATAGGTGTGGTGGTGGTGGTTAGTGTTTAACGTCCCGTCGACAACGAGGCCATTAGAGACGGAGCGCAAGCTCGGGTTAGGGAAGGATTGGAAAGGAAATCGGCCGTGCCCTTTCAAAGGAACCATCCCGGCATTTGCCTGAAACGATTTAGGGAAATCACGGAAAACCTAAATCAGGATGGCCGGACTGCATAAGGTGTCTTTTACCTCGAACTAAGTTACGTTCGACTTGCCTTACCAGCGACCCAACTGGCGATGTCAAAGACGGTTTATCGGGTCCTGCAACATGGACGACCCGATAACGTCGTGGAGAGGAAGCACCCGAACGTCAACTGGCGAGTAGTGTTGAGGACAATTCACCACGTAACACTGGACAAATGAAGTCACGGCGACGTGGTATATGACTGTCAACGGTAAGCAGGTGACCAGATCAAGGCTACCATGGTAGACTCACCCACGTGCACGAGCTGTGGCGTTCAAGACAACGATGAACACCATCTTCGCTGTGGCGGGTCTGCGGCAGTGTGGCACTTAGTGAGGCAAATGTCAGCATACTTCCTTCGAGTAACGCCGAATCATATCTTATTCCCGGATGAGACGTATTACCCACGCACTAAAACTAATGCAATGACGTGGCTTCGTGGACATGCAGTGCATTATTTGTTTCAAGACAGCACTAAGGACACTTTAGACTTTTGGAACTATTTGCAGGAACGATATTGCAAGATCCTCCGTAACCCAAAGTATCGACAATATTTTTCCAATTATTTGTGGAGTGCGTTCCACGACCCTCCACGTAGCTGGAACATCACGGGTAAGAGAAGCTAAAATTACAAGACGATGATAGAACACTACACGGTACAACGTGGGATCTACCTTGGTCATTACGAGAAGTCATACCTGGATGATACAGCAGGTGGAGAGTTTCGTCGTGAACCCTCACACTCTGTAGCAGTATTTGCCCCATTTCCTCTTTTTGTCCCCGGTGCGAAAAGCTCTTCGCAGTTTTTGTTTTCCGTCCGGTGCAAGATGTAGCACTGGTTAATGGTGGTATGGATTCCACCCTACAGTTTTGTTTCATGGTTTCCTTAGCCCCGCACTTTGCTCTCTTTCTTTATGCCTTTTTCTACAACTATTAGCATTTGTTTAGTTATGTGCGCCCCCAACTCGACGCAACGAGTGCACTTGCTGTACTTTTCAGTTCCTTACTGTTAAAAAAAATTTAAAATAAATAAATGAATAAATAAAATAAAAAATAAAAAAATTCACAATACTACACCAACTGCATCCTTTGTACCACGTCCCCAGGATGGGAAAGGGGAGACATCGTGGCCAGGCCTCGGGTTGCGACCCCTGCCCACCTTGCCTCCGCCACCCCACTACCTAATAAAAAATAAACGAAAAGAAAAAGAAATATAAAAACAGAAAAAGTAGTTCTAAGTTCTAGGGGACTGATGACCATAGGTGTTTAAAAAAAAAGTGGTCAGCGCGACAAAAAAAAAAAAAAATGGTAAGGCGACCGCTCACGAAAAGCGGGAAATCCGGATTCGAGATCCGGTCCGGCACAAATTTTCATTGTGGTCATTCCATTCTACAGCTGATGGTAGTCCTCATCCGCAATTGCGAATTAACTTGGTGAGTGTCTTTATATGTCTGCATACATGAAGTGTGCCTCCTCCATTAAGCAGGGAACCACACTCACGCAAATCATTTCCTGCAACTGAGTCATCAATATTATGACTCGTTTGATGCAGCCCGCCACGAATTCCTCTCTTGTGCTTTTTCCATCTCACAAGGGGAGGCCGCCAATTGTGAAATTCAGATTCGATTCATACTGCGCATAATAAAAGCTCATGGCCAAAGGTGTAATATGGCAAAGCACCAAGATGCACTTCTCAGCCGTTGTCGAGAAAATCGACAGTTAAAAGAAACCGTTGCGGTGAAATACTCTCTACGAGTAACAATTTTCTACAGCGTCGTGCGCAGCGGTAAGCGCTCGGGTTCGTAATCCGAAAGTCGCCGGATCGACTCTCGCGCCATGCAATTTTTTTTATTATTAGTTTTTTGTAAGTCATATATATATAAACTATTAATGAATTGCTTATGCATCTTGGTGAAGGCGGATCGCTCTCCAATTATACCGCCTCCATTTTTCCGTTTGTTTAACAGGGTGTACCAAAGCTCTCACGTCCGCACTGATTATATATATATAATTCCCGGCAATCAGTTGCAACAATTATGCATATAATAAGTTGTTGTAAGTCGTTTGTCGTGGAAAAACTGGCGACTTCGAACATCATTATGTTTTCCGCAAACAAAGTTGTATTTCACAAATGTTATTAATTGTCTTCATAATATTAACCACGTATAGTTAACGGAAGACGTAGAAACGATATTCCGAAACGAATACGTATAGCGTAAGTCAAACATTCGAATTAGAATAGAGACCCCACGAACACAAATTTGCTGTGGCAGGTATGAAATATAAACTCCCTTACTCGCTCGTTACACTTGAAGGACAGATGTTGAATGGGCCGAAACGAGCCGCCGCATAACAGCGTAGTTGCCTGCTAACTGTGAAAGAAGGTAGATGCGGTCCCTAGCGCAACTTATAACATCGTCGAAAATCAGTGCGGACGGGAGAGCTTTGGTACAACCTGTTAAACAAACGGAAAAATGGAGGCGGTACAATTGGAGAGCGATCCGCCTTCACCAACGTGCATGAGCAATTCATTAATGTTTGAATTACAAAACACTAATAATAAAAAAAAAATTGCATGGCGCGAGATTCGATCCGGCGACCCTCGGATTACGAACCAGAGCGCTTACCGCTGCGCCACGACACTGTAGAAAAATGATTAATCGTAGAGAGTATTTCACCGCAACGGTTTCTTTTAACTGTCGATTTTCTCGACAACGGCTGAGAAGTGCATCTTGGTGCTTTGCCACATTACACCTCTGGCCATGAGCTTTTATTATGCGCAGTATGAATCGAATCTGAATTTCACAATTGGCGGCCTCCCCTTGTCAGAGTAGCAACTGCAACCGACGCCGTCAGTTATTTGCTGGATGTATTCCTATCTCTGTCTTCCCCTACTAATTTTGCCCTCTACAGCTACCTCTAGTATCATGGAAGTTATTCCGTGATGTCTTAACAGATCTCCTATTATCCTGTTCCTCCTTCTTGTCAGAGTTTTCCATATATTCCTCTCCTCGCCGAGTTTGCGGAGAACCTCCTCATTCTTTACCTGTACGTTACAAACATGACAGTATGGCATAGGATACTAGGACATTGTTAAGACATCTCGGAATAACTTTCGTAGTATTAGAGGAAGCTGTAGATGGTAAAATTTGTAGAGGAAGACAGAGATAGGAATATGGTTCAAATGGCTCTGAGCACTATGGGACTCAACTGCTGAGGTCATTAGTCCCCTAGAACTTAGAACTAGTTAAACCTAACTAACCTAAGGACATCACAAACATCCATGCCCGAGGCAGGATTCGAACCTGCGACCGTAGCGGTCTTGCGGTTCCAGACTGCAGAGATAGGAATACATCCAGCAAATAACTGAGGACGTAGATTGCAAGTGCTACTCTGAGGTGAAGAGATTGGCACAGAGGAGAAATTCTGGCGGGCTTCATGATATCAGTCGGAACACTGATGATACCAAAAACCAAAAAAAGGCTTCATAAAAAGTTAGTATACATTAAGAGTGGTTACATTTTCTGTGGATTATACTATTTACATAAAGCTGTTACTTATAAATTTAGCTTTTCCGTGATTTCCCTAAATCGCTTCAGGCAAATGTCGGGATGGTTCCTTTGGTGGTGGTGGTGGTTAGTGTTTAACGTCCCGTCGACAACGAGGTCATTAGAGACGGAGCGCAAGTTCGGGTTAGGGAAGGATTGGGAAGGAAATCGGCCGTGCCCTTTCAAAGGAACCATCCCGGCATTTGCCTGAAACGATTTAGGGAAATCACGGAAAACCTAAATCAGGATGGCCGGAGACGGGATTGAACCGTCGTCCTCCCGAATGCGAGTCCAGTGTGCTAACCACTGCGCCACCTCGCTCGGTGGTTCCTTTGACAGGGCATGGCCGATTTCCTCACCCATCCTTCCTTAATCCAATGAGACCGATGACCTCGCTGTTTAGTCTCTTCCCCAGTCTCTTATGACTGGGTGTTGCGTGATGTCCTTAGGTTAGTTAGGTTTAAGTAGTTCTAAGTTCTAGGGGACTGATGACCATAGATGTTAAGTCACATAGTGCTCAGAGCCATTTGAACCATTTGAACCAGTCTCTTACCAGTACTGACTTTGCAGGCCGGTGTGACCGAGCGGTTCTAGGCGTTTCAGTCTGGAGCCGCGAGACCGCTACGGTCGCAGGTTCGAATCTTGCCTCGGGCATGGATGTGTGTTATGTCCTTAGGTTAGTTAGGTTTAAGTAGTTCTAAGTTTTAGGGGACTGATGCCCTCAGATGTTACGTCCCATAGTGCTAAGAGCCATTTGAACCAACCAGTACTGACTTTTAAGGTATCGATTATGCTTTACATTCTATCTTGTTGCAGATATTGAGTAGGGAAGAATGAACATGCTTACGGAATTTGCTGTTGTTATTATGTTGTTGTTGTTGTGGTCTTCAGTCCTGAGACTGGTTTGATGCAGCTCTCCATGCTACTCTATCCTGTGCAAGCTTCTTCATCTCCCAGTACCTACTGCAACCTACATCCTTCTGAATCTGCTTAGTGTATTCATCTCTTGGTCTCCCTCTACGATTTTTACCCTCCACGCTGCCCTCCAATGCTAAATTTGTGATCCCTTGATGCCTCAAAACATGTCCTACCAACCGATCCCTTCTTCTAGTCAAGTTGTGCCACAAACTTCTCTTCTCCCCAATCCTATTCAATACCTCCTCATTAGTTACGTGATCTACCCATCTTATCTTCAGCATTCTTCTGTAGCACCACATTTCGAAAGCTTCTATTCTCTTCTTGTCCAAACTAGTTATCGTCCATGTCTCACTTCCATACATGGCTACACTCCATACAAATACTTTCAGAAACGACTTCCTGACACCTAAATCTATACTCGATGTTAACAAATTTCTCTTCTTGAGAAACGCTTTCCTTGCCATTGCCAGTCTACATTTTATATCCTCTCTACTTCGACCATCATCGGTTATTTTACTCCCTAAATAGCAAAACTCCTTTACTACTTTAAGTGTCTCATTTCCTAATCTAATTCCCTCAGCATCACCCGACTTAATTCGACCACATTCCATTATCCTTGTTTTGCTTTTGTTGATGTTCATCTTATATCCTCCTTTCAAGACACTGTCCATTCCGTTCAACTGCTCTTCCAAGTCCTTTGCTGTCTCTGACAGAATTACAATGTCATCGGCGAACCTCAAAGTTTTTACTTCTTCTCCATGAATTTTAATACCTACTCCGAATTTTTCTTTTGTTTCCTTTACTGCTTGCTCAATATACAGATTGAATAACATCGGGGAGAGGCTACAACCCTGTCTCACTCCTTTCCCAACCACTGCTTCCCTTTCATGCCCCTCGACTCTTATAACTGCCATCTGGTTTCTGTACAAATTGTAAATAGCCTTTCGCTCCCTGTATTTTACCCCCGCCACCTTCAGAATTTGAAAGAGAGTATTCCAGTCAACATTGTCAAAAGCTTTCTCTAAGTCTACAAATGCTAGAAACGTAGGTTTGCCTTTTCTTAATCTTTCTTCCAAGATAAGTCGTAAGGTCAGTATTGCCTCACGTGTTCCAACATTTCTACGGAATCCAAACTGATCTTCCCCGAGGTCCGCTTCTACCAGTTTTTCCATTCGTCTGTAAAGAATTCGCGTTAGTATTTTGCAGCTGTGACTTATTAAACTGATAGTTCGGTAATTTTCACATCTGTCAACACCTGCTTTCTTTGGGATTGGAATTATTATATTCTTCTTGAAGTCTGAGGGTATTTCGCCTGTCTCATACATCGTGCTCACCAGATGGTAGAGTTTTGTCATGACTGGCTCTCCCGAGGCTATCAGTAGTTCTAATGGAATGTTGTCTACTCCCGGGGCCTTGTTTCGACTCAGGTCTTTCAGTGTTCTGTCAAACTCTTCACGCAGTATCTTATCTCCCATTTCGTCTTCATCTACATCCTCTTCCATTTCCATAATATTGTCCTCAAGTACATCGCCCTTGTATAAACCCTCTATATACTCCTTCCACCTTTCTGCCTTCCCTTCTTTGCTTAGAACTGGGTTGCCATCTGAGCTCTTGATATTCATACAAGTGGTTCTCTTCTCTCCAAAGGTCTCTTTAATTTTCCTGTAGGCAGTATCTATCTTACCCCTAGTGAGACAAGCCTCTACATCCTTACATTTGTCCTCTAGCCATCCCTGCTTAGCCATTTTGCACTTCCTGTCGATTTCATTTTTGAGACGTTTGTATTCCTTTTTGCCTGCTTCATTTACTGCATTTTTATATTTTCTCCTTTCATCAATTAAATTCAATATTTCTTCTGTTACCCAAGGATTTCTATTAGCCCTCGTCTTTTTACCTACTTGATCCTCTGCTGCCTTCACCACTTCATCCCTCAGAGCTACCCATTCTTCCTCTACTGTATTTCTTTCCCCCATTCCTGTCAATTGTTCCCTTATGCTCTCCCTGAAACTCTCTACAACCTCTGGTTCTTTCAGTTTATCCAGGTCCCATCTCCTTAAATTCCCACCTTTTTGCAGTTTCTTCAGTTTCAATCTGCAGTTCATAACCAATAGATTGTGGTCAGAATCCACATCTGCCCCAGGAAATGTCTTACAATTTAAAACCTGGTTCCTAAATCTCTGTCTTACCATTATATAATCTATCTGAAACCTGTCAGTATCTCCAGGCTTCTTCCATGTATACAGCCTCCTTTCATGATTCTTGAACCAAGTGTTAGCTATGATTAAGCTATGCTCTGTGCAAAATTCTACAAGGCGGCTTCCTCTTTCATTTCTTCCCCCCAATCCATATTCACCTACTATGTTTCCTTCTCTCCCTTTTCCTACTGATGAATTCCAGTCACCCATGACTATTAAATTTTCCTCTCCCTTCACTACCTGAATAATTTCTTTTATCTCGTCATACATTTCATCTATTTCTTCATCATCTGCAGAGCTAGTTGGCATATAAACTTGTACTACTGTAGTAGGCATGGGCTTTGTGTCTATCTTGGCCACAATAATGCGTTCACTATGCTGTTTGTAGTAGCTAACCCGCACTCCTATTTTTTTATTCATTATTAAACCTACTCCTGCGTTACCCCTATTTGATTTTGTATTTATAACCCTGTAATCACCAGACCAAAAGTCTTGTTCCTCCTGCCACCGAACTTCACTAATTCCCACTATATCTAACTTTAACATATCCATTTCCCTTTTCAAATTTTCTAACCTACCTGCCCGATTAAGTGATCTGACATTCCACGCTCCGATCCGTAGAACGCCAGTTTTCTTTCTCCTGATAACGACGTCCTCTTGAGTAGTCCCCGCCCGGAGATCCGAATGGGGGACTATTTTACCTCCGGAATATTTTACCCAAGAGGACGCCATCATCATTTAATCATACAGTAGAGCTGCATGTCCTCGGGAAAAATTACGGCTGTAGTTTCCCCTTGCTTTCAGCCGTTCGCAGTACCAGCACAGCAAGGCCGTTTTGGTTAATGTTACAAGGCCAGATCAGTCAATCATCCAGACTGTTGCCCCTGCAACTACTGAAAGGCTGCTGCCCCTCTTCAGGAACCACATGTTTGTCTGGCCTCTCAACAGATACCCCTCCGTTGTGGTTGCACCTACGGTACGGCCATCTGCATCGCTGAGGCACGCAAGCCTCCCCACCAACGGCAAGGTCCATGGTTCATGAGGGGGTTGTTATTATAGACTGGAGAAATATTTGAAACATTTAATTGATTCATTATCTACTTTGTCCTTGAGTATTAGGTTACGAGTATGTACTTTCTCAATTACTATTTCTGTTTCACATCCTTGGACTAGTATTACGTAAAGATATGAGGCCTTTTATAAATGACAAATTCAGGTGTATTGCTAATTGTGCAAAATAGCCTGATACAGATTTTGGGATATTCGAAAATGACCTTGTGAAGGGAACAGTACAGTAACGGGAAATAAAGGGATTTCACATTCTGAAATTTGAGGAACTATGTCGTCCTTCAAAATATTGTAGCTAGATGGTCAAGTGCGCAAGAATGTCACTGAATTGTTTTCTGTTAAGAGAAGTAATATACAGTGGTAACGTCGTAGCGAATTCCGTTTAGTTTCATCCGTGGTTAATTGTTTTCTAGCGATGAGTATGGAGGTACAGTTGAAACGGAAAGCACACCCGGGTGTCTATCCGACGAATTCTGTTTAATTTCATCCGTGAGTAATTGTTTTCTAGCGGTGAGTATGGAGATACAGTTGAAACGAAAAGCACACCCGGATAACTATCCGACATTTTTCATTCTGTCTTAACAAAGTTAGCACACCGCGATTACGTGGCTGTACAGATATTAGCACGCCTTTGACAAATGGCTGCGTGATCCGGAGATTTCCACATTCGCCTCTGTCATTTGCAGAATTTCGAGCACTCCAGTTCGGAGCTCCATCGGCCATCGGGCGGCGAGCGATAAAACGGGCTCGATGGAAACTCTGCAAACGATCGTACGTCACAATTATCTGAAAGTGGACGCATTCCAAATGAGCTTACTCAGCATTTCACATCACGTTTAATTACTTGCTGATATTAGCCCTGGATTAAATCAACAAACTGCGACATTGTCAATATTGTTTCAATTAACTGCAACTAACGGTTTGGGAAATTCCGTTCCTAATGTTGTTAAATGCAATATATATTACAGTGTTTCCGCGGACGTGCGCACTAAACATTTGCTAGAAATGATGCCTAATGCACCAGAAAAAAGCCCAAGTGAATTTTAAATTACTGTTAGGTTTGACTGGTAAACGTAATAGCGTTGCAGATGAATTCATTTGTATAGGGTGTTCCAAAAATATTCCGTCGAGTTCACAAGACTATGTCTTCTACATGAATGCAAGTAGAAACTTGGGGTATATTTTAATTGCTTTGACACGTCCACAAGGCTTTCAGTTTCAGACGAATCATCCGACTTCACAACTAACATCTTTCACGGGCACGTACTTACAGCACTGAGGTACGTTTACAAGGTGTTGCTGCTCTGCATCTGTAATATATCTAATAAAAGATATAATTACATACACCATCAGCTGATGTACAAACATTATCGAGATGTGCTAATGGGCCGGCCGAAGTGGCCGTGCGGTTAAAGGCGCTGCAGTCTGGAACTGCAAGACCGCTACGGTCGCAGGTTCGAATCCTGCCTCGGGCATGGATGTTTGTGATGTCCTTAGGTTAGTTAGGTTTAACTAGTTCTAAGTTCTAGGGGACTAATAACCTCAGCAGTTGAGTCCCATAGTGCTCAGAGCCATTTTTTTGTGCTAATGGCTTCAAATTACATGGACCATCTTCTGGCACGGGACAAAAAGTCGTTTTAGCACCTCGCTTTCTGATGTGTTAAACTATGTTGCCTTCATATTGACTTAAACAGAAAGCATCAGTATTTATATTATATGTTGTTAATTATATGTTGTTATATGTCAGAAACACATTTTGATAACTAGACAGATCTACACCGCGCTGAAAATGCGGCACAAATATTTCTTGCAAGACCTGTCCAAGTCGCTCTTATGACGCTCATTTAGGAACTGTTGTGAAAATTTCGTAACTGCAGATGTACTTCACAATCTGTAACACTATGGTTCATAAAGAAGTGGAATATGTTTTTCGTCAATACAGTTACTTAATTTTCGCAGCAGTTGTGATATTGGAGCAATAAGAGTAACTTCAACAGGTTTTCCTACGGCTAAGTTGCTTTTCAGCGGGAGAACAGATGTGTCCAGGTATCAAAAGTGTGTTGGTGACAAAGAACAGGGTGTCTCACAAGAGTTTATAATAGGTCTGTGGAGTGACAGTTGTGCAGATATAGAATGCGCTGACATTTCTGCGGAGTCCAAGACATTGCAGATACTATCAATCTGGTACTTAAGTTCGCAGCGTTTCTCCATGAGTTCAATAAACACAATAGATACACTTTACAGATACTTTAGCCATCAATAACATATTCTCCTTTACTATTCTACATCTACATCTACACCCATACTCCGCAAGCCACCTGACGGCGTGTGGCGGAGGGTACCCTGAGTACCTCTATCGGTTCTCCCTTCTATTCCAGTCTCGTATTGTTCGTGGAAAGAAGGATTGTCGGTATGCATCTGTGTGGGCTCTAATCTCTCTGATTCTATCCTCATGGTCTCTTCGCGAGATATACGTAGGAGGGAGCAATACACTGCTTGACTCTTCGGTGAAAGTATGTTCTCGAAACTTTAACAAAATCCCGTACCGAGCTACTGAGCGTCTCTCCTGCAGAGTCTTCCACTGGAGTTTATCTATCATCTCCGTAACGCTTTCGCAATTACTAAATGATCCTGTAACGAAGCGCGCTGCTCTCCGTTGGATCTTCTCTATCTCTTCTATCAACCCTATCTGGTACGGATCCCACACTGCTGAGCAGTATTCAAGCAGTGGGCGAACAAGCGTACTGTAACCTACTTCCTTTGTTTTCGGATTGCATTTCCTTAGGATGCTTCCAATGAATCTCAGTCTGTCATCTGCTTTCCCGACGATCAACTTTATATGATCATTCAATTTTAAATCACTCCTAATGCGTACTCGCAGATAATTTATGGAATTAACTGCTTCCAGTTGCTGACCTGCTATTTTGTAGCTAAATGATAAGGGATCTATCTTTCTATGTATTCGCAGCACATTACACTTGTCTACATTGAGATTCAACTGCCATTCCCTGCACCATGCGTCAATTCGCTGCAGATCCTCCTGCATTTCAGTACAATTTTCCATTGTTACAACCTCTCGATACACCACAGTATCATCTGCTAAAAGCCTCAGTGAACTTCCGATGTCATCCACCAAGTCATTTATGTATATTGTGAATAGCAACGGTCGTATGACACTCCCCTGCGGCACACCTGAAATCACTCTTACTTCGGAAGACTTCTCTCCATTGAGAATGACATGCTGCGTTCTATTATCTGGGAACTCTTCAATCCAGTCACACAATTGGTCTGATAGTCCATATGCTCTTACTTTGTTCATTAAACGACTGTGGGGAACTGTATCGAATGCCTTGCGGAAGTCAGGAAACACGGCAACTACCTGTGAACCGGTGTCTATGGCCCTCTGAGTCTCGTGGACGAATAGCGCGAGCTGGGTTTCACACGACCGTCTTTTTCGAAACCCATGCTGATTCCTACAGAGTAGATTTCTAGTCTCCAGAAAAGTCATTATACTCGAACATAATACGTGTTCCAAAATTCTACAAGTGATCGACGTTAGAGATATAGGTCTATAGTACTGCACATCTGTTCGACGTCCCTTCTTGAAAACGGGGATGACCTGTGCCCTTTCCAATCCTTTGGAACGCTACGCTCTTCTAGAGACCTACGGTACATCGCTGCAAGAAGGGGGGCAAGTTCATTCGCGTACTCTGTGTAAAATCGAACTGGTATCCCATCAGGTCCAGCGGCCTTTCCTCTTTTGAGCGATTTTAATTGTTTCTCTATCCCTTTGTCGTCTATTTCGATATCTACCATTTTGTCATCTGTGCGACAATCTAGAGAAGGAACTACAGTTCAGTCTTCCTCTGTAAACAGCTTTGGAAAAAGACATTAAGTATTTCGGCCTTTAGTCTGTCATCCTCTGTTTGAGTACCATTTTGGTCACAGAGTGGACATTTTGTTTTGATCCACCTACCGCTTTGACATAAAACCAAAATTTCTTAGGATTTTCTGCCAAGTCAGTACATAGAACTTTACTTTCGAATTCATTGAACGCCTCTTGCATAGCCCTCCTCACACTACATTTCGCTTCGCGTAATTTTTCTTTGTCTGCAAGGCTTTGGCTATGTTTATGTTTGCTGTGAAGTTCCCTTTGCTTCCGCAGCAGTTTTCTAACTCTGTTGTTGTACCACGGTGGCTCTTTTCCATCTCTTACGATCTTGCTTGGCACATACTCATCTAACGCATATTGTACGATGCTTTTGAACTTCGTCCACTGATCCTCAACACTATCTGTACTTGAGACAAAACTTTTGTGTTGAGCCGTCAGGTACTCTGTAATCTGCTTTTTGTCACTTTTGCTAAACAGAAAAATCTTCCTACCTTTTTTAATATTTCTGTTTACGGCTGAAGTCATCGATGCCGTAACCGCTTTATGATCGCTGATTCCCTGTTCTGCGTTAACTGTTTCAAATAGTTCGGGTCTGTTTGTCACCAGAAGGTCTAATATGTTATCGCCACGGGTCGGTTCTCTGTTTAACTGCTCAAGGTAGTTTTCAGATAAAGCACTTAAAAAAATTTCACTGGATTCTTTGTCCCTGCCACCCGTTACGAACGTTTGAGTCTCCCAGTCTATATCCGGCAAATTAAAATCTCCACCCAGAACTATAACATGGTGGGGAAATCTACTCGAAATATTTCCCAAATTATCCTTCAGGTGCTCAGCCACAACAGCTGCTGAGCCAGGAGGCCTATAGAGACATCCAATTACCATGTCTGAGCCTGCTTTAACCGTGAGCTTCACCCAAATCATTTCACATTTCGGATCTCCGTCAATTTCCTTCGATACTATTGCACTTCTTATCGCTATAGACACGCCTCCCCCTTCACTCTCCAGCCTGTCTCTGCGGTATACATTCCAATCTGAGTTTAGGATTCCATTACTATTGACAACAGTCTGCCAACACTGGCGTAGCCTTCCGATTCAGCGACTGCAGAGGCCACGTGGTTTTGAGGCGAAGAACTCGTCATGTTCGGAGCGCATTTTCATCCGGAAAGGAAGTTCCATGAAGATTGTTCGACATAGAGCGGGAAAGGTGAAAATCTGAGGGGGTAAGATCAAGTGAGAAAGTTGGGTGCGGAGTGACTTCCTAACCCAGCTCCTGTGTAGTGTTTTCTATCAGTGTAGCAGTATGCGGGCGGCCCTTATTGCGGAGTAACGTCACTTCACTCAGTGTTTCTGGTCGTTGTTCTTCGACTGCGTCTGCAAGACGTCTCAGTTGTTGACACAAGTGACAGCAGTGATGGTTATACCTCGAGAAAGCAACTGGTGGTACACCGCACCATCTCTGTTCCGCCGAATGCATATCATTATCTTTTGTGGTTGCGCGCGGATCTTTGTACGGGCAGTTGCTGCTATGTTTGGGCTCAACCATTCCTTTCATTTCCTTAAGTTAGCATAAAAACACTATTTCTCATCATCAGTGAAGACACAGAATAGAAATGGTCGGTGTTGTTCACAATCCAGTTGTTCACGAGTAAGCAGGGATGCACATAGGCCAACCGCAGATGTTTTGTGAGTTTGACTTAGAGCATGCGATATCCATACACCCGATATCTGAACCACTCCCAATGCATCCAAATGTCGGATGATGGCAGAGTATGCTGAGGCATTACCTCCATACTTAACAATCATAATGTTGAGCGGTACTTAAGTAAATAAATTAGTGAAATCAGAGTGAGGTAGAAATTAGAATATAAATGAAAAACTTAGTTTAGTTTAGAAGAATTACACACTGGCAAACAGCGGGCAGAACAGCAGAGCAGAAGAGACAATGACCGTGAAGTCAGCAAGTTCCACATAAGCGGACGCTGTCGATTCAGCCGTCAGGGCATCGCCCGACCGGCTCACGTGTTTCCCAGTTGTCACATGTGAGCAAAGGCCCTCGCCTACATTCCAAGAACCAATGACTTTTCAACGCGACAGAAGAGGCAATGACCGGGTCACGTGTTTCTCAGTTGTCACGTGTGATCAAAGGCCCTCGCCTACATTCCAAGAGACAATGACCGACGTTAAGAAGATTCTTCGAGAAGCTTTTCAACGTGACAGAAGAGGCAATGACCGTAAAGTCGTTCACCCCCAGTAAACTGAAATGAATAAATCCGCGAGACGCAGTGGGCCCGACAGACGAAGGAAGAAGAGAAGAGTAGCAGTAGTTTTCAGTCAGTTTCGGTGCTGAAGACCGTCATGCAAGAAGAGACTACATCATGCACAGACGCACCAAGTCCGCCGCTGTAATGGAATAGCAAGCAGCAGCCTCAGCGCCAGAAGACAGAAGTTAAAAGGTATTCGAAGTCTGATTTTTACGTACCCGGGTGACTCGTGAGGACGGGAAGGAGACGGCCTCACATCAGCAGTCACCTGTGAGCTGAAATAAAGATCTGACAGCCGAAGACTGGCAAGCGGGAGTCCGTTGTTCGAGTCCGGGACACTGGCCTTCCCCCGCCGCGCCGCGCCGCTCCGCTGGCCGACGCACAACACACGCGGCCGCTTAGAGAAGAGAAACACTGGGACGCCACATCCAAGGTATCACCATCCGATGCACGACTTCGCTCGCAATAATTAAACGGGCCACCTCGCGCTGCATGTTTCCAGTCAGCTGGGCGAGACGGCGACACGAGATACACACTGCCACGCGTAATCAGACGCCGCCGCTGTCGCAGCAGAAGGCTTCGCAAACGACACAGCTGCCGCTCTCCGAGCCAGAACATCGAGTAAGGAAACAGTTGTACAAATCTTCAATAAAAGTTATCTTATGTAAAAATGATGTTTCATTCGACCTCATACCCGAGCCAAGGAAGAACCCACCCTGCCCACATGTTGTTAAGAGAGAAAAATTAATTAATTTAGTATTTTCACCCTGACATAATGCTTTAGAATCAAATGCCCTTTGCAGAAATGCTCATCCTGACAATTGACTAGCATCAAAAGAGAAAACCCAGTTACAATTAGTGACAGAAGTGTTACACATATACAACCGTTCGCTCGGCGTTAGATCCGTACCTAAAGACTGGAAAGTTCCACAGGTCACACCACTATTCAAGAAAGGCAGTAGGAGTAATCCAATAAATTACAATCCCATATTGTTAACGTCGATATGCAGTAGAATTTTGGAACATTTATTGTGTTCGAACATTATGTATTGCCTTGAAGAAAATGGTCTATTGGCACACAGCATGGGTTTAGAAAACATCGTTTTTGTGAAATACAACTAGTTCTTTACTCACATGAAGTGTTGAGTGCTATTGACAAGGGAGTTCAGATCGATTCCGTATTTCTGGATTTCCGGAAGGCTTTTGACACGGTACCACACAAGCGGCTCGTAGTGAAATTGCGTGCATATGGAATATCGTTTCAGTTACGTGACTGGATTTGTGATTTCCTGTCAGAGAGGTCACAGTTCGTAGTAATTGACGGAAAGTCCTCGAGTAAAAAAGAAATGATTTCTGGCGTTCCCGAAGGTAGTATTATAGATCTTCTGCTGTTCCTTATCTATATAAACGATCTGGGAGACAATCTGAGCAGCCGTCTTCGGTTGTTTGCAGATGACGCTGTCGTTTAACGACTAATAAAGTCATCAGAAGATCAAAACAAACTGCAGAACGATTTAGAAAAGATATCTGAATCGTGCGACAGGTGGCAGTTGATCCTAAATAACTAAAAGTGTGAGGTCATCCACATGAGTGCTAAAAGGAATTCGTTAAACTTCGGTTACACGATAAATCAGTCTAATCTAAAAGCCGTAAATTAAACTAAATACCTAGGTATCACAATTACGAACAATTTAAATTGGAAGGAACATATTGGCAGGACGCTTATAAAATGTAACAGACCTACTAAGGAGACTGCTTACACTACGCTTGTCCGTCCTCTTTTAGAATACTGCTGCGTGGTGTGGGATCCTTACGAAATAGGACTGACTGAGTATATCGAAAAAGTTCAAAGAAAGGCAGAACGTTTTGTATTATTGGGAAATATGGGAGAGAGTGTCGCAGAAATGATACAGGATTTTGGCTGGAAATCATTAAAAGATAGGCGTTTTTCGTTGCGACGGAATCTTCTCACGAAATTCCAATCACCAACTTTTCCTCAGAATGCGAAAATGTTTTGTTGACACCGACCTACACACGGAGGAATGATCACCACGATAAAATAAGGGAAATTAGAGCTCGTACATAAAGATACAGGTGTTCATCCTTTCCGGGCGCTATACGAGATTGGAATAATAGAGAATTGTGAAGGTGGTTCGATGAACCCTCTGCCAGGCACTTAAATGTGATTTGCAGAGTATCCATGTAGATGTAGATGTAAGTGTAGGTGTAGATTGATCACAGTTCACCACATTTGCCAGTTCTCTAGTACACTGACGTGGATTACTGTGGATTAATGCGCTTAAAAGACCACCATCAAAGCCTAAGGGTTTTCCTGACGTGGAGAGTCATCAATGTCAAAACAATCCTCCTTCAAACGAGAAAACCATTTTTCTTGCCGTGCTCTGTGCAATGGCATTATCCCCATACAAGGCGCAGACGTTCCTTGCTCCCTCCGCTACTGTCACCCCTCTTCTGAACTCAAACAGAAGAATATGTCGGAAATGTTCCGATTTCTCCACTTGGCACTCCATTTTCTAGCGTCCACAGCTCCGTTCAGTCATCTCAGAATGACAAAATGACAATATGTGAAGTCAAATAGCAAAAGTGAACTACAAATAAAAAATGACTATCGATAAGTAAACCATATCAATCGGAATACAAACATGCAAATTAAAAACGCTACGAACTTATGCACGAATCAAATATTTTGCTTACACTTATGATGGTTTCTCCAAATCACATACGAACTGACATATGTCAACCTAACCAGGACTTCGGACTAAGCTAGAGATCAGTGTGTCGTCACAACCAGGCTGTTTGGTTTCGTTAGCTTCGCTAACTCACAATCAGTCAAAAGCGATCCTAACCGAAACCTCGTCTGAAAACGGACAAACCAACCTGAACCGGTAAAGGCAAAATGAATGATCCTAACAAGTGACTTCTCCTAGAGTTTCAACTTTTCAACAAATATTAAACTTACACTGAAGCGCCAAAGAAATTGGTATAGGCATGCATATTCAAATACAGAGAGATGTAAACATGCAGGAGACGCTGCGGTCGGCAAAACCTATATAAGACAACAAGTGTCTGGAGCAGTTGTTACATCGGTAGCCGGCAGCTGTGGTCAAACGGTTCTAGGCGCTTCAGTCTGGAACCGCGCTACAGCTACGGTCGCAGGTTAGAATGCTGCCTCGGGCATGGATGTGTGTGATGTCTTAGGTTCAAATGGTTCAAATGGCTCTGAGCACTATGGGACTCAACATCTGAGGTCATCAGTCCCCTAGAACTTGGAACAACTTAAACCGAACTAACCTAAGGACATCACACACATCCATGCCCGAGGCAGGATTCGAACCTGCGTCCGTAGCGGTTGCGCGGTTCAAGACTGAAGCGCCTAGAACCACTCGGCCACACTGGCCGACTGATGTCTTAGGTTAGTTAGGTTTAAATAGTTCTAAGCTCTAAGGG
Source organism: Schistocerca nitens (assembly GCF_023898315.1). Lineage (NCBI taxonomy): Eukaryota > Metazoa > Arthropoda > Insecta > Orthoptera > Acrididae > Schistocerca > Schistocerca nitens. Next base: position 86,009,348 of record NC_064614.1, on the reverse strand, counting down.
ACTGATGACCTCACATGTTAAGTCCCATAGTGCTCAGAGCCATCTGAACCATTTTGAGATCGGTCGCTGCTGCCACAAAGGCAGGTTATCACGATTTAAGTGAGTTTGAACGTGGTGTTACAGTCGGCGCACGAGCGATGGGACACAGCATTTCCGAGGTAGCGATGAAGTGGGGATTTTCCCGTACTACCATTTCACGAGTGTACCTTGAATATCAGGAATCTCCGACATCGCTGCGGCCGGAAAGACATCCTGCAAGAACTGGACCAACAACGACTGAAGAGAATCGTTCAACGCGACAGAAGTGCAGCGCTTACGCAAATTGCAGCAGATTTCAATGCTGAACCATCAACAAGTGTCAGCGTTCGAACCATTGGACGAAACGATATGGGTTTTCGGAGCCGAAGGCCCACTCGTGTACCCTTCATGACTACACGACACAAAGTTTTACGCCTCGCCTGGGCCCGTCAACACCGACGTTTAACTGTCGATGCCTGAACATGTTGCGTGGTCGGACGAGTCTCGTTTCAAACTGTATCGAGCGGATGGACGTATAGGGGTATGGAGACAACCTCATGAATCCATGGACCCTGGATCTTAGCAGAGGACTGCTCAAGCTGGTGGAGGCTCTGTAATGGTGTGGGGCATGTGCTATTGGTCTGATATGGGACCCTTGATACGTCTAGATACGACTCTGACAGGTGACACGTTCGTAAGTATCCTGTCTGATCACATGCATCCATTCATGTCCATTGTGCATTCCGACGGAGTTGGGCGATTCCAGCAGCACAATGCGACACCCCACACGTCCAGAATTGCTACAGAGTGACTCCAGGAATACTCTTCTGAGTTTAAACGCTTCCACTGTCCACCAAACTCCCCAAGCATGAAGGTTATTGAGCATATCTGGAATGCAAAATTGTTGAGGCTTTCGTGGCCACTTGTTGACAAACTGCCTATTGGCTTCTGTCTCGGGTTCTTCGGCCGACGTTCATCTAATGATTTTTCTGACGTTTCGCCAGCACGAGTGGCTGGCATTGTCAAAGCTTCACCCTCCATTGCCGGTGGTGAACTGGAGCCGAGCTCGCGGGCGCAGACTATATGTACCTGGCGCGCCAACGTCCGAGGGCTTCTCCGCGGTCATTTCCGGTGCGGTTCTCCTCTTGCTACCTGCGACGGTCGTTCGCTGCAGTACGGGAAGCCAGGATCCGTTGACCTTAAGGCTTTCCTCTTTCTTGTTCAAACTGTTCGCGTGTTTTTGTATTTCTACAGCTTCTCTGAACAAGCGCGTGTGATAGTGGTTCTCTACAGCCAGAACTTCCGTGTCGGCGAATTTTATTACGTGGTCGGTCTCATTCAGTGCGTGTTCTGCCACGGCCGATTTCTCCACCTGCCCCAACCTGCAATGTCGCTTATGCTCCTTGATCCTGGTGTTAATGGATCGTCCAGTCATCCCGACATAAACTTTTCCGCATGTGCATGGTATGCGGTATATTCCCGACATTGAAAGTGGGTCTCTTTTCTCCTTCGCCGATCTAAGACACTCTTTGATCTTCCTTGTCGGTTTGAAGATCGTCTTTACGCCATGTTTGCGCAATATACGGCCGATTCTGTCCGTCACTCTGGGAATGTATGGCAGAAAGGCCGTACCCGACATTTCTTTTTCTGGTTCCTTACTTCGCCGAGTGTTTGGCTCAGTTACACTTCTAATATAATTTGTGGAGTACCCATTGCTCCTCAGGACTGTTTCCAGGTGTTGCATTTCTCGTTTGAGGTGTTGCGGCTCACATATTCGTCCTGCTCTCGTTACGAGCGTACTAATCATGCCCCTTTTCTGGCTCGGGTGGTGGTTTGACAGTTTGTGCAGGTATCGGTCCGTGTGAGTCGGTTTTCGATACACGCTGTGTCCCAGGTTTTCGCCGTCCCTTGTGACCAGCACATCTAGAAATGGCAGTTTCTTGTCCTTTTCTACTTCCATGGTAAATGTTATGTTGGCATGGAGGCTGTTCAAGTGTCTTAGGAAGTCACTGAGCCGTTCTTCACCATGGCTCCACACCACGAAAGTATCAGCGACGTACCTGTACCACACCTTAGGTTTGCAAGTGGCCGAGTCCAGTGCCTGTGCTTCGAATTGTTCCATGTTCCAGAAAAGGGGCATGATTAGTACGCTCGTAACGAGAGCAGGACGAATATGTGAGCCGCAACACCTCAAACGAGAAATGCAACACCTGGAAACAGTCCTGAGGAGCAATGGGTACTCCACAAATTATATTAGAAGTGTAACTGAGCCAAACACTCGGCGAAGTAAGGAACCAGAAAAAGAAATGTCGGGTACGGCCTTTCTGCCATACATTCCCAGAGTGACGGACAGAATCGGCCGTATATTGCGCAAACATGGCGTAAAGACGATCTTCAAACCGACAAGGAAGCTCAAAGAGTGTCTTAGATCGGCGAAGGAGAAAAGAGACCCACTTTCAACTTCGGGAATATACCGCATACCATGCACATGCGGAAAAGTTTATGTCGGGATGACTGGACGATCCATTAACACCAGGATCAAGGAGAATAAGCGACATTGCAGGTTGGGGCAGGTGGAGAAATCGGCCGTGGCAGAACACGCACTGAATGAGACCGACCACGTAATAAAATTCGCCGACACGGAAGTTCTGACTGTAGAGAACCACTATCACACGCGCTTGTTCAGAGAAGCTGTAGAAATACAAAAACACGCGAACAGTTTGAACAAGAAAGAGGAAAGCCTTAAGGTCAACGGATCCTGGCTTCCCGTACTGCAGCGAACGACCGTCGCAGGTAGCAAGAGGAGAACCGCACCGGAAATGACCGCGGAGAAGCCCTCGGACGTTGGCGCGCCAGGTACATATAGTCTGCGCCCGCGAGCTCGGCTCCAGTTCACCACCGGCAATGGAGGGTGAAGCTTTGACAATGCCAGCCACTCGTGCTGGCGAAACGTCAGAAAAATCATTAGATGAACGTCGGCCGAAGAACCCGAGACAGAAGCCAATAGGCAATATCTGGAATGCCTCACACTCTTACGGCTTCATGGACAAATGGTTCAAATGGGTCTGAGCACTATGGGACGTAACATCTGAGGTCATCAGTCCCCTAGAACTTGGAACAACTTAAACCGAACTAACCTAAGGACATCACACACAACCATGCCCGAGGCAGGATTCGAACCTGCGTCCGTAGCGGTTGCGCGGTTCAAGACTGAAGCGCCTAGAACAGCTAGGCCACAGCGGCCGGCCTTTATGGACAGCCCTGCAGGATTCATAGTGTCAGTTCTCTCCAGCACTACTTCAGACATTAGTCGATTAGTCGAGTCCATGCCACCTCGTGTTGCGGCACCCCTGCGTGCTCCATGCCGGGGGGGGGGGGGGGGGGCTATACGATGGCAGGTGTACCAGTTTCTTTGGCTCTTCAGCGTAATTGCTAATAACACGAGTCGTAGATTACAGCACGCTGTGCTACACCGCCACCTGCGGAAAGCCGCTTTCGTATCAAGAGCCCCAGCATCCGCAGAGGTGTCACTTCCCGTTTCACAATTCCTGTTATAGCAGTCTAAGGGTTGTAGAGATGGCTTAGTACATAAAGCTTTGATATCGAACCCTCGTCCTGAAAGGTACCGTTTGAATGTAAAATAAGTTTGAAGATCGCATCCGTTTCAGATCTCCCGCTTCACGATTCGCACACATCGGAGACGAGGTAGAAAGAAGTTAGAGTTTAATTCCTGTCAACAGCGAGGTCATTAGAGACAGAGCACAAACTCAGGAAACGAAAGGATGGGAAAGAAAATCGACAGTACCCCTTTCAATGGAAGCATCCAGGCATTTGCTTGGAGTGATTTAGCGAAATCTCTGGCTGACCAATGCGGATCTGAGCCGTCGTCCTCCCGATTGTGAATGCAATGTCCCGTAGAAAATGAGCTCTAACCACTGCCAGAAGAAGGACCGTACAGTCCGATACTAGTATCAAACCTCACAGCAGATGGTGAATCTTTCATTAAAGCCTTAGGTACTGTTTACAATTACGTTTAAGATCAGTGTTTTCCAAGTTCGTTTGTGTACCCATCATCCGCAGTAAGCACAGAAATATTCGCTTTGTAAATAAAAACAGCTTTTTCTTGCTACAATGTTCTTTATTTCTTCCAGACGCGCTTCGCCTTTCACTTTAAGGCGTCTTCAGTGGAATCTTGAATGATACAGTTTTGTTTTGATATGTGGTATTTGTAGGTTATAAAACAGTTCACGTCTGGTTGTGTACATAAATAAGTTGTTATTTACAATTCTTCACGTTTTTGGTTGCCATCTGCGTTTCCTCTCATCTAGTCACATGCTGGAGGTCGCACTGTAACTTAACTTACGAAACATAAGCACCTTTCATGTTACAAACTTTTTGTTCACAATCTTTATATTGTTTGCGCTAATTTCTGTGGAGCACTGTTATTCTTCTCTCAGTAGTTGTAGATATTTTACTGAAATCTGTTATTTAAAGTCGTAACTACAGTGTGTTAACTGTATGACTCTTCCTATTTGGTTTGTTCACAGGATGAGACATATAGTGAATATACAGCAGTTATGACGTTCACTTTAAGTCTCTTCCTATTTGGTTTGTTTATAAAATGAGACATGTAGTGAATACAGAGTAATTCTGACTTGAAATCACATTTTTCAGTCAAATACCTACAAGTAGTGACAGGAGAGTAATACTGTCCCGCAGCAATGAGCGCGAACAATATGAAGATTGTGAAGAAAAAAGTTCGTGACACGAAGAGGTACTTATATTTCGTAAGTGAAGTTATAGTGCGACCTCCAGCATGTGACCAGATGACAGGAAACTCAGATGCCAACCAAGAACGTGAAGAATTGTAAACAACCACTTGTTTGCGTAGACAACAATACGTGAACTGTGTTATAGTCTGCAAATGTCGCATGTCAAAACAAAACTGTATCTTTCTAGATTTCACTGAAGATGCCTTGAAGTAGAAGGCGGAGCGCTTCTGGGAGAAAGAAAGTACATTGTAGCAATAAAAGGCGGTTCTTATTTACAAAATGAATCAGTGTTTTCTTTGCTCTTTCACAGACATTAACAAAGTGGGAAAACAAAGGCAAATCGTGTGCATAATGTAGATTAAGGAAGAAGACTAGTAGAGGATCGTTGGATCCAACTAAGTATCTGTGGTCGAATATCAGACGAGCTAAAAAGTAAAAAAAATTTTAAAATCTCCAAAAATATGTGCAATGATAATGCGCGGCAGAAATTTGAGAGTCAATATCGTGGTTGCAGTAATAGGCGGGGCATATTTGTGCTGCTTAGCGCCGGGAATACCACAGAGGGCGGGCGAGGATCATGGCAGGCGGGCCGGAAAATTCATCCCGCCGGCCGGGTAAATATTAAAGCCTGCCAGGCCGAAGTATTCGAGCGATGCGGTCAGCGCCGCCGGGGTCGGTGGCCGCCGCCGCCGCCGCCGGGGGGAATCCCCGCTGATTGATGGCCCGCCGAAGAAATCAGAGCGCGTGGCGTGGCGCGAGGATGGCGGCTGCCACGCCCACCGCCTTTCCCTCCGGACCTCACGCTTGCTTCAGCTCCGTCCCGGAGGTTCTTCACCCCCACAGGTTTTCGAGTACGAGCCTACCTTGATGAAAAGTTGCATGAAATCCTCTCGCGTTATCAGCCGAGTCGTGTTGTCCGAACGTTTCGACTTGTTCCCTCTTCGTTATCTTCAGGCGAAGTATGTATGACCTGTTAAGGGAGGTAGGACGTCAAACGGGCCGACTTGGAGCAGGAGAGGCATCACAGGACATTTTAATTTCCATTGTCTATACCAGGGGTCTCCAAACTTTTTAGTCCGCGGGCCACATCGACTCCTCCACGAAGTCATAAGGGCCAAGATCTACCTAGTGGGATTAAAGCACCCTAGCACTCCATGATCACCGTAATGTAAGGCTACAGGAAAGATGAAATCGCAAAAATCTAAGGTTGTGGGAATAGCTAGCACTGCAACGAACTACGATTTTTATTTAATTACATAATTTTGATTGGTGGACGTACCTGACCGAAATTCTGGTGTATTTTACTCTGGCGAATTTCACCGACAAAAAAGTATGTCACTGCACATTCTTCACGAAAGCGTCCTTCAAAGTTAACGAAATCTCAAAATCATTGTTAGCAACACTATTGCTGCAAGACGTAACAGAGGTAGAGTATGTGAACGCATTGTTATTTCAAGCGGCGCAATAATAAGTTTAGTTATGTAGTCTTGTAGCGAGTAGCAGAGCCTATGTTGCGGTGTATTGGTCGCGATAGGCCTCGAAACTCAATTGTTGGCAGTGTAGGTACCACCTCAAATATTTGGCGGGCCGGATACCGGGGATGTCCGGCCAGCTAACGCGGACCGGTTTGCCGGCTTGTAGGGAAGCAGCCTACTCACGCTGCAGCAAATTCACATCAGTTTCCATTGTGTGTTAGTCAGTCTGCTAGCTCTGACGTCATAGATGTTGCGCAATACCTTAAAAATCAAGCAAATGACATAAAACTTTCCTAGTATGTCTGGAATAATGATAAACTAATGTGTGTTAAATATCAGCTTGATAACTTCAGCCGTTTCCTTTATTTGGACGTTTTTCTATAAAAATAATTGGCGGCACAGAAAAGAGCTAGAGACTGCAAAATTTGTATTTAGATTCAGCTTTCATAATGATTTAATAAAAATAGTACTTTGGATTTCACAAATTAAGATGTTAGTGTAAATTCATGATTTTGTGGTTTTCATCTCAAAACTAGAGGAAGCAAGATAGATTAAGTGAGCTTATAAATCATACTAGGATGTTTAGATTTTAATAGGTTGGAGGTCCGCTATGATGATGAAGCTGTAAAAAGTTTCTTTCAAATATCTATTAAATTATAGCAATAGCGGATCTCAGAAGGGACAGTTCAGAGCCCATCTGCTGCGTGCAGTGCAATTAAATTAATTCTCTCGCCTAAGTTATTAAAGTTAGCCACGTCAAAAATTTATTATCAATACTTCCCTGCGTGCTGAATGCACAGTTAAATTAGGAGCTTCATCGGCCTTCAGCAAGAGAAGCTAAAATTTATTATGCAACTTGAAGTGGTGCGTTACTAGCACAGCGGCTAGTCGAGACAGCCGATTTGATCGAGCGTTTTCTCAGCGGTCCGCACCCCGGCTTTATATATAAGAGCACTGTGCGAGGAAAAAGGCCCCAGTTCTCTCCAGACGCTGAATGACACGCCATCTGTGTCGGGAATCGCGCCGCGCCAGTATCAGTGCTACTAACAGCCTCGGGTGCCGTATTCTGTTACTCGAGATGCGCGTAACCAGTAAAGCGTTTCAAGTAAAGTGTTAATTCGGGAATGATTTTCATTATCTAACCTCAGTTTGCGTATTGTCGTATTTTCACGTGCCGTCGCGGGACAGACATTCTACTACTTATTTAGCGTGGCGTTTGATGAGATATTTCATCAAATTATGGCGAGCATTCATTTCAACAATTATTTCGGACATTTATGGTTGCATTGGCGCAATAGACTCTGAACTGTTCTGTTAGTTAGGTTGTAGGGATACTCGTGTGTGTATTTGTGATTTGGAGAATATACCCAAATATTTTGGAAAGTCGTCTTTGATTAGAAATCCCGAACAACCTCCTGACTCTACAGAGCTATAAGCTGCAGCTATAACAATCATCTCAGGAGAAGTGGGCACTAGGAACTCTTGTTTACAGGTTTCAGGTTTGTTTAATCGCTTTCTGGGGACCTACTAAGTAAATAGGGAGCCAGTGTTGAGAACGGCGAAAGACAGCATTAACAACATTCTAAAGCTAGAAATTGACCGCAAGCAAACATTAATGCAGCAGTAATATATTTAACGACCAACATCAAAATATTTCATTCTATCCGCCGCCCCACATATGGTGCATCGGCCGGGAAACCAACTAAGTGAAAGCGATTTTTAACTATTCGGATTCGCGAGTGAAATGCGACACGCAGCTGAGTAATAGAACAGTGAAAGTGTTACGTGTGCATGTGGACGACGCAATTGGATTAACGACGCATCTGGATTGACGGAGCTGGCACTGAGTCTAGCGGTGCTGCCGGCATCGCGAGTAGCCAGTTTTGCCGCACCGCCGTCATCCGCCGCAGCAGCCGGAGCCGAGCCTGGAGTTACGGGCCGCGCAAACTCACAACAACCGTCGGGGTGCCGTCTGCAGTTCAACGTGCCGCGTCGCCTCAGTAATCCTGGTACGCCGCGCCGACGACGTCGTGCAGAAGGAACTAAGTTAAGTGAAAAGCTGTTAAAAATTCTACTAACCTGCACTTTAAGACTGTCGGCGATGGAACCGCCAAAAGAAACTGAGTTTAAACTTAAATTAGAACCTATGTCTGTTGAGGGAAATGTAAATTCAGACCACGATTGGATTGTAAATATGCCTGAAGGTAATGGTAAGGTGAAATATGAAGTATTGTCTCCTGACAGTAGTGTGGGAAGGTGCAATGATTCAGTGATAGAGACTCCTGTAGTAAAGCAGAAAATTGAAATTGTAAATTTATTGGATGATAGTTTCTCTGATGAATTAAAAATGAAACAGTCATCAGAGATAGTAGAATTTAAACAGAAGAAGTTAGACATGTCTGATCAATCAGATGTTTCATTTAGTTTTGATGATTCTGGTATTGGAGCTAGTTTTTTGTCACCTGAGTGTAATAAAAAGCCAGCTATTGAGCAACCCAAAGATACTGGGGCTGTTGATTTAAATGTTATATTACAAGCAATAGCAGCCAGTAATGCTCAAATGACAGCTGATTTAAAAGCTGAAATAACTGAGGTCAAAAGCAGTAATGCAAAAATGTCAGCTGATTTAAAAGCTGAAATACCTGAGGTCAAAAGCAGTAATGCAAAAATGTCAGCTGAGTTAAAATCTGATATAACTGAGGTAAATAACAGGATTGTGGCCAGCCAAACTAATTTTAATAAACGATTGGAGGTAATGGACGATACCTTCAAGGCTGGTTGCAATAAGTTGAAAGAGGATCTAGACAGTTTGAATAATAAAATAGATTGCAACCATGAGGATATTAAGAAAAAGGTTGCTCAACAGTTTTCTGAAATGTATAAAACAGTTAAATCCGAAGTTGCTGAGGTTCGCAAAGACTTCCAACTGGAAGATGCGAAGCTGGAGCACAAGTTAACAGAAAAGATCGAGGCGGAATCTGAACTGTGCTCAGATAGATTTAAAGATGTTAATATAAAAGTAAACATATGTCAAGCTGACATAGATGCAATTAAAACTGATACTACTCATATTGTGCAAAGAGTAGATAATGTTGAAATGAAAGTAGAAAATATCAGTACTAACATTGCTAACATAGAGAGTAAAGTAGCTTCAGTAACTTCTGGTAATGGTACTGTACAACAAGTTGTAGCTGCAAACGCCGCTTTTATCGGGTGTCGGCAGTTCTTGCGGTTCGATCCAGATAAAAATATCCATCCGCTAGATTTCTGGAACGATTTTGAAGATGTGATTCCACCAACTTGGTCTGAACGAGAGAAAATCTCATTTATTAGAAGCCATTTAGTAGGTGACGCCATGCGTTGGTCAGCTGATGTTATGTTGAAGTGTAAAACATTAGCGGAATTTAAAACTGCTTTCATTAATGAGTATTGGTCTAGCCATAAGCAAAATGATGTGTTAAGAGAATTTTGGAGTGGAAAACGCTTCAATACAGGCAAAGAATCTATTAAAGAATTTGCTAGGTCATGGATATCACGTTCGTCACATTTGGACGAAAAGCTAAAACCTGAGATGATTATACTAGGTCTTGAAGCCAAACTGCCATGGTATTGGCAAACTAGAATTATATCTGCCCCTAGAGATAATCTGGATCGTTTCATTGAGTATTTGGAACGTGTAGAACGTGTTGCTGCCAATGAGGAGCAAGCACGTAATAACAGAAATGGCAATAACAATAGTAGTAATTTTAGAAACGAGCAAAATGGCAATGTAAACATCAGAACAGTAGGTGTTCGCCAGCCTAGGAGAGGTAGGAATTGGGGAAATAATTATCAGAACCAACAAGGGCGTCCAAATGACAGTAATTTTGTTCCAAACAGAAATATGCATGTAAACCACAGTACGGAAAGTAATGCTATGCCAGCTAACTATAATGAAACTAAAGGAAACAGTAATAGGCCGAGGCAGGAAAACTAGTTCCCGTCTATGAGGACACTGGCGCTCACCAGGCGGTTGCTTTTCCTAGGCCAGTAGTTAAGGGAATTGGTAAGACCGATCAAAATACTCAAACTGAACGTGTGGATGAAGAGTCGGTAGCACCTAAGGATACAACAGAAATATTAGATCACTCACAATATTTAATAGATACCGTGTTAGAGACGCTTTCTAAGTGGGAAGAGAAAGAGAAGGCGCAGCAGTGTAATGGTAGGGAAGAGCTACAAAATATTGAATTGTCAGGTGAAGAAGTAGAAGAAATTCACGCTTATATATACGATGAGGATGATGTGCTCTTATCTAAAGTGCCTGTGCAGGATGTTGATAATGTATTAATAGATTTAGGACAGGAGATAAGTGAGAATGTAGAGGGTAGGCTGTTGAGGGTCGATGAACCCAGTAGCTGTGACCAGTTGTCACTTGAGAGGGAAACCGACGAAGGTAGTAAAAGTGGTTTAGCTGTAACTAGTGTTATGCCCGGTCTGGAGGCGCAGAATAGCTCAGACTACAGTAATTTGGGTCATGTTCAGCAAACTAAATGTAATGAAGTCGTGCGGTGTTTCGATTTAAAATTAATAGACAGACTGGAAAAGGCAGCTGAAAGTGTAATTCAGGAAACCCCTACTCACTGTGACCTAAATGTAATGAAGACAGATGTCGATCACTTTAGTTGGAGACGAATTCAAAAGGAACTATTAGATGAAATTGAGGAACCACCTGTACAACCTAGAATAAGCCACCCTATAATAATAGTGAATATATTGGGTATCAATGTACGTTGTCTCTTAGACAGTGGAAGTGAAGTGAGTGCAATATCTCAGTCCTTCTTTGACGCATTACCTGGTAAAGACAAGCTTACAGTAATGAGGGTATCAGGACTAAGAATAATTGGTGCTACTGGCAAGGTGTCAAAAACAGTAAAGCAAGAAGCTTTGCTGCCCTTTAACGTTAATGGTAATTTAATTGATCATCCATGTTTAATTGTAAACAATCTCAGTATTGAGGTTTTAATTGGCATAGATTTCTTGTCAAAATATCAGAGTGTTGTTGACTTTGAAAGAAGCCAGTTAAAAATGGTCTTGCCAATAACCGGAGTAATTACAGTCCCTTTTAGTGATAGACATGTAGTAACTGATGATGAAACTTGGGAGCTGCCTATACGAGTTCTGAAAAATAGGAGATATTTGGACGAAGGTGTTAATCTTAATACAAGTAAGCTAACCACAGAAGAAGAAGAAACAATTATTTTAGACAAAATAGAAGCTAAATTGCAGGAAATCGATAAAAATTCCGCCAATCAGAAGGAAGAATTGAGACTGGTTCTAAAAAGACATCATAAAGTATTTTCAGATCGACGTGGCGTGGTCAAAGGTTATGAATGAATGCTGTAGGGAGGAGGTTGTTCTGTAACCTCTACACAGTGTGGCAGCTGTGCAGTCCCAGCTGTGTGAGATCTTCTTTCCCTTTCAGGTCTCACTCATTCTTCATCTTTCCTATCCACAAAAATTTCGGCTCCTTCTTTCCATTACGAAAATTTTCTGAAGTCAGCATTCAACTAATGAAGGCTGTAGGGAGGAGGTTGTTCTGTAACCTCTACACAGTGTGGCAGCTGTGCAGTCCCAGCTGTGTGAGATCTTCTTTCCTTTTCAGGTCTCACTCACTCTTCATCTTTCCTATCCACAAAAAAAAAAAAAAAAAAAAAAAAAAAAAAAAAAAAAAAAAAAAAATTCAACTTCTTCGTTCCAACAAATTAAATTTTCCGGTATAAATATTAAGCCAGCATTCAACTAATGAAGGCTGTAGGGAGGAGGTTGTTCTTTAACCTCTACACAGTGTGGCAGCTGTGCAGTCCCAGCTGTGTGAGATCGTCTTTCCCATTTCAGGTCTCACTCACTCTTCATCTTTTCTATCCACAAAATTTTCGATGTCTTCTTTCCACATTAAATTCTTCCGATATGACTATCAAGCCATGAATTATGTAACTATTCTATCTACCGATTAGCAAAACAAAATACCTGATATGACAAACCTAATAGTGACAAACAATAGAGAAGTATGACGTAAATAAGATAAAATGTGTTTGAGTAAAAATTATGTATAGAACCCTGGTAAAATAATAAGTACAAAGTGTTGTTTTATTGGAAATGGTCCCACAATAATATTTTAAAAAGATATATGAATTCGTGTACGACTAGGATCTGAAGTGGTAGTGAAATCTAGTGTATGCATTAGAGCCAACTAAGAAATAGTAAGGAAGAGATTGCTTAGTGTTATAAGAAAAATATGCAGATAAGTTGTAAAAATAAACTCACCTGGTGTAGCAAGGAAAGGCAGTGTAGGAGAATTGAGCAGTGTTTGTGGTTGAGACGTGAAGGACACGTCCCTGAAGTATTTATAAGGTTGGAGCTGGCCGTTATTTTAGAGTAGTGTGTGACAGGATACACCTACACATATTGAGGTTATAAGGTGGAGGCGTGAATGCGACCATAGGTACCCTTATGTTAGATGAGACAGAGTAGCTCATGGTGTCCTATAGGTTTAAGGAAATTAGCATTACGCTCGTCCATAATTATTTGATGCATTTGGTGGTAGGTATGAGAGAGACTACCTGTGGTTTCAGCGTCCAATTGAGTGGAAATGGATTGCCACGTGAGCAAACTGATCAGCGGCAGTACACTAAAAATATGAAATGAATGTGCTATCCTGTGCTTTAAATATTAATAGAGTGAGTGTTAAATAAGTAATACACTAAGCAAAGTAATTAAGTAGCATAATGGCAGACGTAAAACATTATTTTAGCTCAGCATAAATACACTTCAAAGTAAGTAAGTACCTAATTTCAGATGAGGAATTGACAACAGCAGAGGACCAATAAGTGAATTTAGTAATCAACTAAACGTAGTGTGTTTTGAACACTCAGACCTGTACTATTACCAAAAGTTACTCACATGTACAATGAAGCTGAGAAAACAACCACTAATCATACTCATACTATCTCTAAGAATAAGGTAATCAAAGATGAGTCAGTTAAATGCTTAAAAAGACCAATATATCAGGAATGTACCGAGCATTGGTTCAGTATTCCGGCCCAGGAATAGTAAATTCAGACTAAATATGATTTATGATTGTATGTCTTGAGCATAAATTTTATCTAGTACATGACTAAAGGCGTTTTGAGCCATTTGTTTACCAATTTATGACAATTAAGTAACCTCGAGGGTATTATTGAAAAAGATTCTGTTAATTTTGTTCCAGCAACATATTGAAGGCTAAGATGTATATATCCCCATTTCATTGTGACCCACCCTTAGATGTTAAGTGAACAGAGTCTGAGGCACTCTTTTTGTTTGTTCTACAGGACAAACCAGATAATGGCAGCCTGGTAGCTGCGTGAAAGCGTGGAGTGACTTGGACACAACTCACAGTGACCCCTCCCCTTTCCCCTTGTAATTTAGAGAGATCGAGAAGGACGCACACCATAGCAACTTCCCCTCCTCTACCCTTGTGAATGGAAGTGTAGGACGCCAGCCAAAGCGGCTACAACCACGTGTGTAAAAATTTAGTTGTGAACTTTTCTTTCAGGTTTATAAAAGACTGATAAGGAATAATCATCTGTTTATGTATCATGTTATCTTCCTTGAATTTGTGTGTGTAAAAATGTATTTGATGTATTTAATGTAACTAAGATTTTCACAGTTTTTCAATTTCTATGTGTTTGTTAGTCTAAGGCAATATGTATGCCAAAAATATTTCATTGACTTTGCTTAAAATTTGAGTAATGACATTTCTAAAGAGGCAGTGAAAATGCCCGCAATTTAAATGATTAATGTAGGAAATCAGTTTCTTTTAATATTTATATATGTTTATAATTCAATTTTGATTTTTCATAGGGAGTTTAAATTGTACTCTTGCTTCCCTTTTTGTAATTAAATTTTTTTTCATTCATTAACATTCATAAACAAAAAATTTAAGTAGAGGGTGATGTAGGGAAGCAGCCTACTCACGCTGCAGCAAATTCACATCAGTTTCCATTGTGTGTTAGTCAGTCTGCTAGCTCTGACGTCATAGATGTTGCGCAATGCCTTAAAAATCAAGCAAATGACATAAAACTTTCCTAGTATGTCTGGAATAATGATAAACTAATGTGTGTTAAATATCAGCTTGATAACTTCAGCTGTTTCCTTTATTTGGACGTTTTTCTATAAAAATAATTGGCGGCACAGAAAAGAGCTAGAGACTGCAAAATTTGTATTTAGATTCAGCTTTCATAATGATTTAATAAAAATAGTACTTTGGATTTCACAAATTAAGATGTTAGTGTAAATTCATGATTTTGTGGTTTTCATCTCAAAACTAGAGGAAGCAAGATAGATTAAGTGAGCTTATAAATCATACTAGGATGTTTAGATTTTAATAGGTTGGAGGTCCGCTATGATGATGAAGCTGTAAAAAGTTTCTTTCAAATATCTATTAAATTATAGCAATAGCGGATCTCAGAAGGGACAGTTCAGAGCCCATCTGCTGCGTGCAGTGCAATTAAATTAATTCTCTCGCCTAAGTTATTAAAGTTAGCCACGTCAAAAATTTATTATCAATACTTCCCTGCGTGCTGAATGCACAGTTAAATTAGGAGCTTCATCGGCCTTCAGCAAGAGAAGCTAAAATTTATTATGCAACTTGAAGTGGTGCGTTACTAGCACAGCGGCTAGTCGAGACAGCCGATTTGATCGAGCGTTTTCTCAGCGGTCCGTACCCCGGCTTTATATATAAGAGCACTGTGCGAGGAAAAAAGGCCCCAGTTCTCTCCAGACGCTGAATGACACGCCATCTGTGTCGGGAATCGCGCCGCGCCAGTATCAGTGCTACTAACAGCCTCGGGTGCCGTATTCTGTTACTCGAGATGCGCGTAACCAGTAAAGCGTTTCAAGTAAAGTGTTAATTCGGGAATGATTTTCATTATCTAACCTCAGTTTGCGTATTGTCGTATTTTCACGTGCCGTCGCGGGACAGACATTCTACTACTTATTTAGCGTGGCGTTTGATGAGATATTTCATCAAATTATGGCGAGCATTCATTTCAACAATTATTTCGGACATTTATGGTTGCATTGGCGCAATAGACTCTGAACTGTTCTGTTAGTTAGGTTGTAGGGATACTCGTGTGTGTATTTGTGATTTGGAGAATATACCCAAATATTTTGGAAAGTCGTCTTTGATTAGAAATCCCGAACAACCTCCTGACTCTACAGAGCTATAAGCTGCAGCTATAACAATCATCTCAGGAGAAGTGGGCACTAGGAACTCTTGTTTACAGGTTTCAGGTTTGTTTAATCGCTTTCTGGGGACCTACTAAGTAAATAGGGAGCCAGTGTTGAGAACGGCGAAAGACAGCATTAACAACATTCTAAAGCTAGAAATTGACCGCAAGGAAACATTAATGCAGCAGTAATATATTTAACGACCAACATCAAAATATTTCATTCTATCCGCCGCCCCACAGGCTCTCGCGGGCCGGTTTCAGCCCGCGGGCCGTAGTTTGGAGACCCCTGGTCTATACTTTTACAGATAAATTCATAAAACTTTGTCAGCATCTTCAGGAAGGATTCAGGATTCACACTCATTGCAGTGGAAGTTCTAAAATATAAGAAAATAAATTTTTTTTACGTGCCAAATTTCATCATTTTTTTCACTTACTAATGGCTGCATTTGTTGCTATAGGTACACTTTTCTTCATAAGTTAGAGAGATTCTTCTATGAATTTCTCACAGCATACACACCATACTTACAGGTGTATGAAACTCTAGAATTTATTTAATTTATGAAAAAACGAATGAACTGTTATATTTTAAACTTCATGATTAGAAAAAACACAAATTTTATAGTTAATTACCTCAATTTTTACCACAGTTTTTAATAGATTTGGAAAATTCTAGAGTTTCATACACCTTTAAGTATGGTTTGTATGCTGTGCAAAATTCATCGAAGAATCTCACTTACTTACGAAGAAAAGTGCACCTATAGCAACAAATGCAGCCATTAGTAAGTGAAAAAAATGATGAAATTTCACATGTAAAAAAAAAATTATTTCGTTATGTTTTCGAACTTCCACTGCTGTGGGGGTGAATTCTGAATCCTTCCTGGCCATGCTGGCAAAGTTTTATGAATTTTTTTGTAAAAGTATAGACAGTGGAAATTAAAATGTCCTGTGGTGCCTCTCCTGCTTCAAGTCGGCCCGTTTGACGTCCTACCTCCCTTAAAAGTGTGGCAGAGGAATGCCAAATGTAAGAGGAAGGGACGGAAAACATTTGCAGAATAATGGTACGGAATGATCTTGAACTTTGTTTTTGATCGCGTGCACACTAGTCGGTAAAGATGTAGCAGAAAGATCGATAGTAGGACTGGATCAAGCGCACCTATCACGAGAGTGGCCAGACATACACTGACAAGCAACATGCCGCCAACGCCTTCTCGACAGTCTATAACACTACCGTCTGCTACTGCTGTACCATAACCTTAAAGTTGGAGGCAGGTTGTGAAATAAAACTGTCTTATTAAAGCAATTATGGTATAACGCAACACAGCAGTGTTACCCTCTGAGAGGAATTTTGTTATGTTGACCGTGATACACCTAACGGAGGTGGCGTATCGGAAACGAAAGTCAGAAATACGTAAATATTTAAACAGTAATAAATAATATTTAACCTATCCACACTGTTTAAAGGATAAAGAAAACGGTCGCCAACCTAATTAGGCAAGAGAATGATTAACATTCTTGTTCAAGAAAATAGTTATTAGTAACTTTAACGGATAAACAAAACCTAATCTTTACCATACGCGAGTCCAATGAACTCTGACACCTGCATATGTTCACGGTTAAGATTGGAAGCTGACAGAGCAGGACAGACTATTTGCATAAATATATCAGATAATAAAACAGACTATTACTTTCAGGGCTTATTCAAACTTAATGCTCTTCGTAACATTACTATTAATATTCACTGCAGAATCATTAATTGGGCATAGGTTCAGTATTATTGTTCAATTATTTTCCTAACTGACATAAAATTATAAATGTAGTTCACTGCAAAATTATGAACTGGTCACAGGTTAAGTGTCTCTCAACTAAATACTATTCTATTTAGAATGAAAGTTAAATGGAATTCACTAACAGATTACTTCTCACTGTCTTTTGAATAAAGAAATTATTGTTTTCATAAATAGTGGTAAAGGATGACCTGTGGATCTTATTACACTATTAATATGCACTTTCAATACCCAAAAGAAGCAAGTGATTAGCAAGTATGAGTATATAACCTTCCACAACTGCAATTCACGACGTTTACTGCAGTGAGACACAATGTTGACAAATTTGCAAGAAACTGACTCACCTTTGAAATTTTACTACAGGCAGCACTATGATCATTAACTAAGCAAAACTTTATAAGCCTCAGTTTGAAGAACTTTTAATCTTTAAAACAAACAGCAAATTGTCTTTCTTACCACAGTCTTCTACTTTCAAGTAAATGATTAAATAGGTGACTTTGAAACTCCACAAAACTTTAAATTGGACTGTTTCCATCACTGGGAGGCTTTCACAAAACTACATTTACTACCTCCCACAATTTCACTAAATCCACAGTAAATCTGAATACTCTCTTCTTACCAAAGATCAAACAACATTATTTAATTAACTATTTGGCTTTGAGGCTTTCATTTTTTCCACAAACTACGACACTCGGTAATCATAGTTCAAATGGAGAGGAACCTGAAATGTATTGTGATACGGAAAAAAATCAAGGTAGGTACATGAATTCAATTATAGGTTACCTTATACTTGAGCACACTAACACATCCAATAAGCTGATCCTTCACTATATATTAGTATAGTATTCCGTTACAGTGATTGCGCAATGTGGTGGCAACTGCATGTTGGTAGGTGGATTTGCAGGCAGTATTGCTGGACTCTGTCATTTCTTGGTGGCGATGATAGAGGCCAATTCCAGAATAGTTCCAGCTATTTATCCATCCATCCGAGGCATTGGTAAGCCGCAGGAAAAGCCTCTCTCGGAACCAGCACAATATACAACTTTTACATGGGCAGTGCACAGTTTGGTAGCTCGTCCCCGACTGACTCGTGTTCCACCTTTTCCACCTAGGCCAACCACAATTTGCGCGCGCTACCATCTGGCGAGCAAGATGTATGAGACAGGCGAAATACCCTCAGACTTCAAGAAGAATATAATAATTCCAATCCCAAAGAAAGCAGGTGTTGACAGATGTGAAAATTACCGAACTATCAGTTTAATAAGTCACAGCTGCAAAATACTAACGCGAATTCTTTACAGACGAATGGAAAAACTGGTAGACGCGGACCTCGGGGAAGATCAGTTTGGATTCCGTAGAAATGTTGGAACACGTGAGGCAATACTAACCTTACGACTTATCTTAGAAGAAAGATTAAGAAAAGGCAAACCTACGTTTCTAGCATTTGTAGTCTTAGAGAAAGCTTTTGACAATGTTAACTGGAATACTCTCTTTCAAATTCTGAAGGTGGCAGGGGTAAAATACAGGGAGCGAAAGGCTATTTACAATTTGTACAGAAACCAGATGGCAGTTATAAGAGTCGAGGGGCATGAAAGGGAAGCAGTGGTTGGGAAAGGAGTGAGACAGGGTTGTAGCCTGTCCCCGATGTTATTCAATCTGTATATTGAGCAAGCAGTAAAGGAAACAAAA
Source organism: Schistocerca nitens (assembly GCF_023898315.1). Taxonomy (NCBI): domain Eukaryota; kingdom Metazoa; phylum Arthropoda; class Insecta; order Orthoptera; family Acrididae; genus Schistocerca; species Schistocerca nitens. The sequence goes on along the minus strand of NC_064614.1, from coordinate 85,990,356 downwards.
GAAAAATTCGGAGTAGGTATTAAAATTCATGGAGAAGAAGTAAAAACTTTGAGGTTCGGCGATGACATTGTAATTCTGTCAGAGACAGCAAAGGACTTGGAAGAGCAGTTGAACGGAATGAACAGTGTCTTGAAAGGAGGATATAAGATGAACATCAACAAAAGCAAAACAAGGATAATGGAATGTACTCTAATTAAATCGGGTGATGCTGAGGGAATTAGATTAGGATATGAGATACTTAAAGTAGTAAAGGAGTTTTGCTATTTAGGGAGTAAAATAACTGATGATGGTCGAAGTAGGGAGGATATAAAATGTAGACTGGCAATGGCAAGGAAATCGTTTCTGAAGAAGAGAAATTTGTTAACATCGAGTATAGATTTAAGTGTCAGGAAGTCGTTTCTGAAAGTATTTGTATGGAGCGTAGCCATGTATGGAAGTGAAACATGGACGATAACTAGTTTGGACAAGAAGAGAATAGAAGCTTTCGAAATGTGGTGCTACAGAAGAATGCTGAAGATAAGGTGGGTAGATCACGTAACTAATGAGGAGGTATTGAATAGGATTGGGCAGAAGAGAAGTTTGTGGCACAACTTGACTAGAAGAAGGGATCGGTTGGTAGGACATGTTTTGAGGCATCAAGGGATCACAAATTTAGCATTGGAGGGCAGCGTGGAGGGTAAAAATCGTAGAGGGAGACCAAGAGATGAATACACTAAGCAGATTCAGAAGGATGTAGGCTGCAGTAGGTACTGGGAGATGAAGAAGCTTTCACAGGATAGAGTAGCATGGAGAGCTGCATCAAACCAGTCTCAGGACTGAAGACCACAACAACAACAACACAGTTCCGTTCCCGAGGGTTAACCGCTATATCTTTAACACAGAAACTAACTAAGAACCCTAAGTGAAGGTCAGCAGTTTACATAACAGCAAACAAATATTTTAAATAAAACAGAACATTTGCACATATTAGAGTTTCTACAAAAAATTATTCGCCCAAATTCCAAATGTATGCAGTAAGTTTTGTCTCCCTCCGATTGAGACAAAGAATTTAAATGACAGATGTACTACATTGCATAGAATCAATCCATGACATCAAAGTTTTTACAAAGAAAGGAGTATACAATTTTGTGTTATCTATTCAGTCAAACACATTTACAGAAGCTCAACGAAGTAACATTAATTAAACCGAAAGGCAAAATAAATCAGTAGAGTATTAAAGCTATGGTGTTACATGTCATAAGGGCCCGGGTTCGATACCCGGCTGGGTCGGAGATTTTCTTCGCTCAGGGACTGGGTGTTGTGTTGTCCTAATCACCACCATTTCATCCCCATCGACGCGCAAGTCGCCGAAGTGGCGTCATATCGAAAGACCTGCACCCGGCGAACCGTCTACACGACGGGAGGCCCTAGTCACACATTTCCAGTCCCACTGTGACCATTCTTCCCTACGTATGTGGGAGCCAAGAGAATATTTTCGCACCCTGAGGAGGAAGCTGGTGACTGACATTTCGTGAGAAGGTCCCGCCGCAGCGAGAAACGCCTTCGTTTTAATGACTTCCACCCCCAATTCGTGTATCATATCCGTGCCATCCTCTGCCTTATTTCGCGATAACTCAAACCAGCTGCCCTTCTAACTTTGTCGATGGCCTCCCTCAATCTTATCTGACGCGAATCCCATACCGCACGCCAGTACTCCAGAAGAGGGCGAACAAGGGTAGTGTAAGCAGTCTCTTCAACAGATGTGTTACATTTTCTAAGAGTTCTGCCCATAGATCGCAGTCTTTGGTTTGCTCTCCTACGTGATCGTTCCAATTTAATTTAATCGTGGTTGTAATCCCTGGTATTTCAAATGCCTCAAATGGCTCTGAGCACTATGGGACTTATCTTCTGAGGTCATCAGTCCCCTATAATTTAGAACTACTTAAACCTAACTAACCTAAGGACATCACACACATCCATGCCCGAGGCAGGGTTCGATCCTGCGACCATAGAGGTCGCGCGGCTCCAGACTGTAGCGCCTAGAACTGCTCGGCCACTCCGGCCGGCACCTGGTATTTAGTAGAGTTTGTGGATTTTAGATTTGTGTGATTTATCATGTAACCGAGATTTAGTCGATTCTTTTTAGTATTCATGTGGATGGCTTCAAACGTTTCATGATTTTGCGTCAATAAAAGCGTTCACTGTATCCAGGTCTAAAGACACATAGGAGCAAATGATCATTGAACGTCACTGCCACGCACAGTCCAATTAAGTACTGTGAAGACTTTTGTTAATAAATCATGGTAAATTGTTGCTAATTTGTATTGCCATTTATTTTTGCCACAGCTGTCCCTATACCTCTTTAACTCTTTGCCAAAGCTACGTAGTTGCTGCGTGGAAGCAGGCCATCTACTTTCGGTGCTAGAGGTTCTCTTCCTGCCACATTTATACGTTTGACGCCAAGTGCATTTGGTGAATACAACAGAGGGGCTTTTACTCGTTTATTTGAGGTCGCGCGGTCTCCTACAAGCGTTCACAATCCGCTGTGTCGCGTTCTGAGTGCTTTTATGCGAGCTTACGGGCACAATGTGCGAGAACGCTATACAATGGTTTCCGTCGTCCGCGGGGAAGCCTGAGGAACTGCGAAGTGGAGGCACGTGTAGCAGTTATATTTAAAACCCCGCCAGAGGTCAGCCTTATCGCCCCTAATAACAGCCATTATTACGCCAGGCGCCATTTGACAGGGCGGGTCCCCGCTGGTCTAACGCGGCTGCACGGGTTTAAAAGGCCACAGCCGCGGACCCAGTAGCTCGAATTAACGCCGTCCCGCCACATTATCGCGGTCACAGCCGATTCCGATGGACGTGTCCGCTAAAGGGCTGCAGCTGTACTGCCGCTGTTCTGTCGGCCAGCACTCCCATTCTGAAAAGTAATGAGTCTTGTTCTCAGCATGTCCGAGTTGGGCGCCTCTGACGACGAAGTTTGATGGACTACGAGCGTAAGTCCGAAAAGTGCATTTCCGGTACAAGTAAATTGAAGATTTGCATGTTTATTTCTTATGGAAAAACAATTATATTTTAATGATGTAATAATTCTGTTTTAGATCATACTTTTAACGTACAGAATCATCCTTACAACTGAAGATATTTCTTCCATTTGTGATATATTATCCAAAATATGATGAATGGTTTACGCCCTTTCTCCATCAAACCATGATGTTGTTGTTGTGGTCTTCAGTCCCGAGACTGGTTTGATGCAGCTCTCCATGCTACTCTATCCTGTGCAAGCCTCATCATCTCCCAGTACCTACTGCAGCCTACATCCTTCTGAATCTGCTTAGTGTATTCATCGCTTGGTCTCCCTCTACGATTTTTACCCTCCACGCTGCCCTCCAGTACCAAATTGGTGATCCCTTGATGCCTCAGAACATGTCCTACCAACCGATCCCTTCTTCTAGTCAAGTTGTGCCACAAACTCCTCTTCTCCCCAATTCTATTCAATACCTCCTCATTAGTTATGTGATCTACCCATCTAATCTTCAGCATTCTTCTGTAGCACCACATTTCTAAAGCTTCTATTCTCTTCACCATTGATACCTCAACAAAATATCGTGAAAATTGAGTTGAAAATTGCCGGCCGGGGTGGCCGAGTGGTTCTAGGCGCTACACTCTGGAACCGCGCGACTGCTACGGTCGCAGGTTGGAATCCTACCTCGGGCATGGATGTGTGTGATGTCCTTAGGTTAGTTAGGTTTAAGTAGTTCTAAGTTCTAGGGGACTGATGACCTCAGAAGTTAAGTCCCATAGTGCTCAGAGCCATTTGAACCATTTTTTTCATTCCAATCTCTGTCTTCCTAAACAGTTTTTACCCTCTAGTACCATGAAAGTTATCCGCTGATGTCTTAACAGACGTCATATCATCCTGTCCCCTCTTCTTGTCAGTGTTTTCCATATGTTGCTTTCCTCGCCGATTCTGCGGAGAGCATCCTCATTTCTTACCTTATCAGTCTACCTAATTTCCAACATTCTTGTGTAGCACCACACCTCTAAAGCTTCGATTCTCTTCTGTTCTGGTTTTCCCGTAGTCCATGTCTCACTAAAGCACAATGTTTCTCGGTGATTTCTTAATCAAGTTAAGACCTCTATTGGGTACTAGTACCCTTCTCTTGGCCAAGAATGCCTTTTTCGCCAGTTCTGGTGTGCTTCTTACGTCCTCCTTGTTCCGCCCGTCATAGGTTATTTTGCTGCCTAGGTAGCAGAACTCCTTAATTTCGTCTGCTTCGTAATCCCCAATTGTATTGTTAAGTTTCTCGCTGTTTGCATATCTGCACTTCTCATTGCCTTGGTCTTCCTTCGATTTTCTCTCAATCCTGTTCATTCCGTTGAACACATCGTGCAAATCCTTCTTCACTTTCACTAAGGATAGCAACGTCATCAGCGAATCTTATTGTTCATATCCTTTCACTCTGAATTTTAGTCCCACTCCTCAGCTTTTCTTCTATTTCCCTTATTGCTTCTTCGATGTATAGACTGAACAGTAGGGATTAAAGACTACATCCCTGTCCTACACCCTTTTTAATCCGAGCACTTCGTTGTTCGTCTTACAGCTGCGGACTACGTGAACAATATTGCGAACCACCTGCATTCCTTTATGCTAAATGACTTCCCCGACGACGATGGCATATTCCAGCAGGATAACAGTAAATTCCACAATGCCAGATTTGTGACACATTGGTCTTAGGAGCATGATAGTGATGTCTTGACCACCTAATTCACCAGATTTGAGCTCAGGCACTATCGGGCGTCAGTTCCGAGCCCAGGACACCGGCCCGTTATTGACAGGAATTCGATGACTGTTGATAGACATCAGGTGCGACGTACTTCCGATAACCTACCAAGGACCTGTCGAATGTATACTATGCAGACTCGCGTCAGTTTTGAGTCACTCCTGTCTGGTTTGGTGCTGCTCATCACGAATTCATCTCATCTCATCTCATCTGACAATCTCTTCATCTCAGACACACACTTCTAAGTCCTCACTTATTTTACAGAACGAGATTTTCATTCTGCAGCGGAGTGTGCGCTGAATTGAAACTTCCTGACAGACTAAAGCTGTGTGCCGGACCGAGGCTCGAACTGGGGACCTCTGCCTTTCGCGGGCAAGTTTTCTACATCTGAGCTATCCAAGCACGACTCACGACTCACGGCTTCAGTTCTGTCAGTACCTCGTCTCCTACCTCCGAAACTTCACAGAAGCTCTTCTGCGAAGCGTGCAGAGCTATCACTCCTGGAAGAAAGGATATTGCGGAGACATGGCTTAGCCACAGCCTGAGGGATGTTTCCAGAATGAGATTTTCACTCTGCAGCGGATTCTGCGCTGATACGAAACTTTCTGGAAGATCAAAACTGTGTACCGGACAGAGACTCGAAGTCGGTACCTTTACCTTTCATCATCTGCTCTACCATCTGAGCTATCCAAGCACGACTCTCGTCACCCGTCCTCAAAGCTTCAGTTCTGTCTGTACCTCGTCTCCTACCTTCCAAACTTCACAGAAGCCCTTCTGCGAAGCGTGCAAAACTAACACTCCTGGAAGAAATAACATTGCGGAGACATGGCTTAGCCACAGCCTGGAGGATGTTTCCAGAATGAAATTTTCACTCTGCAGCGGAGTGTGCGCTGATATGAAACTTCCTGGCAGATTAAAAATGTTTGCCGGACCGAGACTCGAACTCGGGACCTTTGCCTTTCGCGGGCAAGAGCTCTATCATCCTCAATTATTTATTGGATGTGTCCTGTGTTCCCCTGCAGTTTTTATGCTATACGGAACCCTCTAGCATCATGGGAGTTATTGCATCATGATTTAGTCTTAATAAATGTCCTATGATCTATATCCTCATCTTGTCAATGTTTTCCGCATATTTCACCACCCTTATATAAAACCAAATGTCAAACGCCTTGAATCCGCCATCCCATGATTGACTACCATACACTATTGTGCTCCAAACGTACATTCCCAGAAATTTATTATTGAAATTAAGGCCTGCATTTGGCACCAGTAAACATTTCTGACCGGGAAGTCCATGTTTGCCTGTGCTATTCTGCCTTTTACGCCCTCCTTGCTTCGTACGCTATGTGTTATTTTACTTCCGAGGTAGTAGAATTCCTTAAATTTATCTACTTCGTAATCACGAGTTTTAATGTTAGGTTTATCGTGAATCTCATATCTGCTGCTCTGCGTTACTTTTCTCTTCGTACGCTTTACTCTTATTCCCCATTCTGTAATCATTAGACTGTTTATTTAATTGAACTGGTACTGCAATTCTTCCTCACTTTCACTGAGAATAGCAGTGTTATGAGACAGTCTTGTCGTTGACATCCTTTCACGCGAAATTTTGATCCCGCTTCTTTTTTTCCGTCATTACCTCTTCGACGTATACATTGAACAGTATGGGAGAAAGACTGTACCCTTTTTAATACAAGCCATTCGTACTTAGTCTTCCAGTCTTCTTACTCCCTCTTGATTCTTGTACTTTTTTTTTTTTTTTAGAATTTAGAACAGCACGCACGATTTTACACCGATGAACGAGTTCCAAAGGCGGACCGGCAAGCTAATCTACAGCTGATCATAGTGTTTCGACTTATCAGTGTGTATTGCCGGCCTTTCGAAATGACTCATTCCACCATGCAAAACCCTTTCTAAGCTAATTATATACCTCTAGACATGACTAAATAAACAACTGACGTCGTGCTCCAATTAGAATTAATTACCGACTTGTACACTGCTGGCCATTAAAATTGCTATACCCAAAATAAATGCAGATGATAAACGGGTATTCATTGGACAAATGTATTTTACTAAAAGTGACATGTGATTACATTTTCACGCAATTTGGGTGCATAGATCCTGAGAAATCAGTACCCAGAACCACCACCTCTGGCCGTAATAACGGCCTTGGTACGCCTGGGCATTGAGTCAAACACAGCTTGCATGGCGTGTACAGATACAGCTGCCCATGCAGCTTCAACACGATACCACAGTTCATAAAGAGTAGCGACTGGCGTATTATGACGAGCCAGTTGCTCGGCCACCATTGACCACACGTTTCCAGTTGGTGAGAGATCTGGAGAATGTGCTGGCTAGGGCAGCAGTCGAACATTTTCTGTATACAGAAAGGCCCGTACAGGACCTGCAACATGCGGTCGTGCATTATCCTGCTGAAATGTAGGGTTTCGCAGGGATCGAATGAAGGGTAGAGCCTTGGGTCGTAACACATCTTAAATGTAACGTCCACTGTTCAAAGTGCCGTCAATGCGAACAAGAGGTGACCGAGACGCGTGACCAATGGCACCGCATACCATCACGGCGGCTGATACATGAATATGGCGATGACGATTACACGCTTCCAATGTGCGTTCACCGCAATGTCGCCGAACACGGATGCTACCATCATGATGCCGTAAACAGAACCTGGATTCATCCGAAAAAATGACGTTTTGCCATTCGTGCACCCAGGTTCGTCGTTGAGTACACCATTGCAGGCGCTCCTGTCTGTGATGCAGCGTCAAGGGTAACCGCAGCCATTGTCTCCGAGCTGATAGTCCATGCCGCTGGAAACGTCGTCGAACTGTTCGTGCAGATGGTTGTTGTCTTGGAAACGTCCCCATTTGTTGACTCAGGGATCGAGACGTGGCTGCACGATCCGTTACAGCCATGCGGAAAAGATGCCTGTCAACTCGACTGCTAGTGATACGAGGCCGTTGGGATCCAGCACGGCGTTCCGTATTACCCTCATGAACCCACCAATTCCATATTCTGCTAACAGTCATTCGATCTCGACCAACGCGAGCAGAAATGTCGCGATACGGTAAACCGCAATTGCGATTGGCCACAATCCGACCTTTATCAAAGTCGGAAACGTGATGGTACGCATTTCTCCTCCTGACACGAGGCATCACAACAACGTTTCACCAGGCAACGCCGGTCAACTGCTGTTTGTATATGAGAAATCAGTTGGAAACTTTCCTCATGTCAGCACGTTGTAGGTGTCGCCACCGGCGCCACCCTTGTGTGAATGCTCTGAAAAGCTAATCATTTGCATATCACAGCATCTTCTTCCTCTCGGTTAAATGTCGTGTCTGTAGCATGTCATCTTCGTGGTGTAGCAATTTTAATGGCCAGTAGTGTAGTTCCAGGAATCTAAAGCTCTCAGCCTTTCCCGCTGCCTGTACATCGTTTTCGGAGTGTACAGAGGCAATTTTTATTTGGAGTCGTTGTTCTACAGCCTGTAATCAGGCGTATTTAAATAATCTACTGATGAGGGCGCTGAGTCGGGAGAAAAGTGCGGGGTGTGCGGGTGATTCAGGGATCAGGCGGCGCCTTGGGGTGCTTGGCCACGCCCTTACCCTGTAGCCGCCACCTGACAGCGGGGCGGAATCCCGCGAGCTGAGCGCTGCTCTGCACCCCAGACAGCCGCCGTGCGTTTCTCCCGCCCTCTGCAGTTCGCCCACTGGTGTGGCTACACCAGATGCGCGGCGTCAGCAGCTCTCTTCCCCTGTTCTTTACCCCGACCCTGTACCAAAGCAGTTCTCTCCCCTTCGTCCATACTGACAAGTACTCTGTGTGATTCCCAGGCGGTGGCACAAAGGAATAGTCTCTTAACGTCAACACGTACGAGTTAAAGCTGACGCGTACTCTGTAGATCCCGAATAAGCGATTCTTGATAAAATACACACACCAAAAAAAGTTTTACAACACCCCGGTTCCCAGAACTCCAGAAGATAGACGTTGACTATAGATATTGTATCACAGACACAGTCCTTTTGACTGTTCAAAGATGTCACTAAACCCGCCCAAAGATGTTAACATTCATGCATGAGCAGCGCCTATTAGACGGAGGGGTCTGACAGCCGATCAGTTCCACGAAGGAGGTACACGGCTCGTTTTGCCTGTAGTTCAACCATGCCTAGACGGTCACTCATGTGGATGAGTTCACACTTTTATTTACGGTCAATTGCAATTTTCGCACCATATAGATATTTTTTCTAAATCGTTTTGTAAGTTTTTGTGATCTTCTGATGACTTTTCTAGACGATAAGCGGCAGCATTAACAACCTAAGACGGCTGCTCAGATTGTCTTCTAAATCGTGTATACGTTATGACCATAGCCCACTTCTACGTTTTATGCTTCCTGTTGGCGTACCGTGCACGTAAGGGTAGTTTAGAAGAAGAGCGGAGAGAAACGGGGAATCCTCCTAGCCACTAAACGGGGAAATCCAGGACATAAGCTAAATTTGCAAAGGGCTGATTTTTGTGGCCATCCGCCTGAGAACGAGTATCTCAGAAGTGGCGAAGCTGGTCGGTTGTCCGCGTGCTACTGTCGTGGAAAGTGGTTGAAGGACGGTGAAACGTGGAGCAGACGACAATATTTTGGAAGACTTCACTCCTGGAGCTTGGAGATCGGGGGCTTACCCACTCTGAAAAGCAAAGCAGGCGGCGTTATGTGACGAGATCTGACAACAGAGTACAGTGTTGAAGCAAGCACAGTGTTTCAGAACACACGGTTGACCGCGCCTTGTTCAACATGCGGCGCCGTAGCTCCCATAGCCATCGACATCATCAGCTAGGATTTCAGTGGGCTCGGGCTCATTCGCATTGGAGCGTGGATCTATGGAACCAATTCGTCTGGTCTTATGACTCACGTTTCCTGTCACATCAGGTCGACGTCGTCCGGACACGCCGTCGTCCAACAATCAGCGGCTCGAGACATGCACCACGCCTCGAACGCAGGCCTGTGGGGGCAGTATTATGCTATGGGGGACGTTCACCTGGGCCTCCGTCGCACCTGTGGTAGTAACTAAATGCTCCACGACGTCGGTGGTCTACGTGAAGGTGTTGCTGACCGCCTGCATCCCGTTATACTTGATGCCCTCCCCAGCAGAGAGCGGATGACCAAGAAAGGAAGAGTTCGGGTTACAAAACATGTAAGACAGGAATGTATTGTTTCAAACCTTCTGTTCAATCTATACATCGAAGAACCAGAGACGGAGACAAAAGAAGGGTCTATATCCATACGCTGGAAAGTACTGCCAAGTGCATGGTAGAGGGTATTTCCCACTGTATCAGCTGTTACGCGTTCTTCACGGTTCATTCACGTAAGCAAGGCGGTAAGAATGGTTGTTAAAATGCCTCTGTGCGTGCTGTAATTAGTCTAATGTTGTACTCACTGTTCCTACGGGGGCGACACGAGGCGAATTGTAGTACTTCACTAGAGGCATCCTTTAACGCCGATTCCTGAAACTTCGTAAGCAAGCTTTCTCGGTATGGGCTGTGTCTGTTTTCAAGAGTCTGTCAATTTAATTTCTTTAGCATCTTTGCTGCACTCTTCTACGGCTCAAACAAACGTGCGAAATTCGCGCTGCCTTTCTCTGTATAGATTCAGCAGCCTTATTTGGTACGGGTCCCACTCATATTCTAGGATGTGTCACATGAGTGATTTGTTAGATATCTCCTAAGTTCAGGAGTGGGAGGGAAATTCAGGAGTAAAAAAGATAATATTCACCCATGACATTGCTATCGTCTGTGAATGTGAAAAACAACTACAGTACTTGTTGATTGAGATGGCCTAATGAGCACACATTAAGGGTTGAGAGTAAATCGAAAAAAAGACGAAAGTAATGAGTAGCTGAAATCAGATTAGTGCTAAACTTAACATCAAAGTTGGCACCCGGGGTAGACGAAGCGAACGAATTCCGTTAGCTAGGAAGCAAAATAAAGCGTGACAGACGAAACAAGGCAAACAGAGAGTTCCTGGCCAACATAAGTGTACTAGTGTCAATCATTAGCTTTAATTTGAGGAAGAAACACAGCATTGTATGGTAACGACTGTGGGAAAACCGGAACAGAAGAGACTCGAAGCATTTGAGATGTGGTGCTACAGAAGAATGTTGATAATTAGTTATAGTGATAAGGTATGGAATGAGGAGGTTCTGCGCAGAATCGGAGAGAGAGGAAAGGAACATGTTGAAAAGACTGGTAAGAAGAAAGAATAGTACGACAAGTCGGATTTTATCTTCGTACATCCATATTTAAACTGGATGAAGGTGGGACACAGCTGGCATAATTTTTTTTATTAACAATGAAATTCCCCCAGCTGTACTCAAGATTTTATATTTACTTCGCGACTAGTTTCGACGTTGCGTCAACGCCATCTTCAGGCCCGTACACTTTGATGAAATCAGTTGTGTGTGGCTCAGTCTAGCAGTCCGCGGTGAGACCAACACATGCTCCACATGGATGGCCGGCAGTAACTAATACGATGTCAGGGAATAAGTTACGTCGAACTGGAGAGAGCTACAAAGGGTTAAATCTGTTGGGAAAGACAGAGATTGGAATATTTCCAACAAATAATAGAGGACGCACGGTTGCAAGTGCGACTCTGAAATGAGCAGGTTGGCACAGGGGAAAAGTTGTGACGAGCCGCATCTAAACCAGCCAGAAGACTAATGATTAGATTAGATTAGATTAATACTTGTTCCATAGATCATGAATACGACACTTCGTAATGATGTGGAACGTGTTAGGTTAATAAAAGATGTCTGTACAAGGTATTACATTGCACAAAATATTGCATGACACTAATGTCTTTTTTTTCCCTTAATTTATATCTGAAAATTCAGCCAATGAGTAGAAGGAGTTGTCATCTAGAAATTCTTTTAATTTATTTTTGAATGTTAGTTGGCTATCTGTCAGGCTTTTGATGCTGTTTGGTAGGTGACCAAAGATTTTTGTGGCAGCATAATTTACCCCTTTCTGTGCCAAAGTCAGATTTAACCCTGCATAGTGAAGATCATCCTTTCTCCTGGTGTTATAGCTATGCACACTGCTATTACTTCTGAACTGGGTTGGATTATTAACAACAAATTTCATAAGTAATATATATACTATGAGGTAATTGTGAGGATCCCTAGATTGTTAAATAGATGTCTGCAGGATGACCGTGGGTGGGCTCCAGCAATTATTCTGATTACACGTTTTTGAGCAATGAATACTTTTCTACTCAACGATGAATTACCCCAGAATATGATGCCATACGAAAGCAGTGAATGAAAGTAGGCATAGTAAGCTAATTTACTGAGGTTCGTATCACCAAAATTTGCAATAACCCTAATAGCATTCGTAGCTGAACTCAGACGTTTCAGCAGACCATCAATGTGTTGCTTCCAGTTTAACCTCTCATCAATGGACACACCTAAAAATTTTGAAAATTCTACCTTAGCTACAGACTTCTGTTCAAAGTCTATATTTATTACTGGAGTTGTGCCATTTACTGTACGGAACTATATACTGTGTTTTATCAAAATTTAAAGAGAGTCCGTTTGCTGAGAACCACTTAATAATTTTGTGAAAAACATCATTTACAATTACATCACTTAGTTCTTGGTTTTTGGATGTTATTACTATACTTGTATCATCAGCAAAAAGAACTAACTTTGCATCTTCATCAATGTGGAATGGTAAGTCATTAATGTATATCAAGAACAGTAAAGGACCTAAGACCGAACCCTGTGGGACCCCGTACTTGATAGCCCCCCAGTTTGAGGATTCAGCTGTTGTTTTAACATTACATGAACCACTTATTTCAACTTTCTGCATTCTTCCAGTTAAGTATGAATTAAACCATTTGTGCACTGTCCCACTCAAACCATAATGATTTAGCTTATCTAAAAGAATTCCATGATTTACATGGCCGAAAAGAATAAGAAATTAGGAAAGCGGTCGAGTTCAAAGAGTAATAACCCTAGATTATAGAGCTACTGAGCAAGGGTGTCAATTCCAGTGCCATAATTAACACATAGATCTTGTTATCTACATCAAACTAAAAAATTACCAGGTCATATGTGTAACTACAGAAAGAGCTTCATCTAGGAAAATGAGAAAAAGAAACAAGAATAAAATTTTGTGGAGTGATGGAAAGGAGCCAGTGTTGCTGTGCGCCTTCTGCCTCCGCGGTACGAAAGACTAGCCGTGCAAGGCACTAGGGAGCATGCTCGAGCTTCCTGCTGCCTCCCCCCCGTTTGCAGCTAATTGTTGGTGTGCTGGTAATGACCTTATTACCAATTCCAATCCCCGGCGCGGGCGGCGGGCGGCGCAGCTGCTGCCGCCTGGCGGTCGGCCCTCTTATTACTAGACCGCCCCCAGAACCCGGAGCTGCAGTCGTATTCTTTGCCCCCCCTAGAGGCAGTTCCGACTCTTGCGGCCGCCTCGCGCTTTGAATTCTAATGTCTTTTGTTAAGCACACTAACAGGTGCGACACCGCCGCACAGGCTGTTAGCCACTTCTGCACGTACCACTCGTCCCTCGTCCGTCCGGGCGTTCTCCTCCCTAGAGGTTCTGATGCACAGAGTTCGTCAAAATTTAGACAACAACTGGGTTTTACGAGTTTGTACTTGATGCCAAGTCTGTCGGTATTGCACAGTATCTCGAAACGATCGCAACAGACGTTTCTCATGAGACTTGTGAGGGGTTCAGTTTTCCCCAGCAACGGCAAGATTACGTAGTCTGTTAAAACGATATGACACTTGTGACTCTCACGTTACTGTTTCTTGAGCTAAATAATCTCTGCCTTTTTGGGGACACAGATGTGATGAGGGATTTAGTTAAAGTTCCAACCCAAAGTAGTGACGCTAATTTATGTTAATTATGAAACTTCCTGGCAGATTAAAACTGTGTGCCGGACCGAGACTCGAACTCGAGAACTTTGCCTTTAGCGGGCAAGCGCTCTACTGACTGAGCTACCCAAGCACGACTCACGCCCCGTCCTCACAGCTTTAATTCCGCCAGTACCTCGTCTCCTACCTTCCAAACTTTTCACTATAAAATCGTTGGTCCTTAGTGCAGCGTTTGGGATTCAAAATCAATGTAACTAGCCCCCCTTCTAACAGCCGTGTACCGCAAGTCTCTAGAGGAGGGGAAGTTTCCAAATGATTGGAAAAGAGCACAGGTAGTCCCAGTCTTCAAGAAGGCTCGTCGAGCAAATGCGCAAAACTATAGACCTATATCTCTGCCATCGATCTGTTGTAGAATTTTAGAACATGTTTTTTGCTCGAGTATCATGTCGTTTTTGGAAACCCAGAATCTACTCTGTAGGGATCAACATGGATTCCGGAAACAGCGATCGTGAGAGACCCAACTCGCTTTATTTGTTCATGAGACCCAGAAAATATTAGATACAGGCCCCCCTGGTAGATGCTATTTTCCTTGACTTCCGGAAGGCTTCCGATAAAGTTCCGCACTGTCGCCTGATAAACAAAGTAAGAGCCTACGGAATATCAGACCATCTGTGTGGCTGGATTGAAGAATTTTTAGCAAACAGAACACAGCATGTTGTTATCAATGGAGAGACGTCTACAGACGTTAAAGTAACCTCTGGCGTGCCACAGGGGAGTGTTATGGGACCAATACTTTTCACAATATATATAAATGACGTAATAGATAGTGTCGGAAGTTCCATGCGGCTTTTCGCGGATGATGCTGTAGTACACAGAGAAGTTGCAGCATTAGAAAATTGTAGCGAAATGCAGGAAGATCTGCAGCGGATAGGCACTTGGTGCAGGGAGTGGCAACTGACCCTTAACATAGACAAATGTAATGTATTGCGATTACATAGAAAGAAGTATCCTTTATTGTATGATTACATGATAGCGGAACAAACACTGGTAGCAGTTACTTTTGTAAAATATCTGGGAGTATGAGTGCGGAACGATTTGAAGTGGAATGATCATATAAAACTAATTGTTGGTAAGGCGGGTACCAGGTTGAGATTCATTGGGAGAGTCCTTAGAAAATGTAGTCCATCAACAAAGGAGGTGGCTCACAAAACACTCGTTCGACCTATACTTGAGTATTGCTCATCAGTGTGGGATCCGTACCAGATCGGGTTGACGGAAGAGATAGAGAAGATCCAAAGAAGAGCGGCACGTTTCGTCACAGGATTATTTGGTAACCGTGATAGCGTTACGGAGACGTTTAGCAAACTCAAGTGGAAGACTCTGCAAGAGAGGCGCTCTGCATCGCGGTGTAGCTTGCTGTCCAGGTTTCTAGAGGGTGCGTTTCTGGATGAGGTATCGAATATATTGCTTCCCCCTACTTATACCTCCCGAGGAGATCACGAATGTAAAATTAGAGAGATTCGAGCGCGCACGGAGGCTTCCAGACAGTCGTTCTTCCCGCGAACCATACGCGACTGGAACAGGAAAGGGAGGTAATGACAGTGGCACGTAAAGTGCCCTCCGCCACACACCGTTGGGTGGCTTGCGGAGTATAAATGTAGATGTAGATGTCGAACCCTTTTTGAAGCAAAGTAAATGGATGTAAGCGCCAGAGGCTCGTATGAGTCGGACGAGCGCGTACACGGGCACGAGCTAGCTCTATCTCGGAAAGCTCACGAACTTGTGTCAGTATACGCCTGCCACAGAGTGCCACCACACACACACACAAACACACACACACACACACACACACACACACACACGCATTAGCAGTCGAGTCGCTGGATCATATATGCGACAGAATAGAGTTATCTCCGGTGGCTTGGACGCGGAATATATCTTTTTTCGGCACGCTATGGTGTCTCGATAAGACCGTATTTATCCCGTGCTGGGACGACAAACACTAATGTGACGGTTATGAAACAAAGTGGTGAAGGGTAATTACTCGGTGTTTTCGTATTTCTGTATTTCACGAACCCACTGCCTACATATACTGATAAACAGCACGAGAGGTTCTCAGCAGAGGATTCAAGCCAATACCCCACTACACAGAGTGATTCAGCCACCCCTACCTATGAGTTTTATGTAACCCATAACGCCTTCAAAAACCAAGCGTGAGATTTTCAATTCCTCTCGCTCGCTATGCGCGAACTATTAGTCCAACAGAAAAAAATGAATAGGATATTTTTGTAGGAGATTTAATGTAGTTAAATCTTGGACTTGGATACGTTTTCGCTGGAGGCAACGGTTTTCGAATTCTTCAAGAGAAACGCATTTAAAGGTCACTTTTGTGTATTTTTCTTGAATAATTACAAAACTATGGCCTCTAAGGAAAACATATACCAGTACAAAATTTAACTACATTAAATTTTCTACGAAAAGGTGCCTTTCATTTTTCAGTTGGACTATTAGTTTGCACATAGCAAGCGAGAGAATATGAAAATCTTGTGTGTGGAATTAGAAGGCGTCGCGGGTTGCATAAAACCCATAGGTAGTGGCTGATGAATCAAGTTGTATAGAGTAGATTTCATAATGGCAGCAAAAAGCGATCTTGTGACCCACAGCTCGGTCTGTTTGTTCATCGGGTCCACAAAAACGCACATAACGACGCCCATGTTGACATGTTCATAAACGTCCAAAAGGCGTTCGCTGTCCCCTTTATTATAAATCCTGACAGTGAAATCACAGCAACCACAGAGAGAAGTCATAGAATACGCTGGAAATGCCGGCCTACAAATCCTGTTTGAAAAACCAAGAAACTGAGTTCGTTTGCGCCAAATTTAACGTTCAGAAATTAAAAACGAAGTGCAGACAAATCAAAAGTGTGAGACACTTCACGTATGTCGGTGAGGTGTTGAGCCAGTGAGACTACAGAAAGGACGCACAGGGAGTTCGATTACAGAAACAAACGAGCGTCAGGGAGAACGCGTGACATCTACAACAACTAGTACATGTCCACAAATAAAAGATTCGGAATTACTACACGATGATCTAACTTGGAGCTCTGTACGCTGGCGAAACTTTAATTCTCATCAGAATAGGCGATCTGGAAACATCGTCAAGGAAGAACTAAGGGTCCTGAGGAAAACTCTTGGCGCAGAAAAAAGCGTAAGACGGGCACAGGCGGAAATCTCTTAAAGCAACAGAGACCCTGCCGAACTTGGCGGCAGACATTAGAAAACAATGACACAGTCATCTTCAAAGACTCGCAACATTGTGGCTTACAAGGTAAAACGTGTATAGGAAAATAATATATGAAGGATCCAAGAACCTAGAAACAATGTTGGAGAAACAACGAAAAAAGCATGCCAAATTTAAACGAAAGCGAAACTCCAAGCCTGGAAATCTTTTGCAGAAGCTCGAAATTTAGCGCGGACTTCAGTGCAAGATACCTATAATAGTTTCTACAACCAAACTTCGTCTCGAAACCTGGCAGGAAATCCAAAGAAGTTCTGGTCGTATGGAAAGTATGGTAGCGGCAAAACACAATAGATACCTTCTCTGCAGGATAGTAATGGAAATACTATCAATGTATGGAAATACTAACAATGACAGTGCCGCTAAAGCGGGGTTACGAAACACAGCATTCGTTGTTGAGATTCTTATGCGTTGCTTAACTGAAGGTAATAACACTACACTTTGATTTTATGTCTATAGACTGAAGTGGCGAATGAAAATTTCTACCACGGCCGGGAATCAAACTTGGGTCTCCTGCTTACTAGGCATGTGTGTTAACCACTAAGCCATGTTGGCACAGCGATACAAACAATTGCACTGATTATACAGGAACACCCATTTCTCGATCCAGATTCTCTGTGCAGTCCCAGCCCACTTTAAAATCCCCGTTACGCAGGAACAGAATTGCTGAGGCTCTCCACGTTCTGGAATAACATCTCAGCAACGTAAGTGGGGGATCCAGCCTGAAACACAGAAGCAAGTACTTATACAAATGAAATGACCCTGTTTCAGAGACTTAACTGGGATTGTCGGCCTTGGTACAATTGTCACTCACCGCTTCGGTCTATATACATAAAAAATTTGTCGTAAGTTCCTTAGGGACCAAACTGCTGAGGCCATCGGTCCCTAGGCTTACACACTACTTAATATAACTTATACTAAATTAAGCTACATACACACACCCATGCCCAAGGAAGGACTCGAACCTCCCAAGGGGCAGCCGCGCGAACCGTGGCAAGGCGTTCCGAGACCACGCTGGTACCCCGCGCGGCCTTCATACATAGAATAAAATCATATTTGTTTGAGACGAGTAAAGTCTCTGAGACTGTGTAAGTACCTACTCCTGGGTTGCAGGCTGGGTATCCCATTTACGTTCATTGCTGAGGTGCTATTTCAGGCCGGCCGCGGTGGTCTAGCGGTTCTAGGCGCTCAGTCCGGAACCACGCGGCTGCTACGGTCGCAGGTTCGAATCCTGCCTCGGGCATGGATGTGTGTGACGTCCTTAGGTTAGTTAGGTTTAAGTAGTTCTAAGTTCTAGGGGACTGATGACCTAAGATGTTAAGTCCCATAGTGCTCAGAGCCATTTGAACCATTTGCTATTTCAGAACATGAAGAGCCTCGGCAGTTCCTTGTAGGGGGGAATTCAAAGTAGACTACGGCCGCAGTGGATATTTAGATCGAGGAGGAAGGCGTGCCAGGGTAATCCGTGCATTTGTGTGAACCCTGTGTCAAGGTGGCTTAGTGGCCAACACACATGTCTAGTAAGGAGGAGACCTGGTTTCGATTCCCGGCCTTGGTACAAATTTTCTCTCCGCTGCTTCAGTTCAAAAATGGTTCAAATGGCTCTGAGCACTATGGGACTTAACATCTATGGTCATCAGCCCCCTAGAACTTAGAACTACTTAAACCTAACTAACCTAAGGACAGCACACAACACCCAGCTATCACGAGGCAGAGAAAATCCCTGACCCCGCCGGGAATCGAACGCGGGAACCCGGGCGTGGGAAGCGAGAACGCTACCGCACGACCACGAGATGCGGGCGCTGCTTCAGTGTATATACGTAAAGTCATACCTGTATGAGACTAGAAATCTCTGAAACTGTGTCATTTCATTTGTATATGTACCTGCACCTGGGTTTCAGGCTGGATCACCCATGTTCGATGTTGAGGGGCTATTCCAGAACATGGAGAGACTCAGTAATTCTGCTCGTGTGTAAGGGGGAATTTGGATCGAGAAGGGAGTCATGCCAGGGTAATCCATGCAATTGTGTGAACCGCTGTGCCAAATGGCTTAGTGGCTAACACAAATGCGTAGTAAGCAGGAGATCCGATTCGATTTCCGATCTTGGCACAAATTTTTACTCGCCGCTTCTGGCTGTATACATAAAATCATAACTGTATGAGACCAGTAAAGTTTCTGAAACTGTCATTTCACTAGATTTCGAAAATCAAAAATTAAAAAATAATTTCTTACAGTAAGGAGTACAATGCATAATAATGATTAACGTGTGATATACAGCACTTACCGATTTATTTAATACTAGCCTTCCGCCCAGCTTCATACGGGTAGCAGTAAGCGTCTATGGCCAGACGAATTCTTTATAAAATATAGTGACGTGCACAAACATTGCTCGTGAATCAATGTGTCAGTTAGTGACAACGGTAAGAAAATCCCTACAGTAGTTACTGGATTAGACTTCACATACAGACAGAAAAAAAAAAAAAAACGCTGCATGGAAGCTTAATTTACAATGTGTGTAGATTCTGGTCAAGCTTCGCTGCTCTCTGTATATGTGCCGACTGTTACTTTACTTCTTTTC
Organism: Schistocerca nitens; assembly: GCF_023898315.1. NCBI lineage: Eukaryota > Metazoa > Arthropoda > Insecta > Orthoptera > Acrididae > Schistocerca > Schistocerca nitens. Next base: position 85,970,833 of record NC_064614.1, on the reverse strand, counting down.
GCACCAGATAAGGACTCCTCTCTAGCTGGCCAGTTCTACGCTACCATCATTGCCACGAGATGTCACTCCGAACGTCAGTGAAATAAGGAACAGATAACAGTATGCCGTTTAGCAGGTAGGAGGTAGGAGATGAAGTACTCGCGGAAGTAAAGCTGAAGGGTGGCTCATGAGTCGTGCTTTGGTAGCCAAGCCAGCAGAACACTTGCCCGCTATAGGAAAAGTTCCTGGGTTCGTGTCCCGATCTGGCACACAGTTTTAATCTGCCAGGTAGTTTCACGTCGGCGCACACTTCGTTGCAGTGTGAAACTTCATTCTAGAATCAATCTCTCAGTCTGTGACTAGACCATGTCTCGGTAATCTCCTTTCTTCCAGGAGTGCTAGTCCTGCAAGTTTCGCTGGGGAACGTATGTGAAGTTTTGAAGGTAGGAGATGAGGTACTGGCAGAAGTAAAGCTGTGAGGAGAGATGGTGAGGCGTGCTTGCGTATCTCGGTCGATGGAGCACTTGTCTGCGACATTCAAAAGGTCCCGAGTTCCAATCCCTGTCTGGTATACAGTTTTAACGTGCCAGCAAGTTTGATATCAGCGCACACTCCACTGCATAGTGAAAAATTCATTCTGGGTGCAATACACATATTACACACGTATCACTACTATAAACTATAAGTTATATACTGAAATCTTTTCATAGTGAGTCAATCTATTAGTGAAAATCTTATCAAAATCGCTGCAGCGGTTCATGAGTTTAGTCGTCACATGCAGACAGAAAAACACGGCGGGTGACGTTATAATATGTACAGATACTGTGTATCGACGTATTCAAAATTCATGATACTGAAGTCTGTTGTAACCAAATTTTACTATATTCCTAGTGCTAATTTGCTTGCACGTGTGTAATGATAGACAATGGAAGTGAAACTTGAATGACAAGCAGTCAAGACAGGAAGAGAATAGAGCTTTTCAAAAGTGGCGCTATAAAGGAATGCTGGAGATTAGATGGGTAGATTATGCAACTGATGAAGAGGTACTTGGGAAGGAAAGAATTTTAAAAGAAGGGCTCGGTTGATATGATGACGCGTTCTGGGACATCAAGGGACCACCAGTTTAGTATTGGTGGGAAGTGTGGAAGGTAAAAATTGTAGAGAGAGAGCAAGAGCGGAATGCAGTGAGCGGGTTGAGAAGAACATATGTTGCAGTAGTTATTCGGAGATAAAGAGGCTTGCACAGGATAGCGTAGCGTGGAGAGCGTCAAACCGTTCTTCGGAGTAAAGACCAACAACTACAACAACAATAATGATCAACGATACTAGCGCAAATATAACTGAATGTAACGTGAATCTATCTTGTCTACTTCTAGGATTGACAACCGTCCTCTTTTATAAATTAGCCAATTATTCACTTAAGTACGAATCCTGGTGACTAGATGGACATCGTCCAGTATCGTTTCGGGTTAAATAGTACGGAATCGATGCGTTATTCCGATCTATTATTTATATTTAATCACGATGTAGTTAATTAAGCCGAAATCAGGGGAGTGTTACAATATGAACTGACCTGACTCTAGTATCGTGAGGGGTGGGCGTTTGGGTCGTATTTTTACCGAAAACCCAGAGGCCGTCGTGACCGCGGATCAATTATGCAGACAATTGGGGCCTTCGGTTGCTTCCGTGCTGTCGGAAGCGGTGGCCGAGCTGAAATCGGGGCAGGTTCGGCTTCCGCCTGCCGTGCCAGCACACGCGACATAAATTTAGCTCAATTAACGGCCGCTGTTTTTTGCGCCGCTATGTAAATCAAGCGGACGTTCCGAAGCGCTCAGTTCGACAAATTGCTGTTTGTGCAGTCTGCCACTGTCTGTCTCTGTCCAGCAACGATACGAGAGCGCATTCTAAGCTCAACGCCCCCCCGAGGAACAATCACAGAGCGTTACTGCTACTGTAGAAGAAAAAAAGAGGTACGATAGCGGTTTAGCAGTAATTATATCTACTACAGAGAGCATACCAACTGAAATGTGCCTTTCGTCTCGTTCTCGAACTTCCGTGGCTTCGCGCCGTGTCATATTTGCGGACGCGGCCAGAATCCACATATCTACGTACTCTGTCTTCACTCGGCGCGTGAGAGCGAACGAGGACACGGAGGTGGTCGAGTTTTGAGACGTCACAATGTGTAAATTCACGTTCCGGAGCATTTCCGAACGTGAAAGTCCGAATCAGGTACTTCAGGTTTTTGCTTCTTGTAGAGGAACGGAGCCAGTGCGATGCAAGATCGCTTTCTAAGCCACATGCAGAACTGAGGGGACGAAATGCTGGATTATGTCGGTACCAGCTGAATCCGTAGTTTTGTGGTTTTTATATTATAACTTTAGTGCAATAAAAATGTGTTGTATGAAAGAGTCTGATGCATCACGACAGTGTGTCGTTATTGATACGATCTGTTATAACAAAATTACGAGAAATGACTTATCAGTGGTTAAAGAAAAAAAGAAAGATTGGGTTTAACATCCCGTCGACATCCAGGTCATTAGGGGCGGAACTCAAAGTTGAATTGTGTGAAGGATGGGGAAGGAAATCGGCTGCGCCTTTTCAAGGGAATCATCCCGGTATTTGCCTGAAGCGATTTAGGGAAATTACAGAACACCTAAATCTGGATTGCCGGGCACGGGCTTCAACCGTCGTCCTTCCGAATGCGAGTCCAGTGTGCTAAACACGTGGTTAAAGGCTTTTCGTATTATAACTTCCTTGCTGTGAATGTAGTTTCAAGGCTCCGGCACACTGAAGATTTATCAAAAAAACCCATCATTTTTTCGAAACGATTTGTTATAATCAAATTTCAGTTAATGACACATCAGTGGTTAAAGCCTTCAGAAAATCGTAACATTAAAGACGCAGACTCAGTATTTTATCTTTTAATTGTACTGTACTGGATAATGAAGCAGAATGTTTGCATCTTCATATTTTCGCGCCGTAATGACTGTTCCATAGAATTTCTTCTTCTAATATTTCGGCTGTGTACAGTCCAGCCATCTTATGAGTGAGCCGAGGTCAGCTTTCTAATTTCTGAGTATAATTTTTATTGCCCTTAATGTTTTTTAAAAGAATCTTGAATTGAGAAGTACATTCCTAAGTAGTGTGATGTACTGTACATTTGGATGCAAGAATGCTCACCGTTCAGGAGTAGGTTTGTGTAGAATTTTCCTGCAGCGGGACGTTCGTGTCGCATGGCGGTTCTCTTGCGGCTATATACTAGCGGCCTGAAGGGGACATCTACAAAGACGGTCGAAACGTCGGTATTTTAGTTGTTTTAGTGTTTCATAATGACATGATCTAATACTCAAAACCATTTTATTTAAAGTAACATTGGCTGTGAAGGCCTCCAAACTTATATGGTGTATGAATGCATCCCCGGAACACACACGTGTCCGCATGTATGCATGTATGTAAACACACACACACACACACACACACACACACACACACACACACACACACACACACACACACAAGTCTCTGTAATTCGCATGTTTTAAAATTTCACTTAGCGAACAGAAGCAGTGATCTCGTAAGAATGCTCTTAGATTTTTACCAAAAAATGGTAATAAATAAGTAATTTGTATCCTACGTGGAAGGCTATCGTAAATTTGCATCGCACCATTTGTAATAACAGTTTTAAAGTATGATACCCCTTTCTTTTTGGTCTGTGACGTTTTCATGAATATTGAACTACATGGCTAGCATATGGGAAGGAACACAAATATGCGTTTAAACTGAGCTCGCAGATTCGTGTGGGTCCATTTTTGCAAAAGAACTGTGTATTTTGCGCGACTGATACAGCTTGGAAACTGCCGTTGAAGAGTTCTGCCGTGAACTACCAGCTCGTTTCTGAGTGCGTACCAACCGCGATGGAGACCACCTATGGTGTGCTTCACAGTGAGGATCTTCTGCAGTTCCTCTATCAGTGTTATCTGATACTGATCGCAGACTGACGAGCAATATTCAAGCATTGGTCGAACGAGTGTTTTCTATGCTTCTTCCTTTGTTGAAGGACTCCATTTCATGAGGATCTCAGTCTGTCCTCTGCCTTCCCCGCGATTACGTTCATGCGATCGATGAACTTCAAATCGCTCCTTACGCATACTTCTAGAAATTTTGCGGAAGTAATGCTTCCAGCGATTGTTCTGCAGTTGTCCAATCATACATTAAAGGGTGTTCCTGGCAATGTATTCGCAGTACTTTACATTTGTTTACTGTGCCGCTAGCCTCTAGTGGTAGAACTGGGTGGAGCTGTGAGTGGTGGTTGCTCCTTGCTAAAATAATTTTTATTTAATTTAAATAAGTTCTGAATATTTATTTCTCATAAAAATAGCACAAGTTAGAAATTTAAAAGATAGTTACTATTTCCAGATCAAAAGTGTTACGGTACGGGCAAACAAACTTTGTAGCTACTCAACAACGAGAATTTACTCAACACAACAATGCTCACGTAACAGTATGAAATTCCACTACAGTGAAAAGACGTGATGTATTAGTGCTCCTTCGTAAGAAAAAAATTGATTTAAAATACATACATATTAAAAGTTACACCCAAGGCCATTACGCAAGGAGCAAATTATACTTCAAATCTTTAACAGAATTTTTATAATAAAAATACAGTCCAAATAGGCATCACCTGCAACGTGAAAGTTAAATAAGGAGGGTACTGAGTGCATAGAACACAACGAAAAATCAAATAGCATCAACTCCAGTGACCGAAAGAATACGCATCTGAAAAACTTTGGGAATCCAGAATTGACAGAGATGAATCCCAGTTAGAAGGTAAGTAGTGGTATTATAAAGCGTGGTTCGCAGACCGAATTCACTCAGAATGAGAATTTCACTCTGCAGCGGAGTCTGGGCTTATATTAAACTTCCTAGCAGATTAAAACTGTGTGCCGGACCGAGACTCGAACTCGTGACCTTTGCCTTTCGCGAGCAAGTGCTCTGCCAACTGAGCTACCCAAGCACGACCAACGCCCCGTCCTCACAGCTTTACTTCTGCCAGTACCTCCTCTCCTACCTTGCAAACTTTACAGAAGCTCTCCTGCGAAACTTGCAGAACTAGCACTCCTGAAAGAAAGGATATTGCGGAGACATGGCTTTGCCACAGCCTGGGGAATGTTTCCAGAATGAGATTTTCACTCTGCAGCGGAGTGTGCGCTGATATGAAACAAATTTACTCAGTTCACAGAGCAGCGAACGCCACGTAATATCTGCAGACCTCCAGCACAAGAGAACAGCCCAGTCTAGTGATACATTCACACAAGCAGTTCAGCTGTTAGCTAAGCAGAACCTGGAGACAGTCAGCTACACAGCCCTGAAGCAATCTGTTCCCACTCTCGCCATATCGCAAGTTGCCGTCGACCACGGCGGACGGCGTGCAGTTAAATCGAACGGCCACTTCCACTAATGAGCTGTCGCCCTGGCAGATACTCGCTCGCTGTCCAAAACCCGACTCCTCGTGCTGCTAGCTGTTTTGCGAAGCTTCGCTCGCTGACGCCTGTGTCTCGATGCACGCCACCGAGCTGCTCAACCATGTAGGCGGCGCAATGCCGTGGGTTTTAACGTGTGGCGGCTGCGTGACGTCTTGTGAGTGCACATTTGTGTTGAGGTTGTAACACTTTCATGCCGCTGTGCTCTTTGACCATTTATTATTGTATATATACTTGCTTCTATTTTTAGGTAAATTTATATGTACACGATGTATGAATTAATTTGTTTATTTTGCTGTATAATCAATTATGTATATCATGTAAATATCTCTGAGTAATCGCTGAGGGAATGTTAGGGAAACGTTAGGTTTTTGTCAACGAATAAGTATCGTTGGAGTAGCGGCGTCTCTGGACGCGGGAGGATGTTACGTCAGAGCGCGCGCTACACAGAGAGAGGACTCTGGTGTGAGACTTGGTGAAGTGCGGACGCATGGATGGCGTGCACTGTACTGGAGAAGTGATTGTTTAGCGGCACGTGGCAAGTGATGAGCGTGGGCGGTGGAAATATTGGCTGCAGCAACATCAAGATCCCGCCACGCCAATATCATTGCCAGTAACTCCCGTGCCCGGTAGTTATCATGGAAAGGAGCCAGCAGCAGTATCGTCGTCAGCAACTTCGTCACGGCGAGAATGGTCCGAAGTAAGATTGCTGCATCACAGTTTATTGTCAACTAGTTTTGTAACGGTTTTACTCAGCTTTGTGGTGTTTTGCGAGTGAATAATTGCCAAAGTTTAATCAAAACTGTTTACCCGTGATTCTCCTAAAATCATTCACCAAGCAGGTTCCTGTCCTGTCCTGTTGTTACAATAATCCGAGTACCGTTTGTAAAAAAAATGAAAATTGCAGTACCAGTTAATTTTGCTTATGAACTAAATGATTCAGTTAGATTAAAGATTTGAACTTAAAGCATTCAGTAATTTCAGTCCCACTAACTTTATATTTGAACTTTAATCTGAGGCGATCTAATTGTTGCAAATAGTAAATCAACTAATCAAATTAAAATGGTTGCTGGCACTATGAACAAAAGCACTTACTAGAATTAATGAGTGAGTGCAAATATCAGTGATTATTGTAATTTGTTGTTAGTAAAGTTCTGGTTCACATTTTGGCTTGCAGTAGTGCTAAAGTATAATAATTACGTTTGATACAGTAATTATCAATTTCTACTTCCCTGTTCAGAAGTCAATAGAGTTTCTTTTAATTATTTTTTGCCATTTTCCAAAATTCATATGAAAGTAGTAGATGTTATTGTGAGGTAGCGTCATTGTCACTTACAACAATAAATAACCATTAATCTAAGTGTTATCTTGTATGTTTTCAAAATTTCAGCTTAATGATATTTCGAGTGCCAACTATTTTCTATCTCACTTTATTACGTAAATGTTTCACTTGTTTTTGCTAACGTGCGTGCAGCCCTCTGTTGCCACGCGTTTTCGAGTAATTCTTGACATTGACTGTTCGGCTCATTAATTCACCTACCGAACAGAAATTTTGTCCAATTGGGCTGGCCACAGCTATAATTATTACAGTAAATCTTATTATTCTGTTCTGATCCACGTGGTACCCCATCTCATTGGCACAGAACGTGAAGCCGGCCGGAGTGGCCGTGCGGTTCTAGGCGCTACAGTCTGGAGCCGAGCGACCGCTCCGGTCGCAGGTTCGAATCCTGCCTCGGGCATGGATGTGTGTGATGTCCTGAGGTTAGTTAGGTTTAATTAGTTCTAAGTTCTAGGCGACTGATGACCTCAGAAGTTAAGTCGCATAGTGCTCAGAGCCATTTTGAACCAGAACGTGGATGACAGCACAAACCTTTCGAACAATTATCCTAAATTTTACGGTAAATAAGTAGGTTGTTAACCTCCCCCTCATTTATCGGCTTTATATTGAATCTTCGGAACGATAGTCTTTTCAAAATTTTATTCCAATTGTTTAGGCACATGCTTACACGGTCATATATTTCTAACATTGTCGAGAGAAGGGAAGGGGGACGTTACAAGGTTCAGTTGCCACTCCCTGCACCAAGTTCCGGTCCCCTGCAGATAATGCCGTTGCTTACCGATACTAAAACAACCCGAACAGCAAAACGAATTACAAAATAATTTAGAAAATATATGTGCATGCTGCGAAAAGTTACAATTGACTGTAAACAATAAAAAGTGTGAGGCCCTGCACGCGAGTAGTGATAAAATTCCGTTACATTTCGGCTACACTATAAATAACGCAAATTTAAATGGAGTCGATCCTGCTACAATTGCGAACAACTTAAATCGGAAATATCACTCTTGTCAGTCCTCTTCTGGAGTACTGCTGAAGATTTTTGTCTGCAGCACGACATTGGGTGAGACTGTATCATGCACTATGGAAAAAAAGAAGAGAATCGAAGCGTTTGAGATGGGGTGCTATAGAAGGATATCGAAAATTTGGTGGACTGATGATGTAAGAAATGAGGAGGTTCTCCGCAGAATTGGAGCCAAATACTGTGAACAGGGGGGAGGGGGGGGGACAGTACGACAGGGTATGTGTTAAGACCTCGTGAAATATCTTCCGTGGTACTTTAGAGAGCTGCAGAGGATAAAAGCTGCAGGGAAAGACAGAGATTGGAATACATGTAATAAACAACTGAGGACGTTCGGTGTGAGTGCTACTCAGAGATGACGAAGATACCACAGGAGAGGAATTCGCGGCGAGCTGCATCAGGCCAGTTAGAAGAATGCTGATTCCCCGCTTTCCCCTTAACAGTGTGGCAGAAAAACTGTTCGTCCCACACACGGTTCATGAGTTGCCCTGAAGGTATTATCTCCGCACCCTGCGAAGTATAGCAAATAGGTGGAAGAGAGAGAGAGAGAGAGAGAGAGAGAGGGGGGGGGAGGGAGACAAGGGAGCTAAAAAGTTTAACGGGACTATCACTGGTACGTGGCAGGAAAATTCGTGCATCTGTGAATCATTTCCACGGCGCGGCCCAAGACTCTCCGTCTGTCCAGAGCAGGAGTGCAGCCGGCTGGCAGAGACCAACCACCCGCCCGGGGGCCGGGAAACTGTCTGAATTAGGTTTTAATTAAAAGGAACTTACGTTATCCCCTGGAGCGCTTAATTCCGCGCCGGCGAGCTCGTAATTGCCGCTGTAACTCCATTATCGTTATTCATAAACCCAATTTACATTAATACACTTCTCAGGATCAGATGTTACTCTTAATTACATTCTTTGAGCCTTTCGAAGTCCACTTTAGCTCGCAGACTTGGCGGTTTCCTTAGCCGGGAACTCCATTGTCACCGGAAGAACACCGTATCTCGGGCGATTACTCGAATTTTTCTATCTTGGGTCACAATTACGGCAATAGTGGAAAATGCAAATGGTAGATATCACCTCTCTTTCATTTATATTTTTGCCAAGTGGTTGATCAGTATTTATGAACAAAGCCAGTTCTTTAGATAATATCTTTATAACTTTTTAATGAAGTTCACACTGAGTAGGCAACTTATCTTTCTCAGGTACGCTTCGAAATCTGGGGGTAAGGATTTTTCATTCTTGAGGGGATCAGTTGACTGTACACCAGAAATATGCTATGTACATAGTTCTGTTGATCAGGGGGCGTCTATAGTATTTCTTTGTAATACGAATTGGCCGGCCGGAGTGGCCGTGCGGTTCTAGGCGCTACAGTCTGGAGCCGGGCGACGGCTACGGTCGCAGATTCGAACCCTGACTCGGGCATGGATATGTGTGTGATGTTCTTAGGTTAGTTAGGTTTAATTAGTTCTAAGTTCTGGGCGACTGATGACCTCAGAAGTTAAGTCGCGTAGTGCTCAGAGCCATTTGAACCATTTTTGTAATACGAATTATTCGTATTTTTAAAGAAGTCCTGTAGAGATTCCCTCACGGAATTGTGAATACTAACTACTCCTTCACGATGTGTTTATTTCTTAACAAAAAGCTCCGTAAATAATAATATCTCTGTTTAAAACCAGTAGTTCAGTTCATGGAACGAATATTAGAAATAAGAGTAATGTTCATAAAGATATAAAGTCACATACTTTGTTCCATAAGGTGTCCAGTATTCAAGACTCTGTAATTTCAATAACTTTTCAACAACCATAAAAGCAATAAAATGTTTAGCTATTACGAAAGTTCAGTTTAAGAGGAGCCTAAAGGATTTATGGTGACCAATTACTTCGTTGACGAATTTCTTCGTAGTACTGACTGCTATATACACGAGTTTATTAATAGTACCAAATAACATTAATGTTATGTACAAATTACTTCCGCACATCCACACCGCAGTAATGTAAACAATGTAAAGAGCTGTTGTAAACTGGTTTTCTGTTTCACGATGCGTGGCTAGAGCCACCTAAGAATTATCATATGCCCCTCAGTGTATTGCGGACTTATGCCGCTCAGTGTATTACGCACTTCCGTGTTTTCTGGGAAGTTTGTTGTTATCTCTAAAATGAAAATGTGTTTATTTTGACTTATCCCACATCCACGACGACCATTTCACTTAGGAACTGTAAAAGGACCATTAATTTCTTTTTTTTTAAGGTCTATATTACGTACTCATGTTTTACAACATGTTGCGTACTCTCGAGAATGTCCTGAGTATGGAAAAAAATGTACACCTAACCTAACATAACCTAATGTAGTCGTTGGCTTTCCTTATGGCGTATTCAAAAACTATCTACAGTATTCGAGAACTTGTCTTAGTCATAATACCCATATTGCATCCGTGAGTTAGCAAGTATGTGAGCTATTTACAACTAGAACTAACGAAATGCGTCCTACACCAAGTTCTATGACTGTGGTTTTATCACGGCAGTACTTTCGTATGCACGCTTAGTATGATCTTGTACTCCTTAAACCTCTCAAATAATTTACACAGTAAATTATTTAGTGACCTACACTTCTACTCCTAACCATAGAGCAGTTTAGCAAACTGAATTTGCACGATAGCTATATATCACTTTATTAAAACTACTAGTACTAGTCAAATAGCAGGCGAAACTCATTTATGAAAAAAAGACATTAATTATAGGACATTATATGACATAGATCAATGTTACTCATCATTTGCATAAAACTTGTAGAATGTAGGACACTAAATGACTCATGAGACAATATGCCAGAAGGTCTCGAGTCTGTCCTTGGGCTTCGCTATGTGAACAAGTCACCTTACGTATAAATTGAATGCCTTCCTGCATTCTATAAGTTTGGTGCAGTTGATGTGTAACGTAGATCTAGGTGGAAATGATCATGACAGGACACATGTCCAGGGATTAATGTCGATGGTTTATACGGGGTGTTCAAAAAGTCTCTCCGCAGTGCCGTATGATTGTTAGCCACGCGTGGCGTATGATTGTTCGCCTGTCTGGGTTACTTCCCTTCAAGTGGACTCTCCCAACATTCCACTGTTTCGTTTATCTCAGCCAGCGTCAGTAGTATCGTTGGTGTGTGTCGTTACGTGTTGACGTGAACGTTTAAGTTTAGTTCCTTTGTTCGTTTGTTTTGTTTCTGTCACTGTTAAAATGCTAACCGTTGAAGAATGTGTGTTTTTAGTCAAACAAGTGTTCAAAGCTGGCGGTAAAAACACAGTTTCAGTTCTTCAAACATTTAATTCAATTTTCCCGGAGACAACACTCCCACATCGCGGTAATGTGCGAGATTTGATTAACAAATTTCGAAGTACGGATAGAGTGACAGATGCACCGTCGTAGCGTTTTGTCTGAGGATAAATTATTCGATATTTCCGATAAAATGTCCATGAGTCCGAACAAGTCAGTAAGAGAACTCGACCAGGAAATCGATGTTAGTGTCGGAACGGCCCACACAGCTGTAAGGAAAAAATGAGAACTTTTCCCACACAAAGTGAGATTCGTGCAAGAACTAAAAAATACTTGTCATGGCAAGAGACTGCATTATTGTCAATGGTTCAAAAATTTCGTTCAACAAAATGGAAGGGATATTGTTAATGAAACGTTTTTCACTAATGAGGCGTGTTTTCATTTATCCGGGTACATGAACTCGCAAAATTCTCGTATATGGAGTACTGCAAATCCATTATGTATTCATGAGGAACCACTACATTCTGTGAAAATAGGAGCTGGGATTGCAATTTCTAGACATCGGGTTGTGGGTCCCATATTTTGCAACGAAACACCAAACGGACAACGATACTGCAGTGATATTCTGTACCCATCCATAGGAGAACTTGTGTTAAGTGAAATACTGAACGGTTATTTTCAACAAGATGGTGCAACCGCGCATACAGCTCGTGTTTGAATGTCACTGCTTGCTGATGTTTTTGGTGATCGCATAATTTCACAGGGACTTTGGCCTCCACGATCGCCTGACCTAACACCACCTGACTTTTTCTTCTGGGATGCAGCGAAAGCAACTGTCTATAAAAACCGTCCAAAATCCATCGATGAACTGAAAACTGCAATGTCCACTTTCACTGCTTCTGTTACAGAAGAAATATTACAGCTTGTGTTTGGAAACATGATTAGACAAATTGAATCGCGTATTCAACAACAGGGGGAACACTTTCAATGTTTAATGAGAAAATTTGTAAGTAAAAATGAATATTCAATAAATTAATAACTTATATTTCACTGAGTTTCATTTCGGTATATTCAATGCGGCATACGGCACGTGCGGCTAACAATCATACGGTACTGCGGAGAGACTTTTTGAACACCCCGTATCTAGAAAGGACGAACTGTATTTGACCGAATAGGTAGTTCCAGTAAAGTGAAATTACCTATTGCGCCCAAATCACGACTTTTCAAATGTACACTCCTGGAAATGGAAAAAAGAACACATTGACACCGGTGTGTCAGACCCACCATACTTGCTCCGGACACTGCGGGAGGGCTGTACAAGCAATGATCACACGCACGGCACAGCGGACACACCAGGAACCGCGGTGTTGGCCGTCGAATGGCGCTAGCTGCGCAGCATTTATGCACCGCCGCCGTCAGTGTCAGCCAGTTTGCCGTGGCATACGGAGCTCCATCGCAGTCTTTAACACTGGTAGCATGTCGCGACAGCGTGGACGTGAACCGTATGTGCAGTTGACGGACTTTGAGCGAGGGCGTATAGTGGGCATGCGGGAGGCCGGGTGGACGTACCGCCGAATTGCTCAACACGTGGGGCGTGAGGTCTCCACAGTACATCGATGTTGTCGCCAGTGGTCGGCGGAAGGTGCACGTGCCCGTCGACCTGGGACCGGACCGCAGCGACGCACGGATGCACGCCAAGACCGTAGGATCCTACGCAGTGCCGTAGGGGACCGCACCGCCACTTCCCAGCAAATTAGGGACACTGTTGCTCCTGGGGTATCGTCGAGGACCATTCGCAACCGTCTCCATGAAGCTGGGCTACGGTCCCGCACACCGTTAGGCCGTCTTCCGCTCACGCCCCAACATCGTTCAGCCCGCCTCCAGTGGTGTCGCGACAGGCGTGAATGGAGGGACGAATGGAGACGTGTCGTCTTCAGCGATGAGAGTCGCTTCTGCCTTGGTGCCAATGATGGTCGTATGCGTGTTTGGCGCCGTACAGGTGAGCGCCACAATCAGGACTGCTTACGACCGAGGCACACAGGGCCAACACCCGGCATCATGGTGTGGGGAGCGATCTCCTACACTGGCCGTACACCACTGGTGATCGTCGAGGGGACACTGAATAGTGCACGGTACATCCAAACCGTCATCGAACCCATCGTTCTACCATTCCTAGACCGGCAAGGGAACTTGCTGTTCCAACAGGACAATGCACGTCCGCATGTATCCCGTGCCACCCAACGTGCTCTAGAAGGTGTAAGTCAACTACCCTGGCCAGCAAGATCTCCGGATCTGTCCCCCATTGAGCATGTTTGGGACTGGATGAAGCGTCGTCTCACGCGGTCTGCACGTCCAGCACGAACGCTGGTCCAACTGAGGCGCCAGGTGGAAATGGCATAGCAAGCCGTTCCACAGGACTACATCCAGCATCTGTACGATCGTCTCCATGGGAGAATAGCAGCCTGCATTGCTGCGAAAGGTGGATATACACTGTACTAGTGCCGACATTGTGCATGCTCTGTTGCCTGTGTCTATGTGCCTGTGGTTCTGTCAGTGTGATCATGTGATGTATCTGACCCCAGGAATGTGTCAATAAAGTTTCCCCTTCCTGGGACAATGAATTCACGGTGTTCTTATTTCAATTTCCAGGAGTGTATTTAAAAGCTGTAAATCAACGCCACCTTAAAGAAGGTAGAAAACAAATCACTGACGTTGTGAAAGAAGCGGTAAATCTATGATCGACTGTGTATCGAACTCTCGATGTTTGGATTTGTTAGATGAGTCTTATTCACAGAGCCACACATATGAAATATCTAAAAATTAAAAAAGATGTGTGTTGCGGTCTAAATACGTATAATCTACATCTTATGATCAAAAGTATACCGTCAGCGATATATAATGCGGAAGGAATGGTCCAGTAAATGTCACTAGAGGCAAACTCGCCAGTATAAAAGGAGGCGCGCAGTATTGTGTTGTCAGTGTAGAAGCAGTGACAGCAAGATACGTCGGACAGGAGAGCATAAGAAGTGGACTAGTCATCGGATGTTAACTGATTAACAAATCCATCAGCGACATTTCAAACTTTCTAAAGCTGTGAAGTGATGACCACAGCTAAACCAGCTAGACCAAGAGCAGGTGGACATCTTGTAATGACGGACAGGGACCTTCGACCATTGCGTCGAAGACTGCGTGACGTCATTAGAAGGAATAACTCGTGATTTCCAAAGTGCTACCAGAAGTTCAGCTGGCACAATGAATGTGCATAAGGAGTTAAGAGAAAGGGGTGCTGTGGCCGACTGACTCCTTACGAGCCACACGTTGCTCCAGTCAATGCTAAGCAACGCTTGAGGTGGTGCAAGGAGCAACGACGCTGGACGATGGGTGACTGAAAACGAGGGATTTGGAGTGATTAATCTCGCTACACCCTGGGGCAATCAGATGGAAGGGTTTGAGTTTGAAGAATGCCCGGAGGAAGTTACCTGCCATCATTTGTAGTGTCAACAGTGAAGTGCAGAGCAGGTGCTGCGAGTGTGGTCTCACTACATTACTCAAGAAAACGCTAAATGCTAGAGAATATGAACACACGTTACAGCGTTGTGTACAGTGTGTAGCAGAGTAACAGTCTGGAGACACTGATTGTTTCTACTGACATGACAATACGTCCTGTCATAAAGCAGCATCTGTGAGGCAATGTTTGTTAGCAATAACATTCATGTAATGGACTGGCCTTTCCAGAGACCCTACCTGAACCCAATGAACACTTTTGAGATGATTTAGAACGTCGACTTCCCTTCAGACAGCACCGCGCAACATCACTACCATATCTGGTTTAGGTTCTTGAGGGAGAATGGGCAGCCATTCCTCCACAGACTTTGAGACACTTCATTGAAACTGTCCCGAGCAGCGTTCAGGCCTCCATAAATGCATGGGGTTGACACACCCCACATTCAAGTCGACTAGTAGGTGTCTCGTCACTTTTGATCAAATGATGTATGGGGACTAACTGCATCCTTCTTAGACACTGTCACCTGTTTTGTTCTTAAAATAATCGGTGCCAGCGCCTGCTATTTCTGAATCTACACTCATGCTCATAAATTAAGGATAATTGCAGAATGTGGTACCACACAACGTGGCACTACACAAAACTGGCGCTAATAGCATAGGCACATAGGGAGCACACACGACACAGATCTGTAAGTCTGCGGTATTGGTGATAAGTTGAGAAACCCGTCCCGAAACACATGTGCTACAAAACGCCACTGTTCCTGCGCATGTACCCCGACATCAATATGGGATATGATCACCATGCACATGTACACAGGCCGCACAACGGGTTGGCATACTCTGGATCAGGTGGTCGAGCAGCTGCTGGGGTATAGCCTCCCATTCTTGCAACAGTGCCTGTCGGAGCTCCTGAAGTGTCGTAGGGTTTTGAAGAAGTGCAGCGGTACGTCTTCCGAGAGCATCGATGGGGTTTGGAAAACAGGCAGGCCACTCCATTCGCCTGATATCTTCTGTTTCAAGATAGGCTCTGAGCACTATGGGACTTAACAGCTATGGTCATCAGTCCCATAGAACTTAGAACTACTTAAACCTAACTAACCTAAGGACATCACACAACACCCAGCCATCACGAGGCAGAGAAAATCCCCGACCCCGCCGGGAATCGAACCCGGGAACCCGGGCGTGGGAAGCGAGAACGCTACCGCACGACCACGAGATGCGGGCTTCTGTTTCAAGATACTCCTCCACGATAGCAGCTCAGTGGGGCCGTGCGTTATCATCCATCAGGAGGAAGGTGGGACCCACTGCACTCCTGAAAAGGCGGGCATAATGACGTCCCGATACACATCACCTGTTACAGTTCCTCTGTCAAAGACATGCAGGGGTGTACGTGCACCCATCATAGTCCCACCCTACACCATCAAACCACTACCTCCATACAGGTCCCTTTCAAGGACATTAAGGGGCTCCGGAACGCCCTCTACTTGCAATGTTAAAATAACGCCTATAAATTACATCTTTCCTCACAAAGTATTTGAGGTAGGAAGTTGAACTTTTTACAGATTATTTATTGGAATATGGGCTACAACTTAACACAGGGATTTTACATAATTTTAGTTCAGTTATTAAAGATGATTTTTTTCAATTGTAATGAAAATTCACAACATTTTTTTGCAATTTTTTATTTATATATTCAAAAATATACAGTTTTTTGGAAAAAGGCTGTGTTAAATTATGCAGAAGGTACTGCGTAACATTTACTGAAAGTTTGAAACAAATATGTTTGGAAGATCCTTAGAAAACATGTAATTAGTATGAGAAAATAAAAGTTTTGGGAATCGAGCGACAAAGATTGGATTAACTTTTTAGTGCATTCCAGGTCCATAGGATGGATTATCTTCATCCTCTGCAAACTCCTCCTCCAGCTTCCTCTTGTTCCTCCTCCTGTTTACCCTTGCTTGTATTTCTAGACTCTTTACAGCCCTGTCTGCAGCCCGAAGGCGTTCCTTGTCTAAAGCAAGCATCGCTCGTACCATGTTGGAACCTATCTTCATTCTCATATTTCTAAATACCTTGCACCTTACAATGTTGCCGTCATTGAAAGTCGCAACAGCATCATACACACCAAAGTGAAGTGTTTCTATTCCAACAAATACAGTCTTGGGGATTCTCGACCATATAACACTATTTACACTTTCATTGGGGCTTTGAGTTTTTCCGTGAATACACTTTTTCAACAGTTCAGGTGCTGCTAAGTCTCTGAAAATAGGTTTTATCACCTCCATTATTGCATGAGGCAGACTATGCTTATGAGTGTACACTTCACCAGTTAGCAATCCTTTGTTATATTTACACCAACTGTCTTCTTCTTTGGGACACAAGCTATGTTGGGGA
This sequence comes from Schistocerca nitens, assembly GCF_023898315.1. Taxonomy (NCBI): domain Eukaryota; kingdom Metazoa; phylum Arthropoda; class Insecta; order Orthoptera; family Acrididae; genus Schistocerca; species Schistocerca nitens. Next base: position 85,953,865 of record NC_064614.1, on the reverse strand, counting down.
TTTTCATCGTCTTTATTGTTTACAGTAATAACACATACCTTTGGCTTTCCAACATTTCTCCTTTTCTTAAAAGCCTTCAGAGGATTTCTAATACCTTTACTTTTACTCATTATTATACTTCAACAAAACAGAGACTCAAGAAACAGAATTAATTACGAATATTTTCGAGATAACGACAGAGTAAATAAACATGAAACAATAGACAATCACACCAGCGATATATATTGAACCATCACAGGTTAGCCACAACACATACTTTATCTCACATCACTAAAATGTACCTGATGAACACGGACGTTAATAATAACACCATTTGACAGCAGTTTAACAGCGCCACAGTGGGTCACGCCCATGTAGAACACATTTCAAAAAAAATTTAAAAATAGTTGTCGTCTTCGGAATTGAATAAATTATATATCTATTAAAAGGTAATAGTCTGCAGATTCAGAAAACGCAAAAAAGTAAAAATTGAACTTTTCATGATTTTGAGCCTTTCCGGAGCCCCTTAAGGGGTTGGTATCTGGTTCCTGGTTCACTACAGATAAAAACCAGGCGAGAATCACTGTTCAGACTACACCTGCACTCGTCCGTGAACATAACCTGAGACCACTGTTCTAATGATCATGTACTGTGTTCTTGACACCAGGCTTTACAGTCTCTCCTGTGACCAGGGGTCAGTGGAATGCACCTTGCAGGTCTACGGGCGAATAAACCATGTCTGTTCAATCGTCTGTAGACTGTGTGTCTGGAGACAGCTGTTCCAGTGGCTGCGGTAAGGTCCCGAGCAAGGCTACCTGCAGTACTCTGTGGCCTTCTGCGGGCACTGATGGTGAGATATCGGTCTTCTTGTGGTGTTGTACACTGTGGACGTCCCGTACTGTAGCGCCTGGACACGTTTCCTATTTGCTGGAATCGGTGCCATAATCTTGAGATCACACTTTGTGGCACACGGAGGGCCCGTGCTACGAACTGCTGTGTTTGACCAGCCTCCAATCGCCCTAGTATTCTACCCCCCATAACGTCATCAATATGTGTTCTTTGAGCCATTTTCAACACACAGTCACCATTAGCACGTCTGAAAACGTCTGCACACTTACTCGCTGCATCGTACTCAGACATGCACCAACACACCTCTGCGTATGTGGACTGCTGCCAACGCCACCGTGCGACGACCGCAGGTCAAATGCACCCCATGGTCATACCCCGAGGTGATTTAAACCCGCAAACCGCCCACCACAGCGTTGTTTCACCATGTGTCAGCATTATCCTTATGAGCATGAGTGTATATAAATGCTTATCATGACGACATGTTAACTTAACCCTTATTTCTCCAGAATGATCCAACTGCGTAAAAATGTAGCGTTAGATACTTCATATTGTGATCTCCCCACTGTCTGAAATTTAGCCAACTTGACCTCCCACTCTATAAATGTCTAAGTATTACCAAAACTATGTAGTCGCAAACTGTTATCCAACTTCAACTCGTATGCTAACCTTTGGCTTCACAGAAACTAATTTTAATCGAACTGATTTTAATACAAATTCTTCCTGTATTAAATGTGCAAATAAAGTAAAACAATTATTCCTATGAAATGACATTCCAAGACAACGATTGCGTTCAAAAGACAGAGTAAAAACTTCGCGTGATCTTCACACGTAACATTAGTCTGAAGAATACTGCGCTTAACAAGGTGAGCAATGGTTTAAAAAGGATACAATGTTAACAGAGAATTTCCATAAAAATCGACCAGCTTAATTAGTTAATATGTTAATGCATAACTTAGGTAACTCAGGGAAGTGGGGTGGTGTTTCTCTCATCTCTGGGCAAGTGAACACAGTTAAATAACTGCCAATAACCATTTCTACAGATTAGGTGCGCAGTGCTGTAGCCTTACCTCAGAACATTATTCTAAATGTGCCTTCCTTTCGCCTTTCCATATATACATCATATTCATCCTTGCAGTCTTTTATAATAAATCTTTCTTCATCTAACAGATATCACAAATCAACACAGCACCTCTAAATACGTCCATTGCCTACCACACTTCAACTAAGAACGTATCAGACGGTGCAGAGGCAAAAACTGTGCCACGAGAAGACCAAAGATTGTTTAACAGTAAAGTAACTTGCTCTCTCCCTGGCGTGCACTTCGATAACATACAGAAATTAAAATGACATGTCTACCTTACAATATAACCCGCACGACGAAATCAGCTCAACATCTAAGTCAAATTTTGTGCGTAAATAGAGGAAAAAGCCCAGAAAAAATAATGAAAAGTACTAATTCCCACAGACAGCCGATCCGGATGGCACACAATGTGGGTAAAAAAATCCCTGTATGTATCACCTGTGTTAGGCTAAACCTGTAAACGAGGACGTTATTAATACCGTCATAAAGCGATCAGCCAGGGTAATGAAAATGCGAATTTCCTGATTGATTAACTCTGTTAATTATCGACATAAGGCAAATATTTTGATACTGCGGGTCCGGCTCGTCGTGCGCCAGTGGCGTGTGTTATTCGGCTGAATGCATATTAGCACTGGCATTGTTGACGTTGGTCTGGTAGTGACGTCCGAGTCGATGCAGTGATAGCTGCGTGCAGCAGTTCCATACAGCGCAGAGCAAATTTGCGGATCAAGCTCTGTCACAAACCGCTTCTCTCCAATCACCCGAAGTGTGGCCCCTGGCTCCGTGTAATCACCAGTGACACGACTGACAATCAGACACAGAGAGAGTGGCCACTTCAGTGCTGGCATCTGAGCTAACTAGTCATGCCGTGGTGAGTGTAATCTGAATTAAATTCAGAACGTCACCTACACAAATCAAAAAGAAGTTCTGCATCACCTCGGTTCCGAGAGTTCCGGAACCTGAACAGTAAACTGGAATAGAGATCAACAATAAACATCATTTTCGCCCTTTTTATTGTTCATGAAAAAAAAAGAGCAAATGGTTCAAATGGCTCTGAGCACTATGGGACTTAACTTCTGAGGTCATCAGTCCCCTAGAAATTAGAACTACTTAAACCTAACTAACCTAAGGACATCATACACATCCATGCCGGAGGCAGGATTCGAACCTGCGACCGTAGCGGTCGCGCGGTTCCTGACTGTGGCGCCTAGAACCGCTCGGCCACCTCAACTGGCCATGAAAACCACACATTGCATATTGTCCCACCATACAGCGAGACCTTCAGAGGTGGTGGTCCAGAATCCTGTACACACCGGTACCTGTAATACGTCCCTGTAATACTTCCCTGTAATACGTTCTCTTGCATTGATACATGCCTGTATTCGTCGTGGTATAGTATCCACAATTTCATCAAGGCACTGTTGGTCCAGATTCTCCCACTTCTCAACAGTGATTCGGCGTAGATCCCTCAGAGTGGTTGGTGGGTCACGTCGTCCATAAACCGCCCTTTTCAATCTATCCCAGGCATGTTCGACAGGGTTCGTGTCTGGAGAACACGCTGGCCACTCTAGTCGAGCGATGTCGTTGTCCTGAAGGAAGTCATTCACAAGATGTGCACGATGGGGGCGCGAATTATCGTCCATGAAGACCAATGCCTCGCCAATGCTGTTCATCTCACCAAACAGAAATTCTGTGTAAACCATCCTGTATCCTTCTACAGTCGTTCAACGACGGTTCTTCCCCGTACTCTACGGCGTCATCCGCAAACAGTAGAAAATCCGTCAGATGATTTGCATATATCGACGACAAGAGCGGTCCAATCACACCTCTCTGGCGCAGTCCTGACGGTACCCTCGTCTCGGAGAACTTACTGGGTCTATTACTGGCGAGGTCTTCGAGCCACTCGCATGTCTGGGAAGCCAATACCTGTGCTCGGTCCTTCGTTAACAGTCTGCAGTGGAGCACCGTGTCAAACACTCTCCGGAAATCTAGGAATATGAAATCTGCCTGTTGCCCTTCACTTGTCGCTCGCGGGATATCGTGCGAGAAAAGTACAATCTGAGTTTCGTACAAGCGACGGTTCCTAAATCCTTATTCATTTGTGGACAGAAGCTCTCCTGCATGGAGGAAATTTATTGCATTCGAACTGAGAATGCGTTCAAGAACTCCGCAGCAAACCGATGTTAAGGATACTGGTTTGTAATTTTGCGGGTCCATTGTTTTACCATTCTCATACAAAGGAGTCACCTGCGCTTTTATCCAGTCTCTTGGGACTTTGTATTGGGCGACAGATTCGAGATAAATGGTTCAAATGGCTCTGAGCACTATGGGACTTATCATCTGAGGTCATGAGTTCCCTAGAACTTCGAACTACTAACTACTTCGAACCACTAACCTGAGGACATCACACACATCCATGCCCGAGGCAGGACTCGAACCTGCGACCGTAGCAGTCGTGCGGTTCCGGACTGAAGCGCCTAGAACCGCTCGGCCACAGCGGCCGGCTCGAGATAAATGCTAGCTATTTAAGTGGCCAATTCCGTAGTTTACTGTCTGTAAAACCGATTTTCGTTTCCGGCCGGACCTGGCAACTTATTTGTTTCCAACTCTTTCAGTTGCTTTCAAACTCCAGGGATGCCTATTTCTATGTCATCCATGTCTATGTCTTTTTGGATGGAACTGTTTTCTTTTTATTTTAGAGGTCAAGTTTTGACTTAACTGGTGCTATTCTAATTCACTTCTTATAATGGTCTAAGTTTTTCAACTGTGTATACCCGCTGTACCGAAGGTATGTCGATAGTTTAAGTTGCACAGGCCATACCAAAAAGTTATCGCCAGTCTACAAGGACATTTTTCTCACTCAGAGAGTAACAATATATATTATATGTAGATGGTACCGGAAATGTTTTATTTCCTTGTTAGAACTCATCTTTTACATGTCTAATACCACATCAATCACGGGAAGCATTATTTAGGGAAAAATGTACCACCATACTAAATGAAACTCTTCTTTTATGCGTGAAATGTTCAAAACGTCCACTTGAATGTACATTAAATGAACGTACGTAGTCTGCAAACTACTGTGAAGTGCGTGGGAGAACGTATATAACGTACGTACACACTTCGGCATGTTAAAATTTAGTGATACTTATTATGTAACATTCCACATTTTACGTAAAAGGCATCGATTCCGAAGAAAAATTATAACCTCAAGTTATATCTTTATCACAACTGCACAGATAACTATCGCGTGTGACAACGATTGGAAAAAAAATCGTCACGAATTCAATAATACACTCTAGCTAGCTATAAATTTGAATATCTAACTGAAACTACATGAAATTTTGATTACAGTTAATAATTTGACGTCGCCAGATCATAAATGAGCACAAGGTAAATATTTGTTAACTACTGAATTTAAACTGAAATTAGGTGATAATTACTGTTGGTAGCCGCTTGAAACTGAAATTGGGTGATAATTACAGGTGGTATATAGTAAGTACAAAAACTCACACTGATAGCATAAATGGAAAAGCCACGCAGAACAAAATGTATTTGATTAGTAACGTATCAGAATTCATTGTAATTAATAGAACTAATCAGTGACTATATGAAACGTGAGCTGTAACGAGCAGCATAACTCACTGCAGTCGTGTCTGTCGTCAGGTTCGTGCTCTGGGTGTAACAGAGGGATGCGGTCTTTCGCCCTTATTGTTCAGTCTACTCATCGAAGAAGCAATAACGGAAATAAAAGAAATGTTCAAGCGCGTGATTAAAATACAGGGTGAAAGAGTATTTATGATAAGATTCGCTGATGACATTGCTATCCTCAGTGAAAGTGAAGAAGGATTACAGGAGCAACTGAATAGAATGAACAGACTAATGACTACAGAATATGGTTTGAGAGTAAATTGAAGAAAGACGAAAATAATGAGTAGTAGCAGGAAAGACAACAGCGAGAAACTTATCACAATTGGAGATCACGAAGTAGCCGAAGTTATGGAATTCTGCGACACGGGCAGCAGAACTAACCCATGATGGATGGAACGAGGAGGATATAGAAAGGTGACCAACACTGGCCGTAAGAGCACTCCTGGCGAAGAGAAGTCTGCGTAGGCCTTAATTTGAGGAAGTCATTTTTCAGAATGTAGGCATAGAGCATAACACTGTATGGTAGTGAAACAGGGGCAGTGGGGAAACCGGAACAGAAAAGAATCATTTGAGGTGCGGTGCTACAGGAGAACCTTGAAAATTAGGTGGACTGATACGTTAAGGAACGATGAGGTTCTCAGCAGACTCGACGAGGAAAGGAATATGTGGAAAACACTGACAAGAAGAAGGGTAGGAAATCTGTTAAGATATGACAGAATCACTTCCATGGTACTAGAGGGAGCTATAGAGAGTAAAAATTGAAGAGGAAGACAGATTGGAATACATCTAGCAGGTAATTTGGGACGAAGGTTGAGATGAAGAGGTTGGCACGGGAGAGAAATTAGTGGCGGGCAACATCAAACCAGTCAGAAGACTGATGATTAAAAAGAAAAAAAAAGAAAGTTTGCTGTTGAAGATATTATTAATCATTCGCCTACCGCTGTAACTTGTGCCCCTTTCTGCTAAAGATTTGTAACTACTGATTTATGCCCGCCTCTGTAGCAAAGTGGTCTGCGCGGCTGACTGCCATGCGTGGAACCCAGGTTCGATTACCGGTACTGCGATGGGTTTTTCGTTGATGATCTGAACTGGGTGCTCTCAGCCTTGTCAGTTCATCTGTGGAGCTGCCTGACCAAGCAGTAGCGAAATATGACAACAGCGTTGAGACATTGAGAGCGGTGTGCTGATCCCACACCGCTCCATACAGCATGCAATGATATCTTTCGAAGAGGATGACACGGCGGTCGGTCGGTACCGATGCACCCGCTATGAGCTGTGGACGGAGTTTTACGAGTTTACGTTCTAACTTAACCCTGAAAAGTATATTCTAGTTTCGTTTGTGCCGTGAAGGCATCCCATTTTCTTTTTCCTCCCCCTCCTTTTATTTCTAAGGTTTTCTGAAATCAAACTACTCTTCGTCCTGGGCCTCTTCATTCTTTTATTTTTTCTTTCCATATTTCATCTGATCGCGTCGTCTTCAGCAAGTGAGGATAATTTTATTCTGGATATCTATTGGTGTAACTCTTGTTTGGTGGTGTATACAGTACATAGCGTTCAGACCTCTGATGAAAATTGGCTGGGCTACTAAATCACTTCATCCACCTCATTCTCCTCGTCTTCTACCCTAACAGCGGCAGCTGTTTTTTTTTATTGAACAATCTTTCGATTATTGCAACCATACGCTTTCTCAATTTGTAAATAATAGGGATTTCCTGCCTGCATTTCGTAGGCTGGCGTCTCTGGCCCGCTGTTTTGTTTTCCCCTTTTGCTTTCACAATGACCACGTACATAAGCAACTTACACTGCTGACTTACCATCGCAGTCCTTCATCTTATTATATTTAATTCTGTGTAAATTGCACTATGTATTTTAAGAGAAGGCACAACTGCATAGAACTTGGAGGACAGAAAGACAAAAATAAACTAACGAACAACAATGGCATAGGATTTTTATCTCTTCTATAGCAATGAAAATCGTTAATCAAGTGAGAATACTGCACTCAAGAAATAACGCAAATCTCCATATTCCCTTTTCTCGCAGCGCGTCTGTTTTTCCGTAATCTTCGGTAACACCATATGAGCGTGCAAAATCCATAAACGTTCTCAGAAGGAACACTTAAGCTGTCTGTAGTACATTCTCTTTCATAATACAGCGAGAATTCCCCTGGAATTTATTATTTTGTAAGAGCTCCCTTAACGTGGCTTTGTTCAGCGCCGCTGGCAAAATTCTGGAAAGTGAAAATGTACTCCTCCTCTTCCAAAAACGATTTGAAATTGTGTGGAGAAAATATCGGGATTACGATTAAAATTAGCCTTTCCCATTTCTGTTTGTTTCGCGTTTGAAGAGGTTTTACCGGGAAGGGCATTTAGCTCTCCTTTACACAGTGGGATGCAAGGGGAATGCCTAATTAAGTTGAGAATAATCAAGTGCCCTGCGAATTGTTTCGGCGAACTCAAAGCGCTGTGGTTCTTGTTTCTTAGGACGAGGAATGTTTGATAAGGCACCAGGCATTAGCGTTACCAACACTTAGCCATTCTTTTATTATGGCTTGCATTTGCGTGAGTATCTGAGTATTGCGTTTGAATAATCAAAACGGTTTTATTTTCACGTCGTGGATGATTATATTGGATTCAGTTGCGATTGCGAGGCTATGTCCTTTGCAGAGTATCTGTTATTGTCTGCATTAAGGTTTATTACTGTTGACGTGGCTTGATTATGTATCAAAATGAAAAGGGGACGGATACAACGAATGCCCAACTGTCGTAGATGTAAAAGTCGAGCTTGATAGTAAAAACGTTGAAAATTTATCTCTTAGTACATTCTTAATTAAAGTTTTTTTTAAGAGTAGCGGACTAATTATATGAATAACGGGGGTGAGCTGGTTGGTCCTCGTCCTGCCCCTGGATTACTATTCAAGGTGTGAATAGTAAACTGAACGCCAGCACGTAGCGATGGCCGAACGCCTCTGTGCCTCCCGGCCTCGCCAGATAAGCAAGAAGAAGTCTGCGTAGGCAAATTTACGTGAGTGCAGATCGGGCAAATCTGCTATATAGATGTTGAAGAGCCAGGGAGCTAAGACTGATCCTTGCGGAAGACCATTTTGAAGGGTATGGCACTTGCTGGTTTCACCAACAGATGATTTAGCTATTACAGCGCAATGTAACTCATTTGAAAACCTGGAATCAACTCTAAATGAAGATCTAGCTACACTGAAAAAATACTATACATCTCAAAATCAATGTGACAAAAACAGTAAGCACAGTCATGCATCTAAACAACAAGGAAGCGAGAAGGGAACTGCGCCTGGTTATAAATGGTAAAGCTGTCAGCCACGAGAATTTCCCAAAATATCTCGGTATTAAGCTAGATCGCAGCATGACTTTCAGACAGCACCTAACTGATACTGCCCAAAAGCTAAAGACGAGAAATAACCTGCTCAACAGACTGGCAGGCACCACTCGGGGTTGTGATGCTGCCACTCTACGAACTGCTGCACTGGAACTGGTGAATAGCGCTGCAGAATACTGTGCCCCAGTATGGAGCAGAAGCCCGCACGCAAAAAAAGTGGATGTACAACTAAATGCCACTCTGAGAACCGTCACCGGCACTCTCCGGCCAACCACCGTTGAGTGGTTTCCGGTGCTGGCACACATTGCTCCTGCTTCCATACGTAGAGAGAAAGCGACCCGGGACATAGAAGAAAAAACTGAAGCAAACCCAAGGTTACCCATACATGCCGACATGGCAGGACCCACGAGACTCGAGTCCAGGAAACCTATCGTCTGGAGGTGAACATTGGGCACAGAGGGTCTCGATGCTGAATGGAAGAACGCACGGCAGGGTCTGAGAAGAGGCGTCGTGGAAAACCATCACCTAATCCACGACCCAACCAAAAGGGTTGAAGGCTTCAATCTCAACAGGAAACACTGGTCGGCTCTAAACAGGTTTCGCACGGGAGTTGAACGATGCAGACAGCGAACAACCAAATGGGGCTATACAAACGATTCGTGTTGCGACTGTGGCGAGGTACAAGCAATGGACCATCTTCTGGTTTGTAACATTCGTGGTTTCAGAGACGGCTCTCTGATGTCGCTTCACAAGTTAACGCACAATGCCAGCAAATGGCTCCATAGTCTTAATGTTACTGTGTAATTAACTGTGTTTCCCTGACATAACTGTAATGTAATAACCGATATAATTTGTTTCCACATTGTAAGTTCCAAACGTTTATTGTGATTTACATTAATCTTATCTGTTCTTTGTAAAATGTATCTGGCAGATCGAACGAGAAATAAATAATAATATGTGAATAACACATTCCCAACGTTGGTCCTACGCTAAGAAAAGAAACGAAATAGAGAGGGAAAAAATGAAAAACTGTTCTGCACTGGATTTTGCGCTGTTTTCATTACATCTACACTCCTGGAAATTGAAATAAGAACACCGTGAATTCATTGTCCCAGGAAGGGGAAACTTTATTGACACATTCCTTGGGTCAGATACATCACATGATCACACTGACAGAACCACAGGCACATAGACACAGGCAACAGAGCATGCACAATGTCGGCACTAGTACAGTGTATATCCACCTTTCGCAGCAATGCAGGCTGCTATTCTCCCATGGAGACGATCGTAGAGATGCTGGATGTAGTCCTGTGGAACGGCTTGCCATGCCATTTCCACCTGGTGCCTCAGTTGGACCAGCGCTCGTGCTGGACGTGCAGACCACGTGAGACGACGCTTCATCCAGTCCCAAACATGCTCAATGGGGGACAGATCCGGAGATCTTGCTGGCCAGGGTAGTTGACTTACACCTTCTAGAGCACGTTGGGTGGCACGGGATACATGCGGACGTGCATTGTCCTGTTGGAACAGCAAGTTCCCTTGCCGGTCTAGGAATGGTAGAACGATGGGTTCGATGACGGTTTGGATGTACCGTGCACTATTCAGTGTCCCCTCGACGATCACCAGTGGTGTACGGCCAGTGTAGGAGATCGCTCCCCACACCATGATGCCGGGTGTTGGCCCTGTGTGCCTCGGTCGTATGCTGTCCTGATTGTGGCGCTCACCTGCACGGCGCCAAACACGCATACGACCATCATTGGCACCAAGGCAGAAGCGACTCTCATCGCTGAAGACGACACGTCTCCATTCGTCCCTCCATTCACGCCTGTCGCGACACCACTGGAGGCGGGCTGCACGATGTTGGGGCGTGAGCGGAAGACGGCCTAACGGTGTGCGGGACCGTAGCCCAGCTTCATGGAGACGGTTGCGAATGGTCCTCGCCGATACCCCAGGAGCAACAGTGTCCCTAATTTGCTGGGAAGTGGCGGTACGGTCCCCTACGGCACTGCGTAGGATCCTACGGTCTTGGCGTGCATCCGTGCGTCGCTGCGGTCCGGTCCCAGGTCGACGGGCACGTGCACCTTCCGCCGACCACTGGCGACAACATCGATGTACTGTGGAGACCTCACGCCCCACGTGTTGAGCAATTCGGCGGTACGTCCACCCGGCCTCCCGCATGCCCACTATACGCCCTCGCTCAAAGTCCGTCAACTGCACATACGGTTCACGTCCACGCTGTCGCGGCATGCTACCAGTGTTAAAGACTGCGATGGAGCTCCGTATGCCACGGCAAACTGGCTGACACTGACGGCGGCGGTGCACAAATGCTGCGCAGCTAGCGCCATTCGACGGCCAACACCGCGGTTCCTGGTGTGTCCGCTGTGCCGTGCGTGTGATCATTGCTTGTACAGCCCTCTCGCAGTGTCCGGAGCAAGTATGGTGGGTCTGACACACCGGTGTCAATGTGTTCTTTTTTCCATTTCCAGGAGTGTAGGTTTCCCACCTTTACATAACAGTTAGTTTACTGCTCAACATATTGATTAGCTCACTCATTTAGTTCTTACCATGAATTTTACCTGCTTCTAACATTCTTCTTTAGGTCCGCACACCTCGAATTGCTCACACGAACTTTTACTTGTTTGTTACAAATTGGATTGGAACTGCTGTCTTTAATTTACGCCGGTACGGTAGAACGAGCTTTGGTCCACTGTGAACTGCACGAAGCAATCGATGACAGACCCGTCGCTCCAAGGCACCCTTGCTTTCTTAAAAAGAGTGAAATCTTGATACATTGTAGTCAGCTACTGTGAACGACCATGAACTGTAGGTCGTCAAGATACCTGTGGGAGCCGAGAAAGAGTCATACTAGTGTCTGGCAAGAGTCAAACAAATCGGTAGTCAAACAAATCGAGAGTCAACCAAGAGTCAGCGAAATCAAGAGTCATGCAAGCATCAAGCAAGTGGTCCACAAAACTACCGTCCAATATCCTTGACATCGATTTTGTTGTAGAATCTTACAATGTAATCTGAGCTGAGACACTGTGGTATCTCGAGCAGAATAATCTCCTCCGTGCCAGTCAGCATGGATTCCGAAAACATCGATCATGTGAAACCCAACTCACTTGTCTCACACGACATGCTGAAAGCTTTAGATCAAGGGAGTCAGGTAGATGCACTATTTCTTGATTTCAGAAAAGGTTTTGACTCAGTATCACACCTACCCTTATTGTTAAAAGTACGATCATGTGGGGTATCAAGTGAATTTTATGACTGGATTGAGGATTTTTTGGTAGGGAGGGCGCAACATGTTATCTTGGACAGAGAGTAATCGTCAGATGTAGAAGTAACACCGGCTGTCACCGTCAGATGTGGAAGTAACTTCAGATGTGCCCCAGGGGTGTGTGTTGGGACCCTTGCTCTTCATGTTGTAAATTAATAACCTTGTAGACAATATTAATAGCAATCTCAGACATATTACAGGTGATGCAGTTATCTGTAATGAAGTACTGTCTGAGAGAAGCTTCATAAATATTCTGTCAGATCTTGATAAGATTTCAAAGTGATACTTAGACTAGCAACTTGCTTTAAGTGATTGGCGACTCCATGGCGTGTTGTGTGCATCACGACCAAATAGTGGATAGAATTGGAAGGAAAATCAGCATTGGCCGTATTTTGTTGTTTTATTGTCAGCAAAATCGATTTTCGGTTACTTAGTGACCATCCTCAGTGCTGCAATATACAAGTGGTAGGCACTGGTATCAAGAGCACCGAATTACACAGCATCACCGTGTCGGGAGGTCTTCCGGCACGAAGGAGACGACGTCCCTCGGCGCTGTGGTATTTTGACACGCGGTCTCCTCTGCGCGCAGAGCGAGGTTGCCGGAGGCACCTGTGGGGACTTGGGGCTCCTGTCCCCTGCTCCTCTCCACGCAGAGAGGCTCTCGCAGCGCCCGCCAGCGCCTGAGGACGCTGCAGCCCGCGGCGCCGCGCCCTCGTTACGCACGACGCGACACGCGCCGAGCACGCGCGTCTTGCCCACACTGTCGCCGCAACAGCAGGCTGCAAACACCGCGCCCCGCGCCACTGCTCGTTTCACGACACGACACGAACCTCAACATCTCTGTCTCTGTTACGTGAAACGTGGCAACGTTGAAATCGTCAGCTACTCAAGCTGTATTTACACTACAGGCCATTAAAATTGCTACACCAAGAAGGAATGCAGATGATAAACGGGTATTCATTGGTCAAATATATTATACTAGAACTGACATGTGATTAAATTTTCACCCAATTTGGGTGCATTGATCCTGAGAAATCAGTACCCAGAACAACCACCTCTGGCCGTAATAACGGCCTTGATACGACTGGACATTAACTCAAACAGAGCTTGGATGGTGTGTACAGTTAGGTACAGCTGCCCATGCAGCTTCAACACGATACCACAGTTCATCCAGAGTAGTGACTACTGTATTGTGACGAGCCAGTTGCTCGGCCACCATTGACCAGACGTTTTCAATTGGTGAGTGATCTGAAGAGTGTGCTGGCCAGGGCAGCAGTCGAACATATTCTGTATCCAGAAAGGCCCGTACAGGACCTGCAACATGCGGTCGTGCATTATCCTGCTAAAATATAGGGTTTCGCAGCGATCGAATGAAGGGTAGAGCCACGGGTCGTAACACATCTGAAGTGTAACGTCCACTGTTCAAAGCGCAGTCAATGCGAACAAGAGGTGACCCAGACGTGTAACCAATGGCACCCCATACCATCACGCAAGGTGATACACCAGTATGGCGATGACGAATACACGCTTCCAACGAGCGTTCACCGCGATGTCGCCAAACACGGATGCGACCATCATGGTGCTGTAAACAGAACCTGGATTCAACCGGAAAAATGACGTTTTGCAATTCGTGCACCCAGGTTCGTCGTTGAGGCGCTCCTGTCTGTGATACAGCGTCAAGGGTAACCGCAGCCATGGTCTCCGAGCTGATAGTCCATGCTGCTGCAAACGTCGTCGAACTGTTCGTGGAGATGGTTGTTGTCTTGCAAACGTCCCCATGTGTTGACTCAGAGATCGAGACGTGGCTGCACGATCCGTTACAGCCATGCGGATAAGATGCCTGTCATCTCGACTGGCCGTTGGGATCCAGCACGGCGTTCCGTATTACCCTCCTGAACCCACCGATTCCATATTCTGCAAACAGTCGTTGGATCTCGACCGACGCGAGCAGCAATGTCGAAATACGATAAACCGCAATCGCGATATGCTACAATCCGACATTTGCCAAAGTCGGAAACGTGATGATACGCATTTCTCCTCCTTACACGAGGCACCAAAACGACGTTTCCCCAGCCAACGCCTGTCAACTGCCGTTTGTGTGTGAGAAATCGGTTGGAAACTTTCCTCATGTCAGCACGTTGACCGCGTGGGATTAGCCGAGCAGTCTAAGGCGCTGCAGTCATGGACTGTGCGGCGGGTCCCGGCGGAGGTTGAGATTCCTCCCTCGGGCATGGGTGTATGTGTTTGTCCTTAGGATAATTTTGGTTAAGTAGTGTGTAAGCTTACGGACTGGTGATCTTAGCTGTTAAGTCCCACAAGATTTGACACACATCATCATCACATCAGCACGTTGTAGGTGTCGCCACCGGCGCCAACCTCGTGTGAATGCTCTGAAATGCTAATCATTTGCGTATCACAGCATCTTCTTCCCGTCGGTTGAATTTCGCGTCTGTAGCACGTCATCTTCGTGGTGTAGCAATTTAAATGACCAGTAGTGTACATTGTATATCCTCTTTACTTCTACCACCGTCAGTTATTTTACCCCCAAATACGAAAACTCATATACTACTTTAAGTGTCCCATTTCCTAATCTATTTCCCTCAGCATCAAAAAATGGTTCTGAGCTCTGTGGGACTCAACTTCTGAGGTCATCAGTCCCCTAGAACTTAGAACTACTTAAACCTAACTAATCTGCGGACATCACACACATCCATGCCCGAGGCAGGATTCGAACCTGCGACAGTAGCGATCGCGCGGTTCCAGTCTGTAGCGCCTAGAACCGCTCGGCCACCCCGGCCGGCCGCTCATCATCGCCCGATTTAATTCGGCTACGTTCCGTTATCCTCCTTTTACTTTTGATGATCTTAATGCAACTAAAAGTACACAGTGGTGTGATTTTATTCCTATTATCTCCTTTAAGCTGGCTTCTGCTACCTCAGGCTCCCTCCTCAAACGGTTCGGTGGAGCATCGTCTACGTCCTGTTCAGCTTTTGCACGCTCTTACGGAGACAACCTATGTGGTCCTCTGCTTTGGGCCACTCTTTGTGTCAGCACTGTGGTTGTCCTCCGGAGAGCTGCTGGGTGGTAGCGGGTGCGCATCGCGGGGCAGCTGCCCCTGCAGACGGCGACGCTCTGAGGCCAGTCATTAGCACCGCCAGACACTTGGCGCCCCTGCGCGACCTGCGGAACGTGACTCGGGCCGCGCGGGGACGACGTCTTCGCCATTAGCGACAAGTCGCCTCGCCTTCCCTTCCCTTTCCTTGCGCCGCTGTTAATTGCTGTCATTACAGGCGTTCGTTCCGGACTCCACGTGGCGCGCACGCGTTCCTCCGCCAGACGACCGCGCACAGCGCACTGCGTTAATGCGATTAAGGGATCCTGCGCTCCTCCCCGAAACCGTTTTTCCCTGATAAAAAAAAATGCCAATTATCCGTGGACTGCTGTTCGTTATTTGCCGACCAGCTGGACGGGGAAAGAGCGAAAGAGAGAGTAAAAATAAAAATCTATATATATCTATATAGCCGTATCAGAAAATAATGCTAATCCTGAAATAATGATTCGCCAATAGCGGCTCTGCGACTCAACCTTTTTTTTTTGCGTGTGGAATTGGCCGTTTCGTCTAATAAATAAAACACCGAAATGGCCTGGCGGGGGTGCTTATCCTCTTTGACAACTCTACGGACAAAGAGGACGAAAAGCGAAAAAAACGGCAAATATACATACAGAACTACGTCCTCTCCGACAGACAGCATTTGCGGCCATTAAAAGTATTACTTGGAGTGTCTTATTACGTTCAACTCTTTTATTCCTGAAAGCGGCTTGTGCCGGCCTGGAAGAGGAGCGGGAACAAGACGGAATCCTCTCAGAAGCGCCGCTGGAAGCGGATCCTCTGGAAACAATCGCAAGCTGTTCCGGACGGTCCTGGCTCCGTTCGGCGGACAGCGACGTACGAGAGGATATTTCCGGCGCGAATCGTCAGAAGCAGAAGTCTTTGGGAGGCCGCTTTCGTCCAACTCTCCTCTCGGCGCAGCGAACTGCGCATTAAAGTGATGACGGCCGTCATATCGTCTACCAGTTACGTTAACTGCTGTGCACTTTCCGTAGTACACCCAGAAACAGTAATTAGGAACAAACCCTCTCAAAATCTCTCTCTCTCTTGAGAAAAGGGGGGACATCTGCATTGTCGAGCACAGCCGTTCTATTACGCTCGTACAGCGTCTGTTTCTGATTAGCGAGGAGAAGATAATTAGCAGTACGAGGGTCTTTGGATCACGTCTTGTGTTGTGCAGTTCGCTATGTGTAGATCAGAGAAAGAGTATTTCCGGTGGCGGCATATTTGCTGGACTGCTAAAGTAACACGTAGCGAACAGCTTCTCTTTCGTGCTTCCAAATCAAAATAAATAACTCATATATGTTTGTTTGCATGGCCATCTTCCGCAGTAGCTACTGGTTTTTCCGTCTTAAGCTAACTGCAGTTAAAGAGAATTCTTAACCAGCCGCGTTTCGCTGTTATTTAGAAAGCGTCTTCTGGAAATATGGTATACGTTATATGCCTCTACATTTTGGTATTTATAGGTAAAACAGTATTTCTTTATAACACTGGTGTACAATTTACTTACCGTGTCTTTGCCTCTTGTTTAAATATTCTAAATTCCGCTGCCATCTTCTTCGTTGTTAGTGAAGGTTAAGATCGAAAACTTTTTCGTACATCCACTTATCGCAATTTTTCGTGTTTTTTAATCTGATTTTTATTACGCTGTATTTGTGTTTTTCTGTTTCACGTCATTTTTGTGTACTTTGCAAGAGGACTAGTTACTATTCTGAGACTGTTAGACCTCGGAAGCAATCAACGAACTTCGTTTTCACTACGGGCATAATTACTGATACCACTCTACTTTTTTCTTGACTCAGCCTATATCTGACGCACAGCTCGTTACATTTGTTTATTTTGTGGCTCAACAGCCAATACGAGCAGCAGATGGTATATCCTTTGAAGGTCTACTTGCATTTTGCCTCAGTTTTGTAGCTCACAGCATCATCCGAGAAAAGCCGCACGGACCTTCTAACGTATCATGTAGGATATATATACATGGTGAATCACCTAAAACTTGCATCGCAAATATTTCGATAATGGAAGGCGCCATTAATACACGGATTTCACAGATTGGAATGGTATGTAGGGGCTCACTTTTTGCAGCCCATACAAAGAGTACTATGAGTTTCAAACGTGTATTTATTTTTAAAACGGTACAAATAGTCAATGGAACAATACTTATTAACGGTACCACAATCAAAGTAGATGGACTTAGAACGTCAAAGGTGTTTGTTACAGGGATCTAGTGCAAGCAGTTCACGAGATATCGTGATTTGAACATTGTAAACACGGACAGATGTTTGTTGCATATTGTACCACAAACGACTGTTAAAATCAGTGTGTAGATTGTATGAGACTGGCGACATACCGTCAGACTTTCGAGAAAGCATTATTCACACAATTCCGAAGATAGCAAGTGCCGATAAGAGAGAAAATTTCCGCACAATCATCTTGAAAGCTCATACATCCAACTTGCTCACTAGAACAATGTACAGAAAAATGGAAAAGAAAATTGAGACTCTGTTAGATGAGGATCAGGTAAAGGCACCAGCGAGTTCTGAGGTTGCGGTTGATAATGGAAGCGAGATTGAAGAAAAATGAAGGCACGTTCATTGTGTCTGTCGACCTGCGAAAAGCGTTGGACAACGTAAAATGGTTCAAGATGTTCGAAATTCTGAGAAAAATCGGGGTAACCTACAGGGATAGACAGAAAACATACAATATGTACAAGAAGCATGAGGGAACAGTAAGAATGAAAGACCGAGAACAAAGTTCTCGGATTGAAGAGCGTGTTAGGCAGCAGTGTAGTCTTTCGCCCCTACTGATTAATCTATACATCGAATAAGCAATAAAGGATATAAAAGAAAGGTTCAAGAATGCGATTAAAATTCAGAGTGAAAGGTTATCAATGATAAGATTGCTATGCTCAGTGAAAGTGAAGAAGTATTACAAGATGTATTGAATGGAATGAACAGTGTAATGGGCAAGGAATAAGGACTGAGAGTAAATCGAAGATAGAGAAAAGTAATGAGAAGCAAGAGAAATGAAAACAGAGAGAATTGTAACATCAGAGTTGGGGATCACGAAAAAGACGAAGTTAAGGACTTCTGCTACCTGGGCGGCTAAATAGCCCATGACGGACGGAACAGGGAGGAGATAAAAAGCAGACTAGTACGTGCAAGAAACGGAATTCCTAGACAAGAGAAGTGTGTTGGTATCAAACATAAGTGTTAATTTGGGGAAGCTATTTCTGAGAATGTACGTAGCATGGTAGCGAGACATGGACCTTGGGAAAACCGTAACAATAGAGAATCGAAGCCTTTGAGATGTTGTGGTACAGAAAAGTGTTAGGACTGGTAAGGTAAGGAATGAGAAGGTTCTCTAGAACCGGTGTGGAAAGGAACATACGAAAACCACGGACTAGAACAAGGATCAGGAAGCTAGGACATGTGTTAAGACATCACGGAATAACTGCAGAGGAAGAGAGAGATTGGAATAAATCCAGCAAATAATTGAGGACGCAGGCTGCAAGTACCACAGAAAACCAGCCACAAAACTGATAACAAAAAAAGAAAAGTAGAAATGAATCTGAATTTCACATGGTTGCGTATGTGCAGCCCTACACAGATATTAATACGTCTCCGGAGATATATTGTTGTCAAATGGGACATTGCCTATGACAAAGGTGTAGGCAATAGCTCTGTGAGGCGTGGCACGTGAAGAACCAATGTACCCTCAAATCCTCTGCTCAAAATGACTATCAGCAACGTCAACACAGGCTTGCTGTCTGCCACGCAACAACTGCTGCACACGTTCTCGCATTTCAGCGGAAATAGCAGCGCAGGCAGCAGTAATATACCGTTTCATATCATCTGTAATTGTTTGAAGAGGATGGCATCTATTGGGCTACACTTAAGCCCACGCGGTACACGAACGAACGGTATACTTCCTACATCATCATAAAGCATCAGCATGTCTGCTTTTTTCGCACTGGGAAATACCATCATCCAAGTACATCCTACTTTCACCTGTATAACAAATGGCTCTGAGCACTATGCGACTTAACTTCTGAGGTCATCAGTCGCCTAGAACTTAGAACTAATTAAACCTAACTAACCTAAGGACATCACACACATCCATACCCTAGGCAGGATTCGAACCTGCGACCGTAGTGGTCGCTCGGTTCCGGACTGTAGCGCCCAGAACCGCACGGCCACTCCGGCCGGCCCAGCATAACACAATACGTGACTGAATCACCGCAATGCAATCGCAGTATACATACAACGCATAGTAAACAAACGTAACATCGTCGCCTGGCATGTAAGCAATAGGATGGAACAAGCAGCTGTCGGTGTTTACAATGCTCGCAATACGATAAATCGTAAACGGCTTGCTCTAACTTCCTGCGACAAACACCACTGACATTATCATTTACACTACTTGAAGGATTTACTGACAGCAGGCATTGTTCCACTTAAAATGCAAAAAAAAAAAAAAAAAAAAAAAAAAAACTGTACTTTCGTCAACGTCTCAAAATCTGTGTATTGGCCGCAGATAGGCCCCCTCGGCTACGATTCTGTGAAAACTGATAATTGATAGTGCCTTCCATGCCCGAAATCCGAAATATATGGGTGCAAGTGTTAGTTGATTCACCCTTTATATATATGGTGTGAACAACAGTGGTCGTATGACACTGGCCTGGGATACACACGACTTTACTTTTACGTCTGAAAATTTCTCTCGATTAAGGGTGGACGTTGATGAAATTGACAAGAAGCGTCATTTTTCGATTTATTTTTTATTTGTTAGTACAACACATAGACAATAATTTCCCAAGGTTACAATGTTGAAGTCGCATTTAAAGCGCCTGAAAA
Organism: Schistocerca nitens; assembly: GCF_023898315.1. NCBI lineage: Eukaryota > Metazoa > Arthropoda > Insecta > Orthoptera > Acrididae > Schistocerca > Schistocerca nitens. The sequence goes on along the minus strand of NC_064614.1, from coordinate 85,933,709 downwards.
TTAATTAAAAGTGTTACGCGGTCTCCCTGCCACGCCCACGTTTTGAAGCAGCACTTCAATACCACCTCAGTGAACAACGATTCTGTGTATTACTTTCAACCAAACGTGTGCGGGATACATCTAGAAGGCCATGATACATACTCTTTGTTTTTATAGATCATCTTTGGCCGAACCTGCACTTCTCAAAAAGTGTGTTCATGGCAAAACCCAAAATCCAAATGAGTCTCTAAATTCACTCATATGGAAACGATGCCCTAAAATCACATTTGCATTTGCTACAGTTGTCCGTATAACAACTTATTGTGCAGTTATTGAATTTAATGATGGGAACGTCGGGAGGATGAAGGTATTGGAACGAAAGGGCTTTAAGATAGGAAATTTTACTCAAGACGTCCTGAGAAAAATGGATTTACAGCGCATCTCTGCAGCTGAAAAGTCAGTTGAAACCTGGTAAAGAAAAGGACAGACAATAAGGAACCAGAAGAGAAGCCTTGAAGGGAAAGACGACCCAGAGTACAAATGTGGTCCCTTCTGAAGAAGTGGACATAAGAAAAAAGTTAGGTTGAACTTTAAATTTAGTTTCCTGAAAAGTTTGTTTTTTAACGTTTATGCACCTTTTCCTCAGATTCTATGTATGCTAGAATTATGAAATGTTGTACACATATTTCTACAAAGCTAATGAACGTTGTCTTAACAGCAAATTTTGAAATTCTGATTGCAAAGTGCTTGGAATTTTGCACGAATTTAAAACTATACTTGTGGAATTATAATTAAAAAATTATGAAAATTCTCCTATTTGACCTATTACAGAAACCTCAAGAGAGAAGCTTACAACATATAAAGAGATGAAACAGAGAAATTTTTGTACAAATCTCTTGAATACTTTCTGAGAAAAAGAAACATATATTATTTTTTGTAAATAAAACTTCATATTTAATCCAATAACGAGTTGATTATATATAATTAAAGGATTTTATACGTAAGTGTGTTACTTTCATGTAAAGCGTGGTACCAAATTTCATTGCTATATCTCCGAAACTTTGTATTTCGGGCGTTTTTGAAATCGTGTGTGGTTTTCATCAAAGAATGACATGCTGTATTGTACACTACTGGCCATTAAAATTGCTACACCACGAAGATGACATGCTACAGACGCGAAATTTAACTGACACGAAGAAGATACTGTGATATGCAAATTATTAGCTTTTCAGAGAATTCACACAAGGTTGGCGCCGGTGGCAACACCTACAACGTGCTGACACGAGGAAAGTTTCCAACCAATTTCTCATACACAAACAGCAGTTGACCGGCGTTGCATGGTGAAACATTGTGAAGCCTCGTGTAAGGAGGAGAAATGCGTACCATCACCTTTACGACTTTGATAAAGGTCGGATTGTGGCCTATCGCGATTGCGGTTTATCGTATTGCGACATTGCTGCTCGCGTTGGTCGAGATCGAATGACTGTTAGCAGAATATGGAATCGATGGATGCAGGAGGGTAATACGGAACACCGTGGTGCATCCCAACGGCCTCGTATCTCTAGCAGTCAAGATGACAGGCATCTTATACACAAGGCTGTAACGGATCGTGCAGCTACGTCTCGATCCCTGAGTCAACAGATGGGGACGTTTGGAAGACAACCATCTGCACGAACAGTTCGACGACGTTTGCAGCAGCATGGACTATCATCTCGGAGGCCATGGCTGTGGTTACGCTTGACGCTGCATTACAGACAGGAGCGCCTGCGATGGTGTACTCAACGACGAACCTGGGTGCACGAATTGCTAAACGTCATTTTTTCGGATGAATCCAGGTTCTGTTTACAGCATCATGATGGTCGCATCCGTGTTTGTCGACATCGCGGTGAACGCACATTGGAAGCGTGTGTTCGTGATCGCCATACTGGCGTATCACCCGGCGTGATGGTATGGGGTGCCATTGGTTACACGTCTCGGTCACCTCTTGTTCGCATGCACGTTACATTTCAGATGTGTTACGACCCGTGGCTCTACCCTTCATTCGATCCCAACGAAACCCTACATTTCAGCAGGATAATGCACGACCGCATGTTGCACGTCCTGTACGGACCTTTCTGAATACAGAAAATGTTCGACTGCTGCCCTGATCAGCACATTCTCCAGATCTCTCACCAATTGAAAACGTCTGGTCAATGTGGGCCGAGCAACTGGCTCGTCACAATACGCAAGTCACTGCTCTTGATGAACTGTGGTATCGTGTTGAAGCCGCATGGGCAGCTGTATCTGTAGACGCCATCCAAGCTCTGTTTGACTCAATGCCCAGGCGTATCGAGGCCGTTATTACGGCCAGAGGTGGTTGTTCTGGGTACTGATTTCTCAGCATCTATGCACCCAAATTGAGTGAAAATGTAATCACATGTCAGTTCTAGTATAATATATTTGTCCAATGAATACCCATTTATCATCTGCATTTCTTCTTGGTGTAGCAATTTTAATGGCCAGTAGTGTATTTGTTAGGAACTCCTCGCTAAAATCACAAATCTCGTCTGATATTTCGTACACTCGTATTTTGTTCACAAGGCAATTTCACGGACCTGTACCGAACGCCTTCCGAAAGTGTGAAGCGGGACAACAATCCCTCCCCCTGCGCTCTTGCGGAAACGCAGTGCGTGCCTTTCGTCACGGAACGACATAATCCCGCCGAAATCTGCTGCTGAATTTTTTTCCCTTGCCGGCCACGTTTCAGCAGTGAGGTCCGGCTCTCAAGTACCGCGGGGCCGATTACTTGGGAAGAAGAAAAATTCGGGAGCCTAATGGCCACTTCCCCCCTGACCGGCCAATCGGGATAGTCACAACACGCGGGCCTCCGATAACTCGGCTTAAAACGCGACGCACGGAGAAACCGCAGAAGGAAAACACTGCTGCTTGGCACGGCGGTCACGGAAGCCCGGCCGCACTCCGCCCCTTTCTGCCTCCCCCCCTCCCCCTATCCGCACGCGGAGTCTGACTTGCTTCCGACCCCCGCTCCCGTACCCCTCCACTATCGTCTGACCCTCGCGGCCACTTGTTTTTACAGCCGCCGCCGCTGTTGTAAAAACGAAATCATGTCCAGAATAATTATTCCGGCATTCCCGGTCCCCTGGCCGTCGCCGCCGTGCTCTCCCCCCCCCCTCTCCCCCGCAGCGCGCTTTCGGCGGCTAATTAATGCAATGAAAACACGCGCCGTCCAGAAGGTGCCGGCGTAACGCTGCCGACACGATGTACGCTTGTGTGGAGACGCGCGCGTGGGCGACTTTTACCTCCGCGTCGCTGTGCGGGCGACATTTTAATAAAGTCGATGGTCTCTCCCTTTCTACGGCTCTCTCTCTGGTAACTCGGCGCTTTGTGGGCGGCAGACACGCCCGGAAGGAGGGGTAAAAAGGGCGCGATTCTATATACGTCGTCTCTGTGGGCCCCATTCCTTCCGTTTTTGATGTAACTAGCAGAGCCCGACGTCAGAGGCCCACCTGTTCATCGCTGAAAAGGGTCTCGTCAGGTGTATTCCAGGTAAATGTGATAGGACCGTTATTGTACACATGGCTACTGTACAGGGTGTTAAAAAAAGGTACAGACAAACTTTCAGGAAACATTCCTCACACACAAAGAAAGAAAATATGTTATGTGGACATGTGTCAGGAAACGCTTACTTTCCATGTTAGAGCTCGTATTATTACTTCTCTTCAAATCACATTAATCATGGAATGGAAACACACAGCAACAGAACGTACCAGCGTGACTTCAAACACTTTGTTACAGGAAATGTTCAAAATGTCCTCCGTTAGCGAGGATACATGCATCCATCCTCCGTCGCATGGAATCCCTGATGCGCTGATGCAGCCCTGGAGAATGGCGTATTGTATCACAGCCGTCCACAATATGAGCACGAAGAGTCTCTACATTTGGTACCGGGGTTGCGTAGACAAGAGCTTTCAAATGCCCCCATAAATGAAAGTCAAGAGGGTTGAGGTCAGGAGAGCGTGCAGGCCATGGAATTGGTCCGCCTCTACCAATCCATCGGTCACCGAATCTGTTGTTGAGAAGCGTACGAACACTTCGACTGAAATGTGCAGGAGCTCCATCGTGCATGAACCACATGTTGTGTCGTACTTGTAAAGGCACATGTTCTAGCAGCACAGGTAGAGTATCCCGTATGAAATCATGATAACGTGCTCCATTGAGCGTAGGTGGAAGAACATGGGGCCCAATCAAGACACCAACAATGCCTGCCCAAACGTTCACAGAAAATCTGTATTGATGACGTGATTGCACAATTGCGTGCGGATTCTCGTCAGCCCACACATGTTGATTGTGAAAATTTACAATTTGATCACGTTGGAATGAAACTTCATTCATAAAGAGAACATTTGCACTGAAATGAGAATTGACACATTGTTGGATGAACCATTCGCAGAAGTGTACCCGTGGAGGCCAATCAGCTGCTGTAGTGCCTGCACACGCTGTACATGGTACGGAAACAACTGGTTCTCCCGTAGCACTCTCCATACAGTGACGTGGTCAACGTTACCTTGTACAGCAGCAACTTCTCTGACGCTGACATTAGGGGTATCGTCAACTGCACGAAGAATTGCCTCGTCCGTTGCAGGTGTCCTCGTCGTTCTAGGTCTTCCCCAGTCGCGAGTCATAGGCTGGAATGATCCGTGCTCCCTAAGACGCCGATCAATTGCTTCGAACGTCTTCCTGTCGGGACACCTGCGTTCTTGAAATCTGTCTCGATACAAACGTACCGCGCCACGGCTATTGCCCAGTGCTAATCCATACTTCAAATGGGCATCTGCCAACTGCGCATTTGTAAACATTGCACTGACTGCAAAAACACGTTCGTGATGAACACTAACCTGTTGATGCTACGTACTGAGGTGCTTGATGCTAGTACTGTAGAGCAATGAGTCGCATGTCAACACAAGCACCGAAGTCAACATTACCTTCCTTCAATTGGGCCAACTGGCGGTGAATCGAGGAAGTACGGTACATACTGACGAAACTAAAATGAGCTCTAACATGAAAATTAAGCGTTTCCGGACACATGTCCACATAACATCTTTTCTTTATTTGTGTGTGAAGAATGTTTCCTGAAAGTTTGGCCGTACCTTTTTGTAACACCCTGTATAATGAGGAGACGAGCTACTGTGTACTGAGGAGACGAGTCATCGGACAGCGATATGCACATATAAAGATGGCGGTAGTATCTCGTACACAAGATATAAAAGGACAGTGCATTCGCGGAGCGGTCATTTGTACTCAGGTGAGTCATGTGAAAAGTTTCCTGGCACGATTATGGGCGCAAGACGGGAATCAACAAGATAAGCAGGGGACATTCGGTTTCGGAAATCGTTAGGGAATTCAGTATTCCGAGAACCACAGACTCAAGAGTGTGCCGAGAATGCCAGATTTCAGGTATTATCTCTCACCACTCCACGTGAACCACGGATCTTGCCGTTGGTGGGGAGGCTTGCGTGCCTCAGCAATACAGATGGCCGCATCGTAGGTGTAACCACAACGGAGAAGTATCTATTGAGAGGCCAGACAAACTTGGGTCCCCGAACAGGGGCAGCAGCCTTTTTACTAGTTGCAGGGGCAATAGTCTCGATGACTGACTGATCTGGCCTTGTAACACTAACGAAAACGGCCTTGCTGTGATGGTACTGTGAGCTGAGAGCAATGGGACACTATCCCGTAATTTTTCGAGAGGGCATGCAACTCTACTGCATGATTAAATGATGATGAGATCCTCTTGGGTAAAATATTCCGGAGGTAACATACTCACCCATTCGTATCTCCGAGCGGGAGCTATTCAGGAGGATGTCCTTATCAGGCGAAACAAAACTGGCGTTCTATGTATTGGAGCGTGGAATGTTAGATCCCCTAATCTGGCAGGCAGGTTAGAAAATTTTAAAACAGAAAGGGATAGGTTAAAGTTAGATATAGGAGGAATTAGTGATGTTCGGTGGAAGGAAGAACAGGACCTCTGATCAGCAGAATAAAGGATTATAAATAGAAAATCGCATAGGAGTAATGCGGGAGTAGGTTTAAGATTGAGTAAGAAAATAGGAACAGGGATAGCCTACTATTAACAGCATAACAAACGCATAATTGTAGCCAAGACAGACACGAAGCCCACACCCACCATAGTAGTACAAGTTTATATGCCAACTAGCTGCGCAAATGATTGAAGAAATAATTGATGAGATAAAATAAATTATTCAGATAGTTAAGGGGGACGAAAATTTAATAGTCGTGGGAGACTGGAATTCGATAGTAGGTAAAGGAAGAAAAGGAAAAATAGTAGGTGAACACGGATTGGGAGGGAAAGAATTGAAAGAGGAAGCCGCCTGCTAAAATCTTGCAAGAGCATAATTTAATCATCGCTAACGCTTGGTTTAAGAATCATGAAAGAAGGCTGTATGGAAAAGACCTGGAGACACCGGAAGATTTTAGATTGATTATAAGCCAGCCGGAGTGGCCGAGCGGTTCTAGGCATTTCAGTCTGGAACCGAGCGACCGTTACGGTGGCAGGTTCAAATCCTGCCTCGGGCATGGATGTGTGTGATGTCCTTCGGTTAGTTATGTTTAAGTAATTCTAAGTTCTAGGGGACTCAGATGTTAAGTCCCATAGTGCTCAGAGCAATTTGAACCATTTGAGATGATTACATAATTGTAAGGCAGATACCTCGGAGCGAGATTTTAAATTGTAAAACATTTCCAGGGGCAGATGTTGATTGACCACAATTGATTGGTTTTGAACTGTAGATTAAAACCGAAGAAATTGCAAAAAGGTAGAAATTTAAGAAGATAATCTGAAAGAACCAGAAGTGGTTGAGTGTTTCAGAGGGAGCATTAGGGAACGATTGACAACAACAGGGGAAAGAAATACAGGAGGGAGGAAATGGTGAAGGCAGTAGAGGATCGGGTAGGTAAAAATACGAGGGATAGTAGAAGTCCATGGCTGGCACAAGAGATATTTAATTGATGAAAGGAGAAAATATAAAAATGCAGTAAATGAAGCAGGCGACAGAGAATACAAATGTATAAAAAAATGAGATCGACAGGAAGAGTCAAATGGATGAGCAGGAATGGGTAGAGGAAAAATGTAAGTATTGAGAAGCATGTATCATTAGGGAGAGGATAGAAACCGCCTCTAGGGAAATTAAAGAGTCCTTTGGAGAAAAGAGAAGTGAGCTGCTCCATAGACCAAAAATTGAGATGATTCTCGTGGGTGTGGAACATGTCAAAAAGTATAATATAAAAAACATAAAACATTTGAATATAATACTAACTATCCTTCTCATTTGTCAGGAGACTGTCAAAATAGATGATTTCATTACACTAAACTGTAACTGTTAATATTTACAGAATTAATGTGCTGTTAGAATGACACATTTTTATGCACTTTTAATAAATTTATCATACACAAAACATCTAATCTTGACTGTTGTGACAAGTGCTCTAAAAACTGAAATCTAACAGACATTTTTACTTGAGCTGGTCTAACAGTCCCTGTTAAGATATTCATCTATAGAGTAGGAGGAGTTGCCTATCAAAAAGTCTTTCAAATTCTGTTTAGACCGTGTTTTATCTGAAACCAAGTTTCTAATGGTTGCTTGCCATTTATTGAGAATATGCGTTACACCATGCATAACCCTTTATAGCTGAAAAACTTATCATTTAATTAATACCATTACAGCCTAAATTAAATATATTATCATATGCCTGGTAAGTGATATATAATCATACGCCTGGTAAGTGAGTCATATATACAGGGTGTTACAAAAAGGTACGGCCAAACGTTCAGGAAACATTCCTCACACACAAAGAAAGAAAATATGTTATGTGGACATGTTAGAGCTCATTTTATTACTTCTCTTCAAATCAAATTAATCATGGAATGGAAACACACAGCAGCAGAACGTACCAGCATGACTTCAAACACTTTGTTACATGAAATGTTCAAAATGTCCTCCGGTAGCGAGGATACATGCATCCACCCTCCGTCGCATGGAATCCTTGATGCGCTGATGCAGCCCTGGAGAATGGCGTATTGTATCACAGCCGTCCACAATACGAGCACGAAGAGTCTCTACATTTGGTACCGGGGTTGCGTAGACAAGAGCTTTCAAATGCCCCCATAAATGAAAGTCAAGAGGGTTAAGGTCAGGAGAGCGTACAGGCCATGGAATTGGTCCGCCTCTACCAATCCATCGGTCACCGAATCTGTTGTTGAGAAATGTGCAGGAGCTCCATCGTGCATGAACCACATGTTGTGTCGTACTTGTAAAGGCACATGTTCTAGCAGCACAGGTAGAGTATCCCTTATGAAATCATGGCGGTGAATCGAGGAAGTACAGTACATATTGACGAAACTAAAATGAGCTCTGACATGGGAGTTAAGCGTTTCCGGACACATGTCCACATAACATCTTTTCTTTATTTGTGTGTATAGGAATGTTTCCTGAAGGTTTGGTTGTACCTTTTTGTAACACCCTGTATATATGTGCGAGCGTGTGTGTGTGTGTGTGTGTGTGTGTGTGTGTGTGTGTGTATGTATGTGTATGTGTGACACAGAGGGGGAGGACTGTGTCTTTTATTTACTAAAACTTTACCCACTATAATTTACAGCAGGTCTATGGCGTCTTGTCACGATTCGCGCGGCTACCCCCGTCGGAGATTCGAGTCATCCCTCGGGCATGTGTGTGTGTGTGTTGTCCTCAGCGGAAGTTAGTTTAAGTTAGATTAAGTAGTATGTAAGCTTAGGGACCGATGACCTCAGCAGGTTGGTCCCATAGAACTTACCACAATATTAAAAAAAATATTACAGCATGTCGTGTGTGGCTGAGTAGATAAACGTCCGAAGCCAAAGAAAAAAGAACATGTTTCCATAACTAACGTTTCATCTCCAACAACGGGGGACATCTTCAATGGCTGTAAAAAAGTAATTACTTAATTTTAAAACATGAACTGCCAAACTGTTCATTGTTCACCATGCAACACTCGAGTTCTGTATGGAGTCGTCGATGTATTCCTTTCTCGATCTGGATGAAGCTCATTCACGTCTCTAGTGGCAATTCCACAGAAAAAAAGGCTTATCATTACAGTGACATATGAACGTGACGTTTTTCTGTTTAAATATCACACATAAAGCACATCTGTAGCGAGGTGCATCTGGCAGCTTCTAGCCCAGTGTTCGCTGGGGCACTCGCTCGCGAGATACGGAAGCCAGAGGTCTGCCGGTGAAAGGCGGCGTTCTGCGAAGAAAGCGAAGCCGTTGCCCGGTTTGGCAAAGCGGATCTCGCAGCGCAGCGTCTGAGGGAAGCCCGCATCGGCCGCCGCTTGGATATCCCGCCCACATCTACTCTGTTTTATCTGCCCGCCCGCGCCGCAGTCCCGTGTGGTAACACCGCCTGCCACTGTCCTCTTACCCCCACCCCCTCACCCCTACCGTGTTTCCTCTCATTTTTTTCCTCCTTCCGAAGACAGCGAGGCGAGCGCGTGTTGGCATCGACATGGCAGAAGAGGATGCGAGGTTTCCGGCTGAGTGGAGGCGACCCAGAGATAGGCAACACCGAGCCCTCCGATACCGCAGCGAGAGTTCTTGCTGCGGTGATAGAATAAAGAAAAATATTTCGACGAAATATCTTTTTTCTTCCCTCTCGCCACCGGGTAAATACTCGTCTCGGTTACGTACTCAAATACGCTGGTGTTATATTCGCAGCAAACACGGCTTGTTTACGTAGCGAGCGATATGACTTACTCGAGTTCGCCAACGCAAGTACGCTTCGATAAATCGGCAACAGGTAAATCCAACAATGTAGTCGATATAAAATGTCACGCTCTTCTGTGTGTTCGTGTGTGTGTGTGTGTGTGTGTGTGTGTTTGTTTGTGTTTGTGTGTGTGTCGTTGATTCCGTATGAAGTTGAATGTCTCTGACGTGTATGAAATATAAAATAAAAAACGCGACTGTGACCTGTAATCTAAATGGAACAGAAATTTGGAAAACTTTTATAAGGACAAGATAAGAGCGACAATGATTTTTTTAGCATTAACGAATTTGACATTAGAAATAGATTTGTACTACGTAGGAGAATATTGATACGACTAATAGCTCGTATACAAAAATTTGCAATTCCACTTACGAATCGAAACATTATCACCCCCCCCCCCCCCCGTCCCAGTGCAAAGCACTTGACTGCGAAAAGTACTCGTAAAGGTCCCAGACACGAGTCTCGGTCTAGCACACAGTTTTAATCTGCCAGGATATTTCATATCAGTGTACACTTCGGTGCAGAGAGACAATTGAGTCTGTAAATACGTGGACATTGAATTTTCTCATTATGGGAGTGCTGAAGGGCGATCTCCTACTGAATAGAATGGATAAAGTTATGGGGAAAGAATATAAAATGAGAGTCAATAAAGCAAAAACAAAAGTAATGACATGCGACAAAAAAGATCAGGTGAAAGTCCAAGTTCATGTAGGCAATGAACTGCTTGAACAAGTTGATAAATTTACTTATCTGGGCAGTAATATTACCAGGGATGGAAGGAGCAAGGCAGAAGTAGAATTGCTCAAGCAAAGGCTGCTTTTAACAAGAAGAAAAACATATTAACATCTAAGAGCATCAGCCTTGAAACCAGGAAAAGATTTTTGAAATCATATGTGTGGAGTGTGGCATGCTATGGGTGTGAAACATGGACTCTCGGGACAGAGGAAGACCAGAAGCTAAATTCTTTTGAAATGTGGTGCTATAGACGCATGCTCAAAATAAAATGTATCGACAAGGTCACAAACGAAGTGGTTCTGGAAAGAGCAGGAGAGAAAAGAAGCTTCTGTAGTTTCATTGTTAAAAGAAGAGTGCAATTTAAAGGCCATCTATTAAGACGTAAAGGACTCCTGAACACAATCATAGAGGGATATGTCGAGGGAAAAAGACCAAGAGGAAGACCGCGACTGAGGTACATGGATCAAATCGTGAAAGATGTGGGATGTAACACCTATAAAGAAATGAAGAGAAAAGCTGAAAGACGCACAGAATGGAGACAAGCTGCCATTGTAGCTGTTGCAAACCAATCCTTGGATTGAACACTAGAGAAGAAGAAGAAGAAGAAGAAGAAGAAGAAGAAGAGCGATCTGTTTTAATTGTTAAAAACCGTTCAAAAGCCAAGATCGCACAAAACATTTTTTAAAGACAGCCGGTTTCAACAGTCTTTGCTGTCATCTTGTCTTAACCATCTCTTCGTAGGAAAACACGTTCATTTTACGCTGAATCAAGTGCGATCTTGGCTTTAAGCGGTTTTTTAACAACAAGTGAACATTGTTGCGGACGACCTGCATCCCTTCAAGCGTGGTGTCTTTTCCGATGTCGATGGCATCTTACACCAGGACAAGTGTCCTTATCACACAGACGGAATCTTGCAACAGCACTGTGAAAGACATGACAGTGAAGTCATGTCAATAATTTGGCCACCAATTTCTCCTGATCTGAACCCAATGCAAATCTGGATTGGTGTCAGGCACCTACACCGTGGCCACCGGTAATTTACGGGAATTGCGTCTCCTGCGCGTAGACGTTTGGTGTCACGTACCTCTGAAACCCTAACAAGGATTTGTCTAATCCATTCCACGCGTGCTCTTGCATGGCGCTCCAAAGGTGGACCAACTCGATGCTGCGCACCCCCCTCAGATTTAGTGGTAAGATGGTTCAGCGGATAGACCTTCAAAAACTGAACACAGGTCAAGCATAAAAACAATAAGAAGGTGTACTGAAATGTGAAAATAGAAGCAAAATCGAAACAGCGAACGGCCAAATCTCAAGAAGTGCAACAGTGAATATGTTCGAACGGCCATGGCGTAGCGGTTATATGGTCATGGTCTTTGACTACGAAGGTGGAGATCCTTTTTAAATCTCCCTCGTGCCCTACATTTTTTCATAAAATTGTGAAATGTCCGTCCGGTCATTGACGTGTCTGTTCGCTGTAATCAAATTTGTGTCTGTGTCGTGGTGTAACGAAGGGATCTCCAGACGTACGTACCTACTATTTGTTCTACAAAAGTACCGCACGTTATGACTTCTGCGTTCGGTTTTGGAAGTTTTGACTCTTGAATTCCTTTGTTGTAATACACTTCACACGCGTTTATTTGTTGTTTTATTCCTGTGAGAAGTCTATGCGGCATGTGACTTGCTCTTACTATTCATCACATTTACTTAAGTTGGCAAATATATTTTTACCACATGACTCATATTCTGTAACCAATGTATAGTGGGACAATTGAAAAAACTACAGAAGGAGAACAGACACGTCAATGACAGGACGGAGAGTTCATAAATTTGTGGGGGACAAAAATGGGACACGCGGGAGATTTGAACACAGATCTCCCGCTTCGCAGTCCAAGATCGTGACGAGACAACCACGACGCCGTGGTTCCTCCAATTCACTCGATGTTGCACATCTTGAGCTTGGACCGTTCACTATTTCGATTTTGCTGCTTTTCTCACAGTTCGGTACATCTCCTTGTTTACATGCTTCATCTGCGTTTGGTTTTTGACGGGTTGTCCATTGGGCCATTTTAGCCTACCACTAAATCTGAGGGGGTGCGATGAGGAGATTCCCTTGAAGCAGGTGTAGTTAAATCTTTGACTCGTAAGTGCTTCTCGTAAAGGCATCAGTTGTGGACCCAAGTTTATTGGATTCAAATGGTTCAAATGACTCTAAGCACTATGGGACTTAGCATCTGAGGTCATGAGTCCCCTAGACTTAGGACTGCTTAAATCTAACTAATCTAGGGACATCACACACATCCATGCCCGAGGCAGGATTCGATCCTGCGACCGTAGCAGCAGCGCGGTTCCGGACTGAAGCGCCTAGAACCGCTCGGTTAAAGCGGCCGGCTAGTTTATTGGAACTTGTTTGCTTATTTATAGTATGCTTTCACCAATTTCAATTTTAGATGTTACTTATTGTACACACTGTAAAACGCGTTCTTAAACAAGAACATATTCGTCATCTCTGCATTCATTTGGCCACCTCTTCGATGCCTCTATACCAAGTTCCCGACAATATAGCGCAGCGATTAGAACCTGGACTTGTACATGAGAAGACTATGATTGAATTTCCCATCCATTTACCCACTTCTGTATTTTCTGTGCTTTCCATAAATGTTTAAGAGATATACAAGGGGTGTGCAAAAATACAGGAACACTGAAAACACATAAACATAACTAATATGATGTAGGAAACTCGTTGACGTTCCAAAGAGCTTCCAATCATCTCGTGTTGGATCAATACGGGTGCTGCATGGTTTTCAAGGGAATCTTACTCTATTCTTCCTGCAAGACAGCGGTAACATCAAGTAACCATGATGGGGACGGATAGAGATCACGCCCCCCTCTCTCCAAAGTATACCACAAAGGCTCAATAATATTAAAATCTGGTGACTGTAGAGGCCAGGGGAAATGTGACAATACATCCTCGAGCTCCCAAAACCAGTCTTGGACAATCTATGTGACAGGGGTCCTGTCGTGTTGGAACACAGCGAACTTTTACAATAGGATGTACCTGATCAGTCGAAATGATCACATAATTCTTGCAGACTAAGGATAGAGTTCATGGGTGGAACACTTCTATATGTATACCCATTCATATTTCAGTCTTGGGACATAAACTCGTCCAGAAGTTGGAAACAATCAGAAACAGGACTCATCTGACCAAATGACATTCTGCCATTGCTGAATATTCCAAGTTTAATGGCTTCGGTACCACTCTGCAGGCATCACTGATTCCAACTCTCCCTGGAATTCTCAGCTCATGGACATCCGCTCGTGGTTGTGTTTTTTTTTTTTTTTTTTGTGCTGACAGTCTTCGCAAGTGCAACATTCTGTTCTGCAGTGACTTAAGCAGCTGTCGTCTTCGTCACAATCCTCTTCGTCTGTCAGAATCATTCATCACACACGTTCATCCGCATTCTGACTTAGCTGGTGATTTTTCTCCACTTGCCCTGTATGCGGTAAAAATCTTGACTACGGTGCCTCTTGAAATACCAAAAAGCTCTGCTACTCTTTTTACGGAAACACCCACTAAACCAGCACCAACAATACACCCACGGTCCACTTCACCTAGCTCCGATTAATAAAATTCATATAACAAAGTTTACAGCACTATTTGGAGTATCATAGCCCAGTTTTTGAATGATGCTTCAAACAGTCATGCAAACTTCGTTATATGAATTTGTTAATGTTTGACCACTTTAATGATCGTACGCAACAGCTTTTTAACTGTTGGACAGTCGTATTAATAAGTATATGGTCCTTCAATTGCACTTGTAGGCTTGTTATTAATATTTTATCGTAGATATCAACTAGTTTCCTGATAAACGGTGAGTTGTAACTCAATGTGGGGAGCGCCACCTATGGCGTGCAGGATGTAGCACATTTGACGACCGTGCGCCTAGTATAACAGATGTAGTGGCGAAGGACATACCGTGCCAGGAGAATAGTTCAGAAACGATGATTGTTCGTATAAACATGACAACGCATCGTACCATAAAGTAGCATCTGTGAGGCAGTGATTTGTGAACAATAACATTCCTGAAATGGCCAGGCCTGCGCGTAGTCCCAACTTGAATTTACTGGAACGTCGTAGAGATAAGTCAGAACGTAGCCATTTCTTCGGACCCCAGCGTTCAACATCAGTACATTCTCTGGTTTTTGTTCTTGAGGAAGAATGGGCTGCCATCCCTCCACACACATTCAGATATATTAGTGAAAAAATCCCTAGCAGAGCTCGAGGGAACGGTGGATTTACCTCACAATAATATCCACTATTAAATGCCCGCATATTTTTGATGGATAGTGTATATGTTCCAAAGTAGAAGCTCGCATTCTTGTAGATCTTTGTGGCGCGAAAATATGGTGCCGCCGCCATGTCAAGAGATAACTGCATCCCGAAGCGAACTGTGAGCTGCATCATTACCTCCTGTTTGTCTGTGAAACCTTTGTCTCACTGTAACGCACTTTCATGCCTTTTCAGTTTATTGCCTCGTTAAATGTGTGCCCAGACTTCCAGTTTATCAGAAAATGGGAAGTAGGAACGGAAAAGGAAGTTTTTATTAGCAGAATTCGTACAAGGTAGTGGTACTTGCGCTATAACTCCAGATTTACATTACTCCACAAACTAATTCACAGCAACATGTATTACAACTGCCCATCGGCTAGTTACAACTCTAGCACCATGAGGTAGACATTTCAGACGTCGTTTCTCAAAGGAAAAGTTACAGTGTGTAATGGTACTTGAATTACGTAACCATTACGGCACCTCACCTCAACCTCTCGATACCAGAAATATTCCACTGTGTTTCTGTAAAATAGTTAACATATTTCTGTGACAACATTCAGATTTGATTTCATTAATGTAGAGGTACTTCGATACATCGATATGTATTTATTGCAATGATATTATTGTTATGTGTGTTTTTTCTTTTGTCACTATGATCATTGATGTACTTGAAACTCTAATTTTTGGGCACGTAAGCGGTTATTAGAGAGTCAAGCTTTGGTCGTCATGTTAAAAAGACGCAAATTGTAGTCAGTTTATGAAATGTGAACTTTTACAGTGAGGAAGATATTTTCAAGTATGTTTTATATTGTGAAGTGTTGTTTTGTAGCGAGTTATATGATATTGCAACAAAAGTAATAAAACAGAAGTGTAACTTAAATTCGGAGTGCTGATTACTTTTTTACATCACCATTGTCGTAACTTGCAAAAGTTTAATCTTCAAGAATGGTTTATGAAACACATCTATAAAACTTTTGAATATCGCAGAATAACACCTAGGCCTGTTTGCATCCGAGCTTGGAATCATCACTACCTAGATTTTCGACGATTGAGCCATGAGTTGACAACGAGACCAGCGTGGGAAACACGAAAAGATGAGTGCCTAGTTTATCCATTATTTCAAGAAATGACTTTATTAACTGTGCTCTAATGACACCTGCCACATAATATAACTTTGTTGTTGCCCGAAAATGCAATATTTAGCAGCGTGAGCAACACTATAATCAGAATTAATTTTTGACCTTTGTTGTGGTGGGGTTGTTAGAAGTGGGATAATATATTCTGAGGGGAGGACTCATTGTTCATCAGTATTGTTAAATGTAATAAAGAAAATGTACGTTCTCAATGCGCTTAAATTTTTGAATAAAGAAAAGGAGTTTCTTAGCAGCGTTATACCGACTAACAACTTATTTAAGGATTGGACTGTGATCACATTGGTTAGCTCAACATGTACATAAGATACTTTCTGATTTTGAAAAATTATAAAGTAATTCGACTGATGTGATTTTTCTCAAACTTGTTGCTATACTTGAATACATATTGTCAGTTTGTTTGAATTTTTACCGCCACATAGTTTTTTCGCTCTCATTAAAAAGATTGTTTTTGGTACTTACGGTAGGCCAATAGCTTTTCCAGCCTACACATTTTAAATGTGGATTGTGTGGGAAACCATAAAACGACCTATTCAAAAATGCGATAGCTGTCATTGTTAAAAGTTTAAAGGTAGCTATTTCATATCCGTTTCATGACGATATGAAATATAAGACATCTGAGTTCTAGATTTTATAGTATTAATTACACAATTTCGAAGGCTGTGTTTGGTGGATTTTAGGGTGTCTGGGCGGAAAGCCAGTCGGACACGTGAGGCTGAAATCCTGCGGCGGCGTGGAGCTGTACCGCGGGGTTGCCTACGCGCGAGGGGCGCAGCAGTCCGCGGCTACCCTAACATGTGGCCGGCAGCTCGCTACATGCGTCGTCGCGTTAGCCGCTGCTTCCCCTCCCCGGTCCCCACGGACTGGCGGGATCGCGACCCTCCAGATGTCAATCTACGCGGCCCTGCGGACACGGGACCGACATGATACTCGATGATTAAATTAATTAAACAAATGATGCGTACGACAGGGGTTGCAAGGAGAAACCGGTACAGTCGTTTCCGCTGCGTCGCCGCTGTGGTTTGCCTCCTGTCAGAGTAGAGACGTAAAAACAGTATGCGCTCCCGCAGTCACATACCAAGTGTTTCACGGTGCGCTCTGGAGGCGAACAGTTAGAGGGACATTTCCCATGGAAACAATGGCACCACAGTGTTGAAGTAACTAACGAAAGCGCTATGAACTTACACCCTTATGTATGGATTTATAACATCAAATCTCATTAATAATTCTGCACTACAGGATTTGTCTAAGAATGATGTCATAAGAGACAGAGCACAAGTTAGAATACGGGACGGAGAGGAGCAAAACGGCCGTGTCCTCTTGAAAGGACCCATCCCAGCATTACACGTGCATTAAATGTACCAAGCCACCGAAAAAGGAATGACCACATAAAATTAATCGTAGGAAAAGAAGACACAAAGTTGAGTTAAACTGCAAGAATCTTAATGTTACTCGTCAGTGTAACAACTGGCTTGAAGAGTACTTGTAATAACATTTGTTGAATATTGCTCAGGAGCCTGAAACAATTTCCAAGTTGTATTAATAGAACCGATATAGAAGGTGCATCGGAAAGCTACACGTTTCGTCATGGGATCGTTTAGTAAGGGCAACAGCGTTACTGATATGAAAATCAAACTCCTCTCTCAAACGTTACATGACAAGCGTTTTGTATCATACTGGGCTATGCTGTTAAAATTGGTAGAGCATCGGTCCAAGAAGAGCTGTGTAACATACTACTTCCTCCCATACACGTATCGCGAGATGATGGCTTATCGAGTATAGATGTAGAAGAATAAAGTTTGGTCTCGAATGAAAAACAACCCACAGTTGCACTAATTATGTTTATTCTAAACCTTGGCCATGGTTTCTGCTATAATTATATGGCCTTCTTCAGAAGTCCTAAAAAAATGATCAAAATGACATCTAGACCAGTAATACAATCTGTACAGAAACTTCTAAAATTACGTATGTGATAACATATTACTTACATAAGCTTTTAAAAATGAAAAACGTCTTATCCCAGCTCGGATTAGGAAAAGATGGAGAAATAAATGAGCCATGCGCTTTTAAAAGGAACCATTCCGGCATCTACCTGCAGAGATTTAAGGAAATCACGGTAAACTAAAATATGGATAGCAGGACAGGGATCTGAACCGTCGCCCTCTCGAATGCGTCTACAGAATGCTGATCAACGCGCCAACTCAATCGATGAGTATTCTCTACCAGGTAGCAGGAGGAGGTATACATACACAATGCTGTAATATGTGCTTATAACTGCAATAGGGCGAACATAACTTAACCACGAAAAAAAGCCCAATCCTTTAACACCGTCTACTCTGTACTTCACTGCTGGTACCACACATGACCACAGGTAATGTTTTCTAGACATTCACCAAACCCAAAGTCTTCAGTCGGATAGCCACAGAGCATAGCGTGATTTATCATTCTATCACTTGTTTCTTGGCATCCACTCTCCAGTGGCATCGCTACAGAACATAACCTCTAGCGTCACTTAGCACTAACTACACAAATGTGTAGCTGTGTAGCTAACGAGGAGCTACTGGACCACTGTACCTCATTCTTTTTAACCCCCTATGCGTAGTCGATGAGGTGGATGAACTGCTGGCGTCACTTTGGTACTAACAAGCCATTCCTTCCTGTGATTTCATTTACACCCACCCTCTGCAGTGGTCTGCGCTCCCTGTCCGTCGGTACAAGAGACCTGCCTCGTCATCGCTTAGATGTGTTTGTTCCTCCGCACTTCACCAACAGCCGACTAGGGAAGCTTTAGGAGCGTTGAAATGTCGCTGGTGGATCTGTTGCTCAGGTGACAACCTATGACTGGTCTCTTTTCGGAGTCACTGAGGTGCCTCTCTTAGGTAGACCAAATTTTAGAGAATCTTATGATTTCACATTGTGGCTTCGATTACAATCTTCTACATCTACGTCTACATCCATACTCCGCAATCCACCATACGGTGCGTGGCGGAGGGTACCTCGTACCACAACTAGCATCTTCACTCCCTGTTCCACTCCCAAACACAACGAGGGAAAAATGACTGCCTATATGCCTCTGTACGAGCCCTAATTTCTCTTATCTTATCTTTGTGGTCTTTCCGCGAAATATAAGTTGGCGGCAGTAAAATTGTTCTGCAGTCAGCCTCAAATGCTCGTTCTCTAAATTTCCCCAGTAGCGATTCACGAAAAGAACGCCTCCTTTCCTCCAGAGACTCCCACCCGAGTTCCTGAAGCATTTCCGTAACACTCGCGTGATGATCAAACCTACTAGTAACAAATCTAGCAGCCTCCCTCTGAATTGCTTCTATTTCCTCCCTCAATCCGACCTGATAGGAATCGCAAACGCTCGAGCAGTACTCAAGAATAGGTCGTATTAGTGTTTTATAAGCGGTCTCCTTAACAGATGAACCACATCTTCCCAAAATTCTACCAATGAACCGAAGATGACGATCCGCCTTCCCCACAACTGCCATTACATGCTTGTCCCACTTCATATCGCTCTGCAGTGTTACGCCCAAATATTTAATCGACGTGACTGTGTCAAGCGCTACACTACTAATGGAGTATTCAAACATTACGGGATTCTATTTCCTATTCATCTGCATTAATTTACATTTATCTATATTTAGAGTTTAGCCGGCCGAAGTGGCCGTGCGGTTAAAGGCGCTGCAGTCTGGAACCGCAAGACCGCTACGGTCGCAGGTTCGAATCCTGCCTCGGGCATGGATGTTTGTGATGTCCTTAGGTTAGTTAGGTTTCACTAGTTCTAAGTTCTAGGGGACTAATGACCTCAGCAGTTGAGTCCCATAGTGCTCAGAGCCATTTTTTTTTATATTTAGAGTTAGCTGCCATTCTTTACACCAATTACAAATCCTGTCCAAGTCATCTTGTATCCTCCTACAGTCACTCAACGACGACACCTTCCCGTACACCACAGCATCATCAGCAAACAGCCGCACATTGCTATCTACCCTATCCAAAAGATCATTTATGTAGATAGAAAACAACAGCGGACCTACCACACTTTCCTGGGGCACTCCAGATGAAACCCTCACCTCCGATGAACACTCATCATCGAGGACAGTGTTCAAGTATTTTATTTTCTTCTTTTAATTTTAGATGATGTGTTCACATCACCTACATTATTTACTGCTGTAAAACGCCATGCCTAATTTGTCTTACCGCATTTCGGTGATTACTCACATGAGCAGGGTTAACATCGACATTTTTTGTCATGTTTCACCAAAGGAATTCTGTCTCCCTCCCTTCCGCTTCTCCCCCCTCTCTCCACAACACACCCATACACGACAGAATGTCACGAGATCTGTCTTTGTCTCTTCATTAAATACAAAACGGAGGACACGGTGGAAGTGATTGATTGTTTGAACTTGACAATATAAAGTTTTACCAAAACTGCAGAAACCACTGCAAATTTACAACAAAAGAACCAGTGGCAGCGCATTATTGAATACTAGCAGTAGTACTATCAACGTATATATAGACTTACATCATAATATCGAGTTTACAACAAATGACTGTAGTGGTTCTGCACTACACGATTTGTCTAAGAATTTTATTATTAATTTGTGATCGCGGGTGTGGGGTGGGATGGTCGGTGGGGGACTGGGGAGAAGGGAATAAATTGTGCTTAAAACAAAAAAAAAGGCTTTACCAAGCTGTCGTTATTTGATCAGGTAACACTGAATCGATGTACGTAGCGAGAGTTCATCCAAATTATGTCCAGGTGTATCACATGATACGCGAATACCATATTATTTATAAGCAAAAATTACCTACAGCAAAAGTTTTCATAGGAAGATACAATAGTCGGCACCTAACTACAGGCAAATGTGTGATCAATATACATGTTGAATAATCTTCCACACTGGCTGTTAAAATACTTTTATTAAAAAGTCAGGACCAGTTTCGCATAAGTGGAGATTCGTCTTCTGGTGAGCTGTACAACAAATTGGAGCATTAAAGAACTACAATGGTTTTAAAAATAGATATGTCGTACCATAATGGGTCATAATGAGAGCAGAGTCCTCACAAGCTTCTTTATTTAAAAAAAGTCTTTGAGTGATGACGCGGCAAGGTTAATGCTACGAGCCAAGTCCCATCGATCATCGTCAAGCCAGTGCGGAAGATTATTCACTATGTATAGCTTTGGCTGCTGTTGCCCGACCACTAAAATAATATGATCGACATACGCTTGAGAGCAGACTATTCAATGTCGCTGGCATGCGGCAGCTGCCACGTCCGCCTTTACAGAGACCTATAAAGTCTGTAAGATTATGCACCCTTGCATAAAACAATAGTGCCATTTCCAGTTGGGTGACCTCGGAGATGGTGAAATAATTCCTGCTGGATGACCTCGGAGAACTTGAAATAGTTTCTGCTGTTTATTCGTATCTAAATCCGTACCTTGAACCTTCTTCGCAAAATACGAGAGTTCGATAGCAAAATATTACGTAACTCATTCCCTGCTCCGTTTCTGGGACGTTTATTCGAAATCAGCGTTGTAAGTTTTAACCACTGAATACGTGACAGGATTGAGAATTATCACAGCGTCCTTCAAACAACTACGAAACATTGCAGCGCAGTGAAGGTATTCTTTGACATGTGAAGAGCAAAGCAATATCCTGCGCCAGGAATAGCAGAGAGCCGATCACGACTAAGCGATGAAAATCGCGAAAGAGTTTCTTTGCGATCGGCCGGAACGCAATGAAGCTCTCCTACAGCAATAAAAGATGTCGGTAGCTCAGCCGTGGAGAAACCGTGACAGGTCATGTTAAGGTCTGCCGTTCACCAGCTGCAAGAATATTTTAGCATACTTCCTGTTGGAACAATATATTGCTTCTATACATAAGGAACACGTATTTCAAAAACGTAGTTCTTCCAAGAGGGACACCGACCTCGTAAAAAAGAGCAGTCTGACAGAAGCTTTGATGCAAATGGGTCATCTGTTATAAGTCATGCGGGAAGACAAGCTGTAACTGTTCGGTCTGTATATTTGCTGCTGCTGCCTGAAGTTTATCGTTTTCGTCAATGATGCTCTGCAAATAAGTGATGTAGCTATTGATAGGAACTGGAAACATGTGGGTGACAGTTGTGAGTGATGCAGCTGTACGAGTGCTATTCTGAAAGTAAGGTCCGATCGGGGGCGAAATGGAAACCACGGTGAAAATCCGTCGAAGCTTTGGGCAGTCTCTCTAGTACGCCTGTCGATCGCATCACGTCGTTCTTTTCAGTTCTGAACGCATAGTGAGCACGTAAAGATGCCTAGAGCAATGGAGTCTCCCGCGAAATAAGATGCCTGACGAGAGATTTCGCCTGATGTTATCCAGACCACATAACATAACTGTCATGTGTCATGCGTTTCTTTCTTCATAATAATTCTCGGCCGCACTCTGCAGGGGCAATAAAGATGCTCCTACAATGTTTTCGATGGGAAGTGTGTGATCATCCATAGCACATCCCGTAACTGGCTCGTCCTGAGTTTCATATATGCTTACATAAACCGCCGGCTAAGAAGATAACCAACACTTTGGCACGGACAACGAGCTTTAATCAGCATAGAAAATTAGCGGAAACCCCAGATTGCTGCCTTCTGTGACGACAGTATTTGATGGTGGGTACAATGTTACGACAAACGTCTTATGTCGGAGCGGCTACTATTTGGAAAAGCAGCTGGAAAGTGTAGCTAACCGTTGCAAATAAAGTATTTCTGATTTTCACAGTGATTTCCATTTCGCCCCTGATCGGATCTCACTTTCCGAATGTTGTTGTTGTGGTCTTCAGTCCACAGACTGGTTTGATACAGCTCTCTATTCTACTCTATCCAGTGCAAGTTTCTTCATTTCCAAGTAACTAGTGCACCCTACGTCCTTCTGAATCTGCTTGATGTATTCATCTCTTGGTCTCCCTCTACGATTTTTGTCCTCCACACTGCCCTCCAATACTAAATTGGTGATTCCTTGATGCCTCCGAACATGTCCTATCAACCGATCCCTTCTTCTAGACAAGTTGTGCCACAAATTCCTCTTCAGAAACGCTTTTCTTGCCACTGCCAGTCTACATTTTGTATCGTCCCTACTTCGACAATCGTCAGTTATTTTGCTCCCCAAATAGCAAAACTCATCTACTACTTTAACTGTCTCATTTCCTAATCAAATTGCCTCAGTATCACCTGATTTAGTTAGACTACATTCCATTATCCTCGTTTTGCTTTTGTCGATGTTTATCTCCACAGCCTCCTTTCAAGACACTTTCCGAATACCCCTCGTATATCAGAGAGTTGCAGCTGTAACGAAATGCAGGAAGACCTCCAGAACATCATCGTTTGGTACAGGAACTTCCGGTTGACCTCAGTGCCAATAAGTCGCATACATTGTTGTTTAGTAGCAATAAATCACTGTACGCAGCAAAAATCCAGAAAAATCAGAAATTTCGATACATTGTGATGTTAAGAGGAACTAACACATAAAACGGTTGTAAGAAAAGCAGTTCCTTGGAACAATTCTTAAGGCATTGTGATTCATCCACGAAAGAACTGTCTTGGTTACTTAAGAGTGTACGCGCCTGACAAAGGAAGTGAAGCAGCCAGAAGAGGAGGAGGAAACTAAATGAAACTTGAGGAGGTTCAATGGGTATGTGGTTACAAATAGAGTCAAATTTGCAAAGAATTTGGCAGTATGAGCCCACTTGTCAGTGAGACGCTGCACACAGCCCAGTCTGGATGTATGCACTGATTCTTTTGGTTACGGTGTCTTTAAAGTCGTTTCAACTTTTCCCGAGGCTAGTTGGTCCACTACTGTTGTAACTGCTGCATGATATCCTGGATGCTGGCAATGGGACGAAGTTGACTTCCGAGCCGGTCCCACAATTCTAAGCATCTTACTCACACGGGAGTACCTTAACATCACGTAACTTCGTAGAGACATGTGCCATACGTGGACGACCGTTGTCCTGTTGAAAAATGGCACCACGATACAATCGCATGGGAGGTAACACACGAGGATGCAGGATGTCCTTGATGTATCACCGTGCCATCAGAGTTCCTTTAGTCAGTAGCAGCCGTCACCTAAGAACAGAAGGCTCCCTACACTATGACGCAAGGAGTAACGCCGCTGTGTCTCTCCAAAACGTTGGAGGAATGGAACCACTCCTCACCTCGTCGCCATATTCGCCGACGATGGTCATCCAACAACCTAGCATGGGATTCCCTAGTAGACCTCCTGATAGTCTCCGATCAATGGTGTCGGATGGCAAGAATGTTTCATGGAGTCCATTACTTGTCAGGCGCAGATGTGAAGGGGTCACGATGTGCTTGGTGCACAATATGGCGATCCACCAGACTTGATCGATCAGGACCTACAGGAGGAATTGCCTGCCCTCACGCTCCCATGTAGTCCAAGATCTGGCCTACGTCGCATCCGAATGCCCCACAAATCTGGATACTGCACTAATCGACCAGTTGACCAAATGGAGACCCACAGCGAGGAACACTGACCTCGTGGTCAGGCGTTGTACGTCTAACCAAACGAATGCGAGGGGAACTTATTCAGAGGAGGACTCATATAGACTCGTTCTTCCCACATTCCAGTCATGACTGGAACAGGAAGTGGGACAAATAATTTTGGCATCAGATGTACTCTCTACAACACATCTTAAGGTGACTTGCGGAGTAGCGAAGTAAACGTAGACTACAGGCAGAAAAAAATTACTAACGTTATATTTCACATCCAAACTTATAAAACCCCATTACTACAGACGAATCCTTATTTCAATAAATTGGACTCCTATTTCTGCCCAGAGAGGATTGTTACATGGATTCACTTTCCTCCCCTTTTCTTCCCATATCGCCATTTTTTGCGACTTTCTCCCCCCCCCCTCCTTCCTCCAATGGTCATACGCTATCTCTGCCTCTCTGAGTCGCCCCGATATCGATTTAACTCTTTCCCCGTCCCCGGGAATCGTTCGATGTTAGGCTAAGCCGTGGTTCTTCGGCGCCCTTCTAAATCAATTCCACACGGGCGAACAACAAATTAACGAGAGAAGTCGGTACTCCCGCAAAACTAGCAAACAACACTGCCTGTTCGTCATTTATTTGTTGCCAACGGAATTCGATCAAGCGGAACTCTTCTTTTTTTTTTTTTCAATAACTGGAAGCATGAGAACGAGATTGCAGACTTTTTTGCCCGCATAAAAATGCGATGAACGATTTACTCGCTTTAAACTGGGGCCTGTTCGTACGGCGGACTATGTAAAACACTTGCATGGCAACGACAGTGAATATAGAGAGAGAGACCAGAATAATGTATCGAAATAACTTCTCGTCCCAGTTATTAAAATTTTAATATCTGGAGAATTCTCTTTCCGTCGGCCGACCGCGCACTCTGTTATTTATCACTCACATCATGTCGCCTTTCTCTCTCCCTCTTACACACACACACACACACACACACACACACATCCTCACCTCTCTATGTCTCTTTAAATGCTGTCACTGTCAGTAGCGTACAAGTTGGATCGTTCAACTGTCTCCAGAAAAAAAAGGAAAGTCAATTAATCTGTTTGAGGAATTGAAAGGTCTGAAGGATGTGCATTTAAACTGCGATGTACCGTAAACATGCGCCTCTGAAAACGAGGGAAAAACGCCGTGCAATATGTCAACGTACATCTTGCGTCGCGCTTGCCACACATTACACAAGTATTTCCACTGCCGAGGGAACTGCGAATCGCCTGCTGGTGGCATTTGGATATTTTCTCAGTCATCGGATGATACTCAAGATTCGTTATGCCACTCTAACACTCGGCGCGTGTGGCAGTGGCGTTGGACTTACCAACGTCTGCCTTAAAGCTTCGGCCCCATTCATGAGCGCGATGCTCAGAATATGGCACCGTGGGACGCACTGACTGACGGACTAATGTCGCACTCTTACGCGCCGCCTGTTCGAATCGGCGACATTTCGCCGATACTTACAGACAGTGCAACGTTTCGTATAGGCTACAGCTATGTTCGTCAAGAGCTGCCAGAGAACCGTCGGTGTGAGATATTTACCTTATCTTAATGCGGTATCATGACGGGAACGTGATGCAATGGCGATACCCGATGAGGGCCTGGCCCACCCTCTGGCTTTCTGTGCAACCCCCATACTTGAACTGGCCGCAGACCGCGGTCGCGTTCTCGCTTCCCGAGGACGGGGTCCCGGGTTCAATTCCCGGCTGGGTCAGGGATTTTCACCGGCCCAGACATGACTGGGTGTATGTGTTGTCACAATCATTTCATCATCATTCATGAAAGTGGCGAGACTGGACTGAGCAAAAGTTGGGAATTGGTACGGGTGCTGATAACCGCGCAGTTGACCGCCCCCCAAACCAAACATCATCATCGTCATCATCATCGTACTTGAAGTCGGCGGCTCTGTCCTCGTGGTACTTCCTAGTTAATCATAAGACACGGGACAAATCGCACGCAATAAACATGGTTGATACGGTCCTTTGAACGTGTTGCGGGCTGATAGAAAAGGAAGAACACAGTTTAGTGTTTGGTAAGGAAGGCGATGGAAGCGTGGACTCTGACGTGTTGTATCGTAGCCTTTCTTAGCCGTACCGCTTACACAGAGATAACACTGGCCGTAATTAGAATGAGATTTTCACTCTGCAGCGGAGTGTGAAAATCTCATTCTGGAAACATCCCCTAGGCTGTGGCGAAGTCATGTCTCCGCAATATCCTTTCTTTCAGGAATTCTAGTTCTGCAAGGTTCGCAGGAGGGCTTCTATGAAGTTTGGAAGGTAGGAGACGAGGTACTGGCAGATGTAAAGCTGTAAGGACGGGACGTGAGTCGTGCTTGGGTAAGATGGTAGAGCACTTGCCCGCGAAAGGCAAAGGTCCCGAGTTCGAGTCTCGGTCCGGCACACAGTTTTAATCTGCCAGGAAGTTCCACTGGCGGTAATTATTTACCCAGCTGTGACATATTTCCTCCCGAGGAAAAAACCAGTGCGGTCAACTGGATCGCAGGGATGGCGTGCATGTATGGCAATGGAGTAGGCGTGCTGCAATTTTGGATGTACTTACACGGACAACACAAGACGATGCAGCGCCGAACGAAATATGGAACACATTATGCCAGTTTCTTAAAAAGAGTATTCACGGATCCTCTCGTCAGTTGGGATGCCCCAGTTCTGAAAAATTTTACTGTGATGTTAGTTACGACTGGATACACCTACGAACCCTTAGGGACTGTAAATTCTGAGAAGCCGATTGGCCCTCCTCTGTTCGAGAGTTGGAGACTAGGGTGTTCTTTTTATTTCGCATAATACTGTAAGTCAATTATTTTTATTTATTGTGGGAGTGCGTAAGTGATTACTTTGTTACAGTTTTCTGCCTTTAATCGCATTTTGTATTCTTTAAAAATCTGGATCATTATGAAAAACGTGTAATATACTTCAGACATGTTCTGTTTGTTTTTATTGACACTAAAGGTCGCTAAAGCACACCTGTGTGGTGACGCTCGAATCGATGGTAAGCTGGTCCGAATCCCGGTAGTGTAAGAAATTTTCACTTTCAGTATTTTTCCGGTAAGGGGAGGAAAGTGATGGTATGAAGTTCCCGATCGTCAGTACCCTGGATTAAATTTCGAACCTCTCAGCAATTTCTTGTGGCTTGTGGGAATGTGACGCTATTGATGATAATCCGTCCATCGAATGGTGACGTTAAGGGGGACAGTCCCCGTGCTGCTATTCAAATGTAGTAGATTCTGTCCGACACCTAGTTTGGTCATCTCCCTTCTCTTATCGTCATCATACAACACATATACAACACTAGACTATAATCGCAGCCATTACACTCATCTACACTGAACAAATACACGTATGGCACAACCCCGCATGAAAAGAAGCCATTGTGCACAGAGGAAGGAAACCCTTTCCAACTAGGCACCTCAGCCCACTTCTTGGGGTCACCCTGCCAACAGTATCATGTGACTTCACCTTTCGAGGAGCTTTCAATAAGTTATGCAACACTTCTTTTTTCTTAGCCAATTTCGGCTGGAAAAATGCGGAATTTGTTGTACGACATCATGGAATATTCCCGTTTGAGCCCCTGTAGCTTCCATAACTGGAGCTATACGTAGCCTCCAAAATGGCTTCTGTAATGGAAGTGCGTTCCAATCAGTGATTTCTCATTGAATTTATTTTGGCAGAAAACTAAAGAATCGCAGATATTCATAGGCGCTTACATTTTATCTACGGAGACATGACTGAACAAAGGCACGGTGAGCCGTTGGGCGAGGTATCTGTTATGTGTTGCGGCCACATGTAGTAAGTGTTGCTCCACACAATGGAGAATGGCGAAACAGAGGCACGCCGGCGACCGAGGCGTTGCAAAGTAGGCAGGTACAGATAGCCTTGCTGACCGCAGCAGTCTACCAGCAAGCTGACGCAAGGACGCACACAGACCGAGCGCCGAGTGAAGCCTGGAGAGTGCTGAGTAAGGGGAAGTGAGGCCAGCACGCTAAGTTACGCTGCAGTATATTGCGGGAGTAATAACAAAAACCTACCGCCGAGACAGAAACCATTAGGAAGCAGTTCGGATCTGAGGACGGACGTGGTCCGTGTCCGAATGTTCAATCTTCGTAGGTGACGATTCCGGAAGTCTGTTCCAACTTGCAGGAGTCAAATCACTTGTTAATGTGGACGGCACTCTTGGTGCTTCGACATCTTCTGCGAAGGGTAAAAAGAACGAAACGAGAGGAGTTTCTAAAACTACTCAGTTTGTTCTTATTCATGGACCTACTTTATTTTGTGGTGCGAGGTTAAATTTTTCTTAAATGAAAGTTTCTTCTTCCTCCAGTTTGGGTAACGGATGGCTAACTGTAGCTTTCGTTGCTTGTAACAATGCAGGAAGAGCCGACTTGGAATCCTTTGAAACTCGGGAAATCTTAGCTTACCGTACTATACCTGTTTCTGAGATTATTATTGCTAGTGAGGGTTCCTACCTATTACCGCACGGGAGTTTGTCTTTGTCTTGTCGTAGACGTTGTAAGATAAATTCTGATTGCAGCGTTCACTTATGGGTGAAGGCTAGTGGTCCTTCTTCATTGGAAGATTGTCGCATTGTGGGTGATTGTACTTTATATTATCATTGAAAGCAGTTCTCAATAAACGGCCCTTTTAAGGGCCACAAATACTACACATTGATCTTGCCAAAAGCCGAGAAGCGATTCTTCTTAGTGTTGTAGCTCTCTGGGGCACTCTGGGATGCTCCAACGCATATGTCCATTGATGAGAGATTGAATTGGAAGAAACACATTGATGATCTGCTGAAACGTTTGAGTTCAGCTACTTATGCAATAAGGGTCATTGCAAATTTTGGTGATAAACATCTTAGTAAATTAGCTTACTACGCCTATTTTCACTCATTGCTTTCATATGGCATCATATTTTGGGGTAATTCATCACTGAGGAATAAAGTATTTATTGCGCAAAAGTGTGTAATCAGAATAATAGCTGGAGTCCACCCAAGATCATTCTGCAGACATTTATTTAAGGATCTAGGGATATTCACAGTAGCTTCTCAGTATATATACTCTCTTATGAAATTTGTTATTAACAACCAAACCCAATTCAAAAGTAATAGCAGTGTGCATAACTACAATACTAGGAGAAAGGATGATCTTCACTATTCAAGATTAAATCTAACTTTGGCACAGAAAGGGGTGAATTATACTGGCACTAAAGTCTTTGGTCACTTACCAAATAGTATCAAAAGTCTGACAGATAACCAACAAGTATTTAAGAAGAAATTAAAAGAATTTCTGAATGACAAATCCTTCTACTCCTTAGAGGAATTTTTAGATGTAAATTAAAAAATAAATAAATAAAGAAAAACAAAAAAAACACAAAAAAATAAAGTTTTTATATTAACTTAAGTATGTTGTTAAATTAACCTAATCATGTCATGTACTGGAAAATTCGACTCGTTCCACATCATTACGAAATATCGTATTCATGATCCATGGAACTAGTATTAATCTAATCTCATCTAATCTAATCATCCGTTCACCACCAGATGTCAACTTCAGCCCTGGGGGTCGGCCCGAGTTCGGTCGGTACCATGGCTAATTAACTACAGCGAGAACTTCCAGCAGGACCGGCCGCAGCGCGGTCTCGGTCACAGGCACCGCTGGGGACTGACGCCCGGACTTCACGGCAACCCGGCCACACGGCGCGTGGTCCGTCCATGACGGGACCTCGCGGTCATCGCGACTGACGGCTTCCCAGCCGCCGGTGCAGCAGGCGTCGGCAGCTTACCTCACGGCGACGAGTTCATCTCAACCACAGGGCATCCTGGCTTCAGCGGAGCAGTGGGGGCCTGAGGCTCACGAGTGCGATCTGCGGGGCGCGTTGCGCGCATTGTTGGAGAATCTACACAGCAGCAGCCAGGCGGAGGGAACTGCGGGGCTGGGCAGCGACGACGAGGGAGAAATTGTAAAGAAAGTTCAATAAATAATTGTAAAACTCCACGCCATCTCAGTCTTTGGCGCAGCCACTGGGTATGCTGCTAACAAATTGTGCAGAAGCCGTAACATATGTTTGCCACAAGGTCGCCTGCATCCAACACCTTCCGACTTCCATCTTCTTGGCCCAATGAAATATATACTTCGCAGGAAGTAATACATGGATGATAGAGAGGCTGTCGACGCAGCAAGACGTACCAGTAGAGTGGTACCACGTCAGCACACAGGCCAGAAAAAAATGTCTCTCCGTTTGGTTTTCCAACGCGCGGACGAGTGGGAAATACAGAGTTATTTGTAAGTTCCTCTGGGATTTCAGGGCACCATTGTACAAAAACTACATCACATACAGAATACAGATAGAGCACCCTTCCTAGTTTTTGACTCAGATCTCACATGCTGAATACGGACACCGTTTGTGACTTGGCAAACGTCAGTACGCCGAAGTAAGAGAATTATACGCGAAAAAGATATAATTTACTAATGAGAGGCAAAAATATGTAAAATAATGAGACGATTAATTGTTGAGCGTAAAATCTCGAGAAAGATATTTCGCTCCAGCGAGGTAATGATGGCTGGAGAAGATGGATTTGTGGAGAATATGGCAGACGGTTGATGTTTCATTATTTGCAGTAACATACAGTCTTCCATGGTCGATGGCCTACAGCTGTTAATTTGGACGGGAGGGTAAAACAGTTTTCCGTTCAACGCTGAGGAATCGCGCGAAAGAGAAGCACCGGACGACCCCTCTTCGAATTAGACTGAAAAAACGTTCAACGGTAACCACAGTATGAATCGTTCAGCGAACATGGCTCTTTATTTTACGACATTGCCTAATTGTTTGGGGAATAAGATCCCTCTGTAATCGTAACTGGCGCTATCGCCTTTACGAGGGAAACCATTAACCTAAACTGCATTCGAACAAGCTCTATTTCATGCGCAATTAATTGCCACGCTATAACGTTTGTGGCCGTACGAAGTAAATCATAAAAAAACGCTGTTCTGTAGTTTCTAATGTTTTCATTCGCAATTTACAAACGTTATATTTCCTACGGTTCCACGCCGACTTGCAGAAGAGCTTTTTTCCATTTTAAAATTCACCGCGCCGATAACAGGTGCAGTTTCGCATTTTAAAAAATTGCTCCTGAGGATAGGAATGCAAATGCGTTGTGGTTATAAATGAGCAATTCAGAAAGGGCTAAATGTGAACTGTTTTATGCGCTGGACTCGAATGGAAATTTAACCGCTAAAGGCTCTTCCAGTGCTGTTATCGTAAACTTCGTGACTCGACATATTTTATTAATGGAATAACAGTAAACTCACGAAGTCTTGGTGTGTGTTGTTGGTATGGTCGCATGCCTTGTACATTCGTGTTTTTCACACAAAGTGATTCACGTCACACGAACGACGCCAATATCTCACAAGACACGATATTCGCAGCAAGTCGGCATAAAGGATGGGAATTTCGCTGATAAATGCGATTCCGCACGGTGACCTTAACAGCTAGTGCATCTAAGTTACTGACAAGAATAAAATACCGAACAAAGGAAAGAAAAACTGAGGATCTATTGGATGGTAAACAGTTAGGTTATAGGAAAGGTAAATGGACCAGAGAGTCAGTTCTGACGTTGTGCTTCATATTAGAAGAAACCTTAAGAAAAACCAATACACGCTAATAAGTTTTTTTGACTTAGAAAAAGCGTTCGAAGACGTAAGTTGATGTGAGATGTTTGAAATTCTCAGGAAATATAGGTATAAACTATAATCATAATCAGGTAGGGGAGAGATGTGTATCCACAGGATAGTGTACTTAGGAAAATATGAAGTTTCTTTGTCGGTACTTCAGTTTAGTGACTAATTTTAGAGTCATATAAAGAGATGCGCACTAGAGACCGCCATAAGCAATTTCCCAATTTTCTACTGTTTTTGTTGTTAGACGTGAGGTTGTGTTTTGTGCAACCTATGCAAACATTTAAGTGCTGTACGGTATACGACAGCTATTTGGAATATTTTGTTAATTCTTCCGTTACAGAGTTTTATGGCGAACTAAATGCTACACATTTTTACAAATATTTATGCAACATGTGGACAGTTAAGCCAAACTTTGTCTGTCGTGCACCATCTTACACCTCGAAACAGAAGAAGGGCTTTTACTATGGAACATGTGGTACGTGCAAGTGAACGGAGTTTCTTTCATAACCAAACAATTTTACCTGTTTTAAAAATGGAAACTCGTTTTACTTCCCAGTAGCTTCTATTTCAGAATGTTTTGATATTGTAACTGGTTTTTGATAATACTTCCGCTTAATTTGATTGCACTTACTGGTGTGCAGTAGATTAATAATGTCACATATACACGATTAAATATAACATTGACCAAATTTTCTCGATTGCAACACTTTTAAGTTTATTATATTTCGTGAAAGGTACATGACTACGTCGTATCTTGGAACATGTTTTCACAGTTGAAGGAGCCTTAATTTTCCCTAGTAATTTTTGTAATTTCGGAAAAAGAGAGCATGACATTAAAAGTGAATGCAGTCATTTAAAAATGGAATAAGAAATACAAATGGTTCAAATGGCTCTGAGCACTATGGGACTCAACTGCTGAGGTCATTAGTCCCCTAGAACTTAGAACTAGTTAAACCTAACGAACCTAAGGACATCACAAACATCCATGCCCGAGGCAGGATTCGAACCTGCGACCGTAGCGGTCTTGCGGTTCCAGACTGCAGCGCCTTTAACCGCACGGCCACTTCGGCCGGCTAAGAAATACAAATTCATCTTTATTATCTTTTAAAAACCCCGTAGTGACTTAGATGACGGTGAGCCAAGTAATTTAATAAAAGACACATGTGGCCGCAAATGTAGGGAAATATCCCAAAAGTGGAGGGAAAATGATGAACATGTGGCGTCAAATCCATAATATGGAGAATGTTTTCGATCGCATGCGTGAAGGGATGACTGAGCAATGGTATACTTCCATTCAAGCAAACGGTGCAGATTTCGAACATCTTTTGTAAATGTAATCCGTTGTAAATGTAAAAGTTACAAAATTATTGTCCTATCTTTAACCAAGCAAAAGTAGTTCTAATGTTGGGTTTCTTTCCTTTTCTTCTTCTTTCTAGATTTACAAACATTATATAATAAAGAAAAACGTAGATCATTTACTAGTAATGGTGCAGTTCGGAAACTTATAGTCATTTACTTATGAGGCAATGTGGTAGGTTTCCGTTGTACTGTACTTCGCAATAAACCAGTGGAGATAGCGAGACAGGTAACTCAAGTAATAAATTAATACTTCAATGTAAACATGTAATGGTCTCATGCAAAGAAAAAAATGCTGCCTTCTAGACGCATGATTCGAACCCTGAGCCCCACGTGCTAATGTCGCACACATAAAGCGTGGAGCCAGGTCCATACTTGGACTTGCGTTGGGTTGCGCAAGGCCACATCATTTACTGAAAATAATGTTTAAATCTGATCATATATTTAAAAGGATATAGGGAAAATACAAAGCGCAGTGCATTTATGATTTATTGGAAAATATATTTAAAATGTGTTAACGAGTTCCCTGTTCTTACTGGTAGATTTAGGTTAGTTGTATGGTAGTAATAAAATGTGGTTATTGGTTTGCTGAACGAATTACAGTGCAACTTTCTATTTTATTTCAAAGTTAGTTACGAGAATTGGAAGATGTATTTACTATCTGAGAACCTGAATTTTAGATTTAGTATAGGGAAGAAGTTAATCAAGTACGCAGTCAAATACAGATCCACGGTCAAACAATTGACAATTTAAATTTAATATCTGTTGCAATTATTTGAAATTTGGTCACTACTGCGGGTAGTTTTACCTAAGTCGAAGTAGAATAAATCTGACAGATTAGCTCAAAATTATTTCCTACGCTAACCCTCCACCCCCACCCCCTCTCTCCAAAAAAATAGGAGAAACGGCACAAAATTGAGTATGAAATGACATTAGTAATAAGATTCGCTGATAGAAACGTTACCCTCACTGGTAGTGAGGAAGTATAACAGGGCCTTTTACATTAAGTGGTCACAGAGTAAATCAAAGGTAAATCAAAGAAAGTAAGGACTTGTGTCAGAAGTAAAGCTGGCGATGAATTGAACATCAAAGTAATAGATTAAATAAATGTAGCAGTTTAGCTCACGACAGACGGAGCAAGGAGAACGTTAAAGGTAAACTAGTACAGGCAAAGACGGCACTTCTCACTTAAAGAAGTCTACTACATCAAATGTAGAGCTTGATTAGATGAAGAAGATTCTGAGACTATATGCCTTCAGCCCATGTAAGTCATTCATGGTCTGTGGAAAAATTGGAAAAAAAAATCGAAGCGTTTGAGATTCGGTGTTGCAGAAGGCTACTGTGGTTTAAGTGAACCGGTAAGAAATTAGTTCTTCCGCAGAATCTCCTAGGAAGAGAAAATATACAAATCACTGGTTAGAAGAAGATACACTTTTAAGGCCTCAAAGTATTGGTTCAACAGTAGTAGAGGTAATCAAAGAAAACAAATATTGTAGGGGAAGATAGAGGTTGGAGTGCACCCAAAAAATAATTGTTACCCTTGAGTGTGTTACTCTAAGAGGCACAGAAAAGGACGTCGTTACGGTCTGCAGCAAATCAGTCAGAAAAATAATGGCCCAAAAGAAACATGGGGAAAGGGGGGGGGGGGAAGTGCGAGATGTAAGAAAGTTAGAGTGTAGTCACAGGTGACTGGCCATTGTCCAGGGTGTTCAAGGATGACGGTTCATTGAACAGTGGGAAGCCAATCTTCCGCGAGACACAGGACTGCGGACGTACCTAGGTTGGTTGTTTGGTTGTTTGGGGGAAGAGACCAAACAGCGAGGTTATCGGTCTCATAGGAGTAGGGAAGGACGGGGAAGGAAGTCGGCCGTGCCCTTTCAAAGGAACCATCCCGGCATTTGCCTGGAGCGATTTAGGGAAATCACGGAAAACCTAAATCAGGATGGCCGGACGCGGGATTGAACCGTCGTCCTTCCGAATGCGAGGACGTACCTACTGCAGATGTCCGATGGGGGGGAAGTTAATCAGTTGGAACTGGATACAGCGGGAGTAGGTTATGCGGATGCGGTAAGGCACGCCGAGTGTATAACGTTCAATATGTGGATGGACTAATAAATTTGTCGTGACGACAGTCCAGTCAGTATGTCTTGTCCCCATGATCCGCTGGTTAATATAATCAATTGTGGCCTTTCTTATGCATATTTGGTCGAGTGTTAGTTCAAGGTATTTAGCGTTTTAGCCAAATGAATCGGTGAAATGTAGGAGTGAGGACTGTGAGTTGATGACTCGGGAACAGAAACCCCGAGTTGCTTTTTTCTATAATTATTGCCTGGGATTTTGTAGAATTGGTGGAGGGCTAGGGCCTACCACTGGCTATAGCAGGAGGTGAAATTATTGAGATAGAATTGGGGCGAATGGGGGATGGGACGGCTAGCAAGGATAGAAGTGCCATCAGCATTTCGACGTAACTTTCTGAGACGTGGATGGGTTACAAGCATCAGCTGAGTAGGAGGTAAAGCAACGTTAGCAGGACAAATCCTTAGGGCATACCTGTATTTTGATGGAAAATGCGGGAGTCGGTGTTCCTTTTTATTACTTAGGAAGGATGCTGTAGCTGGTTAAATTGTTTGTTTGTATCTAGCAATGGTGTACGAACTAGAATCTAGAATGTCACTACAGGTTATAGTCGTTTTCGATGTCTAGAAATAAGAAGATTCTAAGCGAAATTTGTCTCTAGTAAAATGTTCCACTAGGAGGCTTCTTGACTTTTAGCAAGAAGAGAATGTTTTGGGTCTTCCGTTGCTCAGGGCCGTTACAAAGAATGCTGTCACACAGGCATGAGGGTTTCTGTGAAGAGAAACGACTTTAAGGTGGCGGTACCTGATGGAATCATGGCAGGGGATGCTGTTCTTCGCAGCTTTATGTCCTCGTTCGTTTAATAAAGAAATGAAGTGCACTTGGCAGTTTGAAATAAACCCAGTTTGTAGCACTTTAATGGACTGACGATTGTGACCGATACCAATGATAGACAGACTATCATCAAATGATATCGGATCCTTCCTTCTATTTGCAAGCATTGCAGAGCATTTGTTTATGTTGTGAGCGAGTGTTTGCATTAACCGCTTGTCATATTCACGTCTTCGCTCACCTCACAGCAATTTTCTAACGACGTGGTCTCCCTGTATACAACTGCATTGTCTACGGAATCCGAAACACGTTATGCGACAGGTCACGAAGAATAACGGTTCTATCAACGTTCCTGAGGTACTATCTTTACTTCGAACACAGTAATAGAACATGATCAACGTCTGTAGGAAAGTAGCAAACACCGGAGGAATGTAGCGAAATGCAGCAAGACTAGCAGAAGATAGATGATAAGCGCAGGCATTGCCAGGTGAACCTCACCGTAAGCAAATGGCGAAGAGTTTCACTACTGTTCGTTTGCACTACTGACGACAATCACCGGAAAGAGAAACTACTGTAAAATATATAGGAGTAACCAACCCCAAAAACCTAAAGTGAAATCATCTACAAAACAAATGGAACGAGAAGGAGATCTTAAAGAAATGTAAGTCACCCACCGAAGAAGTGGCTTATAAATCTCTTGTTCGACCGATTCTGTTCATCAGTCTGGGAATCTTACCAGGCAGGATTAAAAGAAGAGGTGGAGAAGGGCCAAAGAGGAGCGGATCCTTTCGTCACGGGATCGTTAACTCGGCGACAGAGAATTACGGAGATGCTCAAAAAACTCCTGTGGCAGAGCTTACAACAGACGCGTTGTGCATCATTGGGAGATTTACTTTTGAAATTTACAGGGCTTACGTTCCAAGAAGAGTCGGACAAAATATTATTTCCTCCCACATATGTCTCGTGAAATGATCAAGACGAGAAAATTCGACAAACTGCATGTCAGGAAGAGCTTTATAGACTGTTACTTTTTACGTGCGTCATTCGTGAATGGAACAGGGAAACAGAGTTGCGAATTGAACGTGTAGACGTACAAATTGCTGCGGCGGCAAGTGGAACAGGCGCCAAAAGCAACCCGCACTCGCTCTCCCGACTTTCAAAGCGTCTTCAGCATCACTTAGTAGCTACCAAACAGGTACTTCCCTAGTATAGGAACTGACCGGTTGCAATGAAGATTTTGGAGATAATCGTACTCAGTGCTTGGCGAAACATACATTCTGCACAAGGAGAAAAGTGACTGTTAAAAATTTCTTTTTCTTTTAGACTCAGTCATGGCAAATAATTACGATCATTTTTTCCCTTGCAGATTCTTACAATGGACAGTGTCTTGCCGATATCACCGAGCGAGGTGGCGCAGTGGTTAGCAAAGTGGACTATCATTCGGGAGGACGACGGTTCAGTCCCGCGTCTGGCCACCTTGATTTAGGTTTTCCGTGATTTCCCTAAATCGCTTCAGGTAAATGCCGGGATGGTTCCTTTGAAAGGGCACGGCCGACTTATTTCCCCATGCTTCCCTAATCCGATGAGACTGATGACCTCGCAGTTTGGTCTTCTCCCCCAAATCAACCCCCCAACTCTTGCCGATATCGGTAATGGTTTGTGATATATCCTTTCCTTCGCTTATATCACACTAGACGTTCACCAGGTATACCAATAAAGCAGTTTTATTTGCA
This sequence comes from Schistocerca nitens, assembly GCF_023898315.1. Taxonomy (NCBI): domain Eukaryota; kingdom Metazoa; phylum Arthropoda; class Insecta; order Orthoptera; family Acrididae; genus Schistocerca; species Schistocerca nitens. The sequence goes on along the minus strand of NC_064614.1, from coordinate 85,895,474 downwards.
GCACAAGAAATAAACTCGCACATTTGGGATGAACACTATAATTTTCTTAAGAACAAACATAAAAACTTTCTTGACTGAGTGGGTACTCAAATATTCCGCGTTCCAAAAGATAACAATCACAGGTTTAAAGTCTATAGGAATGAATCTTGTAACACCGGCACTAAGTCCAACAGTGCAGCAGATGCAGCAAAACAGAATACTAGGCCCTGTCCACTCGGCGGCGTGCCGTTTGGCCAGTACCGCATCACAGTGACAGAGAAGAGCAGAAGAGCTGATTGTGATAACGCATCGTCCAGGCGACGCTCTCCAGTGCGTATGGCTACGTTGAAACTGCTGGCTGCAATCGCGGCGCGGACCTAAATAGACGTCTCGCCGACTAACTCCTATCTGGCTCAAACTTAGTTTCGGCCGAAGTAGGAAATACGCTGGTGTCCAACATTAAAGCAACAAGCGGAAATTTTGCAAGGTTACTTTATTTTGCCACAAAACAGTGTAAGTAGGTGATAGTAAATTAGAAACAATGTAAAGAACACAGAAAGTAAAGAGCTGCAACTTGCATAACGGTATACAAAAATGTTCTTCGTTTTTTCCAACTTAACGGATTTGCACACATATTCCGCCAACTGATTAATGTGCTCGGCATGGGGTGTGACCATTTCTGACAGCAATACAGGCCTGACAACGACGGAGCATGCTGTGGACGATGTCGTTAGTCTGAGGTTGAGGCAGTAACGCCCATTTTCCTGCAGAGCCGCTCGCAAATCTTGGAGACTGTTTGGTGGGTGGCGACGTGATGCAAACCCCTAGTGCACCCCAGACGTGCTCTATGACATTAAAATCGGGAGAGCGAGCAGGCCACGCCATGTGTCCAATATCTTCCAAGAAAACATCAACAACCTGTGCTGTATGAGGCGGCGAATTATCGCACATCAATACGAAGTCTGGACTCACACCACCATGCAACAACCGTAGATGAGGTCCCAAGATCTCGTCGCGATACCTGACAGCAGTAAAACCTTGTCGATTCTCCCACACAATTTCCTGAAGAGGTGTTTGAGTAGCCAACATAATCCCTGCCCACACCATTAAGAATCCTCCTCGATATCGGTTTCTTTACAAAATGTTTAGATTCCGAAATTGTGTTTCACATTCCCTCCAGATGCGAATGCGTCGAGAATTACTCTCCAGAGATAATCGGGACTCATCTCTGCAAAGAACATTCGCCCACTGTTCGACCATGCGGGTGGCACATTGACTACTCCACACTACACGTTCCCTTCTATGAAGACGCGTCAGGAGTACACCCACAGCAGGTCTCCGACAGTAAAGGCCATTCTGCCAGAACCTTCTGTAGGCCGTTGGTATCAATACAACATGTCCAGTGGACGTTGCGAAGTCAGATGCCAATTGCTGTGCAGTACTAAGGCGGTACCGCGGTGCCATTACACCCAAATAATGGTCCTCTCCCTCTGATGTTACATATGATCGGCCCTCCCCTGGTGTTCGGGATACAGTTTCGGTCTCTATAAACTGCCGCCGCATCCGAGAACCAACAGAACGATTCACATGAAGCCATCGGGCTACATCAGTTTGCGGTTGTCCTGATTCCATTCTTCCCATGGCTTTCCATCGCAGAGCGTCTGATAGGCGTCTTCTCTGTGCCACGCTGCACCGTCTGTGACTGTGTAAAAAAATGGCTCTGAGCACTATGGGACTCAACTCCTGAGGGCATCAGTCCCCTAGAACTTAGAACTACTTACACCTAACTAACCTACGGACATCACACACAGCCATGCCCGAGGCAGGATTCGAACCTGCGACCGTAGCGGCCGCGCGGTTCCAGACTGTAGCGCCTAGAACCGCTCGGCCACCCTGGCCGGCGTGACTGTGTACACAACGATTATTGATGTAGAACTATCCAGCGAACACTATCCCGTTTGCTACGTGCTTGTGGTCATCGTTGGCATTGTTGTTCGTTGACCGAAATGCCATCTTCTGCGCATTACACGATCATACGGACGTCTGTTGATAGTTTGTATGATTATATCGTAAATTAGACACAAGACGGGGAAACAGCGGTTTGTTGCTTTAATTTTGGATACCAGTGCATTGCATGAGCACTTATTTCTACAAAAACATTGATGTTAGCGAAATATGGCTAGAGAGAATGAGATTTTCACCCTGCAGCGGAGTGTGCGCTGATATGAAACTTCCTGGCAGATTAAAACTGTATGCCCGACCGAGACTCGAACTCGGGACCTTTGCCTTTCGCAGGCAAGTGCTCTACCATCTGAGCTACCGAAGCACGACTCACGCCCGGTCCTCACAGCTTTACTTCTGCCAGTATCTCGTCTCCTACCTTCCAAACTTTACAGAAGCTCTCCTGTGAACCTTGCAGAACTAGCCCTGAAAGAAAGGATACTGCGGAGACATGGCTTAGCCACAGCCTGGGGGATGTTTCCAGAATGAGGCAAAGGTCCCGAGTTCAAGTCTCGGTCGGGCACACAGTTTTAATCTGCCAGGAAGTTTCATATCAGCGCACACTCCGCTGCAGAGTGAAAATCTCATTCTGCAAACATCCCCCAGGCTGTGGCTAAGCCATGTCTCCGCAGTATCCTTTCTTTCAGGAGTGCTAGTTCTGCAAGGTTCGCAGGAGAGCTTCTGTAAAGTTTGGAAGGTAGGAGACGAGGTACTGGCAGAAGTAAAGCTGTGAGTACCGCCCGTGAGTCGTGCTTCGGTAGCTCAGTTGGTAGAGCACTTGCCCGCGAAAGGCAAAGGTCCCGAGTTCGAGTCTCGGTCGGGCACACAGTTTTAATTTGCCAGGAAGTTTCATGGCTAGAGAGGTTTCTTCTCCTTCTATCCACCATCTTACCCAATTATCCGCCACTTGTCGATTTCCGTTATTGTTTACTTGCCCTTACTCTACAGTTCACTGCATTGTTTGTCTCTGGGAGTGTAAGCGGGTGAAGGTATCAACACTGCATAAGCAGCCGAGGGGTGGCCACAGGCGTACCAACCTCCAGGGCCCGACGACACCCCAGCTGTCGCAGCACCGGACGCGCAAGTTTGCACAGACGCAAGTTGGCGGCGCTGGCGGCCAGTTAGCCGGCCCTGCCCGGCCCGGAAGCCGTAAGATACAGCCAGCGACTTAGCCGGCCCGTGTTTGTCTGCGCCCTCTGCCGGCCAGTGCAAACACTTTGCGGCCCACACAAGGGCCGGGCCTCGCCGCAGCGCCCGCGCAGCGTCGCTCAGCCGCGCCCAAGACGCAGCATCGCCTGTCACTTGCACTCACACAGCCTCTTAACCGATCTGTTCAGTTTACACTGTTATCAAAATTACGAAGCTGTCGTGGCTTTTGTCGACCTAGAAAAAGCGCTCGACAATGTAAAATACCCTCCTGGAAATTGAAATAAGAACACCGTGAATTGATTGTCCCAGGAAGGGGAAACTTTATTGACACATTCCTGGGGTCAGATACATCACATGATCACACTGACAGAACCACAGGCACATAGACACAGGCAACAGAGCATGCACAATGTCGGCACTAGTACAGTGTATATCCACCTTTCGCAGCAATGCAGGCTGCTATTCTCCCATGGAGACGATCGTAGAGATGCTGGATGTAGTCCTGTGGAACGGCTTGCCATGCCATTTCCACCTGGCGCCTCAGTTGGACCAGCGTTCGTGCTGGACGTGCAGACCGCGTGAGACGACGCTTCATCCAGTCCCAAACATGCTCAATGGGGGACAGATCCGGAGATCTTGCTGGCCAGGGTAGTTGACTTACACCTTCTAGAGCACGTTGGGTGGCACGGGATACATGCGGACGTGCATTGTCCTGTTGGAACAGCAAGTTCCCTTGCCGGTCTAGGAATGGTAGAACGATGGGTTCGATGACGGTTTGGATGTACCGTGCACTATTCAGTGTCCCCTCGACGATCACCAGTGGTGTACGGCCAGTGTAGGAGATCGCTCCCCACACCATGATGCCGGGTGTTGGCCCTGTGTGCCTCGGTCGTAGGCAGTCCTGATTGTGGCGCTCACCTGCACGGCGCCAAACACGCATACGACCATCATTGGCACCAAGGCAGAAGCGACTCTCATCGCTGAAGACGACACGTCTCCATTCGTCCCTCCATTCACGCCTGTCGCGACACCACTGGAGGCGGCCTGCACGATGTTGGGGCGTGAGCGGAAGACGGCCTAACGGTGTGCGGGACCGTAGCCCAGCTTCATGGAGACGGTTGCGAATGGTCCTCGCCGATACCCCAGGAGCAACAGTGTCCCTAATTTGCTGGGAAGTGGCGGTGCGGTCCCCTACGGCACTGCGTAGGATCCTACGGTCTTGGCGTGCATCCGTGCGTCGCTGCGGTCCGGTCCCAGGTCGACGGGCACGTGCACCTTCCGCCGACCACTGCCACGTGTTGAGCAATTCGGCGGTACGTCCACCCGGCCTCCCGCATGCCCACTATACGCCCTCGCTCAAAGTCCGTCAACTGCACATACGGTTCACGTCCACGCTGTCGCGGCATGCTACCAGTGTTAAAGACTGCGATGGAGCTCCGTATGCCACGGCAAACTGGCTGACACTGACGGCGGCGGTGCACAAATGCTGCGCAGCTAGCGCCATTCGACGGCCAACACGTGGTTCCTGGTGTGTCCGCTGTGCCGTGCGTGTGATCATTGCTTGTACAGCCCTCTTGCAGTGTCCGGAGCAAGTATGGTGGGTCTGACACACCGGTGTCAATGTGTTCTTTTTTCCATTACCAGGAGTGTAGTATGGAGATGGTATCTGTTCTTTCGGACATGTCCGAAAGAACAGATATCATCTTCATATAGTTAAGGGTAACTGGCCATTGACCTTCTCCTTCTGTGCTGGATGCACACGCATTTCCCGAACTCTTATGGAACTCAGTAGCCAGGTGGAACTCAGTCTGCCGCGAGTATTGAGTTTAATGGGTAGGGTCACTACAAATGTAGTGTGTGGACATTAATTTGGGAATGTGGGTCACACGGGGAGCGTGCAAGGGATAAATCCCTGCAGTCGCACTATACTCTTTGTCATCGGTGGCTAAGATGGATAGAGCGTCTGCCATGTAAGCAGGAGATCCCGGGTTCTAGTCCCGGTCGGGGCACACTTTCAACTGTCCCCGTTGATGTATATCATCGCCTGTCGACAGCTTAGGGTTTTGATTTAATTATCATTTCAATGGAAAATAGTGCAAGATGTTCGAAATTCTTAAAGAAAATAGGTATTAGCTGTAGCGTAATATACAGTTTGGTTATAATTAAACTTTCGCTCCTTGGGCGAGTGTAGATGCAAAATCATTTGTCGTACATGTACCCAACTTCATACGAATGATGCTGGGACTGTGCGCTGCAGAATTTGTGATGTTGGTAGTGCTAGTGCAATGACTTTCGGTTAGACGTCGGTAGTAGTACGGCGACGTAGGTAGGAATTCGGATCCCAAGTAGCAAGATCAGGCAGCGAGATCTGCGTCGCTAAGATGTCATCCCTGCTCCGTGGGAGAGAAGTACTTTGGATTCAACCGGTTACATGTACGATGCAGCTCCATCTCACATTGCTCATAATATTACTTGGTTACCCGTAACGCACATGGAGAAGACCGAATTATTGTCCGATCGTACCAAATTGCGTCCTCAACAAGATCACCAGATTTGAACCCGTGTGATTCCTGGCTGTGGGATAACCTGAATGAGACGGTTTATAAACAGAACATAAGCCTACCATTGAAGAGGGAATATTACATAGTTTCACAGTAATTGGTGTGAGACCTGCGCCAGGACTTAACGTAGATCGTTGAGGATGAACATAGCGAGCGAGGTAGCCAATATACCACCCGAGACGCTTCCCGCAGCAATAGAGCAATCTTTTCAGCTGTTCCAGCCTGTCGTGGCTGCAGATGATCGTCACATCGACCAAAGTTTGTAACTTGCAACGTAAACATGGAAAGCATTTAGCGAATTTCGAAAGTGAGATGTGTTTCTTTCAATGGTTATTTCTCTTCTCCATGTCCTTACAAATGTTTCCATTAAGTTTCATTGTCCTACGATCACTTGTTTTTCATTGGGGCCAGCCGACCGTTGTGGGCGAGCGGTTCTAGGCGCTTCAGTCCGGAACCGCACAGCTGCTACGGTCGTAGGTTCGAATCCTGCCTCGGGCATGGATGTGTGTGGCGTCCTTAGGTTAGTTACGTTTAAGTAGTTCTAAGTCTAGGGGACTGATGACCTCAGATGTTAAGTCGCATAGTGCTCAGAGCCATTTGAACCATTTTTCAGTGGGGCCCTCTCAGAGAAAGCTTAATTACACTGATGTGACAGAAGTCATGGGATAGCGATATGCGCATATACATATGGCGGTAGCATCGCGTACACAAGGTGAAAAAAGCCAGCGCATTGGCGGACCTGTCATTTTTTATCAGGTTTTTCATGCGAGAAGGTTTGCAACGTGGTATGGCTGCCCGACAGGAATTAACAGGCTTTGAACGCGGAATGCTAGTTGTAGCTAGACGCATGGGATATTTCATTTCGGAAACCATTAGGGAATTCAATGTTCGGACGGCCACAGTGTCAAGAGTGTGCCAAGAACGTCAAATTTCAGGCTTTACCTCTCACCACGGACAACACAGTGGCCGACGGCCTTCACTTAACGAGTCTTCACTTAACGAGTCTTCACTTAACGAGTCTTCACTTAACGACTGAAAACAGCGGCGCTTCCGCAGAGTTGTCAGTGCTAATAAACAAGCAACACTGTGTGAAATAATAGCAGACGAATGTATTCACTAGGACAATGAGGCGAAAGTTGACGTTAATGGGCTATGGCGGCAGAAGACCGATGCGAATGCATTTGCTAACAAGACGACATCGCCTGCAGCGCCTTTCCTGGGCTCGTGACAATATCGGATGGACCACGGACGACGTCCTGATCAGATGAGTTCAGATTTCGGTTGGTAAGATAACATTCCATCAGAATTTCTAAAATCATTGGGGGGAGTGGCAACAAAACGACTATTCACGTTGGTGTGTAGAATATATGAGTCTGGCGACATACCATCTGACTTTCGGAAAAGCATCATCCACACAATTCCGAAGACGGCAAGAGCTGACAAGTGCGAGAATTATCGCACAATCAGCTTAACAGCTCGTGCATCGAAGCTGCTTACAAGAATAATATACAGAAGAATGGAAAAGAAAATTGAAAATGCGCTATGTGACGATCAGTTTGGCTTTAGGAAAAGTAAAGGGACGAGAGAGGCAATTCTGACGTTACGGCTAATAATGGAAGCAAGACTAAAGAAAAATCAAGACACTTTCATAGGATTTGTCGACCTGGAAGAAGCGTTCGACAATATAAAATGGTGCAAGCTGTTCGAGATTCTGAAAAAAGTAGGGGTAAGCTATAGGGAGAGACGGGTCATATACAATATGTACAACAACCAAGAGGGAATAATAAGAGTGGACGATCAAAAACGAAGTGCACGTATTAAGAAGGATGTAAGACAAGGCTGTAGCCTTTCGCCCCCACTCTTCAATCTGTACATCGAGGAAGCAATGATGGAAATAAAAGAAAGGTTCAGGAGTGGAATTAAAATACAAGGTGAAAGGATATCAATGATACGATTCGCTGATGACATTGCTATCCTGAGTGAAAGTGAAGAAGAATTAAATGATCTGCTGAACGGAATGAACAGTCTAATGAGTACACAGTATGGTTTGAGAGTAAATCGGAGAAAGACGAAGGTAATGAGAAGTAGTAGAAATGAGAACAGCGAGAAACTTAACATCAGGATTGATGGTCACGAAGTCAATGAAGATAAGGAATTGTGCTACCTAGGCAGTAAGATAACCAATGACGGACGGAGCAAGGAGGACATCAAAAGCAGACTCGCTATGGCAAAAAAGGCATTTCTGGCCAAGAGAAGTCTACTAATATCAAATACCGGCCTTAATTTGAGGAAGAAATTTCTGAGGATGTACGTCTGGAGTACAGCATTGTATGGTAGTAAAACATGGACTGTGGGAAAACCGGAACAGAAGAGAATCGAAGGATTTGAGATGTGGTGCTAAAGACGAATGTTGAAAATTAGGTGGACTGATAAGGTAAGGAATGAGGAGGTTCTACGCAGAATCGGAGAGGAAAGGAATATGTGGAAAACACTGATAAGGAGAAGGGACAGGATGATAGGACATCTGCTAAGACATGAGGGAATGACTTCCATGGTACTAGAGGGAGCTGTAGAGGGCAAAAACTGTAGAGGAAGACAGAGATTGGAATACGTCAAGCAAATAATTGGGGACGTAGGTTGCAAGTGCTACTCTGAGATGAAGAGGTTGGAACAGGAAAGGAATTCGTGGCGGGCCACATCAAACCAGTCAGTAGACTGATGAAAAAAAAAAAAAACAAAAAAAAAACGGCAATTCACAGAGCGACAAGCAACAGGACCACGTTCTCAACATTCGACACTGCGTGATTGTGGGTAAAGGAGGATGTGACGACATTCTCATCGTTCGACACCAAACAAGGGCTGATGGTAGATCCCACGAAGTTGTCAACGAGGCACTGCACAAGCTGGTGGTGGCTCCATTATGGCGTGGGCTGTGTTTACAAGCAATGTACTGGGTCGTCAGGTTGGGCTGGTTCAGATGGCTCTGAGCACTATGGGACGTAACATCTGAGGTCATCAGTCCCCTAGAACTTAGAACTACTTAAACCTAACTAAGGACATCACACACAGCCATGCCCGAGGCAGAATTCGAACGTGTCACCGTAGCGGTAGCACGGTTGCAGGCTGTAGTGCCTAGAACCGCTCGGCCACTCCGGCCGGCTCCCCCTTCAAGCTAGACGTGTTTCGTTCTTTGTAGTTTTTTCGTTTGATGCTTATTTCGTGAGATATTTGACCCGGTGACTACCAATGGACCACCCTGTATAACATGTAGAAAACTCAAGAGGGAAAATAATGAATGAAATGCTTAAACTAAACTGCGTGAATTACAAACGGTATGGGACATGGACGTAGTACTTCGCTCATACTATTCAGTCCATCCGTCGAAGAAACAAGGACGGAAATAAATGAAAGATTCAAGAGAGGGACTAAAATATTAGCTGAAAGGACATCCACGATAAGATTCACTGATGGTATTGCTACCCTTACAGAAAGTGAAGAAGAATGACAGGTTGTGTTCAAAGGAATAAACAGAATAACGATCAAAAGTTCTTTGGTGTGACGTCATAAGCGAGTGTCTGCGTGTGAGATCGCTCTCTAAGTTTTCATATATTTTTAGGTTCCAGATACATATTTTAACGGTTTTTGTGATAATATTTACTATATAAGTGACGTATTAGTGGTTTCTTCATTCAGCTCTGCCTTTCTTCTGTTGTGACGTGATATTTGTGAGTGTTTCGTATCGAGCAACTTAACCTCTTGCCTGTGTTTACATTCCGCGCTGACCAGTTGCAGCTGTAGCGGCGCATCGAAAGCTAAGTACTAATTAATTGTTTGTGCATAGTGATTTATTTAGGAACTTTAGTAGTCTTCAACCGGTGTTCGTGGTGTTTTCTGGTGAAATAATTTCAGAAGAACCTTTTGGGAACTGTTTACAGCTCGTTACTGTGTGATTAGACGTTTGATTCTCTTTCTGTATTAGTCTTTTGTTATATTCACATTTGTTGTTTATTAATACTGTTAATAATAGTAGTTACTTCCCTTGTAGAGTAAGTTTGTGATTATTGTAGTCAGGTTTTTAGCATCTTCTTATTGTAGTAGCGGAACTTAGAAAAAGTAAAATTTTACCATGAGTGAGAAGTGTGGGCTTTGCCGTAGGTTCGTGAGTAGTGGATTGCGGTGTGACACTTGTTCGAAGTATTTTCACTGGGGGGAATGCAGTGGGGAAGCCAGTGGGCATTCTGGTGAGATCCTCTCCTGGAACTGCAGGTTATGTAGCAAGAGTAAACTGATAGAGGAGCAGGAGCGTAAGATCTGTGCCCTTCAGGTGCAGTTGAAAAACGCACAGGAGGAGCTAGATAGGATGAGGAGGGAGAAGGGGGTTGGGGAATGGGAGCTGGCTGTTGGCAAGAGATCTGCTAGGAGAAGAAGATTTTCAGATAGTTTTACTATTGGTGTTTACAATAGATATGACCAACTGTCAGAGTCTAGTGGAGAGGAATCTCTAGTAGCTGTAGATGTAGGAAGTATGCAGCAGACCTCAGTAGTTACTGTGCCTAGAACAGTTGCAAAGTCGAAGAGGAAGAAGAAGGTTCTGCTGTTAGGTAGTTCACATGGCAGAGGTGTAGGCCAGCAGTTGCAGGAAGTGCTGGGAAGTGAGTACCCGGTCACCAGCATTGTGAAGCCTAATGCAGGGTTGGCTCAGGTGACTGTTAACATAGGGGGGTTATGTAGGGATTTTACTAAAGAGGATCAGGTAGTGATTGTGGGTGGGGCTGGTAATAGTATTGGTAGGGATGGGGAGTATAACATAGATGGTGACCTGGAAAAGATAGCCACTCAGACTGGCAACACGAATGTGCATTTCGTGGAACTGTTTCAGCGTCACGATCGGCCTCATCTTAATACAGCCGTCAGGCGTAATAACATGAGGCTTGGGGGTGCGCTGATGACAGAAAGCATGGGTCACATTTCAGTGGTGTCGGTGGAGTCTATCAGCAGGACGGGTTTCACTAGACACGGCCTGCACCTCAACAGGTATGGGAAGGGGAGGTTGGCAAAGCTTATAGGTGACAGCATAGGTGGGGTTGGTGGGATCACTCATGGGAAAATTCCTGCAGTAGTGTGTGTTAGAGCTGCACCTTTTTTAGATTGAAGTCAGCTGATAGGTATTCCTGCTTAAGGGAAGTCTCTCTAACAAGGGAATCACTTTTGACAAAGCTTAGGTATCCGAGTAATGAGGGAATTAGTATATTTCATCAAAATATACAAGGTATTAGGGATAAAGTTAGTGAACTGCTTATAGATGTTGACTCTGAAATTATTGGTATATCTGAACACTTCTTAAATAAGGAGATAATTCAGAGGCTTCCTTTACCAGGATACAGGTTGGCTGGCTGCTTTTCGAGGAGCTCTTTGCGGTGTGGGGGAGTAGCCATGTATGTGAAAAACGGTATCGCATTTGAGTCAATTGATGTTTCAAAGTACTGCACTGAAAAGGTGTTTGAATGTTGTGCAGGTGTGGTTAAATTTAACGGAGTTAAACTTGTAACTGTTGTTATTTATAGATCCCCAGACTCCGATTTCACAGCATTTTTGCTAAAGCTAGAGGAGGTTCTAGGTTCACTTTATAGGAAATACAAAAAGTTAGTTATATGTGGTGACTTCAATATTAATTGTATAAGTGATTGTGCAAGGAAGAGGATGCTGGTAGACCTCTTTAATTCATATAATCTTATGCAAACCGTATTCTTTCCAACGAGAGTGCAAGGGAACAGTAGAACAACCATAGACAACATTTTTGTTCATTCCTCATTACTAGAAGGGCATTCTGTTAGAAAAAAGGTGAATGGCCTTTCAGATCATGATGCGCAAATTTTAACTTTAAAAGATTTTTATGCTGCAACTCGTGTTAAATATAGTCATCAGCTGTTCAGGAAAGCTGATCCGGTTGCTGTAGAGACCTTTGTAAACCTTATAAAGGAACAAGAGTGGCAAGATGTTTATAGCGCTGAGACAGTAAACGATAAATATAATGCTTTTCTAAAGACCTTTCTCATGCTCTTTGAAAGTTGCTTTCCGTTACAACGTTTAAAACAGGGTACTAGCACAAACAGGCAGCCTGGGTGGCTGACTAGAGGGATAAGAATATCTTGTAGAACAAAGTGGCAATTATATCAAAACGTTAGAAACAGTCAAAATCTAAATGCAGCAGCCCATTACAAACAGTATTGTAAGGTGCTTAAAAATGTTATTAGGAAGGCAAAAAGTATGTGGTATGCAGATAGAATAGCTAAGTCTCAGGATAAAATTAAAACCATATGGTCAGTCGTAAAGGAAGTTGCTGGTCTGCAGAGACTGGTCGAGGATATAGAATCAGTGCGTAGTGGGAATGTCCGTGTTACTGATAAGTCGCATATATGTACAGTATTTAATAATCACTTTCTGAATATAGCAGGTGAACTAAATAGAAACCTAATTCCAACAGGGAATCATATAGCGCTCTTAGAAAAAAGTGTTCCGAGACTGTTACCTGAAATGCTCCTCCATGATACTGACAAGAGGGAGATTGAGTTAATAATTAAATCACTAAAGACCAAGAACTCTCATGGATATGACGGGGTATCTAGCAGAATACTGAAGTATTGTTCTATGTATGTTAGCCCAGTACTTAGCCATATCTGTAACTTTTCCTTTAGGAGTGGTCGGTTTCCTGATCGATTAAAATACTCGGTAGTGAAGCCACTTTATAAAAAGGGAGACATTGATAATGTTGACAATTTTAGACCTATTTCTATGCCATCGGTGTTTGCTAAAGTTATCGAGAAGGTTGTATATACAAGGTTACTGGAGCATTTAAATTCACATAATTTGCTGTCAAATGTTCAGTTTGGTTTTAGAAATGGTTTAACAACTGAAAATGCTATATTCTCTTTTCTCTGTGAGGTTTTCGACGGATTAAATAAAAAGTTGCGAACGCTAGGTGTTTTCTTTGATTTAACGAAGGCTTTTGACTGTGTTGACCACAAAATATTACTGCAGAAGTTGGACCATTATGGAGTAAGGGGAGTAGCTTACAATTGGTTCGCCTCTTACTTTAAGAACAGAAAGCAGAGGGTAATTCTCCGCAATATTGAGAGTGGTAGTGATGTTCAGTCCCAATGGGGCACTGTTAAGTGGGGCGTTCCCCAAGGGTCGGTGCTGGGGCCACTGCTGTTTCTTATTTATATAAATGATATGCCTTCTAGTATTACAGGTGATTCAAAAATATTTCTGTTTGCTGATGACACCAGCTTGATAGTGAAGGATCTTGTGTGTAATATTGAAACAGTAACAAATAATTTAGTTCATGAAATAAGTTCGTGGCTTGTGGAAAATAATTTGATGCTAAATCACAGTAAGACTCAGTTTTTACAGTTTCTAACTCACAATTCAGCAAGAACTGACATTTTAATCAGACAGAATGGGCATGTTATAAGCGAGACGGAACAGTTCAAGTTCCTAGGCGTACGGATAGATAGTAAGCTGTTGTGGAAAGCCCATGTTCAGGATCTTGTTCAGAAACTAAATGCTGCTTTATTTACCATTAGAACAGTATCTGAAATAAGTGACACTTCAACACGAAAAGTAGTCTACTTCGCATATTTTCATACGCTTATGTCGTATGGTATTATTTTTTGGGGTAATTCTTCTGATTCAAAAAGGGTATTTTTGGCTCAAAAACGGGCTGTTCGAGCTATATGTGGTGTAAGTTCGAGAACCTCTTGTCGACCCCTATTCAAAAATCTGGGAATTCTGACATTGCCCTCACAGTATATATTTTCTTTAATGTCGTTTATTGTTAGCAATATTAGCCTATTCCCAAGAGTTAGCAGCTTTCACTCAGTTAATACTAGGCAGAAATCAAATCTGCATGTAGAATGCAGTTCCTTGACTCTTGTGCAGAAAGGAGTGCAGTATTCTGCTGCATCCATTTTCAATAAGCTACCACAAGAACTCAAAAATCTTAGCAGTAGCCCAAACTCTTTTAAGTCTAAACTGAAGAGTTTCCTCATGGCTCACTCCTTCTATTCTGTCGAGGAGCTCCTGGAAGAGCTAAAAAAATAAGCAAATTCCAGTGTTACATTGTTGATTGTCTTCATTTAAACTTATGACTTGTCACCTGAATATGTTTTTTTTTCTATATTTCATTTTATCTGTTTCTAATATTGTGTTATAATTTCATGTATGACTCGTTCCATGACCATGGAGATTTCTTCTTAATTTGGTCCCACGGAACAATAAATAAATAAATAAATAAAAAAAAAAGTAAACCGATGAAAGACAAAAGTAACGCGGAGTCCCAGAAATGATACCCTTTATATTGGACAATGTTACTGGGAGCACTATATCTTTCCACTTCCCCACTTCCCGCCATACTTATGGTTTTGGTGGTTCAGATGGTATAGTGTGGGAAGACAAAATGTTGCATGGGCGTACTGGCCTCCAAATCTTTGGACAAGGTACACTCACCACATTATTTGACACTGTACTCCTTCCCCACGTACGTCTTTTCAGGGTGCATTCGGCTCAAACTTAATTTCTGTGGATGAGAAAGCGCGACTGCATCGTAGATGAAGGAGCTCTTCAAAAGGGAGCATATTCGGCGAATGGACTAGCCTGCACCTTCGCCCACTTTAAGTGCCATCGAGCACGTATAGCATACATTGGAGAGACGGATTGTAGTACGTCCAGTTACACCAACGACCACATGCTGTCAAGACTTGGAGACATGCAACCCACTAGTGGGCAGCATGGCAGCGGTTTGTAGAACAGGCATTGCCATCTGTGGTGATCATACATCCCACTAAGAAGCGTTTTGTAATCTCAATGTAATTACTGCCTTTTTTTCTCTAGATCGTCCAAGTTTCATCGAGCTATGTCACATGACAGTGCCACATGGCGCTAAAGTCCTTAAGGGGCTCCGGAAAGGCTCAAAATCATGAAAAGTTCAATTTTTACTTTTTTGCGTTTTCTGAATCTGCAGACTATTACCTTTTAATAGATATATAATTTATTCAATTCCGAAGACTACAACTATTTTTAAATTTTTTTTGAAATGTGTTCTACATGGGCGTGACCCACTGTGGCGCTGTTAAACTGCTGTCAAATGGTGTTATTATTAACGTCCGTGTTCGTCAGGTACATTTTAGTGATGTGAGATAAAGTATGTGTTGTGGCTAACCTGTGATGGTTCAATATATATCGCTGGTGTGATTGTCGATTGTTTCATGTTTATTTACTCTGTGGTTATCTCGAAAATATTCGTAATTAATTCTGTTTCTTGAGTCTCTGTTTTGTTGAAGTATAATAATGAGTAAAAGTAAAGTTATTAGAAATCCTCTGAAGGCTTTTAAGAAAAGGAGAAATGTTGGAAAGCCAAAGGTATGCGTTATTACTGTAAACAATAAAGACGATAACCAAGTGAGTGAACCTAACCTCTCAAGTACGCCTGCCCACAGCAGTCAAAGTGGGAAAGAAAATACTTCACAGAAGAAGCTTGGTTCAATGAGTGAAAACTATGAATGTTTTATGGGCGAATCGGATGTGAATGAAATATATGATATGTCGGTTCTCAAAGGAATTTTTTCAAACTAAGATGTATTCATTGTAGTGGAGTTGGTCTGGAACTCTCCGTAATAAAGCACGTAGGACTTGCTAGTGAAATACAACTGAAATGTGATAAGTGTTCATACATGACCACCTTTTGGAACAGTGTTGCAGTAACTGCAACTGAAGAAAATGGTAGCAAAATCTACGAACACAAGAACGAGCGATGCTTGCTTTAGACAAGGAACGCCTTCGGGCTGCAGACAGGGCTGTAAAGAGTCTAGAAATAGAAGCAAGAGTAAACAGGAGGAGGAACAAAAGGAAGCTGGAGGAGGAGTTTGCAGAGGATGAAGATAATCAATCCTATGGACCTGGAATGCACTAAAAAGTTAATCCAATCTTTGTCGCTCGATTCCCAAAACTTTTATTTTCTCATACTAATTACATGTTTGCTAAGGATCTTCCAAACATATTTGTTTCAAACTTTCAGTAAATGTTACACAGTACCTTCTGCATAATTTAACACAGCCTTTTTCCAAAAAACTGTATATTTTTGAATATATAAATAAAAAATTGCAAAAAAATGTTGTGAATTTTCATTACAATTGAAAAAAAATCATCTTTAATAACTGAACTAAAATTTTGTAAAATCCCTGTGTTAAGTTGTAGCCCATATTCCAATAAATAATCTGTAAAAAGTTCAACTTCCTACCTCAAATACTTTGTGAGGAAAGATGTAATTTATAAGCGTTATTTTAACATTGCAAGTATAGGGCGTTCCGGAGTCCCTTAAGTTATACATACAACTGCAGCATCAAACATGGTCCGTAATTTGAGGAAGGAAATTTCTGAGAATGTACGTTTGGAGCACGGCGTTTTATTGAAAGAGCACCATGAAGCGTGGGATAGCCGTAAAAAAGAGAATCTAAGCATTATTTATATGGTGTTATGCAACGGTATTGACAATTGGGTGGATTAATAAGATTATCCACAGAATTGGCGAGGAGAAGATCGTGTGTATGTTATTGGAAAAATAAGGAACAGCATGACACAAAATTTGTTAAGACGTTAAGTAATAACTATTAGTGGGATATGCAGAGGGTAAAAACTGCGGGGGAAGCCAGAAATTGTAATACTCTTATGAATGACGTGTATATGCAGTCTGAAGCAACTAATGAAAATTTGTACTAGTGGCGGGATTCGAACATGGGTCTGCTGCCCACCAGGCAGATGTACCGTGGCACAACGACGTTGCACAACTGCACTGACTAATCTAGTACGCCTTCCTCCTCAATCGAAGTTCCCATTCACGTCTCAGCTCACTTGATATACTCCCGAAATTCGAATAGCATTGCAGACGCTCTCCAATTGTACTGGAATAGCACCTCAGCATCGAATGATACGGGGGATCATGCCTGAAACCCAGGCATAAAAGCTTTAGTGAATGAAGCCATGTCGTTCCAGAGAACTTTTCAAGCCTCAAACATCTATGTTTATATGCAGACTGAAGCGACGAATGAAATTTTGTGGGATGAGGCGTGAATGAGAATTTGAAATGAGGGCAGAGGCATACTAGCGAGTCTGTGCAGTTGTGCAAAGCCACTTTGCCTGGGTGGAGTAGTGGTTAGCGCATCTGCTAGTGAAGAGTAGACCCATGTTCGAATCCCGGCTTTGGTACAAATCTTCATTTCTTTCTTCAATCTGTATGTGTACATCACAGATGTTTGACACTTGAAAATATCTCTGGAACCATATAGTTTAACTTGACGCCGATAAATAATTTGTGACAGACCGCACCAACCGGCCAGGAGTCTGATGCGGCCACCCTACCCCTCCTACCCCACCCTCCAAAAAAGATTTGTATACTGACACGCTTGTGTTGAACTTCTTCCTCAGAATACAAGTTTTACAAATGTCTGCTCTCTCTCTCTCTCTCTCTCTCTCTCTCTCTCTCTCTCTCACTCTCTCTCTCTCTATTTTTCAGTTGTTTGCCAGCACAAGACTACTTTTATGGTTTTTTGAGATGCGCGATTGTCGTATTCTGATATTATGGTGTATTGTTTCTATAATTCGTTCGGCAAGATACCGTCCCTTGTGTGAAGTCACAAGCCTAGTACATTATCAACGATCCTTTCTTCCGGTGCAGCTAATCCTGCAACTTCGCAGAACTTTTGTGAAGTTGGAAAGGTAGGGGATGAGGTACTGGCGGAAGAACAGCCGTGAGGATGGGTTGCGGTTCGTGCTAACGAAGCTCAGTCGGTAGAGCACTTTTCCCCGAAAGACAACGATCCCGAGTTCGAGTCTCGGTCAGACACACAGTTTTAATCTGCCAGGAAGTTTCATATCAGCCACACTCCGCTGTAGAGTGAAAATTTCATTCTGGATACGTGCAAATTTCCTGTCACGCACTTTACCGTGATTTTTGAGTTGGAACTGGGTATGTGGATTGACTAGCAACAAAAATAGCACGTATCTCTAGTAGCTCTGGCAACGGCCTTGCCGCAATGGATACACCGGTTATGGGCAGATCACCGAAGTTATGCGCCGTCGGGCGTGGCCGGCGTTTGGATGGGTGACCATCTGGGCCACCATGCGCTGTTGCTATTTTTCGAGGTGCACTCAGCCTTGTGATGCCAATTTAGGAGCTACTCGACCGAATAGTTGCGGCTTCGGTAAAAGAAGACCATCATAACGACCGGGAGAGCGGTGTGCTCATCACACGCCGCTCCTGTCCGCACCCTCAGTGACGATGACACGGCGGTTCGATGGTCCCGATGGGCCACTTGTGGCCTGACGACGGAGTGCATCTCTAGTAGCTCTGCCAGTAATTACGGTGTTTTGAATCTATGAAGATAAAAAAAAAGATATTTCACTCTGAATCCACAAAGTAAAGTCTGTTTTTAACAAGAGAAGGAACAAGTTCACATCCACCTGCATACGCGTCTCAGGAAGGACCTCCTAGGGAAGTTTGTGTTGGGCAGCTGTAGAGAAGTACGAGGTGCATTCAAGTTCTAAGGCCTCCGATTTTTTTTCTCCGGACTGGAAAGAGATAGAAACATGCGCATTGTTTTAAAATGAGGCCGCGTTCATTGTCAATACGTCGCAGAGATGGCAGCACTGTACGGCAGATGGAATTTTACCGCCAGCGGCGAGAACGAGAACTGTTTTAAATGCTTAAAATGGCGACGTTTCCTTACTTGAACAGCGTGCAATCATTCGTTTTCTGAATTTGCGTGGTGTGAAACCAATTCAAATTCATTGACAGTTGAAGGAGACATGTGGTGATGGAGTTATGGACGTGTCGAAAGTGCGTTCGTGGGTGCGACATTTTAATGAAGGCAGAACATCGTGTGACAATAAACCGAAACAACCTCGGGCTCGCACAAGCCGGTCTGACGACATGACCGAGAAAGTGGAGAGAATTGTTTTGGGGGATCGCCGAATGACTGACTGTTGAACAGGTCGCCTCCAGAGTTGGCATTTCTGTGGGTTCTGTGCACACAATCCTGCATGACGACCTGAAAATGCGAAAAGGTCATCCAGGTGGGTGCCACAAATGCTGACGGACGACCACACGGCTGCCCGTGTGGCATGTTGCCAAGCAATGTTGACGCGCAACGACAGCACGAATGGGACTTTCTTTTCGTCGGTTGTGACAGTGGATGAGACGTGGATGCCATTTTTCAATCCAGAAACAAAGCGCCAGTCAGATCAATGGAAGCACACAGATTCACCGCCACCAAAAAAATTTCGGGTAACCGCCAGTGCTGAAAAAATGATGGTGTCCATGTTCTGGGACAGCGAGGGCGTAATCCTTACCCATTGCGTTCCAAAAGGCACTACGGTAACAGGTGCATCCTACGAAAATGTTCTGAAGAACAAATTCCTTCCTGCACTGCAACAAAAACGTCCGGGAAGGGCTGCGCGTGTGCTGTTTCACCAAGACAACGCACCCGCACATCGAGCTAACGTTACGCAACAGTTTCTCGTGATAACAACTTTGAAGTGATTCCTCATGCTCCCTACTCACCTGACCTGGCTCCTAGTGACTTTTGGCTTTTTCCAACAATGAAAGACACTCTCCGTGGCCGCACGTTCACCAGCCGTGCTGCTATTGCCTCAGCGATTTTCCAGTGGTCAAAACAGACTCCTAAAGAAGCCTTCGCCGCTGCCATGGAATCACGGCGTCAGCGTTGTGAAAAATGTGTACGTCTGCAGGGCGATTACGTGGAGAAGTAACGCCAGTTTCATCGATTTCGGGTGAGTAGTTAATTAGAGAAAAAATCGGAGGGCTTAGAACTTGAATGCACCTCGTAAAACACGGACGCTGGAAGGAGCGAAGAAACACAAAATGACAGCCTTAGGGGTTTCGTCCTTCGGCAGAACGGTAAAGACTGCCTGAGTAGACAAAGTACCACACGAAGGGGTGCTGCACATAGTGGAGGAAGAGAAGCCGTTTCCTTTGACGTTTCTCCAACACAGATGGGAAGCATGAATCATCTGCTGAGGCATGATGATGTAATTACAAAGGTTTCATTGAAGAGACAGCAGAGGGCGGGAACACAAGACGCAGACTGAAATACAGCAAGAGGACCATGGATGACGCAAACTACACCGTCCATACTGTTCCGGCGTAACGACAAGCGAAGGCACGAAGATGAAGAACGCAAGAGCAGAGAAGGCTGTGAGACGGCGTCAGCCAATAGTTCGCTGACTAGGGCCGCACCACGACGGTAGCGGCCTCTTTTTTTTTGGTCATCAGTCTACTGACTGGTTTGATGCGGCCCGCCACGAATTCCTTTCCTGTGCCAACCTCTTCATCTCAGAGTAGCACTTGCAACCTACGTCCTCAATTAATTGCTTGACGTATTCCAATCTCTGTCTTCCTCTACAGTTTTTTCCCTCTACAGCTCCCTCTAGTACCATGGAAGTCATTCCCTCATGTCTTAGCAGATGTCCTACCATCCTGTCCCTTCTCCTTATCAGTGTTTTCCACATATTCCTTTCCTCTCCGATTCTGCGTAGAACCTCCTCATTCCTTACCTTATCAGTCCACCTAATTTTCAACATTCGTCTTTAGCACCACATCTCAAATCCTTCGATTCTCTTCTGTTCCGGTTTTCCCACAGTCCATGTTTTACTACCATACAATGCTGTACTCCAGACGTACATCCTCAGAAATTTCTTCCTCAAATTAAGGCCGGTATTTGATATTAGTAGACTTCTCTTGGCCAGAAATGCCTTTTTTGCCATAGCGAGTCTGCTTTTGATGTCCTCCTTGCTCCGTCCGTCATTGGTTATCTTACTGCCTAGGTAGCACAATTCCTTAACTTCATTGACTTCGTGACCATCAATCCTATGTTACGTTTCTCGCTGTTCTCATTTCTACTACTTCTCATTACCTTCGTCTTTCTCCGATTTACTCTCAAACCATACTGTGTACTCATTAGACTGTTCATTCCGTTCAGCAGATCATTTAATTCTTCTTCACTTTCACTCAGGATAGCAATGTCATCAGCGAATCGTATCATTGATATCCTTTTACCTTGTATTTTAATTCCACTCCTGAACCTTTCTTTTATTTCCATCATTGCTTCCTCGATGTACAGATTGAAGAGTAGGGGCGAAGAGAATATAAGCGCCGCTCCTGACAGCCTCGGCGGACAGTAGAAGACGGACACTGGTAGACCCGGACTAGAAGAGAGCAGTAGAAGAGCTATCATCCTAACTGTTATATTGAGACTTGTGCCTTATAAGAGGGCTGGAACTTTAGTAGTGGCAACTATTTATTTACAGTTCGTACAAAATAGATACATGTTTCAAAGTTTTACTGACCTTCAAAGTAGTCACCTGCTTTGTGGATAACCCGATGCCATGGAAGTCATGGGATACTCTTAGCAGTGCCAGTTGTGTTGACAGTTCGAGCAGCGCGGTCTATTGCCCGATGAATTTGTGGCAGTTCTGAAGCGAATGCCGTGAAGTGTTTCCTTCAGTTTGGAAATCGAGTTGAACTTACGAGGGCTTAAATCAGGGGAGTGCAGTAGGTGGTATAGCACTTGGCAGGCCCATCAGTCAAAAAAACCAGTAACAGCTTGCATTGTACGTGCTTGAGCATTGTCCTGCAAAATGATGGTCTGGTCCTGCAGAAAGTGTCATCACTTCTCTCTCTAAGCTGGTCGTAGGTTCTGTTCCAGAAATGAACAGCATAGAGACAGAAGTGATGACACTTTCTGCAGGACCTGACCGTCATTTTGCAGGACAATGCTCAAGCACGTACAGTGCAAGCTGTTACTGGTTTGTTTGACTGATGGGGCTGCTAAGTGCTATACCACCTACTGCACTCCCCTAACTTAAGCTCTCGTGAGTTCAACTCGATTTATAAACTGAAGGAAACGCTTCACGGCATTCGCCTCAGAACTGCTACAAATTCGTCGGGCAATGGAACGCGCTGCTCCAACTGCCAATACAACTTGCACTCCTGAGAGTATCCTATGACTTCAAAATGGTTCAAATGGCTCTGAGCACTATGGGACTCAACTGCTGTGGTCATCAGTCCCCTAGAACTTAGAACTACTTAAACCTAACTAACCTAAGGACATCACACACATCCATGCCCGAGGCAGGATTCGAACCTGCGACCGTAGCAGTCGCACGGTTCCGGACTGCGCGCCTAGAACCGCGAGACCACCGCGGCCGGCTTCCTATGACTTCCACATCGCTGGTAACGGGTTATACACAATGCTGGTGACTACTCTGAAGGTCAGTAAAACTTTGAAACACGTATCTATTTTCTACCAGCTGTAAATAAATAGTTGTCACTATGAAAGTTGCAGCCCTCGTATTAATTGCTTGTATGGACATTGTCTATAGAGGAGGGCATTGATTATTTGCATGTCGCCAATTGCTTGCGACCCAAAGTTAAGTGTTGTCAAACTGCTTTATTGTAATAAAACCATTAACGTGATTTGCTTGAATTGTTGTATAGCTGTCCGTGAAAGTAGTATCCTTTAGGCACCCTACATACCGGAATGCCGGTGACAGAAAAGCATAGCGAATTGTTGTCAGTCATTCTGGTGGTTGAAGAGCTAAGAAGAAATGAAACGAGCAGAGTACCCTTTAGGAACGAACTAGCACTGTGTACGCTGCAGTGAAACGTCCGGAGGGTTACAACAACATTTTCGATGTGGCGTAATGCTGAGTGCCAGGCTGGAAATGAACCCTGAGAGGAAATCACTGTTACTGGAAGATACTAACAGCATGTCCTATGTGGCGTTTGCAATGACAGCCACCGATATTCAATGGCATCCTATTTAGCGCAGCTTGCGTGGAAGGTTGTTTTATTTTCGCTCGGAGCAAGTTGAACTCTAAATACGACGGAATTTTCCAATAGCGGAACTGCTGCACTGTGCTATACATATCGCTGCTCTGTTGGCGCAGAATGAGAATGGGCGCAGACGGAAGAAAAGAAATAGAAAGACTGTCCAGAGCAGGGATAGGAGGAGGAGGAGAAGGAGAGAAATATCTTCATTAACATGTCCGATCGATATCCAATAAAAGGGGCGCACCGGGGGATTGCTCTCTGCAGCGATTACCAATAATATGGAAAGAAGCCCCGAGCAGCTAATGACGGCCGGATCGGGTCGGATGGGATCGGAGCGGCTCGCTAGGACGGCGGGGGAACACAGTGCGGGCCAAGGCGAGCACTGTCGCCAGCACAGGAATTTTTAATAAAGCGCGCCAGAGGGCGGCGGTCGCTGACGGCCGCGGCCGGTAATCAATTGCAACCTGTAGCTGGCGCGCCAACTGGCGCCAGCTGCGATTTACTGGCGTCGCGGCGCCCGCCTGCACTGCACTGCACGTCGGTTCTTTCGTGGTGACAAGTAATGCGTCTCTGCGCCTACTTTGCGCTATTATTTAGGTCCGTGGCCAATCGCCACTCTATGCAGCAGTCGTCGATCCACTGCAGGTTTTCCTGCAATTCCCTGCACTCTTCTGGCGTTGCACCCTACGTACAACACAGCATCGTCCGCGAACAGCTTCCGACTTTATACAGTAGATCATTTAAGGGGGGTAGGACGTCAAACTGGCCGACTTGGAGCAGGAGAGGCACCACAGGACATTTTAATTTGCACTGTCTATACTTTTGCAAATAAATTCATGAAACTTTGTCAGCATGACCAGGAGGGATTCCGAATTCACACTTATAGCAGAGGAAGTTCAAAAACATAACAAAACGAATTTTGTTTAAATGTGAAATTTTATCATTTTTTCACTTGGTATTGGCTGCATTTGTTGCTGTAGGTACACTTTTCTTCATAAGTAAGAGAGATTCTTCGATGAATTTTGCACAGTATACAAACCATACTTAAAGGTGTATTAAACTCTAGAATTTCCCAAATCTGTTAAAAACTGTGGTAAAAATTGAGATAATTAGCTATAAAATTCGAGTTTTCTCTAAACAGGATGTTTAAAACGTAACAACCCATTCATTTTTCCATAGATTTAATAAATTCTAGAGTTTCATACACCTGTAAGTATGGTTTGTAAGCTGTGCAAAATTCATCGAAGAATCTCTCTTACTTATGAAGAAAAGTGTACCTACAGCAACAAATGCAGCCAACAGTAAGTGAAAAAAATCATGAAATTTCACATTTAAAAAATATTATTTTTTCGTGTTTTTGAACTTCCACTGCTATGAGTGTGAATCCTGAATCCTTCCTGGTCACGCCGACAACGTTTTATGAATGTATTTGTAAAAGTATAGACAGTGCAAATTAAAATGTCCTGTGGTGCCTCTCCTTCTCGAAGTCGGCCCGTTTGATGTCCTACCCCCCTTAAACATATATTGTACAGTGAAGCACTTTCGAGACTCGCTTGAGGTATTTCCGGAAGTGCTATAATTAGACCTACGATAACTACTGATGAATAGGAACCGTTCACAACAACATGTCAGTTAGGATATACTGAATCTAATCCAGTCCAGTCGTCAGGGTACCTGGACCCACTAAGCTGAATAAGAAAAAATGTAGGTCCTAAAGAGCTTCAAGTTGATAGATCAGCGGCTCCCAGCCTTCTTGACAAGGAGACCACGCTGCGATAGGATTTTTGTAATTTTTTATGCAGAGTGTTCGGAAATTCCTCTTACAAACTTCCAAGACTTGTAGAGGGGAGTGAGTACATAATGTTTCGAATAAGAATCCATGTCCGGAAAGTCATCCAACGACGCAACAGAGCGTCGAAGGTATACGGGCGCCTGTAAATGTATGTACGTACATGGTGATTCCGTGAAGATGTTACAAGCTTTCAAGGATGATGGAGACGGATAAATGTATCAATCTGAGGGAAGGGTCCCTGATTCGGAAACCAATGAGTCGAAAGTTATAAGGAAAAACCGTTCTGGTACCTCTGACAGTGGAACGTGTACCGGTACTGTTGTTGCTAAGAATGTAGGGTGTACAACATTCAGAGATGGTAGTTCGGACCAAGACAAGAAAAAAAAGTCTGGTAAACTTGGGCTCTAAAATGCATACCAGACGAGCTGTGAGCACTTGTTGATCTTCGATAGAGCGAAACATATCTCCTCTATCGAACAAGTGGTCACAGCTTTTAACGTATGAATTTTGGAGTCCATGTTTACTTGACAATTTTTCTTGTTTTCGTCGATACTACCACATCTGAAAGCTACAGGCTTGACAACAACAGTAGCGTTACACGTATTCCACTGTCAGATGTATCAGAACGGTCTTCGCTTATAATTTGCGAGCCGTTCGGTTCCTGTACAGGGACGTTCATTTACAGGCGACGGCACCTATAACTTTGACGTTCTGTAGCGTCGTTGGATGACATTTCCAAACATTGGTTCCTATTCTAAATGTTATGAACTCATTCCCCTCTACAAGTCATAGAAGTCTGCAAAGGAAATTCTCGAACACCCTGTATTTATGGCCCGTAAAATCTCCGAAAGCCGTTCGATGCAACTATAGAAAACTCACGAGAAAATCGACTTTGAAAGTTTTCCGAACGTCTTTAATACCCTAAAGTAAGACCATGTTTTCTATGGGACACTTGTCTCTGTATTCGCCTGCCATGTGGCAGGCTCAGGTTCGATTTACAGCTCAGGTGAAGTTTTAAACAAAGGAGTATGTTCTGCAACCATTTTCAGTGAAGAGTAGTGTACATAAAAATAAAAAAAAAGACGTGAACAAGATAAGTTTGCACCTGTACGGGATTTGTGGGAGAAACCGGTAGAGATGTTACCTAAATTATACAATCCCAATATGTTTGTTGCAGTAGGCGAACAGTATGATGCATTCAGGGGAAACTATCGCTTCCGCCAGTATATGCCCGGAAAATCGGCAAAGTGTGGCATCAAGTTTTGGGCATTTTGTGACAATGTAACAAGTTATGTATGTAATATTCAGCCATATACTGAGAAACGAGCAGGTAGTGCCCCTGAAAAGAACCAAGGTCTAAGGGCTGTAACCGACTTGTCTTACGGCTTGAAAGGGCGTATGATTACCTGCGACAACTTTTTCACCTCTTATGAATTAAGACAAATGCTGATGAAGAGAAATATCACAGTAATTCAGACTGTGCGAAAGC
The DNA here is from genome assembly GCF_023898315.1 of Schistocerca nitens. Classification (NCBI taxonomy): domain Eukaryota; kingdom Metazoa; phylum Arthropoda; class Insecta; order Orthoptera; family Acrididae; genus Schistocerca; species Schistocerca nitens. The sequence goes on along the minus strand of NC_064614.1, from coordinate 85,869,597 downwards.
CTTGAATCCCACGAAACCAATGCAGATCATGGGGATCCCTAATTATACATCACAAACATTTGCTTTCACAAAGGACGCAACGCTTGTGATATACAGGGCGTTTCAAAAATGACCGGTATATTTGAAACGGCAATAAAAACTAAACGAGCAGCGATAGAAATACACCGTTTGTTGCAATATGCTTGGGACAACAGTACATTTCCAGGCGGACAAACTTTCGAAATTACAGTAGTTACAATTTTCAACAACAGATGGCGCTGCAAGTGATGTGAAAGATATAGAAGACAACGCAGTCTGTGGGTGCGCCATTCTGTACGTCGTCTTTCTGCTGTAAGCGTGTGCTGTTCACAACGTGAAAGTGTGCTGTGGACAACATGGTTTATTCCTTAGAACGGAGGATTTTTCTGGCGTTGGAATTCCACCGCCTAGAACACAGTGTTGTTGCAACAAGACGAAGTTTTCAACGGAGGTTTAATGTAACCAAAGGACCGAAAAGCGATACAATAAAGGATCTGTTTGAAAAATTTCAACGGACTGGTAACGTGACGGATGAACGTGCTGGAAAGGTAGGGCGACCGCGTACGGCAACCACAGAGGGCAACGCGCAGCTAGTGCAGCAGGTGATCCAACAGCGGCCTCGGGTTTCCGTTCGCCGTGTTGCAGCTGCGGTCCAAATGACGCCAACGTCCACGTACCGTCTCATGCGCCAGAGTTTACACCTCTATCCATACAAAATTCAAACGCGGCAACCCCTCAGCGCCGCTACCATTGCTGCACGAGAGACATTCGCTAACGATATAGTGCACAGGATTGATGACGGCGATATGCATGTGGGCAGCATTTGGTTTACTGACGAAGCTTATTTTTACCTGGACGGCTTCGTCAATAAACAGAACTGGCGCATATGGGGAACCGAAAAGCCCCATGTTGCAGTCCCATCGTCCCTGCATCCTCAAAAAGTACTGGTCTGGGCCGCCATTTCTTCCAAAGGAATCATTGGCCCATTTTTCAGATCCGAAACGATTACTGCATCACGCTATCTGGACATTCTTCGTGAATTTGTGGCGGTACAAACTGCCTTAGACGACACTGCGAACACCTCGTGGTTTATGCAAGATGGTGCCCGGCCACATCGCACGGCCGACGTCTTTAATTTCCTGAATGAATATTTCGATGATCGTGTGATTGCTTTGGGCTATCCGAAACATACAGGAGGCGGCGTGGATTGGCCTCCCTATTCGCCAGACATGAACCCCTGTGACTTCTTTCTGTGGGGACACTTGAAAGACCAGGAGTACCGCCAGAATCCAGAAACAATTGAACAGCTGAAGCAGTACATCTCATCTGCATGTGAAGCCATTCCGCCAGACACGTTGTCAAAGGTTTTGGGTAATTTCATTCAGAGACTACGCCATATTATTGCTACGCATGGTGGATATGTGGAAAATATCGTACTATAGAGTTTCCCAGACCGCAGCGCCATCTGTTGTTGAAAATTGTAACTACTGTAATTTCGAAAGTTTGTCTGCCTGAAAATGTACTGTTGTGCCAAGCATATTGCAACAAACGGTGTATTTCTATCGCTGCTCGTTTAGTTTTTATTACCGTTTCAAATATAACGGTAATTTTTGAAACACCCTGTACATCCTAAAGAAAAATGTATTATTGTGAAAAGCACTCTGCATTACGGTGCAAAAACCAGTGATGGCACCAACAGAGAATCTAAAATTAATTTAGACTACAAAGCTACGGAAGAAGCTGTGGACACATTGGACAAAATGTTGGTGAATTATACAGTAAAAACAAAGGCAAACAGATAACGTAGTGTTATTTTCTCAAACATCATTCACATATCTGCATATAACTCTTTTATGCAATACAAGCCAATTTACCCACAACGAAAAGCAAACAACCTAGAGCGAAGAAGACTATTCCTAGAAAATCTTGGCGACAAGCTAATTGATGGACATTTGAAATGATTAGAACATTTTCCAAGAGGAAATGCTGTAAGAGAAGATGTAGATAGGAGAACGTCGTTTGAATGTGCACCATCCACATCGGAAGAAAATGATCCTAGGGGCCGGCCGCGGTGGTCTAGCGGTTCTAGGCGCTCAGTCCGGAACCGCGGGACTGCTACGGTCGCAGGTTCGAATCCTGCCTCGGGCATGGATGTGTGTGATGTCCTTAGGTTAGTTAGGTTTACGTAGTTCTAAGTTCTAGGGGACTGATGACCACAGGATGTTAAGTCCCATAGTGCTCAGAGCCATTTGAACCATTTATTTTGCTCAGAGCCATTTGAACAATTTTTTGATCCTAGGGCTAAGAAGATTGGCAGTTATCATATGTGGAAAAACTGATAACAAAAGTTCAGCGAAATGTGTTAAGTGTTAAAGAATCACTTGCAAGAAACATCTTACATGCGCATGTAATAATATTAGTAAAAGGCAGGCATAGTGTAGTAAAAATCAACACACACATCTAGATCTTCATCTACATCCATACTCTGCAAGCCACCTGACGGTGTGTGGCGGAGGGTACTTTGAGTACCTCTATCGGTTCTCCCTTCTATTCGAGTCTCGTATTGTTCGTGGAAAGAAAGATTGTCGATATGTCTCTGTGTGGGCTCTAATCTCTCTGATTTTATCCTCACGGTCTCTTCGCGAGATATACATAGGAGGGAGCAGTATACTGCTTGACTCCTCGGTGAAGGTATGTTCTCGAAACTTCAACAAAAGCCCGTACCGAGCTACTGAGTGTCTCTCCTGCAGAGTCTTCCACTGGAGTTTATCTATCATCTCCGTAACGCTTTCGCGATTTCTAAATGATCCTGTAACGAAGCGCGCTGCTCTCCGTTGGATCTTCTCTATCTCTTCTACCAACCCTATCTGGTTCAAATGGCTCTGAGCACTATGGGACTTAACATCTCAGGTCATCAGTCCCCTAGAACTTAGAACTACTTAAACCTAACCAACCTAAGGACATCACACACATCCATGCCCGAGGCAGGATTCGAACCTGCGACCGTAGCAGTCGCGCGGCTCCGGACTGAGCGCCTGGAACCGCGAGACCACCGCGGCCGGCAACCCTATCTGGTACGGACCCCATAGTGGTGAGCAATATTCAAGCAGTGGGCGAACAAGTGTACTGTAACCTACTTCCTTTGTTTTCGGATTGCATTTCCTTAGGATTCTTCCAATGAATCTCAGTCTGGCATTCGCTTTACCGACGATCAACTTTATATGATCATTCCATTTTAAATTACTCCTAATGCCTACTCCCAGATAATTCACGGAATTAACTGCGTCCAGTTGCTGACCTGCTATATTGTAGCTAAATGATAAAGGATCTTTCTTTGTATGTATTCGCAGCACATTACACTTGTCTACATTGAGACACATAATTATCATATTCGATTATTATATTATTGTACTATTCTCTTATGCACTTTGAATAATAAAGACATCAAACTAGTTAAATTATAACTTCATTTTTTATTTCAATACACAAATGTTTATAAGTACACCTACAGGAATCAGAAAAGGACTGAGTATTTTTTGACCAGCACATCTTAAGTTATGCGAAAAATAAACCCCGTAATAGGGTGAAAATGACAGAGTTGTGTTAATTAGCATACATGTGATAAATTTAATACGTACATGACATTAAAAAGGAACGGGAAAAATAAGTACCAAAACGGTACTCGAACCAGAGATTACCAGGATCGAGCGCTACCGATATTTTTTCCATCTTTACGTATTTTACACTTCACGGAAATGCTCGTAGAACAAGTAGCTTTGTTTAAAAGGTACATTAGCCGAGGATCGAACCCAGGCCGCCCACAGATAGCCGAGCCTTCTGTGTTTCGAGGCAGACGAGATTCCTCATCAGTTCGCCATCTATTCGTCTGCTACGTGTTAAAGTTCATGGTGAAACCTTCAGCTGTCGTTTATTTAGCACAATTCGCTACTAGTTTCGGTCAGTGACCATTATTTAGCTTAGCTGACACAAACGACGGGAAAATTATACCATAATTTGAACAAAAGTATTTTGCTCTTTTAAGACCACGATAATACTAAAAAAAATTTCTGAGTATAACAACTGTGAGTGCATTTTCGTCAGGGAGCAAGTCCATATCGACAGTTATTGTCGTGAAAAAAAATTTACGTACTATGGTGGAGATAAAAGAGCTAATTACTTCTGTTCAAATTATGGTATAACTTTCCTGCCGTTTATGCCAGCTAAGCTTGATAAGGGTCACTGACCGAAACTACACTACTGGCCATTAACATTTGCTACACCACGAAGATGACGTGTTACAGACGCGAAATTTAACCGACAGGAGGAAGATGATGTGATATGCAAATGATTAGCTTTCCAGAGCATTCACACAAGGTTGGCGCCGGTGGCGATACCTACAACGTGCTCACATGAGAAAAGTTTCCAACCGATTTCTCATACACAAATAGCAGTTGACCGGCGTTGCCTGGTGAAACGTTGTTGTGATGCCTCGTATAAGGAGGAGAAATGCGTACCATCACGTTTCCGACTTTGAAAAGGTTGGATTGTAGCCTATCGCGATTCCGGTTTATCGTATCGCGACATTGCTGCTCGCGTTGGTCGAGATCCAATGACTGTTAGCAGAATATGGAATCGGTGGGTTCAGGAGGGTAATACGGAACGCCGTGCTGGATCCCAACGGTCTCGTATCACTAGCAGTCGAGATGACAGACATCTTATCCGCATGGCTGGAACGGGTCGTGCAGCCACGTCTCGATCCCTGAGTCAACAGATGGGGACGTTTGCAAGACAACAACCATCTTCACGAACAGTTCGACGACGTTTGCAGCAGCATGGACTATCAGCTCGGAGAACATGGCTGCGGTTACCCATGACACTGCATCACAGTCAGGAGCGCCTGCGATGATGTACTCAACGACGAATCTGGGTGCACGAATGGCAAAACGTCATTTTTTCGGATGAATCCAGGTTCTGTTTACAGCATCATGATGGTCGCATCCGTGTTTGGCGACACCGCGGTGAACGCACATTGGAAGTGTGTATTCGTCATCGCCATACTGGCGTATCACCTGGCGTGATGGTATGGGGTGAACGTCTCGGTCACGACTTGTTCGCACTGACGGTACTTTGAACAGTGGACGTTACATTTCAGATGTGTTGCGACCCGTGGCTCTACCCTTCATTCGATCCCTGAGAAACCCTACATTTCAGCAGGATAATGCGCGACCGCTTGTTGCAGGTCCTGTACGGGCCTTTCTGTATACAGATAATGTTCGACTGCTGCCCTGGCCAGCACATTCAAAAATGGTTCAAATGGCTCTGAGCACTATGGGACTCAACTGCTGTGGTCATCAGTCCCCTAGAACTTAGAACTACTTAAACCTAACTAACCTAAGGACATCACACACATCCATGCCCGAGGCAGGATTCGAACCTGCGACCGCAGCAGTCGCACGGTTCCGGACTGCGCGCCTAGAACCGCGAGACCACCGCGGCCGGCCCAGCACATTCGCCAGATCTCTCACCAATTGAAAACGTCTGGTCAATGGTGGCCGAGCAACTGGCTCGTCACAATGCGCCATTCATTACTCTTGATGAACTGTGGTATCGTGTTGAAGCTGCATGGGCAGCTGTACCTGTACACGCGATCCAAGCTCTGTTTGACTCAATGCCCAGGCGTATCAAGGTCGTTATTACGGCCAGAGGTGGTTGTTCTGAGTTTTGATGTCTCAGGATCTATGCACACAAATTGCGTGAAAATGTAGTCACATGTCAGTTCTAGTATAACATATTTATCCAATGAATACCCGTTTATCATCTGCATTTCTTCTTGGTGTAGCAATTTTAATGGCCAGTAGTGTAGTAGCGAATTGTGCAAAACAAATGGCAGCTGAAGGTTTCACCACGAATTTTAACAATTATTTGGCGGCCCAATACCCCACTTGCAAACATAGGTCTTCTACGATCGCCCCCGAATTCTGCAGTATCACCAAGACGCCGGGGCCAAACCGAACCGCTGGATGACGGAGCATCGCCAGCCGCAGGGGTGGCCTGCCGCCATCTTCTGCTGCCGCCAGCACGAAGTTCTAAATTGCACTCGGTGCCACAGCGCCAGCTACCGTCTGAGTCGTGCCCGGAGGACGGCGAGTCGAATCCCGAGAGGGGCAGTCCCTACGCCCCGCCGCGGTGAACGGCCGTTGGCTAGAGACGGACCTTTAGAGGGGCTGTCGCCATCGCTAGAGAAGCAGTGCACCGCTGACGTCATGGCCGCTGTCCAGAAGACTGCCACATGTAAATTTTTTTTGTTTATTTATAGACGCAATCGCATTTTTATGACACAGTGATAACCGGTTTCGGCCATACAATGACCATCTTCAGATTCCAAAACAGTAAAAAAGAAAATTTTTATTAAAATCTAAAAATAAGTGCAATATTTAACCAGGCTTATTAATAATCTAACTGAATGTATGCGAAGTACATATAGTTCATACCTTAAGGCGGCATACTCTGAACACAGGTTCATGCGTTGTCAAATTAGCCCTAAAATGTAAAACACCGGTCTTATATAGAAATAATTTTTTTTTTATTTTGTTCACCCTATATAAGACCGGTGTTTTACATTTTATAGCGAGTTTGACAACGCATGAACCTGTGTTCAGAGAATTCCGCCTTAAGGTATGAACTATATGTACTTCGCATAAATTCAGTTAGATTATTAATAAGCCTGGTTTAATATTGCACTTATTTTTAGGTTTTAATATAAATTTTCTTTTGTACTGTTCTAGAATCTGAAGATGGTCGTTGTATGGCCGAAACCGGTTATGACTGCATCATAAGAATGTGATTTCGTCTATAAATAAACAAAAAAAGTTTTTACGAAATAATGAATCACTTACTCCATTGACAAAATGATTTTTCCACTGCCAGCTGTCCCTGGCCAGGGTCAACGAGGACATGTGTGTCTGCCTCACTGAGCCACAAAGAAATATGTACCGTAACTAATAACGACGTTGTTTGTTGTCAACAGCGTTTGACTGTGCCATCTCAGCACTCACCCTTCAGAGTGGTACCGGACTCTCTGACCGTGTGACCGAGCGAGGTGGCGCAGTGGTTAGACACTGGACTCGCATTCGGGAGGACGACGGTTCAATCCCGCGTCCGGCCATCCTGATTTAGGTTTTCCGTGATTTCCCTAAATCGCTCCAGGCAAATGCCGGGATGGTTCCTTTCAAAGGGCACGGCCGACTTCCTTCCCTGTCCTTCCCTAATCCGATGAGACCGATGACCTCGCTGTCTGGTCTCCTTCCCCAACACAACCAACCATCTCTGACGGTGTGGTCACGTGGATGTTCAACCACGACAGCTGCTGGAACTTCCAGGTGGATGAAAACTGTGCGCCAGAGTGGGACTCGAGTGTCGACCAGGTCCCTGGTTGGGGTTCTGCTGTGGCAAACAGTTTCCATCCATTTGGAAGTTTCAAACCAGCGAGGACTTGGCTACAGAGTGAAATTTCATTACGAAATGTGGCTAAACCGTGCCTTCCGGTAGTACTAGTTCGGAAAGTTATACGGTAGAACTTGTGTGAAGTTTGGAAGGTAGCTGGGATTCTGGTGGAAGTAAAGCAGTCAACGCCAGTCACGAGTCGTTCTCGGATAGCTCAGCTGGCAGAGCTTTTTGTCTAGATAAGCACACAACGTAGAGTCCCGGCCTAATACCCAGTTTCCATCCACCAGAAACTTTCAAATCAGTGTACATTCCGCAGCACAGTGAAAATCCATTCTGGAGGCGACTGCTCCTTTCTGCCATTCTGTCACGTATACACGTCGCCCCATCTCAACTGCGCTGATTCCACACGAGCTGCTGGCACGTACAGGTGTACACCACTTCATTACAATGACGTCAGCGGTGGATGATCACAGCCTGGTAACAGGTTTGCATAATATACAGCGCTCCAAAATGACCGGGGTGCTTTTTGAAGGCAGCAGGTAATATTTCGTCCGGACAGCTAACGCATTAGAAGTCAATGTACAGTGCTGATTCGCTTCTCAGCTCCGATTACGTCAGTGATGACTGTGAGGCTTAGGAGCAGGCAGTGAACAGCACGGGAATCCTGCGCGCCGCGGTTCGTAATGAGCAGCGTCCGATGCGTGCACGAGTGACAGGCTGGCTCTCCGCGCTCCGGTACAGTGAAACATTTAGCGGCGGCCGGGATCAATACGACTGCCCGTTTGCGAACGTGCGCGTGTGCTCGCGGCGCGAACACCTGTAGACTACACGTGCGTGGCCCCTAGCCTTCCTCACACAAACACACACACACACACACGGCCCCACGCGTTTAATCGGGCCACCGCACTCGTACACGAGGCACAAGTTAACGCTCCCTCTGAGACCTACGTTCATCTCCGCCGTACACAGCCGTTCTCTTTCTGGACCTGTAAGTAGGCTGTTTAGGTTTTTATGTTGGTAACGCCACGTAGCGCTCTGTATGAAAATCACTGACTTTGCTGTGTGCAGTCTGTGGCTGGTTGGCATTGTTGGAATATTCGCTATTCTAGTGTTGGTCAGTTGGATGTGAACAGCGGAAGTGAGCCGACAGCAGTGGTGGATGTGGAGAGAGAGATGCCCGAGTTTTGAGAGGTTGCTATAAGCGGACGACCTGGACGTGTGCCAGCCAGAAAAACGAAATTAGTTAAGATGGAGGTCATATATATATATATATATATATATATATATATATATATATATATATATATATATATGATGCCTTTTGAACACTATTAAGGTAAATAAATTGTTTGTTCTCTATCAAAATCTTCCATTTGCTAACTATGCCTATCAGTAGTTAGTGCCTTCAGTAGTTAGTATCTTTTATTTAGCTGGCGGTATTGGCGCTCGCTATATTGCAGTAGTCCGAGTAACGAAGATTTTTGTGAGTTAAGTGATTCATGAAAGGTATAGGTTATTGTTAGTCAGGGCCATTCTTTTGTGGGGATCATTGAAAGTCAGATTGCGTTGCGCTAAAAATATTGTGTGTCACTTTAGTGATAATCAGAATAAGTAGAGAGATAAATTTCCGAGTACGTTCAGTTTTGCTCAGCTGTTTGAAAATGAAATAACGTAAGAGGTTTACTAGCACAGTCATCCATAAATTTTCAAAGGGGACGTTTAAAACCGTACGCAACCTAGCCAAGAGACGTTCAAGGAGAGCCTTTTTTTATTACTCATAAATTTAGACAACATTACCAACATTATCTGTGGAGCGCAGCGATCTGTTGATTCAAACATCAGTCGCAACAGCAATAACATTTGTTGATTATTGCCGGTTTGGGCTTCGGCTTTTGTCAAAGCGCCGGCCGGGGTGGCCAGGAGGTTCTACGCGCTACAGTCTGGTACCGCGCGAAAACTACGGTCGCAGGTTCGAATCCTGTCTCGGGCATGGATGTGTGTGACGTCCTTAGGTTGGTTAGGTTTAAGTAGTTCTAAGTTCTAGGGGACTGATGACCTCAGATGTTAAGTCCCATAGTGCTCAGAGCCATTTTTTGAAACATGGCGGAGGTTCAAATGGTTCAAATGGCTCTGAGCCTGCCTCGGGTATGGATGTGTGTGATGTCCTTGGGTTAGTTAGGTTTAAGTAGTTCTAAGTTATAGGGGACTGATGACCTCAGAAGTTGAGTCCCATAGTGCTCAGAGCCATTTGAACCATTTTTTGTTGTTTTAACCAAAATTTTCTATTACTCTCCACTTTTAGGCATGGAGAGGGCTGTTAGAGATCTGGTCCATTAAAGGTTGCGCTTCAGTTCAGACAGTTATCTGACAGCGTGACTATCATACATGAAGAAGCGTAAACACCTGCGAATATTGTAAAACTACCGTAGTCTACCATAAACTATTATATTCAAGCGTTGTTTTTCTAGTATCTTTGGTCTGTTAAGGTCGTACCCGCGTTAACTGTACGTTAGGAGTGTTGCATATCTATCGCGTGTTACCTCATAACGATCATTTTCCTCAAATGCGATCAGTGTCTTACTAGGTCCCCCTAAGAAACGAAAGCGGTAAGCCGTCTAGAAAATGAGTGAGGATATACAAAAATGCCAGGTAAGCTACGGAACATTTTTGTTCTACCTAATTATCCACCTGGTACAGCATTTATAGCAAAAATGAAGCTGACCATGTTTAATTCAGGTTTTATTCGAAGATTGCTGATTTGTAACGTGAAACAGAGGTAAGCTGTAGTAGGAGTAGAGAAAACAATACAGATATATCATGTAGCGCTAGGAAACGCAATTTCCTAGCAAAAATGTAAAATAAAAAAATTCCCAGAACAAAAAAATATCAAACATCACTTTAATACAACTTACATAAAACATGTTTTTGTAATTCATTAACAACTTTCGCACTTATCGATAGCAAGAAACTCTTGACTTTGACCCTGATGATTAAGTACAAAATGACAACAGTGTTTCTACATATTCTGCTCTTGCCTGTGACCATGATGATTAAGTACAAAACGACATCAGTAATTCTACACATTTTTTATGTTGGTGTATGTAAATTTTACTTGCATCAAAAGGCGCGGAAGATAAGCGATGAACTAATTTTTACTACTTACAAAATGGATATTTTATTTTATAAGGATACAAAATACGCAATGTACTAACACTGAATGATACGCTGTTTTCATTATGCGCAAAACAACCAACCAAACAAACAAACAAAAAACCAAGAGAAATCGTCGGCCTCCAATTTGTCTCCCACTCATTCATTTATGTTTCTTTCCCTACTACTGCTACCGATATTACCGGTAATCCGGTAATCCTAGTAGTTACCATGCCATTTATGGAGTGTACCGAAGTTATCGAAACGTAGTTATGGTAGAGCGCAACTCTACCTGCGAGCAATATGCTTGGTACGCGGAGAGCCTCGCCCAAGCATTCTGTGAGTTATATTTGCCTCAAACGCTTAGATGAGACACTTAAGCACGCAACGGTGGTTTCCCCGGAGGACGGAAAACTGGTGGCTCGGGCCTGAGACACACGAACCGATACACTCGGGAGCAACGGGTTCTAAAGTGGTGTGTGAGCCGCTCGATTCGCAAGTGTATACGCATCACTATACAAGAATGACAACAACACTGTGATCCTGGTACAATAGGAAGAAGCATTCCTGAATTTCTTTTTTTTTTTTCCTGTGTCAGAGAAAGGCTTTAAATGGTGAACAATCTACCCTCGAAGGCTAAAATCAATTTTCTTACGGAATACAAGTCTTGCATCTAGATCTGAATCTACATGACTATTCACCATTTCACGCTCAAACCTTTGACTACCAATTTAATTTCAAAAACATTAATATATTGCTACTTTTGTGTTATTCCTGGCTGTGGCCGGCTGTATTTTATTTTGCTAGAAGTTCACCTTCATGCAGTAGCATATGGTACAAAAGTAGAGTGAGGTAAAAGCGACAGATGGTACAGTATGTACCAGTCCCGCGGGAGAGTCCGCCAATGGAACCGAACTTGCTTATGATTGGTCGGCACGTTCGGAGGCTAGGCGCCAAAACGCCTAACTTGTTAATTACTTATATGCTTTTCGTAGTATTTAACCCAGTTTTTAGTATGACCTCTCATGGTTACTCTAAGAGCCTATCGTTTTTGTTTATTACATTTTACCAGTTTTGAGAAACATAAGAGTAACGATATTGCAACCGAAGTGCTTCGGACAGCTTCGGGTCGCCTTGGCGCGCCTGGGAGACGGAGAGCATCAGCTGCGCTACTCACTCTGTTTCGGGCCGGACACGTATCTCAGTAACGTGCGTTACTTAGATGTGAATATGTAATAGTCACCCAGTTTAGGGTGTTCTTCAGAGCCGGACTGTTGCACTCTATATCGGGCGTAACTTAGTTGTGAATATGTAATACTCACTCTGTCTAGTGCATGCTGGAGAGCCGGACGCCGGCCGCTGTGGCCGCGCGGTTCTAGGCGCTTCAGTCCGGAACCACGAGGCTGCTACGGTCGCAGGTTCGAATCCTGCCTCGGTCATGGATGTGTGTGATGTCCTTAGATTAGTTACGTTTAAGTAGTTGTAAGCCTATGGGACTGATGACCTCATATGTGAAGTGCCTTAGTGCTTACAGCCAAGAGCCGGACATGTGTATCATATTTCGCAAGTTTTATGGAAAAGTTACCATTCATTCAAGAAAGCTATGTCGAGTGTTGTAAAAGACAGTGTAAATGTGTGAATATTTGAATATTAACGAAACAGGTTACATTAACGAGAAGTGTCGCCTACTATCATTGTCAGTACTACAGATGTTACCCTCTGTAGATACAAAGACTAACCTGGGAAAGTAGAATCCAGCAAAAAGCACAACGACAAGTTCGGTTTGACAGCGTAGCAGCCAACGCCGAAGAAGATCCCACGACCGACGAACTGTCTTCTGTTCTGGGAACACAACTATAGAAGTTCACAGGTTGGTGGAAACAACGGTCAGAGACTCTTATTCAATCTCTCCAGATCTCTCCAGCTTCCAGATCTGACTTCGAAAGGGACACGCAATTCATACTTTGATTAACATATTAGTCACAAGTGAAAATATGAAAAGAATGTTTCCCGACAATTCGTTTCCCAAGGGGAAGCGATATGGGATGGGGGCGGCACATAAACGATTATTGATAAGTACCGCTAGCGTTTCAGAAGACGACTGAGCAAAATCCACAAAACATGCTAGAAACAGAAACACGTCAATGGACAGAGCTTCTCTCTACGTTTGTAGCTCACACTACAGGTGCTCGATGTGGGCTTGGTTTGTGACATGGCAATCGTAGTTGACACGGTGTGTCCGGGAAGGAGCAAAAGCAGCCCGCGTTGTGAAATTGGTAATTGAGATGCCTATCTGCAGACCGAGCGAGATGGTGCGGTGGTTAGCACACTGGACTCGCATTCGGGAGGACGACGGTTCAAACCCGCCTCCATCCATCCTGATTTAGGTTTCCGTGATTTCTTGAAATCACTTCAGCTTCTGTGAAAGGGCATGGCCGGAATGTATAAATGTAGGTCCAGTACCGTTTTAACGGGTATCTTATACCATTTTTCCAGCAGAATAGTGGCAAGTTCAGGAAACGATAACGTAGGTAGACAGCGATTACGCACCCTTCTTTCCAAGGTAGACCACAAAGACTGTATAATATTGAGATCTGGTGAATGTAATGGTCAAGAGAGAAGCGACAATTCATGCTGGTGATCACAAAACCAGTCCTGGACGAGGCGAGGTGTTTGAACATATGTCCTGTCGTCTTGGAACACGGCGTATGCTTTTTGGGACAAAAAGTGTACCATGGGATGGACCTGGTCAACCAAAATGGTCACGTGATCCTTGGCATTAATGCGACCTTCCAAAGTAAGCAATGGACCTATGGAATACCACGATTTTTCAACTTTGGGACGTAAAAACGGCCAGAAGTTGGAAACAGTGCGAAACAAGACATCCGACCAAATAACTTTCTTTCATTACTCCACAGCGTAGGTTTTATAACTTCGACAGAACGTTTTCCTTCATGGGCATTTGCATCACTGATGTGTGGTCTTGAAATTCCAGCTCGCGCCGTTATTCCGAGGTTATGGAGTTCCCTTCTCGTTGTTTTGATGCTGACAGGGTTCACGAGTGAGACATTCAGTTCTGCAGTGACTTTTGCAGCCGTCGTCCTCTTATTTTTCCCCACAACCTTCTTCAACCCCCGTCTGTGACGATCACCCTACACACACGCACACCATCGTCGGCGTTGTGAATTAGCGGATGACGTTTTCCCGTTTTCCCTGTATGCGATATAAATCTTCAACACGGTGGATGTTGAAACGCCAGACACTTTGGCTACCCTGTTCACGGACGCACCCATCATACGAACACCAAAAATTTTCTCACCTTGGAGTTCACTTAGCTCCGGCATGATGCACTCACAGCTACATAGAACACTGTGCAATCGAATTTACTCCACTGCAAAATACAATAACGAGTTTCCCTGTGCACAATCCTCGCCCACAGTTGCTTCCTGCGCTCCCGCACCCCGCGATTCCCCGCCTCACAGGCAACAGCGCCTCCTTCTGTTGCTTCCAGTTTACTACCTCACCCTCACCTTCCCACCCCCACCCCTACCCTCTCCCCTCTTAAGGACGATCAATCCCACGGCCGTAAGACGTAGCAAACTGCCCGCGCCGCCATCATCATTAACGGGGGTAGGGGAACTCGGCACTGTGGTTTGACGGGAGGCAAGGGGAAGGATACACGGCTATCGTCTCGCAAATGACAACCAGCTGTCTGCTTTCTGCCGCTCTCGCCACCCCAAAGACATAAGAAACGGCTGCGTCGCGTCACCGCTGCGGGCGACGACAATCGGCTTAGAGCAAGCGGCCACCCGAGGGCGCAGTAGTAAAACAAAAGACTACACAAATGGTACACGTGCACGTTGCCACGTCTCTTTTTCTTATTTACTGTTACGAGCAACTGAATTAGAGACATCTGGTGTGTTGCCAGGGAGCTATTCGCTATTCTGTCGACCCAACGAATGGATTAATTGGACGCGACACAAGGCTGTGATGTTGTGAGACTGGATGTCGTTAATAAACGACTTCTTTAGCTTTCACTTTAGGATGCGTAGCGATTATTTTTTATTCGACTGACTTTCGAGACTATCCCTTCATCAGGAATATGAAAGAGGGTGCTACAAGTTAAATGTTTTTAATGACAGTCATATAAAAGCGAAAAATAAAAGGAAACACCTTTGGGTACCCTGTTCTTCCAGGAATCTGATCTCTTGTACGGCTAAGACTTGGATTCTTTGTCCAAGAGTTTTTCAAGTTGTTTCTCTTTTCTAACATAGAGGGGGGCTGTCCTTTATAGTCTCTACGAAATATTTCTGTTTGAATACGAGTTTGGAAGGAATTTCAAGATCACCTAAATTGTTCGCCAGCAGAAAGGGGCTGACTATCTCGATAGAAATGGCCAAATCCATGATGAACGACGAATAGAATGGACCGAAATTCCTTGAAAAAAAAAAAAGGGATAGAACACATTACGGGTACTTCCGTGAGACCTACAAGAAAATGGATTAGACAAAGTTGCGACAGGCGGTCGGATATCAAAAATGGACAGAAAATATGGGCCGACTAAAAGATTTTACGACAAAAAGCGCACCTCCTGGAATGCTAAAGTAATACTGCGGTCAAAACAGAATGCCTGTACGGCACTGAGTGCCTCGCGGTGAACTACAAACGAGAAAAGTTGGAGATGGTGGAGAGAAGAGGGAGGACGTGGAGAGAAGAGTCCAATAAAAAACCATGGATGCAATCCAGACTGGAGCCGGCTGGAAACTTCGAAGCAACAAAGAAGTCTACCAGAATGTGAAGAGCTGGGAGCCCATGAGGAAAAGCCGGTTGATATTTCTTGTGGACTCTTGCTCAGGATGGACATAAATAGACTATCGAAACAAGTCTTTGATTACCTCTGGAAGAAGAGGACCACCACAATGTGGATTAAAGAAGCTTGGAGAGACCTTGAGAGTTACAAAACGCCAGACTTGTTTCGAAACAAAATACAATGTCAGTGCCGAAAGAAGAACTACGAAAACAGGAAAAAACTTATAAGGAAGAAAAAAACAAAAGTTTATTTCTAAGTATATATTTCTAAGTGTATATATTAAACTTCCTGGCAGATTAAAACTGTGTGCCGGACCGAGACTCGAACTCGGGACCTTTGCAAAGGGTCGAGTCTCGGTCCGGCACACAGTTTTAATCTGCCAGGAAGTTTCATATCTGCGCACACTCCGCTGTATATATTAACTTGAGAGAACTAAATATCTATAAAACGACTCATCGCACGAAAAAAATGTTCTAGGTGAAAAGTTATTAGTAGTAAAGGGGACAACTGTCTGGGCTACAACTGCCGACGTATTTAGCACCCATCCTGCATGGACGGTATCAATTTTGTATTTTCAAATGGGAATTCAAAAATTTTAGTACACATTCGAATTCTACGCCAAGAACTACGTACGGGTAACTCAAACCATTGTTTTCCGTTCTTGGTAGATGGCACTGTAATCGACAAATATCAAGTGTGCCTGTTTTTTCAATTGAGAAACGACGCATTTGATTCTACATTTCATTTACGATGGAGATGTAAACATTTGTGTTCTAACGGTTGATATTTATGTTCGGTATTTACCTTACCGTTGCAAATTTGACTATTGCAAATTTGACTATACGGTGCGATATGGTTAGCCGTTTCAATGCCTCGTTAGAAACGACGTTTAGCTTGGTCCAGGAGCTACGACGTAGATGTAATAGTTTTGTGTTCCCATGGAATGCTTGATTTTGGTGAGTCCCCTTGCTTCTAAACAATGGGGTGCTTTATTTCGGTGAGACCCTAACCTCTCACAACTGGGGTGCTTGATATCGGTGAGTATCCATAGCAGGTGCGCCTGTAAATGTTACTTCATGGACATTTTACCTTATTGCAATGGTTTGTGTTCCGGGGGTAGTAGCCAGCGCGAGAGTTAAAGCGGCTGGATGGACACACAGACTGAAAGCAGTCACCCCGATGATGGTGACCGGTTAGAGGGCGGGCACTGAAATCAAACATTCCGATGGTTTGGAAACTCACCACAATCAATCCCGTAGGGATGAGGAAACTACGTTATTATACAGGTAGCTTATCTGCCAGAAAAGTCGATGTCTAGCCACATTGTTGATACTGTAAAATCACATTTGCAACACTCAAGTAACGTTAGAACATCAGTATCAACCGTCAGAGCATAAAGATTTCCATTTATATGGTAAATGAAACGTAGAATCAGATGCGTCGGTTCTTTATTGAACAAGGAGGTAGTCTCGATATTTGTCGATTACAGTGCCATCTACGACGAATGGGAAACAATGGTTTGAGAAAACCGTACGTATTTTTTGGCGTAGAATGCGAATATGCGTCCGCAGCTCGTGGTCGTGCGGTAGCGTTCTCACTTCCCGCGCCCGGGTTTCCGGGTTCGATTCCCGGCGGGGTCAGGGATTTTCTCTGCCTCGTGATGACTGGGTGTTGTGTGATGTCCTTAGGTTATTAGGTTTAAGTAGTTCTAAGTTCTAGGGGACTGGTGACTATAGCTGTTAAGTCCCATAGTGCTCAGAGCCATTTTAACCATTTTTTTGCGAATATGCAATAACAGTGGAGGGTTTCCTATGTAAAAATACGAAGTTGGTGCCGCCCACGCAGGAGGGGCGGTTAGGAGGTGGCTAGTTGGAGCACAGACGGATGGCCCCTAGTAATATTAACTTTTCACATAGAGCATTGTTTTCGTGCGATGCATCGTTTTCCGAAATATTTAGTTGTCTCAAGTTACACAAACTCACTCTATATAGAACCACCTCCTAATATGACATTAATCACTACCAATGTCAGCCTTACTTTTACTGAAATGCGTTGGAAGATATAACCACGTACATGAGCACACCAGAAAAGCATTAATCACTCTCTGGACACACAGGTCGATATCGTGAAACAGCGCTTCTGCTCCCAATAACGATTACATGTCGGATACAGTCCAGAGATGTTAACTGCTGTGACACGTTCTATGAGATTAAGACAATGTGATTTATTCTGACTGTCAGGGTACTGCTGAATGCCTGAGTGCTGGTTAGACTTGGAACGTATGATGCCACCCTGTGAAAATAGCATTTTTTCTCGTTGGAAGACAGTAAAAAGGGAATCGCTTGGTCACCGAGAATGTTGAAATACACCCACTGGATCAATCAGGGTAGTCTAAATAAATGAGCCGAAGTTATGGCACAAAGAAAACACCTCCAAAACATCACAGAATCACCTCTGGTCTATACGACATCTTACATATTCTGCGGTTTAAACTCCGCATGGGGCAGTCGGGCCCTGTGCGCGTTGCGTCAGTTGGAAAGAGGCAACATCAAGATTAGTCAGCTACCGTCCACTTTCTGAATTGTTTGGCGCATTGAATACCTCCAGATTTGTGCAAGTGTAAACAACGAGGTCTCATGATGTATCTGACTACAAATTTTCGCTCAGAAAATCGTTCAGCTGGACCTACAATCACTGAGAGCAGCAGTTCATATGGGCTCTGAAACCGATTGTCACTGACAAGGCGTGAAACTCTTCTCCGGTCTCTGTTGGTCAGGTTTCCTAGAGAAACAGATATAAGTAGGTTTTCCCCCGCTCCAGTTTCAGATAGAACAGAAGACGCAATGACTAGCAGTGGTATAAAGTATCCTCTGCCATGTATAGTATGGCGGCTTGCGTAATATGTGTGTAAAATGAACTGTTAGCAAAAGTCACGTTCACAAAAAAACGAAGTCACCACTATAATGTTGTATTTGTTGAATGTTCTCAAGTCACGCAAAATGGTAAAAAGGCCATAGGTTCTCTTGCGCAACATACTTGCATGTTCCCCTTCATTTTTCTTCTGTTTGACGTTCGTCGTCTCCAGTCCTTCCTCCATGAATAGTTAAGTGTAGCATGGTACTTACCTGAAACAGAGGAAAAAATGCATTGTTAAAAATTGCTCGAGGCTGCAATGTAATAATAATAGTAAGGAACTAAATACGAGGGTTGTTCAATAAGTAATGCAACACATTTTTTTTGTCGGCCAATTTCAGTTGAAAAAAATGCGGAATTTTTTGTGGATCTTCGTGGAATATTCCCTCTTCAGCTCCTATAGTTTCATGTAGATATTCATAGGCGGTTTCAGAATGTGCTCGGAGACCTAGGAGTGAACAAAAGCACAGCGAGTCGTTGGGCGAGGCGTCTGTCATTGTCGCAACAAGGCCGCACACAGCTGTGACTCCTGCAGTGTTGGAACGTGCGGACACTCTCATTCGAGGTTATCGACGAATCACAATCGAACACATGACATTGGATGTCTGTGTTGGTGGTGCCCAAACACTCGTCCACCAGATGCGCCCCACTGGGTTCCTCGCCGCCTAATAGAAGACCATAAAGAGCAATGAAGGACCGAGTGTGCGTAACTGCTTGCGAATTACGAGGCTCATCGTGACAATTTTTTTGTCGAACATCATCACCGGCAATGGAACATAGATTCATCACTGCGAACCGGAGAACTGGCGACAATCCACCTCTCTTCCGAACAAAAAATTCCGAGCCGCACCCTCAGCTACTAAAGTCTTGGCGACGGGCTTCTGGGACTCTGAGGGTGTTATTATGTTTGATGTCCTCCGTAACCGAGAATTCTTCCGGGTTGTATGGCCGTCGTCCATGGAACTCTTCTATCCCTGACGTTTCGTCCAAAGCTACGTTGGACATTTTCGGAGGTGCTCCTGATTGTGCTGAGTCTTGCCGACTGACGAGTCAGACGTCGAAGAACGGCCTAAATACCGTGGAAAGTGGGCATGGTGTGGATTTCACGTCATAGCAGAGATAAACTTTGTCAAGGATAAAATATAACTATCGATCATAGTAGGTCAAAGATAAAAAAACTTCTCATCGATTCTGTAGCGCCACGCTCCATATATCGCTGAGTTTCATAGCTTCTTTTTTCCGTTAAAATTATCCCCATGGTTATATATTTCGATGGCTTCTCTATACAGCCGTGGATAATAGTTCGTCATAGTACATTAAACTTCAGTTTCCGAAAATTTCACTTCGTCATCACCCGACTGAAGAGCATGTTCCGCCACGGCTGACTTGTCTGTTTTCCCTAGTAGGCAAAGGCTTTTATGTACCTTCAACCGTGTATTCACACTTCTCTTTGTAGTTCCAATCTAGACCCTACCACATGTACGCGGAATATTGTATACACCACTTGCAGACAGAGGGGGACGTTTATCCTTGACGGAACGAAGCGCTTGGCCTGTTTTCTTAGTTGGTCTGAAAATCGGTCGAACGTTATGTTTCCTTAAAATCTTGCCCATTTGATCCGTTACATTTTTGATGAAGGGTAGAGAAACCGTGTTCTTCCATCGCTGTGTCCTATCGTTGACCTTAGGCCTCCTGTTACTCGATAGCAAAACTCTATTTATTTCCTTACTAGAGTAACCATTCTTATCAAATGCCTGCTTTAGATGTTTTAACCCGGCGTCCAGGTATTCCGGCGCACATATCCTTTTAGCTCCGTCCACTAACCTTTTAATTACACGTCTTTCCTGTTGTGGATGGCCGGCCGTGGTGGCCGAGCGGTTC
The DNA here is from genome assembly GCF_023898315.1 of Schistocerca nitens. Taxonomy (NCBI): domain Eukaryota; kingdom Metazoa; phylum Arthropoda; class Insecta; order Orthoptera; family Acrididae; genus Schistocerca; species Schistocerca nitens. The sequence continues at coordinate 85,849,379 of NC_064614.1, read as the reverse complement.
TAGGCGCTTCAGTCTGGAACCACGCGACAGCTACGGTCGCAGCTTCGAATCCTGCCTCGGGCATGGATGTGTGTGATGTCCTTAGGTTAGTTAGGTTTAAGTAGTTCTAAGTTCTAGGGGACTGATGACCTCAGATGTGAAGTCCCACAGTGCTCAGAGCCATTTGTTGTGGATGATTATTGGAATCCATATGCAAGTGTCTGTCGGTATGTTTAACCTTCCGAAAGACATTTTGTTTCAAGCTGCCACCAGTCTGTCTCATAAAGAAGACATCCAAGAAGGATATTGCATTGTCTTTCTCCATTACCATGGTAAACTGGATTTTAGGATTTATACTATTTAAATAATAGAAGAATTCCTCTAAAGCTTTTTTGCCATGTGACCAAACCACAAATGTATGATCCACGTATCGATACCATCGACACGGTTTCTTGTTCGCTTTTCCAGAGCTAATTTTTCGAATTTTTCCATGTAAAAATAGGCGATTGTATGACTTAATGGGTTACCCATGGCCACACCATCAGCCTGCCCATAAAACTCATCCTCCCACTGGAACTGACTAGAGGTGAGACATTGTCTGAAAAGAGCAGTCAAATCGGGAAAGACTCATGTCATTTCATTGAGAAACTGAAGGGACCAGCTTTGGCTCCTGAGGATATTCTTTGTCAGTTTTGACATAGTGTCTTTATTTACGATGATTCCGCATAACGAAGTTACGGTTTACACAGCGGATATTTTCCCAGCAGATTTGACTGTCATATTTTATCCTTGACAAGGTTTATCTCTGCTATCACTTGAAACCCAGACCACGCACAGTTTCCACTGTATTTAGGCCGTTCTTCGACGTCCGACCCGTCAGTAGGCAAGACTCAGCACAACCAAGAGCACCTCCGAAGATGTCCAACGTAGCTTTGGACGAAACGTCAGGGATAGAAGAGTTCCATGGACCACGGCCATACAACACGGAGGAGTTCTCAGTCATCCGTAATGCTCCAACGATCAACTCTGATGTGTACTGTGCTACCCTCACGTAACTGAATAAACGACTTAAGAGACGTCATCGCTACAAAAATGCAATCGAAGTTCTTCTCCATGACAACGCAAGTCTGCCCACCCGAGAGGAGGTCACGTAACTTCATTGCGCTGGACTTTCCCATCCAACTTGAAGCCCAGATATCGCACCTTCCGACTTCCATCTGGCCCAATGAAGCAGGCATTCCGTAGGAAGCAGTAGGCGGATGACAGTGAAGTTATTGATGCAGTAAGACGCTGGCTCGGACGTCGATCAGTAGTGTGGTAGCATGTGGGCATGCACGCCCTCCCAGTAAGTGGGTCAAGGCGGTCGTATTGAACGGAAAGTATGTTGAAAACCAGAGTTTTGTAGCCAAAAGAGTGGGGAATAATATGGTGTGCTGGAATCCAGAATAAAACCAAAAGGGGAAAAAAAGTGTTGCATTAATTATTGAACGCTCCTCGTAGAACTCTGCCAAGTAGAATGAGAATTTCACTCTGCAGCAAAGTGTGCGGTGTTATGAAACTTTCCTGGCAGATTAAAACTGTGTGCCGGACCGACACTCGAACTCGGGACCTTTGCCGTTCGCGGGCAAGTGCTCTACCATCTGAGCTACCCAAGCACGACTGACGACCCTTTCTCACAGCGTTGCGTCCGCCAGTGATAGAGCACTTCCCCGCGAAAGGCAAAGGTCCCGAGTTCGAGTCTCGGTCCGGCACACAGTTTTAATCTGACAGTAAATTTCCTCTGCCAAATAGTTACAATATTCAGCGATACAGATGAGGAAAATGTTTCCTTGAAGTTTGTAGCACTGCATGACGTGGCAACACGGGATATTTGTACCTAGCAACTTATTGCTTGTACAACAGTATTTGTATTTCTTGTCAGCAATGTACTTTTGGTTAGAGTTCGCACCAATGACAGTAAATAATGACGGATTAACAGATATTGTAAATAATGTAGCTCTTTCTGTGCAGAAGTGTGTTCTCTTCTGACCAAAGCTGATCGCATATTAAGCAATACCTTTTACAGTAGCTTATGGTATTACACGGTTTCATTTCTAGTAATTGTCTCCCATTACGGTGCATAAGTTTATAATTTGGCTCATAGATGTCTACAACCGTGCTGTGTAAACGGTGCAAAAGCGTGGCCCTCTGCGACGTCATTCAAACAGCAACGTGGAAACTAAAACTAAAATAAACTCCTCCCGAACCGGTCATGAAGGACTACGGTACCGACCGGCCGCCGTGTCATCCTCAGCCCACAGGCGTCACTGGATGCGGATATGGAGGGGCATGTGGTCAGCACACCGCTCTCCCGGCTGTATGTCAGTTTCCGAGACCGGAGCCGCTACTTCTCAATCCAGTAGCTCCTCAGTGTGCGTCACAAGGGCTGAGTGCCCCCCGCTGTTTTCCAACAGCGCTCGGCAGACCGAATGGTCACCCATCCAAGTTCTATCCCAGCCCGACAGCGCTTAACTTCGGTGATCCGACGGGAACCGGTGTTACCACTGCGGAAAGGCTGTTGGCTATTGTGGGGACACATGCGACAAAAAAGACGACAAGTTTATGCAACCTGTACGGTGGATTAATGATGTCACACTGGCACCAAATCTCACCACAATTCTGCCCAAGGTCATTGTGGGCGTGTCACAAGTTGGGAAGATCGTCGTACCTATACTTCACCCCTTCTTTTGACGCACCTGCGATGGAGGCCAAAACTGCGACAGCCAGGGCTGAAATCACGCGTTTCTCTTACCGGTGGCCGAGGAAAGCATTTCAGAGATACCATCACTCAGAATCGACACGAGAAGCCTTCAGTGGGTGGTATAAAGGGTGTCAATGAAATAACCTCTTTCCTTGGGCCTTTGGTTCCCACATGTTTCGCACCCTACAGCGGCAATTCACAGAGCGACAAGCAACAGGACCACGTTCTCGACAACATTCGACGCTGCGTGATTTGAACGCTGGGTGTCGAAGTTCTGATCTCCACCGCAGAGGCGACAAAACAATGGGTGAAATGTGGGTAAAGGAGGATGTGACGACCTTATCATCGTTCTACACGTTCTCGATGACATTGGGCAGAACTGTGACGAAATTTTGCGCGAATGTGACATCATCAACTAACCTTATAGCTCACATGAACTTCTTAACGGTGTCCTTCTTTGCACGTTAGAAGCGTTGCCGAGCTCGAGGGTCAAGTCACAGAGCACGACACTCTTTCGCCATTATAGAGAAAGGCTTGTAACACCTCCGTTTATTTATCCCGACCTGATCTGATCGAATACCAGCCCAATAATTATTATTAATGTGACCGTGTACCTAATGGGGCTGGCAATCGGAATTTACTGCTACGGAAGTTGTTACTTTCCAGTTCGCCCTTCTCAATACTGTAATAATGAAATGTCTGGAACAAGAAAAACATCAACACAGTTTCACTAATTACGAACCTATATTCGTCTCAAAAACACAAAAAGGAGGAGACAGCCACTGCCTTCGTCATACATATATAATTACGGCTAATCTCAGCACAGGCTTCTTCATTTTCCATTATCATCACACGCTAATCCATCACTGCATCCAACACTGCAATTCAACACTGCAATCCAAGGTGATGCTGGCGCGGTAGACGCGAAACCAAAATATCGGCACTCGAAATGTCACTGACCACTTCCGTAATGATACTTCTTCACTTTCCCGGTATTATTTCTAGTACAAAGGGGTCTAACCACGGCGATGGCGACTCCCTTCTCCGTTAAAGCCTTGCATTACAACAACTGGCCTCCACACACACCTCTACCCGCAACCAGGCACTCGCTCAACTCCACACTCGCTCTCGCAACACGACACAATCGATTGTTCGCCCTATCGACCTGTGCCGAGTGCAAACTTATAGTAAGGGCCTACAGACCCCTTACAGGCTGGAGGCATCTTTGAAACAAATATCAAACTTACGCGTCGCAATGGCACAATGGGAGACATTTACGTCGTTTAGAAATAAGTGATACCTTTTCTGTGCAATGTACACTGACGAACCAAAACATTATGACTTCCTGCTTAATAGCTTGCTGCACCATCTTTGTAACTCAATATGTCACGGATTCTGCGTGTCATCAGTTCTACACTTCAATGGTAGATTTCAAAAATGAGATCGACAGGAAGTGCAAAATGGCTAAGCAGGAATGGCTAGAGGACAAATGTAAGGATGTAGAGGCTTGTCTCACTAGGGGTAAGATAGATACTACCTACAGGAAAATTAAAGAGACCTTTGGAGAGAAGAGAACCACTTGTATGAATATCAAGAGCTCAGATGGCAACCCAGTTCTAAGCAAAGAAGGGAAGGCAGAAAGGTGGAAGGAGTATATAGAGGGTTTATACAAGGGCGATGTACTTGAGGACAATATTATGGAAATGGAAGAGGATGTAGATGAAGATGAAATGGGAGATAAGATACTGCGTCAAGAGTTTGACAGAGCACTGAAACACCTGAGTCGAAACAAGGCCCCGGGAGTAGACAACATTCCATTAGAACTACTGATGGCCTCGGGAGAGCCAGTCATGACAAAACTCTACCATCTGGTGAGCAAGATGTATGAGACAGGCGAAATACCCACAGACTTCAAGAAGAATATAATAATTCCAATCCCAAAGAAAGCAGGAGTTGACAGATGTGAAAATTACCGAACTATCAGTTTAATAAGTCACAGCTGCAAAATACTAACGCGAATTCTTTACAGACGAATGGAAAAACTGGTAGAAGCGGAACTCGGGGAAGATCAGTTTGGATTCCGTAGAAATGTTGGAACACGTGAGGCAATACTAACCTTACGACTTATCTTAGAAGAAAGATTAAGAAAAGGCAAACCTACGTTTCTAGCATTTGTAGACTTAGAGAAAGCTTTTGACAACGTTAACTGGAGTACTCTCTTTCAAATTCTGAAGGTGGCAGGGGTAAAATACAGGGAGCGAAAGGCTATTTACAATTTGTACATAAACCAGATGGCAGTTATAAGAGTCGAGGGCCATGAAAGGGAAGCAGTGGTTGGGAAAGGAGTGAGACAGGGTTGTAGCCTCTCCCCGATGTTATTCAATCTGTATATTGAACAAGCAGTAAAGGAAACAAAAGAAAAATTCGGAGTAGGTATTAAAATTGATGGAGAAGAAGTAAAAACTTTGAGGTTCGCCGATGACATTGTAATTCTGTCAGAGACAGCAAAGGACTTGGAAGAGCAGTTGAACGGAATGGACAGTGTCTTGAAAGGAGGATATAAGATGAACATCAACAAAAGCAAAACGAGGATAATGGAATGTAGTCAAATTAAATCGGGTGATGCTGAGGGGATTAGATTAGCAAATGAGACACTTAAAGTAGTAAAGGAGATTTGCTATTTAGGGAGTAAAATAACTGATGATGGTCGAAGTAGAGAGGATATAAAATGTAGACTGGTAATGGCAAGGAAAGCGTTTCTGAAGAAGAGAAATTTGTTAACATCGAGTATAGATTTAAGTGTCAGGAAGTCGTTTCTGAAAGTATTTGTATGGAGTGTAGCCATGTATGGAAGTGAAACATGGACGATAAACAGTTTGGACAAGAAGAGAATAGAAGCTTTCGAAATGTGGTGCTACAGAAGAATGCTGAAGATAAGGTGGGTAGATCACGTAACTAATGAGGAGGTATTGAATAGGATTGGGGAGAAGAAAAATTTGTGGCACAACTTGACTAGAAGAAGGGATCGGTTGGTAGGACATGTTTTGAGGCATCAAGGGATCACAAATTTAGCATTGGAGGGCAGCGTGGAGGGTAAAAATCGTAGCGGGAGACCAAGAGATGAATACACTAAGCAGATTCAGAAGGATGTAGGTTGCAGTAGGTACTGGGAGATGAAGAAGCTTGCACAGGATAGAGTAGCCTGGAGAGCTGCATCAAACCAGTCTCAGGACTGAAGACCACAACAACAACAACAGCTTGCTGCACCATCTTTGTAACTCAATATGTAACGGATTCTGCGTGTCATCAATTCTACACTTCCTTGGTAGATTTGTAAAGCAACGTGGCATCAGGTGCGTACGCACAAGCCACCTAATTCCCGTAAACGACTGGCTGCTGATTTGTGTACGCGTTGGTGGTGCCAGATGGTAAGCGTCGGATTCACATCCGGCGAATTTGGTGACCAAGACATTAAAGTTGTTTCACTATCACGCTCCTCTAACCACTGTAGCACGATTCAGGTTTCTGGACGTGGACAATTACACTGCTGGAAGATGACATCGTCGTCAGGTAAGACATCAGGCGTGAAGGGATGCAGGTGGTCTGCAGCTACTCTGGTGTCTTCAATTACTACCGCAGGTTCCATGCAAGCGCAGGAGAATGTCTGCTGTTACACCCCAAATATATAACCCACAATGATCACCCTTTTGTTGCAAACGAGAGAGCAAAATTAGTCATCCTGACAGTGACGGCAGCTTCTGACAAGAAAATTTACACTCTTGTCAGTTTGATTAACAGGGATGTTATATAAATACGAGGGCAGTTCAATAAGTAATGCAACACATTTTTTTTTCTCGGCCAATTTTGGTTGAAAAAACCTAAAATTTCTTGTGGAATATTTTCAAACATTCCCGCTTCGTCTCGTATAGTTTCATTGACTTCCGACAGGTGGCAGCGCTGTACGGAGCTGTTAAAATGGCGTCTGTAACGGATGTGCGTTGCAAACAACGGGCAGTGATCGAGTTTCTTTTGGCGGAAAACCAGGGCATCTCAGATATTCATAGGCGCTTGCAGAATGTCTACGGTGATCTGGCAGTGGACAAAAGCACGGTGAGTCGTTGGGCAAAGCGTGTGTCATCATCGCCGCAAGGTCAAGCAAGACTGTCTGATCTCCCGCGTGCGGGCCGGCCGTGCACAGCTGTGACTCCTGCAATGGCGGAGCGTGCGAACACACTCGTTCGAGATGATCGACGGATCACCATCAAACAACTCAGTGCTCAACTTGACATCTCTGTTGGTAGTGCTGTCACAATTGTTCACCAGTTGGGATATTCAAAGGTTTGTTCCCGCTGGGTCCCTCGTTGTCTAACCGAACACCATAAAGAGCAAAGGAGAACCATCTGTGCGGAATTGCTTGCTCGTCATGTGGCTGAGGGTGACAATTTCTTGTCAAAGATTGTTACAGGCGATGAAACATGGGTTCATCACTTCGAACCTGAAACAAAACGGCAATCAATGGAGTGGCGCCACACCCACTCCCCTACCAAGAAAAAGTTTAAAGCCATACCCTCAGCCGGTAAAGTCATGGTTACAGTCTTCTGGGACGCTGAAGGGGTTATTCTGTTCGATGTCCTTCCCCATGGTCAAACGATCAACTCTGAAGTGTATTGTGCTACTCTTCAGAAATTGAAGAAACGACTTCAGCGTGTTCGTAGGCACAAAAATCAGAACGAACTTCTCCTTCTTCATGACAACGCAAGACCTCACACAAGTCTTCGCACCCGAGAGGAGCTCACAAAACTTCAGTGGACTGTTCTTCCTCATGCACCCTACAGCCCCGATCTCGCACCGTCGGATTTCCATATGTTTGGCCCAATGAAGGACGCAATCCGTGGGACGCACTACGCGGATGATGAAGAAGTTATTGATGCAGTACGACGTTGGCTCCGACATCGACCAGTGGAATGATACCGTGCAGGCATACAGGCCCTCATTTCAAGGTGGCGTAAGGCCGTAGCATTGAATGGAGATTACGTTGAAAAATATTGTTGTGTAGCTAAAAGATTGGGGAATAACCTGGTGTATTTCAATGCTGAATAAAACAACCCCTGTTTCAGAAAAAAATGTGTTGCATTACTTATTGAACTGTCCTCGCACTAATGATTATCATAAAGAAAGAACTGAATGAAAGAATACCATGTGATACAAAACAGAAACTTTAAAGAAAGAATTCAAAAATTATTATTTACGAAGGTTAAAGCCCAGACCGTAAATCGACCAAAGATAACATTTATTCTAGAAGAGAGTTGTAGCCGCATCGAGCTGTAAGTTCGCTACGACTTAACAAGAGAAGATTGGGATTGGGTAGACCGTGCCTCCTGGTCTTTAGCTGAGTGTGCTAGAAGGAATGACTCATCTTGCCAATCTGCAAAGTTTGACCGCATGAGTAAGAAAGCACAGCAGATGGAAGAGACACGCACTGTGACGAATCTGAGTGGCATACAGTTTGATGATATAACCTTAAAGGTACTCAGCAAGGGTCTCAACTTTGCTACGACCCCTAGAAACGTACCCATTTCAGGTTTCGTCAGTGCAGTAGAGCAAGTTGCAGCCACACTTCCACTTAATGTGGCAGAGGAAGTCCGCCGAGAGACCTGCAGGGCCCTCACCAAGGCCAGGCCGCCGAAATCGAACATCACAACCGAGGAGAGGCTTGCACTCAAGAAACTCCGGGAAGACAACAGCATTGTGGTACTGCCAGCAGACAAAGGGAACTCCACTGTCATCTTGCAGCAGGTGGATTATGATGAGAAAGTACGCCAACTTCTGGAGGACCCTGCATACAGAATTCTGGAGTGTGACCCCACAGACAAGTTGGCCAAGAAGACTAGTGCTCTCTTGAAGGAAACAGGGATGCCCGATAAGATCATCAGACAACTACGGGAAAAAGCGCCAGTGCCACCTAGAGTGTATGGTCTGCCTAAAATAAACGAGGAGGGCGTGCCCCTACGTCCAATTGTCAGTAATATTGGGGCACCTACGTACACAACAGTCAAGTACTTGAAAGGTCTCCTGTCTCCATATGTGGGGAAATGTATTCACCACATTCGCAACTCAGAAGATTTCCTGCAACGCCTCAAGCAACTGCACATCACAGATTCGGACATCATGGTTAGTTTTGATGTGGTATCGCTGTTCACCAGGGTCCCACTGAAGGACTCACTAGAACTGATTGCAGAGAAATTTGACGGTGCTCTGTTGGACCTGTTCAGTCATACACTGACATCCACGTATTTCCTGTACAGAAACCAATATTACGAGCAAACTGAAGGTGTAGCCATGGGCAGCCCACTGTCCCCTGTGGTTGCCAACATGTTTATGGAGAGTTTTGAGGAGAGGGCATTGGAGACAGCCACATTTAAACCCACATGCTTCTTTAGGTATGTGGATGACACCTTCGTGATCTGGCCACATGGGATGGACAGGCTCAATGAGTTTCTCGAACATCTTAACTCATGCCACCCTAATATCGAGTTCACCATGGAACTGGAGAAGAATGGCCAGCTGCCATTTCTGGATGTACTAGTCCAGAGAAAAGCAGATGGATCAATTGGCCACAGTGTGTACCGAAAACCAACACACACTGATTTATATCTGCAGGCCAGCAGCTGTCACCACCCTGCACAGAAGAATGGGGTTCTGAAGACTTTGGTCCACAAAGCACGGGCCCTGTCAGACCAAGAGAATCTACCTATAGAGATAGAACATCTCAAAACAGTTTTCTCCAAGAATGGATACACGGACAGACAAATTGAGAGGGCACTCCAACCAGCCACTACACCACAGGTTCCTGAAGAAGACCAAGATGAAGCAAAGAAGGTGGCATATCTGCCCTATGCTGGCTCTATTTCTGCCAGAATCAGTAGGATCCTCCGTAAACACAATATCAAGTGTGTTTTCTGTCCATCCAACAAGATCGGGGGACTGCTGGGGAGTGTCAAAGACGACCTGGGATTACGAAACCCAGGGATTTACAATATACCTTGTCAATGTGGCATGTCCTACATTGGCCAGACGACCAGAACTGTGGAGATCAGGTGCAAAGAACATCAGAGGCACACTAGATTAAGACAGGTGACTAAGTCAGCCATTGGTGAACACTGTCTAGAACTAGATCATGCCATGAAGTATGAGGATACCAAGATTCTAGCACAAACACCCAGATTTTGGGACAGTATTATAAGAGAATCGATAGAAATTAAAATGGCTGACGATCTTATGAACCGTGACACAGGGTACCAACTAAGCAGAGCATGGGATCCGGCTCTGGAATTGTTAAAGGAGCAACGGGGCCAGCTGCAACACTACACAAACAGAAGAACCAGAGACATGGAGATGGAAAACGAGCCCCTGACGGACTGCCAGGCGCACCAGACCGAAGATGGAACGCCCAGAAGTGGGACTGGTGGGCGCGGACCGCAGAGGGGACATCTAGAGCCGCAGCGGACGAAAAACGGAGCGGCAACGCTCCAACAGGTCGTGGTGAGCGGGCGCGGACCGCAGGGGGAACGCTTGGTACCCAAGACCGTAGATGAAACCCCCAGGAGCGGGTTTGGTGGGCGCGGACCGCAGAGGGAACACGTAGAACCGCAGCGGACCGAAAACGGAGCAGCCGCGCTCCAGCAGGTCGCAGGGAATGGGCGCGGACCACAGAGGAAGCGCCTGCAGCCGTTGGTGGAGGGGGAAGGCCATAGGCATAAATACTGGACCAGGTCCACTCGAGGAGCAGTCTCAGGTCGCACCTAATGAAGGTTACGAGCTACGTGACCGAAATATCGTGCAAGTACGACGCTGATATCCGGCAGAACACCCGACAACCCAAGATGTCAAAGTCAGGATTACTGATGTTAACGGACATAATTTTCTAAATGACATATCGGTGAGTGTGCTCAACGTGGGGACAGGCAATAATTACGAAGAACAATAAACCATAATTCAACTTTAATTCTCCGTGTCGCCCACATCATTTCATGGACATTTAAATTGTATTCATGAAATTAACTGATTATTCTGATAACATTAAAGTCCTAGGTGAATTAGTGATATATTAAATGTGAACAGTAACAACTTTACACCAAAATCACGACGCATTCTGAACATTGTTCAAGGGTATGTTGTCTCTGGAGTTACGTCGTGCAGTTGTTCTATACGCGACGTAGCGACGCCTTGACGATGGAATAGTAATCAACAACTCAATATCCTCGCAATATTCATAATGTGGCCTCGGCTTGGGTGATGCAATGATGATTCAAGACACTGTTTGTTAACGTTTGAATAGCCATTCTCAAACCGGGCATAAGAACTATACTCAGCAAGTTCGCGTAAACTGAAGGGTCTGTCGCGAACACTCAAGGGACTTTTGCTTATTTCAGGTCAATGGAGGCATGGCGTTATCGAATTGTGCAGTCGCTACATTTATAAGTGACGAAATGATAATTAAATGGACACCCTAGCTGCAAACAGGCGTTGATGTACTTCATTGGGGACATGTTGAAAATGTGTGCCCCGACCGGGACTCGAACCCGGTATCTCCTGCTTACATGGCAGACGCTCTATCCATCTGAGCCACCGCGGGCACAGAAGATAGTGCGTCTGCAGGGACTTATCCCTTGCACGCTCCCCATGAGATCCACTTTCTCAACATCTGCACACCACTACATTCGTAGTGCGCCTAATAGATGTTTGCCCATCATATTACTCGTGGCAGATTAATCTACCAAGTCCCGTACGAGTTCGGGCATAGCGTTTGCGTTCGCACAAGAAGGTCAATGGCCGGGAAGCCGTATTTTAACTATATATGACGGTAGTATCTGTTCCCGAAAGAACAGTTACCGTGGATGACCATGCAGCTTCGCTAGAAATGAAATGATAATTAAATGGACACCCTAGCTGCAAACAGGCGTTGATGTACTTCATTTGGGACATGTTGAAAATGTGTGCCCCGACCGTACGGGATTTGGTGGATTAATCTGCCACGAGTAATGAGTATGATGGGCAAACATCTATTAGGCGCACTACGAATGTAGTGGTGTGGACATGTTGGGAATGTGGATCTCACGGGGAGCGTGCAACGGATAACTCCCTGCAGACTCACTATCCTCTGTGCCCGCGGTGGCTCAGATGGATAGAGCGTCTGCAATGTAAGCAGGAGATCCCGGGTTCGAGTCCCGGTCGGGGCACACATTTTCAACATGTCCCCAATGAAGTACATCAACGCCTGTTTGCAGCTAGGGTGTGCATTTAATTATCATTTCGTTTCTAGCAAAGCTGCATGGTCATCCACGGTAACTGTTCTTTCGGGAACAGATACTACCGTCATGTATATTTATAAGTGAAGAAGATCGACAGACAACGAACACAATTGCTTTCATTACAAGAAACGGTGGCGGACACACTCCGGCGTGCTGCTCCATCGAGACAGTGATATCATTTTCGAGATACAGTATCTGAAAGTACTCAGACCACGCAAGGAGTCTTTTTTTTTTTCAAATAGTTACAGATTAGTGTTGTCGCGATCTACGACCGTTCCACGTCATCTCGACTGGGACACCCAACACCATCGAGCCGAGAGAGAACACCGCCATACTGCCGTAGCGTAATACTGCTCCCACCAGCCTGTGGCCGTGGCGCGCTGCACACTCCGAGCCGCCGTTCACCTCGATGATGGCGTTTGTGGAGACGACCATCGACTTCTTGTAGGAAAAACTTGATTCATCCGATGAGCCGACACTTTTCCAGTGACGCACGGCCCAATCTCGATGACGCAGAGCCTACTACAGTCGTAACTGACCATGTCGTTGGGACACTTAGGGGTGGTGTACTGCTTGTCAGAATGGGCGCAGAAAGGTGTGCTCCGGAACAAATGTGCGTCCATCGGCACTGTATTCTTTCACCAGAGGTGCCTCAGATCGCCACCTATCCTATTTTACAGAGCAGACAAGCCTCCAAACACGACGTTCTGTGAAGAGTCGTGGACGTCCAATCACTGCCCTTCCACCACTTTTCGTAGATGCTCAAGCCAGTAGTACGTGACATCCGACTAGCTTCGCCGTTTTCGAGATACTTGTCCATAGGCTCTGCGTAATAATAATCCGCCCTTTGGAAAAGTGCTTATTTCAGTGGATTTCTCCGCTTGCAGCTCATATCTTTGCTCTCTGCTCGGCTTACATACTGTTCTTACCGCATCACGTACCTCCGAAGCCACCAGGACGCATCCAAAAAATGGTTCAAATGGTTCTGAGCACTATGGGACTTAACATCTGTGGTCATCAGTCCCCTAGAACTTAGAACTACTTAAACCTAACCAACCTAAGGACATCACACACATCCATGCCAGAGGCAGGATTCGAACCTGCGACCGTAGCAGTCGCGCGGTTCCGGACTGCGCGCCTAGAACCGCTAGACCACCGCGGCCGGCAGGACGCATCCAACCTTACAGTGTGCAGTGGTCATAATGTTTTAACTTATCAGTGTATGTCCGCAGCTCGAGGTCTACATCTACATCTACATCTACAGGGATACTCTGAAAAACACATTTAAGTGCCTGAGAGAGGTTTCATCGAACCACCTTCACAAGTCTCTATTATTCCAATCTCGTATAGCGCGGGGAAAGAATGAACACCTATTTCTTTCCGTACGAGCTCTGATTTCCCTTATTTTATCGAGGTGATCGTTTCTCCCTATGTAGGTCGGAGTCAACAAAATATTTTCGCATTCGGAGTAGAAAGTTGGTGATTGGAATTTCGTGAGACGATTCCGTCGCAACGAAACACGCCTTTCTTTTAATGATTTCCAGCCCAAATCCTGTATCATTTCTGTGACACACTCTCCCATATTTCGCGATAATACAAAACGTGCTGCCTTGCTTTGAACTTTTTCGATGCACTCCGTCAGTCCTATCTGGTAAGGATCCCACACCGCGCAGCAGTATTCTAAAAGAGGACGGACAAGCGTAGTGTAGGCAGTCTCCTTAGTAGGTCTGTTAAATTTTCTAAGTGTCCTGCCAATAAAACGCAGCCCTTGGTTTGCCTTCCCCTCAACATTTTCTATGTGTTCTTTCCAAATGGCTCTGAGCACTATGGGACTTAACTGCTGTGGTCATCAGTGGACAGCACACACATCCATGCCCGAGGCGGGATTCGAACCTGCGATCGTAGCGGTCGCGCGGTTCTAGACTGTAGCGCCTAGAACCGCTCGGCCACTCTGGCCGGCTGTTCTTTGCAATTTAAGTAGTTCGTAATCGTAATACCTAGGTACTTAGTTGAATTTACGGCTTTTAGATTAGAATGATTTATCGTGTAACCGAAGAACGAGTTCCTTTTAGCACTCATGTGGATGACCTCACACTTTTCGTTATTTAGGGTCAACTACGACTTTTCGCACCATTCAGATATTTTTTCTATTGGCCAGCCTTGCTATATCTGGATCACGGGGTCCCGGGTTCGATTCCCGGCCGGATTGGGGTTTTCTCTGCCGTGAACTGGGTGTTTGTATTGTCGTCATCATTTCATCATCATCATTTGTGATTGTGGCTAATTTGGACTGTGTCAGAAAACTGGACTCTGAAAAAATTGGGACTTTGTGCGTGCGCTGATGACGGCAGAGTTGAGCCTCCTCCAAACCAAACATCATTATCAATGTATTTTGTACACGTAGTAGGCAACAGTTGACTGTACAGGTTTCTTTAATACGTAACAGGATGACGGTCCATGGATGCGGCGAGACGAAATGGCTCTGAGCACTATGCGACTTAACTTCTGAGGTCATCAGTCGCCTAGAACTTAGAACTAATTAAACCTAACTAACCTAAGGACATCACATACATACATGCCCGAGGCAGGATTCGAACCTGCGACCGTAGCGGTCGCTCGGTTCCAGACTGCAGCGCCTAGAATCGCACGGCCACTCCGGCCGGCGCGGCGAGAAGAGGTATAGAAAGAATAAGTACCGTAGGAGGAGAAAGGAAAATTTTTGAGTGAAGCTTCCTTCATATGTCACAAAAGCCTAAGCAAATACAGAAGATGAGAAGGAACGAAAAGATAGGAATATGGTGGCGTGGGAGAAGATACCGCTTAAATCGACTCGCATATTCGCCGAGAAAAGTTAGCTACGAGTAATGTTTCCCTCTGGCAGAGCAAGGGCGAAACAGAGAACTCCGCGGAGCGTGCTGGGAAAGCTAACAGCGCCAGGGACACGGGCGGAGAGCCGTTCTCACATCATCTCGCGCCGAAACCCGCACCGGAAACAATACGCAGAAGCCCCGGGACGCGGTACTGCCTGCTGTGTCGTCTGCCAACAGTCTCCGCCGGCGCCCAATAAACTTGAGTTGTGACTATTATAACATCGCCATTTGTGCGCCTGCCAAATGCTGCTCCCACGCCTTCCCCCACCACCATCACCACCACAAGGAAAAATAGATTGCTGTTATTCCCCGTTCGCCGGTTATACGAGCGTCGGCATGAGCCGCGCGCAACGCACCGACGACGCCAGAATATGTTCCGGTCCGGGCAAAGTTCAATTCCATCGCTGTGCCCGCTCCAGACGTGATTCATGGCACTTGCGGTCCGTGCCAATGGAATAAATGAATCCCAGTCCTTCCCCTTTTTTTTCTGTAGCTCAGTTCCAATACCCCCCCCCCCCCCCGCCCCTCCCCAACCATCACCATACCCCCTCGCAACAGCGGTCGCCTCTCGGCACTTTCTCATTGTCATTCTGAATCGCTTTCAAGCTTCGAGGAGGCGCGAATATTTGCTGGCGGCGTGAAACAAAAGTTTTTGGCTACTGCGTTCGCAAAATCGAAAACACGAACGGCCGTTTCCTCCTTACTACGTCGGAGGCAGAATCGCTGCTAAATTATTGACGCTGTTAGTCGGAACGAGAAATTGAGTTTGCGATAAGAATACTAACCGTGTGCGTCGAACGGTCGTCACACGATTTCTTTAGTAAGCGAGCGGCAGTCGACGAATTTTATTGTCGTATTACACGTTTCCACAAGAAATCTTGGCAATGAATTTGTACGTACTTTTGAGTTATTTGTCATTATTTAAGAATGTTTGTTTAGTATTTAATCGGAAAAAACTTCCCTCAAAAATATTTATTTAACGATGACTTGGCTTTCCGATTCTTAGTTTACCACTAACCCTTACCCCCGATTCTTTAAAGAACGTAACTTCCACGTATGAAACAGCTATGTTTTCGAAAACCTAGTTTTCCTTGCATCTAAGTGTTTACTACGTCATATATCTTGGACCATGAAACGCACAACGAAAGAATTTTGGAGGTACATTAAGTGATATGTAAAAATATTGTCTACAAAATGTGTTACGATTAGAGTTAGTAGAAAAGAAGTAATTAAAACGTCGTATTTAATGCTGAAATTTTACTACATGGAGAGCAAAAATGTTGTAGCAGATAATATTAAAACTAGGGCAGCCACAGCTTAAGCAGTGACAAGTAACAGATTGACCAATTCATATAGTGTATCAGATGTTTACAAACAGGTGCTAAAACAATTAAAATACGAAACTGAATGAAAAGTCCAATAGTCCACTGTAGCTTTATTTCATATACACCTGTATTTAGCTATATACAACAACAGAGGACTATTGGACTTTTCATTCAGTGTTATATTTTAATTGTTTTAACTGTTGTGTGTAAACAACTGTTATGCTATATGAGTTGGTCAATCAGTTGTGTATAAAAATGTCGCAAGCGGTAAGCGTTATTCCCTTCATCATTTTGTGAGGGTGTCAGCGAGAAAAAGTTTCGCAAAGATTTTAAATTATGTGTAAGGTTTTTTGAAGCCTCTTAGTTACCTTGTTCTCAAATACTGGACGAATATAGTCATGGTAGTCTGTCCCCCTTGAG
Organism: Schistocerca nitens; assembly: GCF_023898315.1. NCBI lineage: Eukaryota > Metazoa > Arthropoda > Insecta > Orthoptera > Acrididae > Schistocerca > Schistocerca nitens. The sequence continues at coordinate 85,832,734 of NC_064614.1, read as the reverse complement.
TTTCTCTGTCTCAAACCGTACAGACAGAGTCCATCTCTAATACTTGGCTAACAAGGGGAGGCCGCCAATTGTGAAATTCAGATTCGATTCATACTGCGCATAATAAAAGCTCATGGCCAGAGGTGTAATGTGGCAAAGCACCAAGATGCACTTCTCAGCCGTTGTCGAGAAAATCGACAGTGAAAAGAAACCGTTGCAGTGAAATACTCTCTACGATTATAAATTTTCAACAACGTCGTGGCGCAGCGGTAAGTGCTCGCGTTCGTAATCCGAAGGTCGCCGGATCGAATCTCGCGCTATGCAATTTATTTTTTATTATTAGTTTTTTGTAATTCAAAATATACCGCCTCCATTTTTCCGTTTTTTTTAACAGGGTGTACCAAAGCTCTCCCGTCCGCACTGATTTTCAACGATGTTATAAGTTGCGCTAGGGACAGCATCTACCTTCTTTCGAAGTTAGCAGGCAACTACGCTGTTATGCGGCGGCTCGTTGAACATCTGTCCTTCAAGTGTAACGAGCGAGTAACGGAGTTTATATTTCATACCTGCCGCAGCAAATTTGTTTTCGTGGGGTCTCTATTCTAATTCGAACGTTTGACTTACGCTATACGTATTCGTTTCGGAATACCGTTTCTACGTCTTCCGTTAACTATACGTGGTTAACATTATGAAGACAATTAATAACATTTGTGAAATACAACTTTGTTTGCGGAAAACATAATGATGTTCGAAGTCGCCAGTTTTTCCACGACAAACGACTTTCAACAACTTATTATATGCATAATTGTTGCAACTGATTGCCGGGAATTATATATATTTGAATTACAAAAAACAAATACTAAAAAAAGGGTTGCACGTCGCGAGATTCGATCCGGCGACCTTCGGATTGCGCCACGACGCTGTAGAAATTTATTAATCGTAGAGAGTAATTCAATGCAACGGTTTCTTTTAACTGTCGATTTTCTCGACAACGGCTGAGAAGTGCATCTTGGTGCTTTGCCACATTACACCTCTGGCCATGAGCTTTTATTATGCGCAGTATGAATCGAATCTGAATTTCACAATTGGCGGCCTCCCCTTGTAAATGTGTTAAAATTTTAACATAAGATTATACTTCTTGAAGAGTAGATTACGGCAGCATTTCAGTTTTATAAATTCTGTCAATAATTATATGAAATACAGAAAATCAAATTTTTGTAGCCCTTGGAAAAGGTTCGATAAGCAACCTGCGCTGGATATGTATGTCTGGGTGACCATTTTAGTTACCGGCCAATGTGGCCCCGCGGTTCTAGGCGCTTCAGTCTGGAACCGCGCGACCGCTACGGTCGCAGGTTCGAATCCTGCCTCAGGCATGGGTGTGTGTGATGTTCTTAGGTTAGTTAGGTTTAAGTAGTTCTAAGTTCTAGTGGACTGATGACCTCAGATGTTAAGTCCCATAGTGCTCAGAGCCATTTGAACCACTTGAACCATTTTAATTGTTCAGTAACACAGGTCGTCAGACGATAACTGAATGTTGCAACCACATATAAAACACAGCATTTTACGATGTAGATACCTAAAATGATCACATACTATTTTGAAATGAATGTATTACTTTTATGTTCCACATTAATTGTTCCATTTAACGAAAATAAAAATAAATTAACTTGGAATTGCTGTCTGACGTTTGCATAGCTGAAAGTTAATTTAACTGAGGGGAAAAGGGAAATTTTGTCTGAGCATTTGAAAGTACGCTGGCATTCTGTGTCAAAAGTTCGTTGATTTCGAGTATTTTCTGCAGTGTCAGCTTCCTTTTTTTATAAAAACGGTATGCAAAATGTCACAATCTATATTGCGTAGATTGATTTTTGATATGAAATGTTCCGCAAAGGATGAATCCGTTCTTCGTAGTGTCGAGTTTCTCTCACGTTCCAATAACTCAGAAGTCTGCCCGACTAGCCAACATATACTTTTCCCCAATGCTTTTATTATTGTTTTATACGACACTTGCCGAAGGTTTAATTTTGTCTTTACTACTGAATAATAATTTCACTGTACTGTTGTTATAGTGAGACATAGACGTCAACATTTTTGGAAGACTATCCCGTTTTTGGTTTACGAATTTGTGTCCTTAACTTTCCCCATTTCATTTATCATCAGAGATGAAATTTCCTGATGATCCAGCCTATAATTAACAGATCGAAGGAGTTTGGAGGCGTGCTCTGTTATTTTTTTAGCTGCTGGTTCAGTCAGTTTGAAAGCGCTTGAGGGCTTAGAGCCAGACTTCCGCCAGCATGGAGCCAACCACGACGTCATCTGGATTGGACACTGACAGCGCGGAAGTACGTATTGACTCCTCCAGTACACTAACGAAAGTTAGGCTGAGTCCCCTGCTATCCTAATTAAAAAATGGGGCCCAGCGAGGACCCAGTAGATTGTCAGAGTAGACACTGTTTTCCGTAGCCACTCTGAATGCCCGTTCCTACAAAAAACTGTTCCTCTTACATGCCATTTCTGAGGGAACCTCTCCAGGTCCGTGAGGCTGCCTTACCTGACTTTCCAACCGCCAACCACCTCCCACCATACATCCCTGCACTCGTGGCGTCCTTCTCGAAACCAAGAAGCCTCTCTAATCGTCACCATCATTTTAGTGGTCACCAGTAATTACAGTTACAAGCGCGTTGCATTAAAATTAACCTGACCCAAAATTACTCCAGTACAATGGGCATGATGATACGTAATTTCTGTCTAATTTTCGGGATAACAGAGAAAATTGGGAGATAATTTTTTTTCTTTAATTATGTCTTGAGACAGTGACTAAAAGAAATAGAGTTTTATACCCAAAACTTTAACAAACGAAGTTATCTAATGACAAAACTTTTCACTAATGACCAACTTCTTATATATTAAAAATTATTGCAATTAAATATTATTGCAATTAAATATTATTGACTAGAGTTATAAAGTAACAATATCGAGCGAAAAAACAAGTCATGGCTTTTAAAGGTCAAGTCCCAGTCCCAAGCAAAACTGTTACTAACTACAAAAAAGAGAGGGAAATACCATCTCCTTCACAAATGAAAAAGACATACCTAAAAATAATCGAAAGACTCACTTATATTAATTGAATCAAGTGCAGAACACTGAATAAAAGGTGACGACAGAAACCATAAAGAGACTATATAACAGTGGCTGTACCACTTGTATCTTATGGCACTAGTCTTGGTCAATACAGCTGGAAATACAAGCTATGGAAATGAGGTTTTTAAGAAACACATCTGGCTATAAACTATGTCATATATTACGGAGTACAACAATAAGACAAGAACTAAGACTTAAATGCATTAATGAAAAGTGTTTTTTGAAAGAATAAACTGCCATTTGACAGTATATTACTATATTTTTCCTTTGTAATATCTAGATTTTATCAAGTACAGTGCTAGAAGTTCTTAGACCATTAACATGTCATATCTGGTAAACTCAGCCAAAAGCAGGTAAACAGGTTTTGCGTTGACTTTACTAGATATGACGTGTTAATGATCTAAGAATTTCCAGCTTGCACTAGATAATGGCGTACAAGGCGACATCTAGATAGCACAGAGTAAAAATACAGTAATATACAGACAAATGGCGGTTTAGTCTTTCAAAAAATACTTCATGGCAGCGGATTAGCAGCATCGAAATATGAATTGGTTAAGAAGTATGAAACGCAATAGATAGATGACGTAACAAAAATGGGTGAAAATAGAATACGTAATACAACGATGAGTTACTGACCAACATAGTAAAGATCAATAGGTAGACCAAGACGAGGTAGAGAGCTACTTTCTTTGGAATACAATCATCGACAGTGATTCATATACCTAACGTTCGGGTAAGGCATCAATTCCGAGGAATATGAACTGAAAGACTGCAGACAAGTATACAACTGATCATTGTAACGGCAGAAAAATATTCTGCACTAATAATGATCGGAAACCAAAACTGTGTAATTATGCTGATTAATTTTGGCTAGTATGCAGATTTTATTATTAATTACGAAACGGAAATTTATTGAAACTGTGTCCTATTAAGGACAAATGCTATGAAACTTCAAATTTGTTCAGTTAAAACTAAATTACGTAATTATTACTGAAACGAGCATAAGCGACAACAGTCAAAAAAGCGCGAGAGATCATTTGAAAATAGAAGGGATTATAAAACGTTTGAAGGTTAATTACAATTGCACTGTACATTTCAGAATCAAAGAAAGCCAGAACTACCATACTAATGGCAATACTTAATGCAATAATGATTGAGAAACGCTGTGTCACTATAATATTCAGTCATTAGGTTTTACGAATCACTTCTGTCCACTGATCAAAGGTCACTTCCAGAAAATATAATAACTGAATTCGAATGACTTCACCATCATCAACTACTAAGTAAGGAAACGACGAAAACACAGAAGCCAAAACAAACACAAAATTTTAACAAAGCCATAAAATTAAGAAAAAAACACTTTCGAATCATAATATTAACTTTTAGTTTGCCGGAAGAATTGCTATTGTTATTTAAGAAGTTTTCTTCTGAAAATATAATGAATGTAGTTAAACTAAACAAATGAGCGTATACTTTCAGTTAACTAGTAAAATTGATCTTTTAATTGGAATAGCGAAATTTAAGACATACTTTCTCCCTCCTTCGAGATCTTTATATTAGCGTTTATTTTTATTTGAATAAAATGACACTCTGTTATTACAGTAATAGGAAAAGGACCCTACTGTTGGTAATAATGATACGGGGAGAACATTAGCACAGGATAATGATTAAAGTTTATAGAATTGCTGTATCGTTCGATAAACTGACATGTCTTCTACATTTACATATGAACGCCTGAAACAGCACAGTATTCCTCAGAGATGGAGCTACTGTTGCGCGATGTAATGTTTTGGCGGAACAATTATCTAGCTAAAGGCTCTTCTTCCAATTAATATATTTGGCCACATAGTAGTCTTCTTGCAGCAGTCCTCTTGAAGCTTCTCACTGAACAAACTTCGTAATGTGGCCTATTCAACTGCCTGTTCGTCATATCCACTAAGCCTTGCCATACACTTTGTCACCACACCGTCTACACCAGGCCCCTGGGGCGCTAGCGCCCGCGGCCAGCGCCCCGGGCGAATTTGTATGTTGGTGCAGTAGCCGTGCCGTGACGTGCGGACCGCCCGAACGCCAGCCGATAGATATATTTGTTCACCCGTATATATTTGTTCGCCCGTTTTCCCTTCGGGCAGAGGACGTCTCACAAGTGCTGCAACTAGAGCTGATTGACCTAATGTGCCATATCCGCCTGAAGGACCGCTTTCTTATGTGTAAAACTTTGGATGACTTTTACAGCTGTCTTCCACGAGAGAAATATCCTCTTTTGCACAAGCACGCGGCCAAAGTTCTCTCAATTTTTGGTTCCACGTATATTTCAGAGAGCTTTTTCTCTCTTTTAAAGCTTGCTAAAACTAAGAACCCTTCATTCCTTGGCGATAGCCGGCCGGAGTGGCCAAGCGGTTCTAGGCGCTACAGTCTGGAACCGCGCGACCGCTACGGTCGCGGGTTCGAATCCTGCCTCGGGCATGGATGTGTGTGATGTCCTTAGGTTAGTTAGGTTTAAGTAGTTCTAAGTTCTAGGGGACTTATGACCTCAGCAGTTGAGTCCCATAGTGCTCAGAGCCATTTGAACCATTTGAACCTTGGCGATAAAAATTTGACCAATTCTTTGAGGTTATCAGTCTCACGGAATATTGTACGAAGCTTAGAAATGTTAATTGTCTTCATTAACAATGTTGATTGTAAGAATTTAAGAGCTTTATAACCTTAATTCTATTTTAATAAGTTTTCAAACTTGGTCAGTTACAATCATTACGTACAAAACAGCAAACTAAGGATCCGATTTCTAAACTCTGAAAAGGGATACAAAGAGATGTAGCCCGAAGTATAACAAAAAATACTTACTTGTAACTACTAACAGTAAGAATGAGACTCTATATCCCTTACATAAAATTAATTCTAAAATAGAATATTTTGTTTACGTAAGATCCGACCGCGGGAGAGTCCAGCGCAGAGCAGTGCTGTGCGGTCTCACTCGCTCCGCAGCTCTCTCTCTCTCTCTCTCTCTCTCTCTCTCTCTCTCTCTCGCTCCTATGCCGACACTAGCGACACACGGTCGCGGACGGGGCGCTGAACTACACTGCCTGGCTCCCGCGGGGCGCGGGCGCGACCGCCGGGCGCAATTTTTGGATGAGTCTGATCTACACACTTACTTGTTCGCGCTCTCGCAGTTCCTTCGCGTGCGACCTTTTAATCCAGTTTTGCACGTTCTACTTTCTTGTCTCAACTGACTACTCGAGACAAGTGAATGTACTGCAGTGCCCCTGGTTGCCTGCTGCACTCAGGCTCCTTTGTCACGAGTGGTCATTTCGTTTACACGACAGCAGCAAAATTGCGTGTGTTGTGAGAACTACCTGATGTGTAGTTTGGCACTTGAACACTGAATGCGAGTTAATGAGGGACTACCCCGTTTACGAAAAAATCGAAATATAGTAACGAAATTGAGAAACAAGAAATGATAATACAGTTTATTAACGACCAAAGTAAAATTCACAGTGGACGTTCTTGTCAAAGTCGTGCGGAAAATATGTCTACATTCTTGAGAACTGAAAGGATAGGTAAAGCGTGTTCAAAACATCTACATTTATTCAATTATGAATATTTTGTAGGCATCTGAAATGAACATTGCCACTAAGCATCATTCTCATGATATACTAAATGAGCAAACCGATTTCAAGCAAACACAATTAAACAAAAATTATTGAAATTTTATATATGGATGACGGATAACAGAAACACCAGAGATTACAAACACACCAATAAAAGTTCCACAAATACACGACCCACAACGACATAAATATCTTTGAGTAAACAACTAGTTGTCGAACTTGAATGGTTCTAATGGCTCTGAGCACTATGGGACTTAACATCTATGGTCATCAGTCCCCTAGAACTTAGAACTACTGAAACCTAACTAACCTAAGGACATCACACAACACCCAGTCATCACGAGGCAGAGAAAATCCCTGACCCCGCCGGGAATCGAACCCGGGAACCCGGGCGTGGGAAGCGAGAACGCTACCGCACGACCACGAGCTGCGGACGTCGAACTTGAATGTCTACGACTGTCAAAATAATGAAAAAACGTATTATAATATTCGCTCAACGTCAAATCATTGATCAACTTTAGAACGTTAATGAAACAACATTAGGTCCAACACCCACGCACAGCACTAACAGTTTACTCGGTGTTGACATGTCAGTGTACAATATAACGTCAGTACGTGAGCCTAACATCCAAAAACCTTTATGAATAGTGTGTTATGTAAAATATACACTACTGGCCATTAAAATTGGTACACCAACAAGAAATGCAGATGATAAACGGGTAATCATTGGCCAAATATATTATACTAGAACTGACATGTGATTACATTTTCACGCAATTTGGGTACATGGATCCTGAGAAATCAGTACACAGAACAACCACCTCTGGCTGTAATAACGGCCTTGATACGCCTGTACATTGAGTCAGACAGAGCCTGCATGGCGTGTACAGGTACAGCTGCCCATGCAGCTTCAACACGATACCACAGTTCATCAACAGTAGTGACTGGCGTATTGTGACGAGCCAGTTGCTCGGCCACCATTGACCAGCCGTTTTCAATTGTTGAGAGGTCTGGAGAATGTGCTGGCCAGGGCAGCAGTCGAACATTTTCTGTATCCAGAAAGGCCCGTACAGGACCTGCAACATGCGATCGTGAATTATCCTGCTGAAATGTAGGGTTTCCCAGGGATCGAAGGAAGGGTAGAGCCACGGGTCGTAACACATCTGAAACGTAACGTCCACTGTCCAAAGTGCCGTCAGTGCGAACAAGAGGTGACCGAGACGTGTAACCAATGGCACCCCATACCATCACGCCGGGTGATACGCCAGTATGGAGATGACGAATACACGCTTCCGATGTGCGTTCACTGCGATGTCGCCAAACACGGATACGACCATCATGATGCTGTAAACAGAACCTGGATTCATCCGAAAAATGACGTTTGCACCCAGGTTCGTCGTCTAGAACACCATCGAAGGCGCTCCTGTCTGTGATGCAGCGTCAAGAGTAACCACAGCCATGTTAGTCCATGCTGCTGCAAACGTCGTCGAACTGATCGTGCAGATGGTTGTCGTCTTGCAAACGTCCTCATCTGTTGACTCAGGAATCGAGACGTGGCTGCACGATCCGTTACAGCCATTCGGATAAGATGCCTGACATCTCGACTGCTAGTGATACGAGGCCGTTGGGATCCAGCACGGCATTCCGTATTACCCTCCTGAACCCACGGATTCCATATTCTGCTAACAGTCATTGGTCCTCGACCAACGCGAGCAGCAATGTCGCGATACGATAAACCGCAATCGCGATAGGCTATAATCCGACCTTTATCAAAGTCGGAAACGTGATGGTACGCATTTCTCCTCCTTACACGAGGCATCACAACAACGTTTCACCAGGCAACGCCGGTCAACTGCTGTTTGTGTAGCAATTTTAATGGTCAGTAGTGTAAATAAATTTGATTGTTTGCAGATATACTGATGAAGGCAATAAAGCCGAAAAAGCTTATATACAAAAATAAAATACACGCAGCATACTGCCTTCTGATTCTCTGCACAATGTCCTACTGCAGTATACAAATTTTTTTTCTTGCAACATTTACCACATCACGGATGTAAGGTCATGTAAACATTCAATCAGTAATCATTAAATAATTGTTTTATTTCGTTTGGAACAGTGAAGAAATACATAGAAAACAGCACATGAACACAATAAAATACATGTTTCACTTATTTAATCAGTAATTTGTTGTTGTTGTGGTTACGGTTCAAATGGCTCTGAGCACTATGGGACTTAACATCTGAGGTCATCAGTCCCCTAGAACTTACAACTACTTAAACCAAACTAACGTAAGAACATCACACACACCCTTGCCCGAGGCAGGATTCGAACCTGCGACCGTAGCGGTCGCGCGGTTCCAGACTGAAACGCTTAGAACCGCTCGGCCACGCCGGTCGGCTGTGGTTTACGAATCTATGCTGCAGAGAATGAGATCCTAGACCCCTGAAATGTTTACTGTGAGAGGCACCCACATGCCTTGCTCATGCTGTGGCATCAAGCAGTCAGGCCTGCAAGATGAGTGGTCTGCCAAGCGAGTGGATTCATTCTTATTTATCGAGTAACATGAACTCTAGTACTCACTATTAAGTTACAAATCATCCTCCTATGTGAATAATACGCAACGGAAACGCACATCTGACTATCAGTAATTTACAGAACTCTGACTGTTCATTACGCACTGGCAATACCACATTTTCTTTTTGTCTTTTATTTAACGGCTTTTGTCAACACGTGGCCACCGCACTGAATATGAATGGCGCACACATTATAAATTCGGGACATTATGACAACATACAATTCGAAGGAAAAGTCCACCAATCTTTTTCTTTTCACTATCTTATTTATTCCGATAAATTCTCTAACCTAAACACACAAATTCTATAACCTACAACAATAACACATGAGAAATTCCGCCCAGTGGGCATGGCTTTACATTGGTGAATCTCTATATTATGGTCTCGTAATTATTTAACGCTACAGTGCACTTTCTGGATAGGATGGTGGATCTTTTATTATATCTCACACTTCGACTCTCACAATCATCATCACGAAACTATCCTCCAGACCGGGCAGTACAGAAGGAACAAGCATAACCCACTAATCTTTTGAAACTACCTTGTTACTCTCCCATGCAAACCACACATACCCAAATTACATGACATACATCACACTACAATATGAAATACAAAACACTAAATAGTCACAACACTATCACTTTCAGCTTTCCCACTTCAATTAATATTTATCCCAGTTTCACACGACACTGCCCCACTTCGTAATTCTACTTTCCTACTATGAACTCTGGAGATATATGCACGTCTTCCTGTGCAATGCAAGCCAAGTGGCGTTGCTGGATAGACGGCCGACTCACCTTGCTTCTCTCTCAGAGTTTGAATCTAGCGTCACACGGAATCATATCACGCAAAGTAATATTAAGAACGTATTCATCACACACGCGAGTCCTCAGCTGATACCATGGACGAGTACTTCTCTTTATCTTTTGTCTCATACACAGTTTGAGACTCACACAGTACTCACCACGTGGAAGTACTCGTCTCTAATTTCAAGTCCTGCACACGCCATTTCTTAAATATTTCAACTTATGGTACACACGCTATTTCTTAAATATTTCAACTTATTGTACACACGCTAGTAATTCAGCTTAACTTAAGCACACGGAAGTATTTCAACTTAATGCTACACGTGGTTTCATTGTGACCGTTGGTCACATCCGAAGATTACATCAATCCCATTAATATTACCTGCCTGACATTTAATTCTCCCCACAAAAGTTCCTGAAATAGAGAAATTATTATTTCAAACTACTCTTAAATATTCCACATGCATACCATGTCTCCACTCTTTCGTCATTACGGAGCGCAACTAAAACAGGTCTTAACAGCACAAGATCCAGCGGCAGAGTGCTGAAACATGGCCGTTCTTTAGGTCATCTCGTACCTCTGTCGAGGTGGGGGAAGACCATGCCACCGTATTGGTCAGCCACATTTCAGGCGCTCAAAGCTCAGGTAAATTTCATCTCTTTGGTCCCACCAAAGGTGGCCAAAGGATCGTCTCAAAGATGATCATATATTCACATTCACTATCTGCGGTTAGCAGACGACCATACATTCATTCATTTCACAGATCTCACCAAACTGTATGTAGGGATTTACTTTGTGGGAGTGCACATGTGATCAATTAAATAAATAAATTGTCATTCTTTCCCACACTGGTATCCGGCTTCGCTGTATTAATTGAAACTGAGTTAGTTTTACAAAAAAAATGTGTTGTTCTGACAAGAATAATGAAGTAAGTTGTACCTATTTTCAATGTCGGGCGGTACTGTACCCTTTCAACTGTTTTATTTTCAGAATAATATGGTGGCTTCTGCATGATTTCTGCTCGTGTTTTGCAAGGCAAGCAACTCAGCCGCAATACATGCGAGTCCCACATCGTCGAGCGCCGATGTTTTCTCTACGAAGGCAGAGTTCTACAGTAACTCATGCATCCCGGGCATAAATACTGCACAATAATATTGTTCCGTTCTTGGCCTCGTGCTTTCGTGCAATACAAGGTGTTTCAAAAAGAATATACTTATTTCGAATGCATATATTTATTAAACTTTAAGACATACGAATAGGAAACTTGACACACATATTTACGGACCTCTCAAGTTCAGATTACAGATGTTCAATATGCCCTCCATCATCACCACGAACAATATCTCATCGATACTCATATTCCTCCCATACTCGTGTAAGCATGTCCTTCGTCACTGATATTGTGGCAGTACGGAACCGGTTCTTCAACTCTTCCAAGTTCTGTGGGAGTGGTGGTACATAAACGTTGTCTTTAACGAAACCTCACAGGAAGAGGTGTCAAATCCGGGGACCGTGGAGCCCAGCTGAAACCTGCTAAGTCGCCAGCTCCTTGACGACCAATCCAGCGGTTTCGTAGAGTTTCATTCAGATATTCACGCACTGGGCGACTCCATTGAGGGGTGCCCCGCCTTGTTGAAAAACGAAGTGTTCTTCGTGCAGCCTCGGTAACAACCAGTTTTGTAACGTAGCGAGATACCGCTGACCGTTAACCGTGTTTCCATCAAAGAAGAATGGGCCGTAAACAGATGATCTGGATATCGCACAAAACACATTGACTTTGGGGAAATCTCGTACATGTTCAATGCCTGCATGAGGGTTCTGTAGGCCTCAAATTCGAACATTGTGTTTGTTTGCCTGACCACTAACTCGGAAAGTCGCTTCATCACTGAACTCGATGCGTTGTGCGGAAGTGTTATCACTGTCAATAGCATCAAGAATCTCGTTACAAAATGCCACACGCTTGCGTTTGTCATCAGGACGCAGAGCTTGTAACAGCTGTGCCTTGTACGGCTCGATAACCAACCGACGTCTCAAAACACGTCAAATTGTTGCTGTAGGCAGTTGTAACTCCCGACTGGCACGACGAGTTGATTTTCAAGGACTAGGTTGGAAAGCAGTTTGTAATCGTGCAACATTTTCTTCAGGAACACGAGGGCGGCCAGGACTCTTTCCTTTACATACACATCCCGTATATAGAAACTGTCGATACCATCTGTGAATGTTCCACCCATTCGTAGGATCAATTTGGTACCTCAATCTGAAACGTCTTTGCACTGTAATCACGGAATTGCACTTCGAAAACTCGACAACATAAAAAGATTTTTTGCTGCGGAGTAGCCTTTTTAAACATATGACGGTTACCAAGCAAAACAGAAGACAACTGACATCTAGCGCCCGTTAATATAAACTAGACTATGTATTTGTTTCTCCATTGGCCGAGCCGAGGCGCAGCGATCGATAGTTTGGACAAAATAATACTTTGTAATACGTATATTCTTTTTGAAACACCGTGCCTTTTGACAAAATATCATTGTGCAATGAATATTGACCCTGTGTCCGAAAGAACAGAGTCAATTTCCATCCCACAGCCATTATGAATTAGTCAATGAATTAATGACGTTAGCTGTCAGTGGACACTGATTTAAATCAATGGAGAAAATTGAAAATTTGTTCAGAATGGTTCAAATGGCTCTGAGCACTATGGGACTTAACTGCTGAGGTCATCAGTCCCTTAGAACTTAGAACTACTTAAACCTAACTAACCTAAGGATATCATACACATCCATGCCCGAGGCAGGATTCGAACCTGCGACCGTAGCGGTCGCGTGGTTCCAGACTGAAAATTTGTGCCAGACAGGAATTCGAAGCCGGTCCCCCCCCCCCCCCCCCCCAACTAGGCAGATGCGCCGATCACTGAACCACCTCTTTTTTTGTGAGACCTGAGTTTCTCCTGGCGTATACAACTTTCAAATAACTTCCGGGAATTCAGCCAGGTAACACTTTCAGCAACCGCCGATATTTCGGCGGGAGAACACCCCGCCATTTTCAAGGCAAACTGCAACGGACAGGTAGCGTACATGCAAATTTAATACCTCGGTTCTCCGACAGAAGCAGGAAAGATAACACACACACACTGAACACTAGTGCCACCAAAGATGACCAAAGTCAGAGCTATCGATAGTGAGACTATGAATTCGCAGGTGAGGCAGCATTGACTCTGTTCCTCTGTTTTTTGACAAGGGAGAGAGCCGGATTCCAAACAGAGTTTAAACAGAAACCTCCATCCCTGTTAACGAGGTTGCTCGCTAATTTAATCTCAACTGCCTCCCTAATGACACTGTCCCAATAGCTGGACGTGCATGCCAATATCTCGGTGTTATTATATAACATGGGGTGACCAGTATCCAAGCAATGTTCGGCAATAGCAGATCTATTTGGCTGCTGTAATCGTGTGTGCCGTTTATGCTCAGTACATCTGTCCTCCACGGTCCTGATAGTTTGACCAATATATGCCATGCCGCAGCTTCAAGGAATACGATATACACCCGCCTTACGCAGTCCAAGATCATCCTTAACGGAACTCAAAAGTGCTCTAATTTTAGATGGAGGTCGGAAAACACATTTCACATCGTATTTCCGTGAAATACGACCGATCTTATTGGACGTGTTTCCTACGTAAGGCAAAAAGGCAGTAGACTTAGGTGTTGACTCAGAATTATCATCAATCACCCGATGTACAGTTGGTCGATAGCGCAACGCACGTTCAATCTGTCTGTCACTATAACCATTTTGCCGAAATGTAACTTCAAGATGGGACAGCTCAGCTGGCAAAGTCTCAGCGTCAGAAACGACATGTGCCCTGTGTACCAAGGTACGAAGTACCCCTTCACGCTGAGCCGAATGGTGACAACTATTAGCTTGTAAGTACAAGTCGGTGTGAGTACGTTTCCTGTAGACTGCATGTCCCAATGATCCATCATCCTTCCTCCTAACCAACACGTCGAGAAAGGGAAGGCAACCATCCTCTTCCACCTCCATCGTAAAACGAATGTTCGGGTGGATCGAGTTCAGATGTTCTAGAAAGACATTCAAATTCTCCCTACCGTGAGGCCAAACAACGAAGGTATCGTCAACGTATCTAAAGAAACAGGCGGGTTTTAAAGGCGCCGACTCCAATGCACGTTCCTCGAAGTCTTCCATAAATAAATTTGCGATCACAGGAGACAACGGACTACCCATCGCAACTGCATCTGTCTGCTCGTAATACTGGTCATTAAATAAAAAATTAAGTGGATGTCAACACATGCTTAAAGAGATTAGTTAAATCAGCAGCAAACCTGGCTTCAATTAACCGCAACGAATCAGACAGAGGAACACGAGTGAAGAGAGAGACCACATCGAAACTCACTAAAATATCAGAGTCATTCGGCCTCAGTCCCTCCAAACGACGTAAAAAATCAGCTGAGTTCCTGATATGATGTTCACACCGTCCTACTTGTGGACTCAACAGAGAAGCAAGATGCTTGGATACACGATATGTCGGAGCACCGATGTTACTCACTATAGGACGGAAAGGAACCCCTTCCTTATGAACCTTTGGAAGGCCATATAACCTAGGGGGAACGGCACTATAGGTGTTAAGCCTCTTGATTGTGTCCTGCGACAAACCACTTTTCTTCAGGAGGCTGTTGGTCTTTCTCTCAACACTTTTCGTGGGGTCAGCATCGATTCTGGCTGAATTCCCGGAAGTTATTTGAAACCTCTTTTTTTGTTTTCTTACTTCTTTTCATTGTGTTCGGTGTTGTTCACTGCTTTCCCTCTGGACAGACGTCACACGACATCCGTTCAAATTGATTGTTGGTTCAATTACTCATTATTTTTATTAAAGACGGCAGCCACCCCTCTGAGCGAACACGCTGAGCTACCGTGCCGGCATGCCATCCGGTCACAGCGGTGATCGTACTCCCACGGTCTACCATAGCACGCCTCCCGTCAGACCCAAATTCTCAACTTAAGACCGTCTCACACGGAGCAAGGTTCACCGCAAGTTTGCGAGATGGCGTGCATGCCTGCCGGCTTGCAGGCAAAGGAGGCGGCTGTCTTCCATGCCGAAGCTCTCCCACGGTGCAAGATCGGCAGCTAGTTGTGTCGTGATCGGCTGCATGTTGTGTCGAACGAAGATGGCTGCTTCAGGTACAGATGTTGAGAGCAAACTGGCGTTATTAGCTGTTTTGGTGCTAAACGATGCAGAAATGCATGCTAATGGGAGAAGAAGAAAGTAAGAATGGACGAAAAACTGGATTATGAGGAGAAACGCTGGAACAGGTGTGCTCTCCATGCTTCATAAAGGGTTGAGGTTAGTTCGCATAACACCTACTTTTGTTTGAAAAGTATCACCATTTCATTACTGTTTGACTTTATAAATATACCAATAATGACTGTTATATACGACTTTATTTTATAGGATAGGAGATCGTACATCCTTTGCAAATTTTATACGAATGGATGTATTGGTATTTGGCGTACTCCACTTTAAATTGAGTACGTACAGGGTGTTTAAAAAATGACCGGTATATTTGAAACGGCAATAAAAACTAAACGAGCAGCGATAGAAATACACCGTTTGTTGCAATATGCTTGGGACAACAGTACATTTTCAGGCGGACAAACTTTCGAAATTACAGTAGTTACAATTTTCAACAACAGATGGCGCTGCAAGTGATGTGAAAGATATAGAAGACAACGCAGTCTGTGGGTGCGCCATTCTGTACGTCGTCTTTCTGCTGTAAGCGTGTGCTGTTCAGAACGTGCAAGTGTGCTGTAGACAACATGGTTTATTCCTTAGAACAGAGGATTTTTCTGGTGTTGGAATTCCACCGCCTAGAACACAGTGTTGTTGCAACAAGACGAAGTTTTCAACGGAGGTTTAATGTAACCAAAGGACCGAAAAGCGATACAATAAAGGATCTGTTTGAAAAATTTCAACGGACTGGGAACGTGACGGATGAACGTGCTGGAAAGGTAGGGCGACCGAGTACGGCAACCACAGAGGGCAACGCGCAGCTAGTGCAGCAGGTGATCCAACAGCGGCCTCGGGTTTCCGTTCGCCGTGTTGCAGCTGCGGTCCAAATGACGCCAACGTCCACGTATCGTCTCATGCGCCAGAGTTTACACCTCTATCCATACAAAATTCAAACGCGGCAACCCCTCAGCGCCGCTACCATTGCTGCACGAGAGACATTCGCTAACGATATAGTGCACAGGATTGATGACGGCGATATGCATGTGGGCAGCATTTGGTTTACTGACGAAGCTTATTTTTACCTGGACGGCTTCGTCAATAAACAGAACTGGCGCATATGGGGAACCGAAAAGCCCCATGTTGCAGTCCCATCGTCCCTGCATCCTCAGAAAGTTACTGGTCTGGGCCGCCATTTCTTCCAAAGGAATCATTGGCCCATTTTTCAGATCCGAAACGATTACTGCATCACGCTATCTGGACATTAGACGACACTGCGAACACCTCGTGGTTTATGGAAGATGGTGCCCGGCCATATCGCACGGCCGACGTCTTTAATTTCCTGAATGAATATTTCGATGATTTTGTGATTGCTTTGGGCTATCCGAAACATACAGGAGGCGGCGTGGATTGGCCTCCCTATTCGCCAGACATGAACCCCTGTGACTTCTTTCTGTGGGGACACTTGAAAGACCAGGTGTACCGCCAGAATCCAGAAACAATTGAACAGCTGAAGCAGTACATCTCATCTGCATGTGAAGCCATTCCGCCAGACACGTTGTCAAAGGTTGCGGGTAATTTCAATCAGAGACTACGCCATATTATTGCTACGCATGGTGGATATGTGGAAAATATCGTACTATAGAGTTTCCCAGACCGCAGCGCCATCTGTTGTTGAAAATTGTAACTACTGTAATTTCGAAAGTTTGTCTGCCTGAAAATGTACTGTTGTCCCAAGCATATTGCAACAAACGGTGTATTTCTATCGCTGCTCGTTTAGTTTGTAACCTCCCCACAAGAAATATTAATGACAATACTTATTAGAAATGGAGCCAAGTGTAGCCTCCCGCAAAATATTAATGACAAAGACAATTAAATAAAAGCTCGCTATCTGACTCAAGTACAAGTTCCCATTAAATAATGAACGCTAATCCCATGATAATGAAACTGTAATGATAACCTAAACTCAATTCAACCGAAAAGTCGGTGTTTGCCCTGTGCGAAACGAGAATAAATTTCTTACCTTAGTGAAACTGCATGTCAAAATTCTGCTCTTATTGTTGGCTGCGGCTTGGAGGAAAAACATTGCAATTGCCTTTTTTTTTTTTTTTTTTAAAAAATTTTGTTAAAGGGAAATGGAGGGAATTTGAATGATTGTTTGTAAATTTGTTTTTAAATCCAAATTATTATTGGGGGCGATTTTTGAAAGTTAAATTACAATGAGTGGACCTTACATTATCTGATAAGCGCAAAGCTGCATAAACATTTATTTAATAAAATTATACCTTGTCCTGAATCTTGACCATCGCTGTGCCGACGCCCGCCGACGCAACTGCTACAGACATACTACTCTCCGCGACAGCTACCAACAGACTACTTTACGCGACTGCTCGCGACACACTACATTACCCGACTGCTCGCGACACACTACATTACGCGACTGCTCGCGAGATACAACTGTACTGCACTGCGCTTCGAGCGCAACTGCTCTGGTCAGAGATTCTACAATGCCTCAGCATCGCTGCCGCACAACATACGTGTTTCATAACCCTCCACTGGGGGGCAAAAAATTTGGCAGCGATGGTGAGTCATTTGGACTTGCCATCGTAACAAATTTTTCATTTAATTAATTAACATTTACAAATTATTTGGGTGTAATACATGAATTAAATGTTGTGCGCATGCACTGATTACAAAACATTACAGACAAGAGAAAATATAAGTACTGAGCATATCAGCAAATCCGAAAAATGTATATACAAATTATTTGACAGATAACAAAGTGCAAAGACGAAATATATATACAATGAGTAACAAATGACATAAATCATACAATTGTACAGAAAAACACAAATCATGTTGAAAATGAGAAGAGTGCACAGGCACTGGAGTTCAGTTGAAAACATATTCACATAAGTGCACATGCACTGCAAATTTTTGAACATTTTCATAAGAAATAAACGCAAGTGTACAAAAAATCATCAAATCACAAAAAGTATATACAATATAAATGACAAGAGTGCACACATACTGCACTTCAGAACAAATCAAAAATGTCTTTAGTATTTTCACAGTAAATAAACATAATAGCAAAAAAATCATGTCGACAGGTGACATAAGTGTACTCGCACTGGAGTTCAACAAATCGAGAAAAAATGTATAGGCCATGAACATAAATGGTGTTAGTTAAAAATGATTTTCACTATTAGGATAGGAAATGAAAGGATTGCATCATGGTTGTAGCACCTTAGTTTGCGCATAGCTGCACTGAAAGTCCATATCTTTCCACAGAATCACAACTAAGTGATACAATCTGCAGTTCCGT
Organism: Schistocerca nitens; assembly: GCF_023898315.1. Lineage (NCBI taxonomy): Eukaryota > Metazoa > Arthropoda > Insecta > Orthoptera > Acrididae > Schistocerca > Schistocerca nitens. Next base: position 85,814,062 of record NC_064614.1, on the reverse strand, counting down.
TCCCAGAAGTATTTATCAGCGTATCAAGACAGTGAAACGTCGTAGTATTATTCCATGCTATCATTTGGCAGTACATCAGGTACACCAAACAGTGGGACCATAATAACGTCTTCTTCGCTTACGGTGGTGGACAGCATGTCGTGTCAACACCACGCTCTTAAGAGGCACACCAACGTAGAATTAGTGCAAAACCAAATATAGTGCTCCATGATTAGGAGGATGTATAGGACAAATGGATATTACAGTAATTCAGGGTAGTTAGCTCAGAAGTTAAAGGATATTAACTAACAGACAAGCCTTAATAGGTGATTACATAAGTAGTATGCAGCATACATAGCTCAGTTATTGAACATTTCTGTACCATGAATGTAGTATTACAGAAAAATGTTCATTAATTAATTTACAGACAAGAGTGGCAATCAATGGCCATCAAGTATTGAGTATTACAAAACATCTTTCCTCATTCAAATGACATATTTACAAGTAATTATTGGCACTCAGTGGCCTATTATTAAAGATATGAAGTCAAAATTGAATACAGTAGCTAATTAATGACAATTAATACATAGTTCATTATGTGACACTAATTATTGGCATTCAGTGGCCTATTATTAAAGATATGAAGTCAAAATTGAATACAGTACCTAATTAATGACAATTAATACATAGTTCATTATGTGACACTAATTATTGGCACTCAGTGGCCATCAAGTATTGAATAGTATTAAACATTAGTCATCATTCAGTATTATTCATATCATTAAGAAATCATCATTAGAAAAATGTTAATTACAATCATAGCATTAATAAGCATGGGCATTATAAGTAATTACATTAATTATGGGCACTCAGTGGCCAGCAAGTATTGAATAGTATAAAACATTATTCATCATTCAGTATTCTTCATATCATTAAGAAATCATTATTAGAAATCAGTTAATTACAGTCATAGCATTAATAAGCATGGGCATTATAAGTTACATTAATTATGGGCACTCAGTGGCCAGCAAGTATTGAATAGTATAAAACATTAGTCATCATTCAGTATTATTCATATCATTAAGAAATCATTATTTGAAAAATCAGTTAATTACAGTCATAGCCTTAATAATCATGGGCATAATAAGTAATTACATTAATTATGGGCACTCAGTGGCCAGCAAGTATTGAATAGTACAAAACATTAGTAGCATTAATAAGCATGGGCATAATAAGTACTCTCATTACAATAGATAGTGGCAATTATGTTTTGGTATCATTAAGAAGTCATTATTCAAGTGACATACTATTCAGAGCTGATCAGTGTTATTCAGAATTATCATAAACTAGTGACATTATCTGGGACTGTTAATACATTTTGTTTTTTTTGCTAGCAATGCATTGCTTTGGGTAATTATAAGGGAAAGCAAGAAGAAATAAGAGAAAAAATTGCTTCTAGGTTGTTCCTATAAATGAAAAGATTGTGTAACGTCATTCGTCATGAGTCAGCTGTAGCAAGGTTATCACATTTATAAATGATAGACACAAGTGGGTAAGAAAAATGCAAGTACTAGAACAGGTATAATAAGTAACAAGTTTAGTAAGTATCATAAAAAGCTTCTCCTGAAAGAAAAATACAAAATGGATTATTGAACTGAAAGAAGAAACGCAGACTATGCTGAAAAGTAGTGAACTTCGAATTAACAGGTAGTGAAATGTGTATAAAAAATGTGTTCCATAGCTGTCCTTTCCAAAACCTTCAGTCATCCTACTACGCAATATAACACCTGCTGTCAAAGTAAACTGCAACAAATACTTAAATAACTACATAGCATAAATACATAACTTCAACATTATCCTCATCTGTAAAGAAAAACTTCATTATTCATATCATCATAACTCCATCATTATCATCACCTGTAAACAAAAACTTCATTATTCATAGTACCATATTCTTCATCATTGTTCATTATCATCATTCATTATCATCTGCAAAAATCATTTCATTATTCATCACACAACTATTCCTAATCCCTAGCATATTTCATCACTTAAAACTAAAATGTGTAGTTCTGTCTGACAGCTTGCATCAATCGCTTTGTATTCTGAAAGAAAAAATTAGTTAAGACTGCTATTCTGCGATGTGTATAATATATTCTGGTTAATGCTTGTTAATTCTGATCCATTTACTCGTCCTCATTAGCTTATTGCATCTTCTTTCGTTTATTCCATAGGTAAAATTCCCACTTCTGTTTAATTCATTTCCTGTACGCATCATTTATTTCTGAAATTGATGAACAAAGATTAATGTCTTGCATTTAAATCATATACCCATTAAATAGTGACTGGTTAATGGTGACTCAATTAAGCATACAACATAACATGACAGAAAACGTAATATCTCAAAGCACAGACAGTGTTTAAAGGCAAAAAGTGTACAGAGAATATCGTAATGCAGCAGCAAAAAAGGAAAATGTAAAACAGTCATGATGTTGAGATATCACAAGGCAAAATGTCAAAGTCAAATGGTGTGTGTTATACCTTAACTAGTTCACAGTGCATACAAACAAAACATGAAAACAATCGTACATACATAAGAAAGACAAAATGTGACATTCGTTGTGTTCAGCTTATATGTAGTGTAGTTAATAGATGCGATAATTAAAGACTTCAATGGAGAGAGAATTTGATAAATTAATGCGTCATTATAGAGAATTGCATAATTATTCATAAAATGCGTAAGTTCATCTGAAAAAATGCACGGTCTAGTGTGTAATGACAAGAAGAGCGACCTGCTAACCTTACCTTGCCGGGCACTTGCCAAGAAAAAATACGATAATCATCAATAGGTAGTCACATAAATGTAATTGCATAAGTGGTCACAAAATGTGTAAGTTCATCTGAAAAATATGCACGGTCTGATGTGTAACGACAAGAAAAGCGACCTGCTAACCTTACCTTGCCGGGCACTTGCCAAGAAAAAATACGATAATCATCAGTAATTAGTCATGTGAATATAATTGCATAAGTGGTCATAAAATGTGTAAATGGCCTCATAGCATGTTACATCGTAAAGTGGTTTCATTCGATAAAGGGTTTAATGTTTGACACATGATGGTTGCCTTTCGATTTTCTGGTTCTCAGAGTTTCGACGTGTACAACATTGGGGTGAGGAATGCTGCGAATCCGATATGGACCTGCGTATAGAAGTTCAAATTTACTGCACTTACCTTTTAATTTGCTGGATAAATAGTGTGTACGTACTAATATCTTCTGTCCAACGTGAAAATCTCGGTGTCTACAAACCTGTTTTTGCTGTCTTCTCCGGCGCTCTGCGGCACGTTTGATGTTGTTCAGCGCAATGTCAATTATTTCGTGGTGTCGTAATCGACGAGATGTAGGAAAATTTACTAACTCTTTGATTTTGTTGGGTGGTTCAACGTTTTTCAGTATAACAGACGGAGATAGCATAGTGGATTCATTTGGAATAGAATTAATTACATCTTGAAATGAGTGTACGTGTGTGTCCCAATTAACATGTCTTTTGTGGCAGTATATTCTACACAGTTTACCAATTTCTTTCATTAGTCGTTCACAAGGGTTCGAAGAAGCGTGGTACTTAGATATATAGATCGGAGAAATGTTTCTAGCTCGTAACATGCGTGTCCATATAGCAGAACGAAATTGTGATCCATTGTCAGAAATTACTTTCATCACATGCCCTACATGAAATAAGAAATGCTTTACAAATGCTTTCGAAACAGTTTTAGCAGTAGCTTTGCGTAACGGAGTGAAGGTAACAAATTTTGAAGTGAGTTCAACAGCGACAAAGATGTAGCAAAAACCTCTATTAGTTCTCGGAATTGGACCAAAAATGTCTACTGCGGCCATATGTCTTAATTTAACAGGTACAATGGGGTATAATGGAGGAATGTGTGAAGTGGTGTCAGACTTAGCTTTCTGGCAAATTTTACATGACGCTAAAACTCGTCGTGTACGTTTTTCCATGTTTGAAAAATAACAGTTCTGTCTCAGTATCAGAAAACATTTTCTTGCTCCATAATGTGCGTAGCTTAAATGAGTGTACCATATTAATTTGTTAACCAGTTCGTCAGGAATGCATAATAACCAATTGTTACTGTCTGGATGAGAGCGGCGAAACAGAATGTCATTGCGTACAGTGTAGTGGTTTCTAATCGTAACATTATTCTTATCTTGCCAAAGGTGTTTAATTTCTTTCCACACATTGTCTTTGCTTTGCTCTCGTGCTATATCCTGTAATGACGATGAAATAAAATTTTCAAATGCAACTTGTTGAATGTACATGACGCTGAAATTTGCTTTGCAGAAGTTGGTTGCTACGTCTTGCTGATTGTTGCTGAGAGAACGAGAAAGTGCGTCTGCTATAACATTTTGTGTACCGGGAATGTGAACAATCGTAAAATTAAATTCTTGTAAATACAGTTTCCATCTGCTTAATCTGTCGTGAGTGAATTTAGCCGAAAGTAAGAATTGAATAGCTCTGTGATCTGTGTAAACGGTCGTGTGTCTTCCATAAAGAAAATGCCTAAATCTCGTAAAAGCCCATACAACACATAATGTTTCTAGTTCAGTAACGGAATAATTTCGTTCAGCAGGTGACAAAATGCGGCTTGCAAATGCGATGTTTTTAATTACTGTTGAGCCATCTTCTTCAATTTCCTGAAAAATGTGTACGCCTAAAGCTGTGTTAGAACTGTCGGTGGCAATAGAAAAATTTCGAGTAAGATCTGGGTGCGATAAAAGTGGAGCATTCAACAAAGCATGTTTCAAATAACATTCTCGTGAACAAAATTCTGCGTGTCAATAAGTATTGCTTACGTTACTGGAATAGGCTACCTGTACTGTGTCTGGTCAAATTCTGTCGTACGTGTTGTTATTTACGGGACGATGCTGTGGTATTTTGACTATTTAAACTGCTCTGTTGTTTCTTACTGACATGTTACGCTATAGATGACACCTATTGTCTGTTTCATTCATGATTATATGTTGTTGCTGACATTCTTGCTGCTGAAAAGATCGACTGTAATGAAATGTACGCTGAAAATTGTGCTCGTTAATTTTACGTCTGTCATAATAGTCACTTCTATACGGCGCATTACGATACGAGTCTAAATAGTGTGTTGTTTGTATGTAGTTATTTCTTTGCTGCCGTGCGTCACTGTTTGTTGTACCAGGGACTATACGTTCACGCGGCGAAACATTAAAGTTAGGCTGACCTTGTGCATTACATTGTTGGTTATGTATTCCAACCGGTTGACTTTCATGTTGTTGTGGCGGAAAACGTCTATTGTTAATAAAATGTGGTTCCTGTTGCTGAAAATTTTGTACATACTGATGATTACGATTTTTTTCTGTTATTAAAATTACGGCGGTAATTGTCATTACGGGAGTGCCTACTGAAAATTGTCACATTCGGTAAAATTTTGTCTTATCGGGTTCTCATTACTCATTTTTCTTAATTCTAAGAAGAGCAATAGTTAAAGAGCTGTTTTGATAGATATAAAGGATAGTAGAAGAGAAGGCAGCAGTGCAGAAAACTAAAGATGAAACAGCACTACTACAGCTCGGGGCCCTATGCTCGCTACGGCACATATTCATTAAAGCGTAATGAATCCCCTGAGGTCAATTACGCACTGCAAATACATTTTAGTTTTTGTGTTACAGGCAATAGCGGTAAAAATCCAATAGCAAATTGCTGTATCCATGCTAATTGCACTTTCTGCATTATATGCAATACTGATGAAAGTACAATAGCAAATTGTCGTAACAGGTTCAAAGCTCGTTTCTGCATTACAGGTAATAGTGGTGAAAGTACGAAAATAAATCGACGTAACCAGTTCAAATCGTGTATCTGTACTCTGTCATTATTATGTTCCTTAGATTTTTTTACAAATGCAAATTGCTCGTAATGTACGTTCTCGTCACTGAATTTAAGAAAACGTTCAGGTTTGTGCGAGAATCTGTTTGTCTGTGTCATTTCGGATTTCAAATTGCGTATCCTTTCAGGTTTTAAGTCGCGTAGCTTTTCGGATTTTAAGTCGCGTAGTCTCTGTAAATTGCTCACATTATACGCGCTGCGTGACTCTGACAAATGCTCACAATGTGGCGGATCCTGTAACCTATTGGTGACGGCAATAGTTTTCAATTCTGTTACTTTAATACTCTCGTCATTTTGGTTGTTATGTGGTTCACTTTTACTATCGACTTCCGTATTCAGAGTGTGTGAAATTTCCACTGACTCTAAATTAAACTCGTCGTGTATCTGTACTGCGTTTTTAGGGCATTGTGCAGTGACTGCATTAATTTCGTCTTTATGTGATTCTGTTGTGCCTACACGTGCACTACTTAATTCTTGTGCAACAGTGCCAACTTCTTTATTACTGTTTTTAGCACAAGCCTTAGTATCCACACGTAATGGTTCTTTAATGTCCTGACATTGCACGGTAACAGCTGTACTCTGTTCACTAACTTGTTTGTTCCGTTCGTTAAGGTTGTCTTGTTTTTCGTTCGCCAGATTGAAACTTTCATTAATTGTTTCGCTAAGTTGTTTGAAGTGGTTGTCGAAACTTTCATTAAGTCTGTCGTACGTTTCATTCGTCTGTTTGAAACTTTCATTAAGTTTGTCGTATGTTTCACTCGTCCTTTTGAAACTTTCATTAAGTTGATTAAACATTTGTTGCAAGAATGCTATATGTTCAGCAGTAAGACAAGTGGTTGAAACGCACTGACTGTTAGTGAACGCAGGATTATCATCCTTACACTGCGTGTCACTGGTACTATTGATGAAGTCATTTAATTCGGTTGTTTCGTTCATAATACCTCGCGATACACTATTCACAGTCTTTCGCGGCATTTTCACAATAGTTACAATAAATCACAAAACAAATAAACACAATGCAAAAGCAACAAACAAAATACAACAGAGCAACAAATTGCCGATGATCTAAGGAGAAAAGGTCACAAGATTAGTAAAAGCGTTGCGTCTAATCCTAATTATATCTAAGAAATAAGAGCAGATATCTGACTGTTTTTCAAAAGATTCACACGAAATACGATCCTGGACCGGGTGTCGCCAAGTGTAACCTCCCCACAAGAAATATTAATGACAATACTTATTAGAAATGGAGCCAAGTGTAGCCTCCCGCAAAATATTAATGACAAAGACAATTAAATAAAAGCTCGCTATCTGACTCAAGTACAAGTTCCCATTAAATAATGAACGCTAATCCCATGATAATGAAACTGTAATGATAACCTAAACTCAATTCAACCGAAAAGTCGGTGTTTGCCCTGTGCGAAACGAGAATAAATTTCTTACCTTAGTGAAACTGCATGTCAAAATTCTGCTCTTATTGTTGGCTGCGGCTTGGAGGAAAAACATTGCAATTGCCTTTTTTTTTTTTTTTTTTAAAAAATTTTGTTAAAGGGAAATGGAGGGAATTTGAATGATTGTTTGTAAATTTGTTTTTAAATCCAAATTATTATTGGGGGCGATTTTTGAAAGTTAAATTACAATGAGTGGACCTTACATTATCTGATAAGCGCAAAGCTGCATAAACATTTATTTAATAAAATTATACCTTGTCCTGAATCTTGACCATCGCTGTGCCGACGCCCGCCGACGCAACTGCTACAGACATACTACTCTCCGCGACAGCTACCAACAGACTACTTTACGCGACTGCTCGCGACACACTACATTACCCGACTGCTCGCGACACACTACATTACGCGACTGCTCGCGAGATACAACTGTACTGCACTGCGCTTCGAGCGCAACTGCTCTGGTCAGAGATTCTACAATGCCTCAGCATCGCTGCCGCACAACATACGTGTTTCAAGTTTTTATTGCCGTTTCAAATATACCGCTCATTTTTGAAACACCCTGTAAACTGTGCATTTTGCTATAGCACTCCTTGCTCGTCGTATATGGTCGAACAAGACACACAGCACTTGCAACTCTTTCGAGTGCTTCTGCACGCAAGTGTTTATTATAATAGTTTGCGCTGTTCTTCCCTATAAGTACAAATCAATGCTTCAATCGCTTCTTTTGGCCACTACGGTGCCATTATTTAATAATTATAAGAACTTCCTGCCGCACCTCACAACAGCAGAAAAGCGACTGTCAATAAAGGCTTCCTGCCCAAGTTTACCGCGTCTGACGTCACAAACGAAACGTCTCATGGATGGCCAACGGAGGTAGCACGCAGGGAACCTTACAAGAAAAATAGCACCTGGAAATATTACAAGGTTCCCAGCAAGGCAGCCCGCTAGCAGACGACGGAGCCCGCAAGGCAGCCGTCGCGCGAGGCAGCAAGGAAACTTACAGCGAATCTCGCTCCGTGTGAGACGGTCTTTACCAACACACCACAAATGTACTGACCCTCGCCCATTTTCCTCATTACCGGCTTTTTTTCAACTTTCCCCATTGACTCAAATCAGTGCCCACTGGCAGCTGATGCCATTAATTCGTTTCTCTCTTGAAAAATTTACAACGTAATTCCTCGACAAAATAAATGTTGTGTCACAAGGTGTTCAGCGCCACGTTCATGTTTTTGTCAGTCCCAGTGTCTGATTTTTTACCGTGCGGACTTCGTCAACGGAAGTTCGGCGGAAGCGAGCACAGTGAAAAGAAAGCATCCGGTCCATATTGGACGCAGAAGTTGAGTAGGGGAAGCGGAACGACAGCGCACTTTCAGCAGATTTGGACCGCCGCCGCGGCGCCGGACAGCCAAGTGGATGGAGCCCGGCTGGCGTCCCGCCAGCGGCGCTGCGTAAATCACGACCGCCGGAAGGACGCGTGCGTAATTGCTGCTCACGCCGTGACGCAGTTAGCGGACTCGGCACTCTGTCCAAATGGGGCATTGTCAGCCGCGCGCAAATGACGGCGAGCCGTTGCCGTTGCAGTTGCCGTTCGACGCCACGTAATATTATTCGTCCAGTTTCGACGGCTCGTTGTACCAGAACGCATTACGGTGGCGCTACCTATCTCAGTAATAGAGTATGCACTGCACTTGCAACGGTCTGGGGCTGATTGCGCGGTGAGGGGTAAAGCAACTCTTAACCGTGTTGGCTTGAACATCACTGCTCTAATGTGAATTGTCAAACTGGAGTGCCGTTACTACCAGATATCCAGAAAAAAGTAGCGTTAGTAAAGGACGAAGGTGCGGATAATTACGAATGTTGTGTGTCACAAACAGAGGATCAAAATAATATACAAAAGAATCCAAATACACTACTGGTCATTAAAATTGCTGCACCACGAAGATGACGTGCTACAAACGCGAAATTTAACCGACAGGAAGAAGATGCTGTGATATGCAAATGATTAGCTTTTCAGAGCATTCACACAAGGTTGGCGCCGGTGGCGACACCTACAACGTGCTGACATGAGGAAAGTTCCAGATCGATTTCTCATATACAAACAGCAGTTGACCGGCGTTGCCCGGTGAAACGTTGTTGCTATGCCTCGTGTAAGGAGCAGAAATGCGTACCATCACGTTTCCGACTTTGATAAAGGTCGGATTGTAGCCTATCGCGATTGCGGTTTATCGTATCGTGACATTGCTGCTCGCGTTGATCGAGATCCAATGACTGTTAGCAGAATATGCAATCGGTGGCTTCAGAAGGGTAATACGGAACGCCGTTCTGGATCCCAACGGCCTCGTATCACTAGCAGTCGAGATTACAGGCATCTTATCCGGCTGTAACGGATCGTGCAGCCACGTCTCGATCCCTGAGTCAACAGATGGGGACGTTTGCAAGACAACAACCATTTGCACGAACAGTTCCACGACGTTTGCCGCAGCATAATCAGCTCGGAGACCATGGCTGCGGTTACCTTTGACGCTGCATGACAGACAGGAGGGCCTGCAATGGTGTACTCGACGACAAACCTGGGTGCACGAATGGAAAAACATTATTTTTGCTGATGAATCCAGGTTCTGTTTACGGCATCATGATGGTCGCATCCATGTTTGGCGACATCTCGGTGAACGCACATTGGAAGCGTGTATTCGTCATCGCCATACTAGCGTATCACCCGGCGTGATGGTATGGGGTGCCATTGGTTACACCTCTCTGTCACCTCTAGTTCGCATTGACGGCACTTTGAACAGTGGACGTCACATTTCAGATGTGTTACGACCCGTGACTCTACCCTTCATTCGATCCCTGCGAAACCCTACATTTCAGCAGGATAATGCACGACCGCATGCTGCAGGTCCTGTACGGGGCTTTCTGGATACAGAAAATGTTCGACTGCTGCCCTGGCCAGCACATTCTCCAGATCTCTCACCAATTGCAAACGTCTGGTCAATGGTGGCCGAGCAACTGGCTCGTAACAATACGCCAGTCACTACTGTTGATGAACTATGGTATCGTGTTGAAGCTGCATGGACAGCTGTACCTGTGCACGCCATCCAAGCTCTGTTTGACTCAATGCCCAGGCGTACCAAGGCGGTTATTACGACCAGAGGTGGTTGTTCTGTGTACTGATTTTTGAGGATCTATGTACCCAAATTACGTGAAAATGTAAATCATGTCAGTTCTAATATAATATATTTGTCCAACGAAAGCCGTTTATCATCTGTATTTCTTCTTGGTGTAGCAATTTTAATGGCCAGTAGTGTAGAACATAAAATCGTGCTGGAAGGAGATCACTTTGCTTTCTAGAAGAGAGAAGGAATCAGAGGAGTAAATGTTAGACAGCACGCAAAAATGAAAGGTCAGTTTAGCTCCAGGGAAAGGAAAAATGCACCAGTGAGGCAGTTCTCAAACTGCGCTTGTTAACAGAGACAAGAATCAAGAAAAATCGAGACATCTTCTTGGGATTTACTGTCCTGGTAAAAGCATCAGACTGTATAATGGCGGAAGATGTTTGAAATTTTTCTCCCCAAGGACTGCCACCTTAACGTGGCGAGGAGGTTCGTGAGTCTCAATGATCCACAGAGCTATGCCGGCGGGAACTACGCTCATAGTACATCACCCGTGCCGTACAAGAAGGGTACAAGATCACACTGAATATAAAAGCCAAATACCATTAGTTAAAAGAGAAACGAGAAGAATGAAAAGGCAGATTTGGGAGACATGCCTTGGAAATTTAGCATATGATATCAACGGAAAACAAAATGGTTCGAATGGCTCTAATCACTATGGGGCTTAACATCTGAGGTCATCAGTCCCCTAGACTTAGAACTACTTAAACCTAGCTAACCTAAGGACATCAGACACATCCATGCCCGAGGCAGAATTCGAACCTGCGATCGTAGGAACAGCGCGGTTCCAGACTGAAGCGCCTTCTCCATGACAATGCAAGACCCCACGCTGCAGGTGAGACCCGCGATTTATTGGACAGTTTTGGCTGGGAAGTTTTAGACCACACACCCTACAGTCGTGATCTTGCGCCGAGTGATTACCATCTGTTCCTCCACCTCAAACAATACCTCAGTTGCAGCCGTTACAATGATGACGACGACATGAAAACGGCAGTGAATTCTTGGTTATCGGAGCAGGCGGCAAGTTTTTATGAAGAGGGTATTTTAAAATTGGTTGAGAGGTATGATATGTGTTCCAACAAACTTGGCAACTTTGTCGAAAAATAGAGTGAAGTATGTACTTTCTGAAAATAAATTTACTTTTTTGAAATAACCTTTCGTTGTGTACTTTATGTTCAAACGGACCTTACTTAAAAACACGCCTCGTATATATCAGTTTGTCTTCGAGGTTTTAAAATGTAAGTTCGGCTCAACATATAGTACCCTAATGGGGTGTAATTGTAAGTTGTTTTGTTGATATGCTTGTTAAATGCTGAGCCTTCAAGTGAGTGAGTTTTGTCTTAAGGCATATTTTCCTTGTATAATATTTATTTTATGGAGCATGGTTAGTAGATCTGTTAATGTATTCTGAAGAGCTAACTTTGTACTAGGTTATATCTATATCTGGGACGTGGCTGTAAGGAAGTTAATAGCCACAGGTGCAAGTTAGTCCATGAATAATTGTAGCCTTCTATCTTGGCCAGTGCTAAAATTGAAATGATAATCAAATCAAGACCCTAAGCTGTCAACAGGCGTTGATGTACATCACGGGGACAGTGGAAACTGTGTGCCCCGACTGGAACTCGAACTCAGGATCTCCTGCTTACATGGCAGATGCTCTATCCATCTGAGCCACCGAGGGCACAGACGATATTGCGACTCGAGGGATTTATCCCTTGCACGCTCCCCGTCAGACCCACATTCCCAATTTAATGCACACACTACATTCGTAGTGCCCCTGCCCACTACACCCATTACTCGCGGTAGACAATCTTACCGAGACCCGTAAGAGCTAGAGCAATACGTGTGCATCCGCACAGAAGAAGGTCAATGGCCGGTTAGCCTTATCTATAAGAAGATGGCATCTGTTCTTTTGGACATGTCCGCAAGGACAAATACCATCTTCATATAGTGCTAATATTGTTTGTTTTTAGGATGACCAGAGTAATTTTTTTATGTAACCTGTATTGTATGCTATTGTATTGTACGTTAACCTGGGACCTAGAAACGACGGAGAGGCTCCGTCCCCGCCGCAGCCGCAATGGTGCGCAACTCCACGACGACTACCGCAGTCCGTTTCACCCCTCCGCCGCCCCACAACGAACCCAGGGTTATTGTGCGGTTCGGCTCCCGGTGGACCCCCCAGGGAACGTCTCTCACCAGACGAGTGCAACCCCTATGTTTGCGTGGTAGAATAATGGTGGTGTACGCGTACGTCGAGAACTTGTTTGCGCAGCAGTCAAATTGGTCAAATGGCTCTGAGCACTATGGGACTTAACATCTGTGGTCATCAGTCCCCTAGAACTTAGAAGTACCTAAACCTAACTAACCTAAGGACATAACACACACACCCATGCCCGAGGCAGGATTCGAACCTGCGACCGTAGCAGTCGCGCGGTTCCGGACTGACAAGGGGAGGCCGCCAATTGTGAAATTCAGAGTCGATTCATATTGCGCATAATAAAAGCTCATAGCCAGAGGTGTAATATGGCAAAGCACCAAGATGCACTTCTCAGCCGTTGTCGAGAAAATCGACAGTTAAAAGAAACCGTTGAGGTGAAATACTCTCTACGATTTGTAACTCCCTACAGCGTCGTGGCGCAGCGGTAAGCGCTCGGGTTCGTAATCCGAAGGGTCCCGGATCGAATCTCGTACCATGCAACTTTTTTTTAGTATTTGTTATTTGTAATATATATATATATATATATATATATATATATATATATATATATATATATATATATATAATTCACGGCAATCAGTTGCAACAATTATGCTTATAATAAGTTGTTGAAAGTCGTTTGTCGTGGAAAAACTGGCGACTTCGAACATGATTATGTTTTCTGCAAACAAAGTTGTATTTCACAAATGTTATTAATTGTCTTCATAATATTTACACGTGTAGTTAACGGAAGACGTAGAAACGATATTCCGAAACGAATACGTATAGTGTAAGTCAAACGTTCGAATTAGAGACCCCATGATATATATATATATATATATATATATATATATATATATATATATATATATATATATATATATATTTGAATTACAAAAAACAAATACTAAAAAAAATAAATTGCATGGCGCGAGATTCGATCCGGCGACCTTTGACGTACGAAACCAGCACTTACCGCTGCGCCACGACGCTATAGGAAGTTATACATCGTAGAGAGTATTTCACCGCAACGGTTTCTATTAACTGTCGATTTTCTCGACAACGGCTGAGAAGTGCATCTTGGTGCTTTGCCACATTACACCTCTGGCCATGAGCTTTTATTATGCGCAGTATGAATCGAGTCTGAATTTCACAATTGGCGGCCTCCCCTTGTGAGCGCCTAGAACCGCTAGACCACCGCGGCCGGCGCGCAGCAATCGGCGACATAGTGTAACTGAGGCGGAATAAGGGGAACCAGCCCGCATTCGCCAAGGCAGATGAAAAAACCGCCTAAAAACCATCCGCCGGGCGGATTCGTGCCAGGGACCAGGCGCTCCTTCCTGCCCGGAAATGTAACCTGTAACTCAGTGGTAAGTATGGAACTGAAGTTTTGACATCACGCATCAGCTGCATTAATGTGAATTGTTGTGGTCTATTCCATGATTCATAGGCTTTGTTTCTTAAACATTTTTATTAACATATTGTGTGTGTTAAACGTTTTGAGCTTTCATTCTGCACTTTAGCAAATGGCTCTGAGCACTATGGGACTTAACATCTGTGGTCATCAGTCCCCTAGAACTTAGAACTGCCTAAACCTAACTAACCTAAGGACATCACACACATCCATGCCCGAGGCAGGATTCGAACCTGCGACCGTAGCAGTCGCGCGATTCCGGACTGAGCGCCTAGAACCGCTTGACCACCGCGGCGCACGTTAGCAACCCAGACCCAGCTCCACTACACCCTGTGGAACAAAAATGATAGCAGTGTGCTTTAATAACAACTGTCTGCTACCACAAAATTTATTGTCTTGTAACATATACTCAGCTTTAAGGCTACTTACAAGGGAACCTCCCCATCGCACCCCCCTCAGATTTAGTTATAAATTGACACAGTGGATAGGCCTTGAAAAACTGAACACAGATCAAGCGAGAAAACAGGAAGAAGTTGTGTGGAACTATGAAAAAATAAGCAAAATATACAAACTGAGTAGTCCATGTGTAAGATATGCAACGTAAAGGACAACGATGGCTGATGAGCGCTGTGGCCTCGTGGTTAGAGTGCGCAGCTGCGGAACGAAAGGTCCTCGGTTCGAGTCCTCCCACGAGTGAAAATTTTACTTTCTTTATTTTCGCAAAGTTGCGATCTGTCCGTTCATTCATTGACGTCTCTGTTCACTGTAATAAGTTTAGTGTCTGTGTTTTGCGACCGCACCGCAAAACCGTGCGATTAGTAGACGAAAGGACGTGCCTCTCCAATAAGAACCGAAAACATTTGATCGCAAGGTCATAGGTCAACCGATTCCTCCACAGGGAAACACGTCTGATATATTTTATACGACACTGGTGTCGGCATGTGCGTCACATGACAGGAATATGTTGTCGACCCACCTAACTTGTACACTTGGCGAATGGGTAAAAAGATTCTTCTACCTTGCCCGATTTAGGTTTTCTTGTGTATGCGATAATCACTCCAAAAAAAGTGATGAAAACTGAAGAGTTTGTCACATAAACTGCATCAAATGAATGCAACAGTTTCAGAGTCGCACAGTTTTCCCTGTGCTCTGTCAAAACATATGTTTTTTACGTTTTCAAATGTTTCCGTGCGTAGACCGTCAAATTCTGTATATGTCCAAGCAAATCTGAACATGTCCTGGAATTTTGGAGAGCGAAGTTGATTATGTGTGAGTGGCTGAACTTTGATAATTATCTGAAAATAAAAAATGAAAATTTTCGCCTGGGAGAAGATTTGATCCAAGGACCTGTCGCTCCACAGCCGCTCACGCTAACCACAGGACCACGGCGCTCGTAAGCTAACACTCTCCTCGATGTTGCTTACGTTGCGCATGGACTACTCAGTTTGTATATTTTGCTTATTTTTTTCATAGTTCCACACAACTTCTTTCTGTTTTCTCGATTGATCTGTGTTAAGTTTTTCATGGCCTATCCCTGTGCCAACTTATAACTAAATCTGTGGGGGGTGCGATGGGGAGGTTCCCTTGTTAGACTAAACTATACAGTCAGAAAAGCACGCATTTACTGTCGTGGGTCGGGGGACACGAGAGGTGGGGTGAACTCACGCACATCTACGGTTAATTCTCAAACTGTCTTTGTCTCTTGTTTTTTTTTTTTTTTTTAATTTCTGGTCAGCTTCTACGCCCTCTGTGCCTGCAACCTTGTCATACCCTTGGTACGGCCTTCCTCAGTGATTAGTGACTGGAAGAAGAAACTAAAGAACCCTAAGAAAGAGACAGAACCGTTTACGGTAGGCAGAGGAGCTCGCCAGTCAGTGCAGCAGCGGCGTCAGAGGGGAGGGCGCCTCAAGACGACTCCTGACGGCGTCCCCGCCTGTACGGCACGTCGCGGCGCCGCCTGAGTTATACGGCCCGACGTTTTTATGGCCGGCAATCTTTTTCAAATAAGCGCTTCCCGTAAGGCGGCGCCAGGCATGGGGGGGGGGGGGGAAGTTGTCCGTGTTATTGCAGCGGCGATGGCAGGTGCGCGCGCGCGCCCCGCGGCAGTTAAAGCGCGAATGGGGAAGTTTCTCAGCCGCGTCTGTTATTCCGACGCGGGTCTTGTGCGCGTGGCGACAGCGCGCCAGATTGGACACTCGCGGGAGAGATTTAAGCGAGCTGTTCACCGCGTGACTGGCTGAAGCGTCTGTTTCCAGCTATTATTAAGTCATCGCCGCATAATGTAACTGTTACTAATTCCTAGACACATTACATTGCGCTGATTTTGATGTTTTGCTACACACTGCAGCATAGAATCGTTTGCATCTCGCCTTATGTGATCTGTGAATCGTTTACCTGCTTCAGCACTACACAACTTGTCCTAAACTGTCCTTTGCCCCACTACTACTACAACTCCGAAACTAACAGCATTCGGGAGGACGACGGTACAAACCCGCGTCCTGTCAACCCGATTTCGATTTTCTGTGATTCCTCTAAATCACTTCAGGTAAATGCTGGGATGGTTCCTTTGAAAGGGCACGGCAGACTTCCTCCCCACCTTCCCTACTCCGATGGGACCGATGAGCTCACTGTTTGGTTCCCTCCCCAAATCAACCGACCAACTGACAATGAGAGTCCACGTATATCTCCGCCACATAAGGTATAAATGGGCCTCCCACTCTGAAGAGTGTCGGAATGCAACCGCTACTTACAGTAGAATACGTTGTGAATATTACGTTCAACTGGTTCAAATGGCTCTGAGCACTATGGGACTTAACTTCTGAGGTCATCAGTCCCCTAGAACTTAGAACTATTTAAACTTAACTAACCTAAGGACATCAAACACATCCATGCCCGAGGCAGGATTCGAGCCTGCGACCGTAGCGGTCGCGCGGTTCCAGACTGTAGCGCCTAGAACCACTCGGCCACTCCGGCCGGCGAATATTAAGTAAGGAGACATTTCAGGGGGTAGTTTCTGTCAGGAAGAGGAACGAAAAAAATTCGTATCACGTAAGTCTGGAATTGGACGCTGGGTCTACAAAACTTACTACTAGCACATTGCATTACACATAACATGGAATTAATTTATTATTTAATTAACGCACATTCGCCAGGGTAGATACCACTGATAAACAACATTATTCTGTGTGTTGCAAGTTGTGTGATTGTCGTTCAGTGTCAACGATTCCCTCAGGATTTTCTGTTTCACGGATGATAATTCTGTATGTTTATGATGCCATCTTTACCAGAGATCGCTTTGTCGGTGAGTATACTGACGACAGAAATGCCATAATGGTGGTGGTTTGTTCTAGCTACCAGCGACGATATGTTTCTCGAGGAAAAATGTCCGCTACCGATAACGCTTACACACGTGATGGAGACAGTATCGGTTTTCATGAATGACCCATAACACTGTCTTGTGGCTTAAGCTGGCGGATCTCTAGCGTGGATCGCATATTCAGGCTGGCCACATTGCTGTATGGAGGCAGTTGTTCTGTATTTGGTGTACGAATATTATCTCTCTGAAAGGAACCGACATCACACATGCGTGCAAAAATGGATACAAAGATTTTGTGAGTTAGGTGGTGCCATCTGTCAGGGAAAATGGACTGGTGCAACTGCGCTTTCTCTCGACCATTTCTACAAGCTTGTGCGTAGATGAACTCTATGCACTCGCCAAGAATATCGTTTGCTTCAGAAAAGGCGATCAGACATCTGCGGTGTCCGTTCGCGAACTTCGTGTAGGCAGTTGTTCAGGCGTCTCGGTTCTAGCTCTGTCATCGCCGTGCATGTATTCCACCGTGGGATTTGTTTTACAATACTGACTCGTTCAGAAGGAACCGCAACATTCATTCAGTGAACGCTAAACGGAAAAACGACACGCAGTTAGATAACACTTCCGTAAGTACTGTACAGAAAGGTGTGCAGTACTTCGCTAGTTTCATTTTCAATAGTATTCCTATAGAACTGAGAAGACTGAGTGATAAACTCCAAGTAATTAAGTCCAACTCGAAAAGTTTCCTTGTGTCACACTTCTTCTATTTTGTAGGGAAAGTCCTCGCCGTAGTTGAGAATTCTACTCTGCAATGTCTTACTTATTAGCATGCTCTCTGATCAATTTTCCGTGTTATGGTGATATTTCAATTATAAAATTTGCAGTCGCCGTTCTGTCAGGTATTTACTGTCTCGTTAAATCAGCAAGTACGAGGGTTAAATGAAAAGAAATGCCTCCAACTTCGTTAATTGAGCTTGGATAGGAATATTTTAATAGATCAAGCGCAGAAATAATCTTTAGAATGTGATCTTTAATTACCAATATTCACTTTTCCACATAATCATCAGCCAATTGGATACATTTCTGCCAACGATGAAGTTTTCTGAAACCGTCACGGAAGAAGTCGATAATCTGTTTTCGCAACCACAGTCTCGCAGTTCTCTCAACGTCTTCATCAGAAGCTTAATGATGTTCCCGCAGATCGTCTTTCATTATCGGGAAGAGATGGAAGTCAGACGGTGCTAAATCTGGACCGTATGGAGGATGCCGTACGGTGGTGAGATTCAGTCTCTGAAGTTCTGCTGTGGTGGCACGTGGAGTGTGTGGCTTGGCATTGTCATGCTGCAGGAAACAATTCACTTTTCCTTTCGGTCCCTTGTTAGCCGTCGTTTCAGAGTTCACGGCGTTGTGATGCAACGCTCTGAATTTATTGTTGTTCCACGATCAATCTGTCAACATTTTGCTTGTGAAACTCGGTGGTTGCTGTCACAGGACGTCCAACTCTTTGTTTGTCACGCAGATCAGACGTTGCGGCCTCAAGATCCTTAAACTTACTCGCCCAACGACGCACAGTACTCATATCAACACAATCACAATAAACTGCTTTCATTCTCTGATGAATTTCCTTTGAGGTGACACCTTCTGCTGTCAAGAATTCAATGAGTGCACGTCACTTAAATCACATTGACCGACAGTCTGCGCAGGGCTCCATACTTTACACTGTAAGAACACAACCGTTCAATTCTAAAGCTTCCCGCCAACTGGAGCTGTACAGAAGAGGCTACGGAACAAGCCAATACCTGCCGCATATCAATGCTGCCAACTGTTGAAGAGTTACGAAAGTGGAGGCATTACTTTTCAGTCAACCCTCGTAACTCTGGCTCGGATGGTACCACGAAGCCTCGTAAATAAAAAAAATAATATCTGCACTTGATCCTGAAATATGAAAGGTGGCTACACTGAGCCACAGCGCCAGAGATCGCGCCAGAGAGTATTATTCCGCCGCCTCCACGGCAGTTCTTGTCGAGAAGTCGTAGTGGACAGTGCTTGTCGAGAGGTCGTGGTGGAGAGTGCTTGTTGAGATGTGGTAGTAGCGAGTCGGTGTGGAGATGTTGTAGTAGTGAGTGCTTGTTCCATGTTTTATACAGTTGTTTGATGGGCTATACAGCAGATGTTGTTCCAATGGAGATATTGTAATGATTAGAGTGCTTTTCGTCAATATATATGAAGGTAACAAAACTCGCTTTTTTTCTCATTATTTCAATGTCTTGAATAATGCGTCATTACAGGTTCAGTCAACAAAGCATCTGGCTTGTGTTCTTGGATTAGAGTGTAATTCTGGTTTTCTTGTGTACTTATAGTATTTCTATTTTTTTTCATTACTTCAGTATAAATGGTATTTAAAATTTCTTGTCTTTTTGAAGAAGAACCGTGCCAGATGTGTACGTTGAATCACACTCCCACACACAGAACAATTACACTTGTGTTTTGGTTTCGTAGGTTTTATAGTTGCTGGGGATTTAATTAATTAATTGTGTTAACGAAAATTTTCATTTCATTCTTTGTTGTTGTTATATGCAGTCACATTGCGTACAAAAACTAGTCAGGGCTAACCGTTTACGAGACTTCGTAATCGGACAGACAGCGACTGAAAATGAAAAAGTATTTGCATTTATTACATTTAATTAAGCCCCCATGCAACTGACCGATTAAAAAAAGTGAAACTCCAGAAGGGGTGAGGAAATGATATGAAACTTCACGAATTGAGGGGATGTATGATGTTATTTCAATGATTACAAAATCTATTCAAATTTACAAATAACTTGGCTGTAGCAGTATGACGTTGGAACCCCTCTGTCCTCGATGTATGTGCTGATGCAGTTGTAAAAGGAGTCATAAAGGCGTTGTATCTTCTCCTGAGGGAAGCTGGCCTACAATAGATGTAAACCAGTCCTTGATATCCGGGATAATCACAGTGGGACAGAGCTGACGTCCGAACTGCTCCGACACACTTATCTGGGTATAATGAAATTCTGATTACTCTTTTTGTAAATGATGAAAGTCTATATGTGGTGAATGCAGCTTGCCGCTAACTCGGTGTAATATGTTGTCTGTACAGAAGTGTATCTGTCGCCTTTATCGCTCTTTCACTCTCACACAGAAATGTTCTTTATCTGTATACAGTTTAAACTATATTAATTACTTGAAATCAGCCTAGTAGAATCTCTGGTGGAGCCTTTCGTCTTAATATTCAGCGGCTGGCTTGCTAGAAAAGATCTTTGCATTGGTTATTATTATTAAGCGCTGCATTCAGTTGGGAAAATCGATCGTTTGAACAATTCGTTCAGTTTACGATAGATCTAAAATTTCAGATGTGGACGAAGCCTTTTTGGACGATTTCTAAACTCAGAGATTGCAGGCTCTCTTCGTCACAGCTGAAACTTCCCAATTAATTACAGGGCCCAGACAATCATCAATGATTCAGACAGAGAACTCATTCGTCATTCACTCTAGAAAAAAATGTTCACAAACCTTATTTCTGAGGCAAAATTATATTAATTCATTTCCATACATGTTCCGTTTGGTGTTGGTTCCAAGTCTCTTCCAATTAGTTTGTACAGATTTATCTTTCTCTTTACTATCGCGCTAGCGGCACAAACTATACTCTTTCCTCTCCCGCTTTAGCGCGAAGAAGAATAAATAAAACTCTTTTAGCAATCCGATATTCTTCAAACGAATACTTCCGAAGCTGTTCCTCTCTCTCTCTCTATAACTATAATAATCATGGAGCATACATTTTCGTACCTCTGTTGTTCCAAGGAATAAACGTACTAGAAAAATACCTTGGCGTCGACGAGCTGTCGGCGCACATATTACTAGGAAATCTGATCAGATACTTTTCAAACGTAAATAAATGTGGATGATTTGATTGACCATTATTAATTATTGCGTGATAGAGGGTAATTTTCCAGTGGGTAGATTACAATGCCCCTCGCAGCGAGCGAAGTTTGTGAGCTCAATTTTGATTTACCGAACACACTTCGCGAGCTATCTATTAGCGTGGATAACCCGGAAGTGATGATTGTCAGTCCTCCGACTGAAAGGGAATATTATGTTTGAGACAGACGAAGAAAAGAAATGCTGAAGACAGAAGAAATGAAGAGACAGGTACCGCGGCTGTATTGCTTTTACGTGCATCTAGGTGTTATGTTTGCTGTGCACAACCAAGGAAGATGATCTTTTATGAACTGGTGTCAGGGTCTACCCATTCGGGAACTTTCTTAAGCAGGGAAACCTTGGAAAACCTCTTAAGCTTAGACCCCCAGCCTACGGTACATAGAAGATAGGAAAGCTTATAGAAGAACAAAAATAATTTTGAAATTCATCTCTAAAGGAAAGACAGGGATCAATTTGTATCACAATTTGGAGAAGAGTGGTTTGTGCCTCTAGTAAAAAAAAAAAAAAAACGTTTTACAATAAATAACGTGAATTCGCGTTTTACAATCTTGCTTCTAGTACAATATCTTGCGGTGCTAAACTCCCCCGGGTCTTGCATGTCCCCGACGTCCACATTTGTAGTCGGTCTTCTACGCGGCCCACTCTGTAGTTGATCTTCTACGCGGCCCACAATGGGAAGAGTAAAGGGAACAGGGATACTCGAATTCACATGCAACATTCATTCCAAAAGAATTAGCAATGACCAAAAGGGAAACTCTTCCTGTAAGAGAACTGATTAGGTTGCACCGTCCAAGATTCTCCTTTTTGAAAGCAAAATCCTTATGGCTTCATGGATCCTTTTTGTTACGACATACTTCACGGAATTCAACGATTACTTAATGATGTTGCCAAAAGCATCATCCGATTTTTTCGTTTGAATACTCTTTTTTACTTTGCCTCCCCACTTGTGTTTATAAGTCCAAACGTTTTCACAGATTTTCTATCACTGATTTGTTCTTCGTAATTTAAAGGATTCATGTAACTTACTATAGATTTTGGATTCAAATCATCGAATAATGGAAAGTGTAGTTCATTTTATACCAAGACATCATCCATATTTCCTTGATAAGTCGTATAATTTAGCTATACTCAAAACCTTTTATTTTAAATACATATATTTTTACGTTTGAGCGCTGAAATGTAAAAGTTGTTAGCATTGAGAAATGCGGATTCACCTCTTTCATTTACTCTCTGATTCATACTGTGTTCATCCATGCTCATATATGGAAATTGATTTTTTCACAAAAAAATTCTCAAACGAACACGAACCATTAAATTACTACTGAATCTATGAATATTAACTTTCTTTAATCATTCATTAATAAATTAAAAACTCTTAACTTCTAATTATAACACCTATTCCTTTTAAAGTGCAACATGAATCAGTTTATTCACGCGTTTGGTGCGAGTCTCTTACAAAGCATCTCTGTATCGTCTATATCGATTTTAATTCTCGCGCCGACGTCAACTGTTTTGCGCGGGAAATTATCTTTGCGGCGTTAACCGTCACTCACAATTCACTACCACAACACCTTCCTTCACACGTTTACACTTCTAAGCGTTCACATGAGATTATATATGAATATTCACTCGGAACCTCTTTAGATTATTCAACGTCATTTGCGTGAAACATTTCATTTTCTTGAAGTTCAGTCAGAACCTTAATCATTCTTGATGACATTAGCAATGCTAAAGTCCTATATTCACCCCAACACAGGTGAAGCCTATCTCCACTATCTTCTTTACAACACTCGATAATAATAGTTAGTCACTATTTCTATACTCTATGTTACTGATTAACTATTTCAATTTAAAGGTTTCTATCACTACACACAGAGTTTATGGTTATGTTTTTTACGAGCGTTCATTTCTGTCACTCGGAACACCATTACTCACTATCTTCTAATCTTCATCATACTTTTTTAAGTCGTTATGAGAAAATAATCCTTTTATTTTGTTCGACACCGGGTATACTAAGTCACGACCAACAATGAGGAGAAGTATGGGCTTGTGGAGGGTTCGATCAAACCCCATTTCAACATGCGATCTATTTCTTTCTGAACTTGAGCCTTTAGCCTCCAGGGAACAGGATAGAAAGTTCTACAATATGTTTCATGCGGCTTAACGTAGAGATGGCATATGTATCCCTTAATAACTCCTGGCCTCTCATCAAACACGTTTTCATACGCTAATAATAATTCTTTGAGCTGCTGCTTCTGATCTTCAATAATGCAGTCGGATTCATTTAATTTCTCATACACTAATTGACCGAAATCCCCTTTGACTTGGACCTCATTATTTACGTGCTGTTTAGAATTCTGTGCAGTCCTGATTACTTGCACGCTGATCCCACTATTATATTTTCTGGTAAGGCTTACCTTTTTCAACAAGTCCAACTCAATTTCTTGTTTATTTACATTTAACCAAAATTTTCCTGTTTTAAAATCTATTCTGCATCCGTATTGACGTAGGCTGTCGACTCCGATAATGCAGTCTACCACCAAATTTTTCACAACAAGGAATGTGCTTAATATTGCTACATTTCCTACTTCTACACTAAGTAGTGACTGCACTTTTACATTAGCCGATCTGGCCCCAACGGCGCCTATTATTCTACAATTTTGAACTGGAAAAATTGGTACTCGTCTTATATTTCTGATCTTGTTGAATAGAGCCTCCGAAATAACATTCGTGGTTGCAGCTGTGTCTAAAACCGCCGTTATAGGTACAGTCTCCAAAATGACTTGCACTTCGGCTACTGCCACCTGTTCCTTATCCTCATCTTTGGGTTCTAAGTCCTCGGTCAATTCATCTGCCAGTAATCGTCCATCATTGTACGTTAGCATTGGTACACATATCCTGTTGCCCCTCAACCTATTGTTGACCGCTCCTCCGGGGCACGAGTGGGTCCTTACTAGTTTGTTGGATTTTGATTCGCCTGGTGGTTGACATCATCCGTCACTTCGGTAATCACCGGTTGATTCGTAGATGTCCGTCCCCACTGATGTTGGTTATTTGAGTTTATTCCCCCCGGTTGGTTCCACTTTCTATTACCGTTATTGTTCCATGCTTGCGGTCTGAAATTCCTTTCGTTCCCCCATACGGGATTGTATCGTTTCCCATTCCTGTTGTTCCTTAGATAGCCCCTCGCAAGACTATTGCCGGTATTATTGTTGATATTTTGAGGGGTTTCTCCACTATTTATCGATCTCTGTGCGTTCCCTTGCCTACCATTTGGCGGAGGTTCTATATCCCTATATTGGAATCTATTGTTGCGGGCTTTCTGGTTGTTCTCTTCTATAATGTCTATATGATCTAACGTCGTGAGGAACGACTCCAAGTCTTTATCATTGCCGTAAATTAATTGATTCCGTATACTAGTTGGTAGTCTTGCCTTAAGTATGTTTATTATATCTGGCAAAGGCATAGGTCTGTCCCAATATCTAGTTTTATTTATATATTTCTCAAAATACTTCCTAAGGCTTCCTTTCGAAAAAGAGAAAGGCTCTGGGTAGAGCACCTCCTGCCTTAGGCGTTCCTGTACCCCTTCTGACCAGAATTTTGCTAAAAACGCTTTCTCAAAATCGTCATAGGTCGAGCAAACAGACGTCATGTCCGAGGCCCAGATCGCCCCCGAACCTTGTATATACCCAGTAACGAAACTGATCTTCTGCCACTCCGACCAATTTCTGGGTAGCACTCCTCTAAAACTCCTGATAAAAACAATCGGATGGGCCCCCCTTTTGTCAGTGTTAAAAATCTGAAATTGCCGATGCTTTATCATTTTTTCTTCGGCATGGCACAGGCTTTCGTAATCTCCGTCCGATAAAACTTCGCGCGAACAACTAGCTCGTGGCAATTTAATATTCGAGTTACTCACACAAGTCGGTATCGTGTGCGAATGTGCAGTAACTGGCTCTATAGTCGCTGGCAACTTCTGCTGCTGGCCGGTATTCATTTGTTCTGAGCCTTGTTGTGAAACGCGTATCGACTCTGCTATCGTTTGTTTCCATTGCTCAAAATCAGCACCTAACTGCTGTCGCACTTCCTCAAGTCCTTTCGCAAACAAATTCTCTTCCTGTTTGCCGCATAGACTCTGGAATGCTGCTTTAACATTTTGCTCAACGTTTTCACACATTAGCCTTTTGTTTTCTAATGTGATTTCGGATAGTTTACCCGTTAATACATTAATTTGGTGGTCTATAACGTCCTGACGTTCTGTCAGATGTTCCACACTTTCCTTTAAGTTCGTCTGCGTACGTGCCAATTCAGGAAGTTGCGCAATTGCACATGACATGGCATCTTGCTTCTGTACTAATTGCGGAACCATTTCCACTTGTTCCCGTACGGTGTCTATCTTAATAGCCACATACTCCTTCATTTCTACACGTACGCGGTGAGTAGATTCCTCACATTGAGCCTTAACCAATTCTATTTGTGCAGTTAATTTTCGTTCCGTCTCTTCGGCCTGATCTTTAAGTTCCTTTGTCTTCGCCTCTATCCGCTGCTCTAATTCGGAAAAACTGTCGTGTAACTGCTGCTTAATCTCAGCTTTCAGATTTTCCTGCCCCTCATTAACTGAGGCGAACTTCGCGTTAATGTCGGTTTTCAAATTTTCCTGCCCTTCAGTAACTGAGGCTAATTTTGTATTCAAATGGTTTTGCCCTTCAGTAACTGAGGCTAATTTCGCGTTAATGTCGGTTTTCAAATTTTCCTGCCCTTCAGTAACTGAGGCTAATTTCGCGTTAATATCGATTTTCATATTATTCATGCTCTCGGTTATCATCTGCATCTGTCTCATGATAATTACTAATGGATCTAATCCATGTTGCATACCTGCTGTTACATCTCCAGCCGTGTCTACAGGGCGTTCTATTACGCTATCTGTAGCGATCGGTTCTACCACACTTCTTACTGCATTACTATCATCCGTGCTCACAGCTGAAGGCTGTTGCGTGTTGCTCTGCTCTGCTTGACTCATCTTAAACAGTGCCCTAGTTAAAACCATTTAAATATTCTACAGTCAATATGTATATATCTCCTTTCACACAATAATACTTCTGTGGCTACTTTCTTATAGTACTTATTCAGGTAAATGCAACTAGGGCAGGTCAACCAATCTACATGTAGCATAAACACAATTCGTAAATGTTCAAATCTACGTCTAGTTCCTCAATACTGGCAAGTTTTAATAAAAAATAATAGATCTGGCCGTTTTTCTGCGCCCAGCGTCCTGCTTTTCTTTGAAGATCCAACTAATTCACCTGCGAGTATCTCTTCTCTTTTCCAAGTTAAGTTGTCTCGTCGTAGTTCACATGAAACAGAGAACAAAATTATTTTAACAACGTCCAAAAACGTGTCCTGTCACGGATTGGCCATTATAATTGAATTCTCTGATTACTTTTGTTAAATGATGAAAGTCTATATGTGGTGAATGCAGCTTGCCGCTAACTCGGTGTAATATGTTGTCTGTACAGAAGTGTATCTGTCGCCTTTATCGCTCTTTCACTCTCACACAGAAATGTTCTTTATCTGTATACAGTTTAAACTATATTAATTACTTGAAATCAGCCTAGTAGAATCTCTGGTGGAGCCTTTCGTCTTAATATTCAGCGGCTGGCTTGCTAGAAAAGATCTTTGCATTGGTTATTATTATTAAGCGCTGCATTCAGTTGGGAAAATCGATCGTTTGAACAATTCGTTCAGTTTACGATAGATCTAAAATTTCAGATGTGGACGAAGCCTTTTTGGACGATTTCTAAACTCAGAGATTGCAGGCTCTCTTCGTCACAGCTGAAACTTCCCAATTAATTACAGGGCCCAGACAATCATCAATGATTCAGACAGAGAACTCATTCGTCATTCACTCTAGAAAAAAATGTTCACAAACCTTATTTCTGAGGCAAAATTATATTAATTCATTTCCATACATGTTCCGTTTGGTGTTGGTTCCAAGTCTCTTCCAATTAGTTTGTACAGATTTATCTTTCTCTTTACTATCGCGCTAGCGGCACAAACTATACTCTTTCCTCTCCCGCTTTAGCGCGAAGAAGAATAAATAAAACTCTTTTAGCAATCCGATATTCTTCAAACGAATACTTCCGAAGCTGTTCCTCTCTCTCTCTCTATAACTATAATAATCATGGAGCATACATTTTCGTACCTCTGTTGTTCCAAGGAATAAACGTACTAGAAAAATACCTTGGCGTCGACGAGCTGTCGGCGCACATATTACTAGGAAATCTGATCAGATACTTTTCAAACGTAAATAAATGTGGATGATTTGATTGACCATTATTAATTATTGCGTGATAGAGGGTAATTTTCCAGTGGGTAGATTACATGGGGCAGGCCTGCGGGATATCAAGCATCCGTAAACAGATGTGCTATTGTGTACGTACTTGTATCGTGTAACAAGCATCTGTGAGCAGCAGGTATTTGGACATGGCCTTTTGGACAAGATACTATGTGTTTTTTAAATATTTTAGCGATGACGCACGTTTATAATGTACTGAGTTTTATCCACTTGACATCTTGTGCATGAGGTCAGCGTAAAAATGAACATCTTCTACTACAAAAAAAAGTTTAAAATTTGTAGTTGACAGCTAAGACTGTTGAAACCAGTTGCCTTGAATGAAAAATATTTTGTGCGATCTTGGCTTTTGAATGGTTTTTAACGACTAAAACAGATCGCCCTTCAGCATTCTCATAATGAGAAAATTCAATGAAATGACTTTCTTGGTTTATATTCTTATCAGGAAGTCACCTGAAGTTTGTCCTCTTCGGTGATATTCACACAAACAATGAAATCCAGCCGCGGTAATCGTTAGTCTTGCATGATTATCTGTCCTTTTCATTCAGTATTATAGCCCTCTGGTGAGACGAACATACATTGAGGAATATATATAAAACGAGTGACGTAGAGTGTAGGAATACCGATTTACAAGCTGTAGTATGAATCTTCGCAGCACGTACCGGAGTTGAAGGGAGGCGTAATCGTTAGTCTTGCATGATTATCTGTCCTTTTCATTCAATATTATAGCCCTCTGGTGAGACGAACATACATTGAGGAATATATATATATTTAAAACGAGTGACGTAGAGTGTAGGAATACCGATTTACAAGCTGTTGTATGAATCTTCGCAGCACGTACCGGAGTTGAAGCGAGGCGTGTGTCTTGCACATTAAGCGCCGTAATGCGAGAAACTATGCCTCGCTGTTGGTTGCGCGCTCTGCTTTTGCGTCGACGGCTCTGAATAATTCACGATACTCTTTGGTTTAAAGTGTAACAACGGGCTAATATACGCGCATCTATTACGGGATAACGCGTTGTTTTCCCCTACCTCTGCGCTCTCTCTCTCTCTCTCTCTCTCTCTCTCTCTCTCTCTCTGCACACACACGCGCACAAACGCACACACACACACACACACACACACACACACACTCCCACTCACACACGCCCATAAGCGGGTGGAAACCGAGCTAAAATTGCACACGATAAGCTCCCAGGGAAACGGCACCATTAGCATTCCCCGTCGGCGTATTTGTAGAGCAACAGTAATTAGTATGTGAGGGATATTACAAGTTAGCCACTCTTTGCTCCAACCGAGCCTGTTATGTTTCTCGGCATATGTACAGTTGTACCACCTTGTATACCTGTTCTACGGCTTAACCTGGCTACGATGGAATGTTTCCCTCTCAGTCTCAGCGTACAAATATACCCGCTTAGATATATCCATGAATCGTCTGTGAGGCACATCGATGTAGTGGAATTGGTGTGATTATGAGGATGGACCCTCAAGAACTAAGAGCAAATGGTGTTCGCCTGTAAGTGGCAGACAGAAGGGATGGGAAAAACTGACCGGTCAGAAACGATACCGTTTTTAGTTCTAAATAACCGGTCTTTTTCTGTTTTTGTTTTGGTCCTTGTTATAACAGTTTGTTTTTCACTTTTACTAATAACCGGATAAAAATACCGGCATACCAATTTGCTACAGCAGCAGTGCTAAAATTTTTGGTTTTTAAATAAGACATTTTTTTAAAAAAAACGAGTAATGTTTATTTGCAAGATTCCCGTTGCTTTGAAGTGCTGGATTATTATAGAAATTGGGAAAAGCGACCAGCACTATTTTAATAACGTCTACAGTTATAATCTAGCGACACACATGACGTATGAAATGGTACAGAATTGTAGAGACAATAATGTACCTATCAAAGTTTGGCGTGGCCTTTTACACGCATGCCCATACGTGCAGTGTTCGAGGCTTGTCGCCATCTAGCCCCGCTGTCGTTCTCGGACATAAGTTGTATTGCAGAATGGTACCATCCATAGTTTGGGAGTATTTCACAAAGTTTGGTAGGAATGATGTACAGTGCTCCACTTGCCGTAAAAGATTAAAAACGGGAGAAGGCGTAACAAACTTGCAACATCGTATAAGCAGAAAACATCCATAATAAATTTCGTTTACTTCACGTTTATGGTCACAATTTTTTTTTCATCAGACTGCCGGTTTCGGTCTATAATGACCATCTTCAGGTCTGTTTTATACAAACATGTGCTAATATACTGGAGCCATAGTGCCATCGTCAAATGCTAAACAGAAAATCAGCACCAGCATCATCAAATATAAATAAATAATAATATATACAAGAGTCATCTTGTCAGCAGCAGTACAGTTGGTTTTTATTATTTATTCGGGTCACTGTTCAATTCGCGACCATGTCGCAGCTTGTGAAACATCCACAATGTTCCTTGGAAGAGAAGATAAATTTGATTGATACACATACAATTTCACTGATTTCATCACTTATTGAATTGGATTAAACTGCATTACACAAATTGCCGTGAATGTTAGTTACAGTCGTGTACAAGTGTCCGTAGCTATGTGGAAGTATGCACGACCTGCATTATGTCCAGTTGACAGGTGCCGAAATTGTGAGCAATAATAAATGAATAAATGTTCTGTCAAGAACGGACGCATATATATATATAGTTTGCTGGAGTCTTCCTGTTTGCTCACATGAGACGCGGTAAGGCACTGACAGCTAGTTTCGTAGTTTATGTAGGTCTCTTTGGACGTTTTAGTTAAGAAACCTTTCCGTAGGGCCGCAGGTGAGAATTCCCATCCTACTAGGAGAAAATGATGGAAAGTGGATTCTTTTGCGGCCTCGAAAAGGGCGCGTTGTGAGCGCACTCACAGGTACTCCAGCTCAGTGCGAACAGATGAAGGGCGCGACAAGAAGAATGCTTTTTCTTTGCACTAGTGAGAGCGAGGGGACTCGTGAGAAATGCATGTCCTCTCTGGGGATGATAAACTGACCAGGCACGTGAATTTGATGCTGGGGAGCGAGATATCTAGGGGAGCCACAAAGAGAAAGCATAGCAATGTCCACACTCCTTCGGAATTTCTAGAATCACTGGGAGAAGCGTCAGCTAAACGATTATGCATGTTAGAACGTAGGATCTATGAGAATGGGTATATATCGTTGGACTTTCGGAGAACACCATCAACAGAATCCAGGCATACAGCAAAGGCAGAAAAATTATGAAACTGGATCGAATAAGTGCCGACGGAAAAGTCCATTAACATGATAACTGAGCGAACTATTGCACAATCAGCTTAACAGCTCAAGCATCCAAATAGCTGACCAGAACAAAAGACATAGGAATGAAAAAGAAAATAGAGTATTTATTTGACGACGGGGAGTTTAGCTTTATGAAAAGTATGGCGCCAGAGAGGCTGTTCTAACGCTTAGCTCGATAACATTTCATAAAAATCAAAGCACTTTCACAGGATTTGTTAATGTGTAAAAATCGTTCGAAAAAGTAAAATGATGCAAGATGTTTAAAATTGTCGGAAAAACTGATTTACATTGCGATGTGCAATAAGCACAAGAACCAAGAGGGAACAACAAGAACAGAAGATCAAGAACAAATGGCAAGGTTGTGGTCTTCGTTCCCTGTTCAGTACATACATCGAAGAAGCAGAGACGTGAAAGAAGTTCAGCAATGGAATTAAAATTCAGGCGAAAGGGTATTATAGGATGCGTTAAATGGAATGAACAATCTAATGTGCACAGAATACAGACCGAGAGTACAGTAAAAAAAGAAAAAAGTAATGAGGAATGGCAGAAATGACATCAGCGATAAACATCTAAAATGAGGAGCCCATTGATGACGTAGTTTAGAAATTTTTTTACCCCGGAAGCCAAATGTGAAATGACGGATGAATAAAGTAGGATGACATGTGGAGAGAAATATTCCTTGCTAAACGAAGTCTTCTAGTGTCAAACACAAGCCGTAATTCAAGGAAGACATTTCTAAGAATGCGCGTCTGGAACATAGCATTGTATGGAAACGAATCAGTGACTGTGGGAAAACAGGAAAAAAATTGAAGAAACATCGGTCAAATATTTTGTGAAATGATGTCTTAAAAGTAAGAAACTACATAGATTACAGAAACATCTGACGCAGCTCATTTGCCCTCATGATTTCGAACGTCATTTAAAGGCACATCAAATGTTTCTGTAATCTATTTTGATTCTTACTTGTAGACAAATCATCCCACAAAACATTTGACTGTATTTATCATTTTTTTCTGTTTTCAATTATCTTAGTGACCCTCCATTTGCTTTCTTAGTGTCTTCAATTCTCAGAACGTCCTGTATTTAGTGGACGAGTACTTGATTCGAAGGAAACCATGTTGACAGTTAAGTATCAAATCAGTGTAGCTTCTTATTCGCAAAACAGGTAGCCCTTGAAGAGCTGCCAACATGAGTAATGTAGAAGTAAATATCCTCGGAGTAGTGAAGCAACTTAAATCACTTAATAAAAGCAAGTCTTCTGGTCCAGACTGTATACCAATTAGATTCCTTTCGAAGTATGCTGATGCATTAGCTCCATACTTAACAATCATATACAACCGTTTGCTCAACGAAAGATCCGTACCCAAAGATTGGATAGTTGCACAGGTCACATCAATATTCAAGAAAGTTAGTAGGAGTAATCCACTAAATTACAGGCCTATATCGTTAACGTCGATATGCAGCAGGATTTTAGAACATATATTGTGTTGGAACATAATGAATTACCTCGAAGAAAAAGGTCTATTGATACACAGTCAACGTGGGTTTGGAAAACATCGTTTTTGTGAAACACAACTAGCTCTTTATTCACATGAAGTGTTGAGTGCTATTGACTAGAGATTTCACATCGATTCCGTATTTCTGGATTTCCGGAAGGCTTTTGACACTGCACCACACAAGCGGCTTGTAGTGAAATTGCGTGCTTATGGAATATCGTCTCAGTTATGTGACTGGATCTGTGATTTCCTGTCATAGAGGTCACAGTTCGTAGTAATTGACGGAAAGTCATAGAGTAAAACAGAAGTGATTTCTGGCGTTCCCCAAGGTAGTGTTATAGGGGCCCTTTGCTGTTCCTTATCTATATAAACGATTTGGGAGACAATCTGAGCAGCCGTCTTCGGTTGTTTGCAGATGACGCTGTCGGTTATCGACTAACAAAGTCATCAGAAGATTAAAAAAATACTGTACAACGAATTAGAAGGAATATCGGAATGGTGCGAAAAGTGGCATTTGACCTTAAGCAACGAAAAGTGTGAGGTCATTCACATGAGTGCTAAAAGGAACTCGTTAAACTTCGGTTACACGATAAATTAGTCTAATCTAAAAGCCGTAAATCCAACTAAATACCCAGGTATTACAACTACGAACAACTTAAACTGGAAGGAACACATAGAAAATGTTGTGGGGAAGGCTAGCCAAAGGCTGCGTTTTATTGGTCGGACACTTAGAAAATGTAACAGACCTACTAAGGAGACTGCCTACACTACACTTGTCCGTCCTCTTTTAGAATACTGCTGCGCGGTGTGGGCTCCTTACCAGATAGGACTGACGGAGTACATCGAAAAAGTTCAAAGAAAGGCAGCACGTTTTGTATTATCGCGAAATATGGGAGAGAGTGTCACAGGTATGATACAGGATTTGGGATGGGCATCATTAAAAGAAAGGCGTGTTTCGTTGCGACGGAATCTTCTCACTAAATTCCAATCACCAACATTCTCCTCCGAATGCGAAAATATTTTGTTGACACCGACTTACATCGGGAGGAACGATAACCAACATAAAATAAGGGAAATCAGAGCTCGCATGGAAAGATATAAGTGTCCATTCTGTCCGCTCGAGAATTATGAAGGTGGTTCGATGAACCCTCTGACAGGCACTTAAATGTGATTTGCAGAGTATCCATGTAGATGTAGATGAACTTTATGAGGCTTCATTTACATAGCTAGGAACCTATGTTTGTGAAATATTTCAATGATCTCTCAAATCATTGACTGCAGTTTTCTTAATCACCCTGATTACATTCAGTAGGTTCGATACAAGACGCCGTCCGATGGGAGGCTGTCCTCATCCATTACGGTCAGGTGGGAGACACTCGGGCACCTGCCCTGTAGACCTGATCTCTCCCTACGCCATTACCACGCCTTCGGTCCCTTAAATAGGGCCTTGAAGGGTCGACGATTCCTGTCCGACGAGGATATGCCGAAGGATACGTGGTTCTTCTACCTGGTGCCTAGGTGCGATGATTGCATCAATAGTCAAGGCTATTTTTCCTGATTGCTGGACTTTAAGGCGTTCTAATGGCAACTTTTTGACCCTCTCTTATGTGTCTCACAGTGTTTTCTGATTTCATTTGGAAATGATGGACGTTTCATGTGGATATTCTATGTTTCAAGAAAAGGAAGAAAGGAATATGAAGGGTTGACGATACGTCTATGGCGACGACACTGAAGCCGTAACAAGATTGTCGATTGTATGTACGAGGGCAGTTCAATAAGTAATGCAACACATTTTTTTTCTGAAACAGGGGTTGTTTTATTCAGCATTGAAATACACCAGGTTATTCCCCAATCTTTTAGCTACACAACACTATTTTTCAACGTAATCTCCATTCAATGCTACGGCCTTACGCCACCTTGAAATGAGGGCCTGTATGCCTGCACGGTACCATTCCACTGGTCGATGTCGGAGCCAACGTCGTACTGCATCAATAACTTCTTCATCATCCGCGTAGTGCGTCCCACGGATTGCGTCCTTCATTGGGCCAAACATATGGAAATCCGACGGTGCGAGATCGGGGCTGTAGGGTGCGTGAGGAAGAACAGTCCACTGAAGTTTTGTGAGCTCCTCTCGGGTGCGAAGACTTGTGTGAGGTCTTGCGTTGTCATGAAGAAGGAGAAGTTCGTTCTGATTTTTGTGCCTACGAACACGCTGAAGTCGTTTCTTCAATTTCTGAAGAGTAGCACAATACACTTCAGAGGTGATCGTTTGACCATGGGGAAGGACATCGAACAGAATAACCCCTTCAGCGTCCCAGAAGACTGTAACCATGACTTTACCGGCTGAGGGTATGGCTTTAAACTTTTTCTTGGTAGGGGAGTGGGTGTGGCGCCACTCCATCGATTGCCGTTTTGTTTCAGGTTCGAAGTGATGAACCCATGTTTCATCGCCTGTAACAATCTTTGACAAGAAATTGTCACCCTCAGCCACATGACGAGCAAGCAATTCCGCACAGATGGTTCTCCTTTGCTCTTTATGGTGTTCGGTTAGACAACGAGGGACCCAGCGGGAACAAACCTTTGAATATCCCAACTGGTGAACAATTGTGACAGCACTACCAACAGAGATGTCAAGTTGAGCACTGAGTTGTTTGATGGTGATCCGTCGATCATCTCGAACGAGTGTGTTCGCACGCTCCGCCATTGCAGGAGTCACAGCTGTGCACGGCCGGCCCGCACGCGGGAGATCAGACAGTCTCGCTTGACCTTGCGGCGATGATGACACACGCTTTTCCCAACGACTCACCGTGCTTTTGTCCACTGCCAGATCACCGTAGACATTCTGCAAGCGCCTATGAATATCTGAGATGCCCTGGTTTTCCGCCAAAAGAAACTCGATCACTGCCCGTTGTTTGCAACGCACATCCGTTACAGACGCCATTTTAACAGCTCCGTACAGGGCTGCCACCTGTCGGAAGTCAATGAAACTATACGAGAGGAAGCGAGAATGTTTGAAAATATTCCACAAGAAATTTCCGGTTTTTTCAACCAAAATTGGCCGAGAATAAAAAAGTGTTGCATTACTTATTGAACTGCCCTCGTACAAACATAAATGAGTAAATCGCTGGAGGGAGGAGGAGGAGGGGGAGGAGGAGATCAGTTTTTAACGTCTCCTCGACAATGAGCAGCTCAGATTAGGGAAGTATGGGGAAAAAAACTGACGTTCCCTCTCAAAGGAACCATTCCAGCATTTTCCTGAAGCGATTTAGCGAAATCGCGAAAAACCTAAATAGGATGGCCGGACGCGCGTTTGAACCGTTGTCCTTTCGAATGCCAGTCCAGTGCGCCACCTCGCTCGGTAGGAAATCGGTAGCACACTTGTCGAAAAATAGGCCCCGGTAATTAGGGGCAAATGCTGAAGAACGAACTGAAAGTCGGAGATCCCAAACTCGCAGCTATAGTGCTGCAACGCTCTGTGTTTGACTGGTCACAGCTGGCCTGCTGACGGGGGGACCGAGCCGCTCGTGTCCGGCCCCATACGACTCGGCTCGGTCACGCACTCGCCCCATGTCTGATGTCCGGATTCCGGACACGCGGATAACCGAGCATCACCGATCACCACTGACGTCTCAACCTCGCTCCGCCCCGGCTCGCTACACTGTACTGTACAAATCCGAGGCCTCTCTCTCTCTCTCTCTCTCTCACACACACACACACACACACACACAATGTATTTATCTCTGTCTCTTTCTCTCTTTTAATACAAAAGTAACGTTTCCTAGAACGAGTAC
Source organism: Schistocerca nitens (assembly GCF_023898315.1). NCBI lineage: Eukaryota > Metazoa > Arthropoda > Insecta > Orthoptera > Acrididae > Schistocerca > Schistocerca nitens. Next base: position 85,777,749 of record NC_064614.1, on the reverse strand, counting down.
GTGACACAGCTAAATTGGAAAGTAAAACGATATTTCAGTACAATCGCGGATAGAAGACGAGTCTCATTTCCAAACAGAAGATTTATTTTTCCCTTCATTAACAAGAAACATTAAATAAGTGCCCAGAATGAGATTTTCGCTCTGCAGCGGAGTGTGCGCTGATATGAAACTTCCTGGCAGGTTAAAACTGTGTGCCCGACCGAGACTCGAACTCGGGACCTTTGCCTTTCGCGGGCAAGTGCTCTACCAACTGAGCTACCGAAGCACGACTCACGCCCGGTACTCACAGCTTTACTTCTGCCAGTACCTCGTCTCCTACCTTCCAAACTTTACAGAAGCTCTCCTGCGAACCTTGCAGAACTAGCACTCCTTTCACTCTTTCAGGAGTGCTAGTTCTGCAAGGTTCGCAGGAGAGCTTCTGTAAAGTTTGGAAGGTAGGAGACGAGGTACTGGCAGAAGTAAAGCTGTGAATACCGGGCGTGAGTCGTGCTTCGGTAGCTCAGTTGGTAGAGCACTTGCCCGCGAAAGGCAAAGGTCCCGAGTTCGAGTCTCGGTCGGACACACAGTTTTAACCTGCCAGGAAGTTTTATTAAATAAGTGCTTTCCCTGTAATCTAGAAGACAACGATCTTCATAAAGGAAGCATATAAAGAACATTACACATTTACAAACGTAACTTGTCATACTTTTCACTTGTTTGCAACAGAAACAAAATTATAGTTATTGTTGATCAGCAGTAAATCACTGAAGCGTTCCGGATTTTATTGGCTGCGGCGATTTGTTAGTAACATGCCGGCTTTACTAAAGCATCTTTCACTAAGTGCGCTTGTTGCTGGGATACATAAAATACGTCTTGCAACTGCAGCCAGGCCTGGCAGATATGTTTCATGTCTGCTCCACCCCTTAAGATGTCATGCTCATCTTCGAGGTGCATTAAAATGTAGAGATTTACTTCATCTGCTGCGGATGATCTGTTGTTCCTCCATTCCTTGAAACGATCTCTCTTTCTGGGTGGTGATGACACAGTACTTGAAGGATGTATGACAAACAAAAGAGACAAGTAATACAGAACTGATGTGGAAATCATCGAAACGTCCCCGTGAAAACGAGATGTTTTACGTTAATGAAATATTATATAAATTATAGCATTCCCATTGCTCTATAATACACTATCCACCAGCTATGCAAAAACGACTATGTTAATCATTGCATGTTGTACCTGCGTAAGTAGCACACATTTGTCGCACATTGCTAAGAATTTCCTGCTTTTCATTTATTTCAAGCATATTAAGATCACGGAAAGACGGCCAAGGAAACGTAGCAATTTTATCTCTTGAAGTGATCATAATCTTCTCACAAACGAAAGTCAAGGCTCGATTTTTAATCCTTTGTACTTGCTGTTGAAAAGTACATATCTGTTAATACACATCAATTACGGTAGATAATTATAAATCTATCACGTATCACAATGAAACAGTGCTTTTAACTGCAGTAATTACTCACGTGACAGACAATGTCATAGACACTGCAAATTTGTTGCAGTTTGTGAAACCAAAGAAGAAATAACTGGACTGTCGGTTCTTTTTCGCCTTCTAATTCATCTGTGGCCTCTTTAATTGGTCTCAGAAATTGCGCAATTTTTCAATCTGTAAGCGCCGTCAGCAAATCAGCAACTTCGTTATACTGAGTGTGTAAGGATTCCAGCATAGTGTACAAGCTGTTCCAGAGTGTGCAGACCTCTTGTTTCAACGATGATTTCAAAGACGAGCAGAGGCCACTTTTCTTAATGTACCTTACGATGCATTTTGCAGTATTTATTGTTGATGCGATGTTCGCGGCATGATTTAACAAGAAGTTATCTTCATCGAAAATGTGGCTAAGTGCTGTGTTTATACAGTGAGCAGCACAAGGAATCCTTTAGTGATTTTTCCAGAGCCTTTATCACATTGGCACACTGATTGGATGTTTTATTACTGCCGGTATCCCTGAAGGAGGTGTATCTTTGTGAGGTTTCTTGCAACTGTGTTTCTTTAAATGAGTGGTTCCCGACTGGTTCAAATGGTTCAAATGGCTCTGAGCACTATGGGACTCAACTGCTGTGGTCATAAGTCCCCTAGAACTTAGAACTACTTAAACCTAACTAACCTAAGGACAGCACACAACAGTCAGCCATCACGAGGCAGAGAAAATCCCTGACCCCGCCGGGAATCGAACCCGGGAACCCGGGCGTGGGAAGCGAGAACGCTACCGCACGACCACGAGATGCGGGCATTTCCCGACTGGAAACACAATAATGTGGAGCAGTTTAGGCACAATACGTACCCAGTAGACACACTGTTTTCGTCTACAACCAACAGAAATGTACTCCATACTTGGCTTCTTAGACCTTCCCGTTTCTTCAATGTGTAAACTGTGGTGTCACCGCCAGACACCACACTTGCTAGGTGGTAGCTTTAAATCGGCCGCGGTCCATTAGTACATGTCGGACCCGCGTGTCGCCACTGGCAGTGATCGCAGACCGAGCGCCACCACACGGCAGGTCTCGAGAGACGGACTAGCAGTCGCCCCAGTTGTACGACGACGTTGCTAGCGACTACACTGACGAAGCCTTTCTCTCATTTGCCGAGAGACAGTTAGAATAGCCTTCAGCTAAGTCCATGGCTACGACCTAGCAAGGCGCCATTTGTAACATTGCATGTATCTTAAGAGTCTCACTTGATTCGTCAAGAGCGATGTACCACAAGGATGGAATAAAGTTAAGTATTTTCGCAGCTACGTACTTTTCTTTACAGCATTCATTACGTATCCTGTTTCAGACATCACTCCATCCTTCGTGAGTTAGCGCGTGCATCTTGGCCGCCACTTTCAATTAGTGTGCGTAGTGTTGGCAAGTCTGCCGACACTACATAAACATTGGTTTCAATCTTACGTCTCAGTGCACTGGTTCCTCGCGCTGCATGATTCCATAGAGAGACACACCACAAACGAGAAGCCCGTACTGGCTGCATTCTCACACGGATAACGACACGTGTAATGTGTTTGAAGTTATGTGCTACGTATTCGGTTACGGCTTCAATGTTCGGTCACTAGAACTAGTTAGGGTGTGCTCGCCCCACCTCGTATTTTGTGCTCGCTTACTCGGTCATGCAGGACTCTACTCGCAGCCTGTCGATGCTAGTCCACTCGGCCACCTCGCATGGATTGTTTATGGATTAGTAAACACTTGCTCTGGGCAATCAGAAACAGTCTGTCGCACAGTAAAGGCCAGTGTAACCTGCAAAACAGTGACGCCCAAAGTAGCTCAAGAATACAAACAATGGACAGGGAACAAGCGCGTTTATAGACAGCACTGAGTTCCAGGACAAAGGAATTACGCTCTGACCAAATGGGGTGAGCTACGAGCGTACGGCGAATTGCCGAATGAAACCGACCACTAATTGCACGTAAATTTGTAAATGGGTTCGTAATTAAAGCCGAGAGCGTGCGGCTGCGCAGTTGGATGGTCGCGGACAACGGCTGTACGTAAGTAGAAAACAGTAGTTTGCGACCTGCAAGCACTGCGGTTGTTTCATTTTATTAGGCGATCTAACGAAAACAAATTATCCCCTTGCTCATTGTAGTTTATTAATTAAGCATCATCATCGGTTTTTCGTAATAGCACTACGTGGACACACACACACACACACACACACACACACACACACACACACACGAAGGAGATAAGACATCAGCCAATACCTCCAATAAAATACAGCACCTAACTGACTTTACTGGGCCAGGATATTAACGTGACGTACCATATTCGAAATTCTACTTTCACACCTGTCATACTGTGCTAAATGGAATTAGTATTCCTATTGCTTTTTCCGATAATGACAGTTCCACAAGAAAAAAAATCACTATCCAAAAATATCCCTTCATACATTGAAAATGGTCATACAATCCAGACTTTAACGTGTAGATTTTCCAAAGCATAAAAGCTGTTGTGACGAATGCTGCTTACTAAGACTGGATGAGCCGAAAAAAAATACGAATGGCCTGGAGGGTTTTACATAAAGCAAAACTTCCAGTGTCTATGCAAATGGAAGTTTATTATTACCGAGTATTATCCCTTTTACCTTACAGCAATGAGATGTACGTCACACATGTAACGCAAAATAACTAGAATAGCGTTGTCTGATGCTTTGTATTTGCTGGTCCCCACTTAGGGTTCTTAGTTCTTTATATGTACAAAAGGTGGTGTAATTGCCCTCAGGAACGAAAAGTTCCAGTGATCGCAAAATGTGGTTGGCGGGGATAGAACGGTGGAACCAAAAGTTAGTCGGACACGAGCTACTGAACCGCCAACAGCTCATGTAACAACAGTGGATTGTGCTGGTGCCGCGAGAGGCTTTTTGTGTCGTTTATCAATGTGCCAAAGCCTCGGATGGATGGATTAATAAGCTAGCTCTGTTTTGGAAATGGTATCTATCGTCGTCACCAAGAAATGACAGAGCGTTATCATTATCAACTGCTGGTCCACCGGCCAGGACGTACTCGCCACCACATTGCGCAATCACTACGACGGAAATAAGGAGTTGTAGAAATGTAAAGTGAAGGATCAGTTTATGTCGATGTTTTATTTGTTTCCAGTAATAAGGTAAACCAAAAACTATACTTTGAAATCTTACCTTGATTTATCCCCAGTCACATAACGACTCAGGAACCTCTGCATGCTAAATATGCTTACCGAGTGTACATGTTGTGAAAATATTGAAGCCCAGTTGTTAACTAAATAATGCCACTTAAATGTAGTAAGAAGAAAGTAATTAAATTCAAAGTTAATGTGACAAAAGTGTGTGAGATAGTAAATGATGTTCTCTGAAGGTATTTTTACAATTGGAACTGCTTATTTCAGAGTTTGAGGGCTTTCAAAAAGTATAAAGTGACTAATTGATTTTAAAGTAATGAAATAGTGAAAACAGGTATTAAAACAATTTGCTGTCAGTTTCAAAAGTAAGTGTTTTCAAAACTGTGGCTCATAGTGTTTTGCAAGTAAAGAATCATAGTGCAGCCTGCTGAAAAATGCAAAAAGGTGAGTGATTGTGTTATAATTATGTCAGTTTGTGTCCCAGTGCAGTACAAGTTGAAAACTATCACTGTTGAAAGCTATATATTCATATTTGCTAAATTCTTGGTCCCTATGTGTGTTAAAGAATATATTGCCAGTTTAACAGGATCCGTAGTCTGTCTTTTGTGCTCACTGATAGAAAATTATTAACAGAAAGAGATTTACCTATAAAAATAGTAACTTCTTTTCTTCAGAAAACTATGAGAAACTGTTTTCTAGTGAACTCTATTTAATTTTCATGTCAGGTAGAAAAGTATTTGGTAAAGGGAGACTAAATTCATGCCAAATTCTATAAAAAAATGGTTCAAATGGCTCTGAGCACTATGGGACTTAACTTCTCAGGTCATCAGTCCCCTACAACTTAGCACTACTTAAACATAACTAACCTAAGGACATCACACACAACCATGCCCGAGGCAGGATTCGAACCTCCGACCGTAGCGGTCGCGCGGTTCCAGACTGTAGCGCCTAGAACCGCTCGGCCACTCCGGCCGGCCCAATTTTATAATTCTAGGGTAAACGTTGATAGTAATGTTATTGAAACTATTCGGTTTGATTAAGCCCTGAATGCAAAAGTGTGTGCTTACGCAAATAGGTTTGTTCTGCCATAACTGTCAGCACTCTCTTTAACGTTAACATATGCTTGCGACTGGGTTCATTGCACTCTCGTGTGAGAAAGTATAGGCTGTTTCTATCCATCGAAGTTACTTAAATGTATTTTTTGAAGAGGAATGTTACACATTCTTTTGCGTAATTAGGCTGGCGACAGTTATCTTTATTATTTGGACAGTTTGAACATGCAAATTTTATCTGTTACTTGTTGAGCAATTACGTAATTGTGACTTTCACGTCCGATAAGCCACCTCCTTTAGCTACATCACGGTCAATACAACAAAATTCCTTTCAGAGGGTAATACTGCACTGCTTCTTTATGCCATAATTGGTTTAAGAAAAATAATTTCCTTATACGAACTGTCTCCAGCTTTGAGGTTATGGTATAACAATAGTAGGCAGGAAGTGTTATAATATGACAGACGATGTGGCTTAACCGTCGACAGGGGTAGACATAAAACGACTTAGATTCTGAGCAATAATAATGGAATCAACGGATTTCCTATTCGGAAAAAAAACCACTGGTCACCTACCACGTTACAGCATTTACCTGAAATCAACCCTATTGATTCCTTTTATGGCATTTCAGTTACACGATTATTAGACAGAAAATATAAGGGAAAATGCTGTTGTTACCGTTTTCTTTATTCCTTAGGCTGATTTTATGTAGTTCTCCACGCTACGCCGCGTAAGTCTCTTTAATGTCACTGCTACAGCCTGTATGAAGTTGAACCTACCTACAGTAGTTAAGTCTCGGCGTCCGTGTATAGTATTTATCTCTCACACATACACCCCCCCCCTCCCCCATTACCAAACTGACTGTTCCTTGATATTCCAGGGTGTGTCCAATCAAGTGGTCCTATCCATCGCTTTAGTCAAGCTGAGTCAGAAACGTTTCTCAACAACTGGATTCAGAATCACTTCATTTGTTATTCGACTTATCCATGTAATCTTCAGCATTCTTGGCCTATTAGTAGGTGTCACTCTGATATCCATCGAATGAACCCTATCGAGGTGAAGATAGCTCCCCAAGACTCAGATGTAAAATGGGAAACCGTCGCACAATGGAAATGTTACAGTATTAATGGCAATAACAAATACGTCCAGGATGTTATTCTAAAAAAAAAAAAAAAAATCTGATGTGTGTGATTTCCTAAGGGACCAAACTGCTGAGGTTGTCTGTCACTGTCACTAGACTTACACACTATTTACACGAACTTAAACTAACTTATGCTAAGAACAGCACACACACCCATGCCCGAGGGAGGACTCGAACCTCCGGCGGGAGGGGCAGCGCAATCCATGGCATGGTGCCTCAAACGGCACGGCCACTCCGCGTGGCTGTGATTCTCACAAGAATCTGTAGCAGTCTGAGGTTATGCGGTTCTTCTAGCTACACAAATAAAAGAGTGATGGACAGTGACATAAATTTATTGTACTGTATTCACAAGTGTAAGCAAGAGCAAACAGTACAGGGTGATTCAAAAAGAATACCACAACTTTAAAAATGTGTATTTAATGAAAGAAACATAATATAACCTTCTGTTGTACATCATTACAAAGAGTATTTAAAAAGGTTTTTTTTTCACTCAAAAACAAGTTCAGAGATGTTCAATATGGCCCCCTCCAGACACTCGAGCAATATCAACCCGATACTCCAACTCGTTCCACACTCTCTGTAGCATATCAGGCGTAACAGTTTGGATAGCTGCTGTTATTTCTCGTTTCAAATCATCAATGGTGGCTGGGAGAGGTGGCCGAATCACCATATCCTTAACATACCCCCATAAGAAAAAATCGCAGGGGGTAAGATCAGGGCTTCTTGGAGGCCAGTGATGAAGTGCTCTGTCACGGGCTGACTGGCGGCCGATCCATCGCCTCGGGTAGTTGACGTTCAGGTAGTTACGGACAGATAAGTGCCAATGTGGTGGCGCTCCATCCTGCTGAAATACGAATTGCTGTGCTTCTTGTTCGAGCTGAGGGAACAGCCAATTCTCTAACATCTCCAGATACTGTAGTCCAGTTACAGTAGCACCTTCGAAGAAAAAGGGACCAAAAACTTTATTGGCTGAAATGGCACAGAAAACGTTCACCTTAGGCGAGTCACGTTCATACTGAGTTGTTTCCCGCGGATTCTCAGTGCCCCATATACAGACATTGTGACGGTTGACTTTCCCGTTAGTGTGGAAAGTTGCTTCATCACTAAACACAATCTTTGAAACGAAAGATTCATCTGTTTCCATTTGAGCAAGGATAAAATCACAGAAATCGATTCTTTTAATCTTATCAGCTGCTGACAGTGCTTGAACCAATTTCAGACGATAAGGTTTCATAACTAACCTTTTTCGTAGGACTCTCCATACAGTTGATTGTGGAATTTGCAGCTCTCTGCTAGCTCTGAGAGTCGATTTTCCTGGGCTGCGAAGAAATGCTTGCTGGATGCGTGCTACATTTGCATCACTCGTTCTCGGCCGTCCAGAACTTTTCCCTTTGCACAAACACCCATTCTCTGTAAACTGTTTATACCAACGTTTAATACACCACCTATCAGGAGGTTTAACACCATACTTCGTTCCAAATGCACGCTGAACAACTGTCGTCGATTCACCTCTGCCGTAATCAATAACACAAAAAGCTTTCTGTTGAGCGGTCGCCATCTTAGCATCAACTGACGCTGACGCCTAGTCAACAGCGCCTCAAGCGAACAAATGTACAACTAAATGAAACTTTATAGCTCCCTTAATTCGCCGACAGATAGTGCTTAGCTCTGCCTTTTGCCGTTGCAGAGTTTTAAATTCCTAAAGTTGTGGTATTCTTTTTGAATCACCCTGTATTTGATAATAGCATAGTACTGATTTCGCACAATCTGAGGTTAAAAAAAACTACAACATAAAATCTTTAAAGAGATTCAGTTATATGCGACTATAGTAACGACAAAATGGGAAGGTTTGGGTAAAGAAAAGTATCAGATCAATAATTCGTAATTCATCGAAAAAAAAAAGAGCAAATGAATGATTCCACTGAGGACTGACGGTTGCCTGATTCATTAGTGTGCCGTCAGTTTAGATTCTGACACAAGACGCCTGTAAGTTATAGAAACGTGCCTACATTCTGCTAACCATTCTTATCGCCCCCGCCCCTTCGTCCTTGCAGCAAGATCTTACCATATTTCCTCTCCGCTGCAATGTGGGCTGCATTGGACGTCTTGCCACGCACAGCTCCTGTCAGATTCTGGATGTGAGCCCCGTCTGAAGATTACAGTCTCAGAATGTGTCTCTGGTACTTGTCTGAATACCTCCTAGCCTCAAGTCCAAGTACCAAGTGCAGTGTCCGCAAAATGCTCTCTGCTCGCGGAACCCTCGCCAAGACACACTAATCTTCCAAGAAAAAGAAAGTTTGTCAATCGTTCTCCCAATGGGAAACCACTTAGCAAAGTTACGCTCTTTCCTCTTGCGCTCTTTTCTCCTTAACACGTTAGCCAATTGGTAATTTTTCAAATTGGCAAAGTCTTGACGATGTAGCAACAGTCTCGCAATCTTGTAAAACATTACTGGGCTAACGAATGTGCTTGATCTCCGCGGGAAACGGCAGCCGATCCCTCGATAATGCTCGTTTTCTTTGGCACTGTCCAATCGTCGTTCTTCCCGCTGCTTCTGGAGTACTCTGCTCGACAAAATTTGTAGCCTGGCGACAGACTGTCGGGACACCGGCTATTTACAGAGCACGGCCGACATTCCATTCTTGAACAGGAGTTTTACACTTTCACGACCCAAATCACATCTTATCTGCTTTTCCGGCCACCCTCACGCCATCTTTAGACCAGCGCCTGGTTTGCGGCCAGCAAGCACCATGTGAGACCATTCTAGCTATATAGGACGCCACGTGAAGAAATGCACAGGACCCACACTGTCGCAGCTTTCTCTTTGCTGCCTATCGCTAAGGTCCAGTCAGTGATGGCAGTCCAGTTTCTCCGAAAAGCCTCCGAGCGCGCCTTTGCAGCGCCGATGACGCAACAGCTTTGGCCTGGCGACGTCTGGCCTACGTAAGCTATAGCTCTCCGGGACATCGCCCAGCTCCACAGGATAGAGGGTCTTCATGTCTCAGGTTAAGCTGTCCCTGGGGGCAGCTCCCTGACCAGTGACTAGCAAGTTGTTTCTACATGGATGAGTCCCAAGATTCACCCAAATTCTCCATCCTAGTACTACACGCAAACTACAAATACTAAGAGTTAATCAGATTTACTTTGTAGAGGGATGGCTTGATCCCTGCAATCATCCTATTTTGACACCAAAGCTTTAATTAATAAAAAAAGACAAAAACCTGTCACATGATCGACACATACACTCCTGGAAATGGAAAAAAGAACACATTGACACCGGTGTGTCAGACCCACCATACTTGCTCCGGACACTGCGAGAGGGCTGTACAAGCAATGATCACACGCACGGCACAGCGGACACACCAGGAACCGCGGTGTTGGCCGTCGAATGGCGCTAGCTGCGCAGCATTTGTGCACCGCCGCCGTCAGTGTCAGCCAGTTTGCCGTGGCATACGGAGCTCCATCGCAGTCTTTAACACTGGTAGCATGCCGCGACAGCGTGGACGTGAACCGTATGTGCAGTTGACGGACTTTGAGCGAGGGCGTATAGTGGGCATGCGGGAGGCCGGGTTGACGTACCGCCGAATTTCTCAACACGTGGGGCGTGAGGTCTCCACAGTACATCGATGTTGTCGCCAGTGGTCGGCGGAAGGTGCACGTGCCCGTCGACCTGGGACCGGACCGCAGCGACGCACGGATGCACGCCAAGACCGTAGGATCCTACGCAGTGCCGTAGGGGACCGCACCGCCACTTCCCAGCAAATTAGGGACACTGTTGCTCCTGGGGTATCGGCGAGGACCATTCGCAACCGTCTCCATGAAGCTGGGCTACGGTCCCGCACACCGTTAGGCCGTCTTCCGCTCACGCCCCAACATCGTGCAGCCCGCCTCCAGTGGTGTCGCGACAGGCGTGAATGGAGGGATGAATGGAGACGTGTCGTCTTCAGCGATGAGAGTCGCTTCTGCCTTGGTGCCAATGATGGTCGTATGCGTGTTTGGCGCCGTGCAGGTGAGCGCCACAATCAGGACTGCATACGACCGAGGCACACAGGACCAACACCCGGCATCATGGTGTGGGGAGCGATCTCCTACACTGGCCGTACACCACTGGTGATCGTCGAGGGGACACTGAATAGTGCACGGTACATCCAAACCGTCATCGAACCCATCGTTCTACCATTCCTAGACCGGCAAGGGAACTTGCTGTTCCAACAGGACAATGCACGTCCGCATGTATCCCGTGCCACCCAACGTGCTCTAGAAGGTGTAAGTCAACTACCCTGGCCAGCAAGATCTCCGGATCTGTCCCCCATTGAGCATGTTTGGGACTGGATGAAGCGTCGTCTCACGCGGTCTGCACGTCCAGCACGAACGCTGGTCCAACTGAGGCGCCAGGTGGAAATGGCATGGCAGGCCGTTCCACAGGACTACATCCAGCATCTCTACGATCGTCTCCATGGGAGAATAGCAGCCTGCATTGCTGCGAAAGGTGGATATACACTGTACTAGTGCCGACATTGTGCACGCTCTGTTGCCTGTGTCTATGTGCCTGTGGTTCTGTCAGTGTGATCATGTGATGTATCTGACCCCAGGAATGTGTCAATAAAGTTTCCCCTTCCTGGGACAATGAATTCACGGTGTTCTTATTTCAATTTCCAGGAGTGTAGTTAATGACAACCAGAATGAAATTACACTCTCGCATCAGCCTGATGCGTGTAAAAGTCTGATGGTATTTCGCCTATTTCATATGTTTTACTGTCCGCCCCCGATAGCCGAATGGTCAGCGTGACTGATTGTCAATCCTCTAGGCCCGGGTTCGATTCCTGGCTGGGTCGGGGAATTTTCTCCACCCAGGGATTGGGTGTTGTGGTGTCCTCATCATCACCCTATCATCCTCATCGACTGCAGGTCGCCGAAGTGGCGTCAAATTGAAAGACCGGCACCCTGCGAACGGTCTGCCCGACGGGGGGCCCTAGCCATACGATAAAATAAAAAAAAAGGTATGTTTTGCACACAGGTGGAACAGATCTGTCACGTTATATTCCCCAAGGAGATGAGTAATTCTGCTGCTCGTGCCTTGTTTCGACTTAGGTATGTGTGGCGTTTACGCCACGTACCTGCCCACGTTTACTACATTTTTTTCTGTGTTTTAGTAGACGGCATAGTAAGATATTGTTACGGGAGGTTGGCGAGGAGGTAGTTAAGATAGAACGATGCGCCAGATGGCCATACAGCGTGAGAACGGACGGAAGAGCAAGAGTCGTATAGTACTGGAGCAGTGGGGATTCACCAATAACACTGGGCGCCAAAAAGCGAATCTTTTATTATATTTACTCTTTCCATGTTAGTATAGGCAACGGCCTTGCCGCAGTGGATACACCGGTTACCGTGAGATCACCGAAGTTAAGCGATGTTGGGCGTGGCCGGCACTTGGATGGGTGACCATCCAGCCGCCGTGCGCTGATGCCAGTTGAGGAGCTACTCGACCGAATAGTAGCGGCTTCGGTCAAGAATACCATCCTAACGACAGGGAGAGCGGTGTGCTGACCCAACGCCTCTCCTATCCGCATCCTCCTCGGAGGATGACACGGCGGTCGGATGGTTCTTGCAGGCCACTCGTGGCCTGAAGACGGAGTGCTTGCTTGTTAGTATACAGCTCAGCTCCAACCGTGCTGATGACGTTACTTGCACTGAGAACTGTTAATAATAATTTCAATTATTCAATTAATAGTGTAATGATAATTACAGATTTTAATTACTGTCAGCGCTTATTGATGGAAACGATGGACCAATCACAAGTGCGCCCTCATAGAACAGATGCCAAACAGCTAAGACAGTTCGCTAATAGTCTATGATCGGTTTCCGAGGTCCGCCCCCGGTAGCTGAGTGGTCAGCGCGACCGAATGTCAATCCTAAGGGCCCAGGTTCGATTCCCGGCTGGGTCGGAGATTTTCTCCGCTCAGGGAGTGGGTGTTGTGTTGTCCTAAACGTCATCATTTCATCCCCATCTACGCGCAAGTCGCCGAAGTGGCGTGAAATCGAAAGACTTGCACCCGGCGAACGGTCTACCCGACGGGAGGCCCTAGTCACACGACACTGTCGTTATCGGTTTCCGAGGAGGTAATACACGAATCCGTGTATGAAATCTGATCTTATGTAAAGACGCGCCAGTTTGTTGACAAACTACATCGGATGACGTACTTGTGCGATGTTGTTGTTAATTCGAGGTAGTGGACGATCGGTTTTCGAGGTGGGAACGCGCGGACTAGTGTGTAAAGTGCAACTGCACATAAAAACGGAATTAATTGTTAAAGGTGTCTCGGCAAACATATTTGTGCGATCTCGAGTTGATTCGAAAATCGTGTGAAGCATTTTGTTTACTCTTACGATGCTGGGGAACTAATGATTAACCTCCGGGAATCTTGTTATGAATATTAACGATAGACTGACTAGAAACTATTTTACTAATTTTGCGATTAATGGAGAAAAACAAAATTAGTCGTCATCCTAACATTTTACGAGTTTTGCTATGTTTAGTACTTAAACCTACCCACTTGGACACATTATTACGCACTGTTTATGACACAAGCGTTACAGATCACGACTGACGGAGAACAAACCATGTGGGTACAACGGCTACGGGACATCTGTAGAAGATGTGAGGTAATTAAGTTGCCTCTAGTTGTGCGTTTACTGTGAGATTACATTTTACCACCGACCCTATTATTTGTTATATCTTCCACTACTTTGTGAGGTTCTTTATGCAGTATTGCACCCCCATCGCGTCTTCATCCGTTTCCTCTTCCATTTCCACAAATCTATCTTCATGTTGCTCTCTCGCTTCCTTTTTTTTTTTTTTTTTTTTTGACTCGTCTTCTTGCTGAGGCCCGCCTGGAACTCGTCTTCACCGCCAGCGGTTCAGAGTAACACCCTGCGTTCTCAGTTGTTTGCTGGATGTATTCCAATCTCTACCTTCCCCTATAGTTTTCCTTCTAGGTCTGGAAGTTATTCCCTGATATTTTAACACATGTCCTGGTAACCTGTCCGTTCTTCGTGGCAGAATTTCCGGTGTGTCCCTTTCTTCGCCAGTTCTGTGGAGAAACTCCTCATTCCTTATATTACCAGTCCACCTGATTTTCAACATTCTTGTTGTGTATACAGAGTGGTCCAAAAAAATGATCCACTGTTTAAAAGTCCATAACTGGCAAACTAATTGACGGAGTTGTCTCATATTTGGTAGTGTAATACACTCCTGGAAATGGAAGAAAGAACACATTGACACCGGTGTGTCAGACCCACCATACTTGCTCCGGACACTGCGAGAGGGCTGTACAAGCAATGATCACACGCACGGCACAGCGGACACACCAGGACCCGCGGTATTGGCCGTCGAATGGCGCTAGCTGCGCAGCATTTGTGCACCGCCGCCGTCAGTGTCAGCCAGTTTGCCGTGGCATACGGAGCTCCATCGCAGTCTTTAACACTGGTAGCATGCCACGACAGCGTGGACGTGAACCGTATGTGCAGTTGACGGACTTTGAGCGAGGGCGTATAGTGGGCATGCGGGAGGCCGGGTGGACGTACCACCGAATTGCTCAACACGTGGGGCGTGAGGTCTCCACAGTACATCGATGTTGTCGCCAGTGGTCGGCGGAAGGTGCATGTGCCCGTCGACCTGGGACCGGACCGCAGCGACGCACGGATGCACGCCAAGACCGTAGGATCCTGCGCAGTGCCGTAGGGGACCGCACCGCCACTTCCCAGCAAATTAGGGACACTGTTGCTCCTGGGGTATCGGCGAGGACCATTCGCAACCGTCTCCATGAAGCTGGGCTACGGTCCCGCACACCGTTAGGCCGTCTTCCGCTCACGCCCCAACATCGTGCAGCCCGCCTCCAGTGGTGTCGCGACAGGCGTGAATGGAGGGACGAATGGAGACGTGTCGTCTTCAGCGATGAGAGTCGCTTCTGCCTTGGTGCCAATGATGGTCGTATGCGTGTTTGGCGCCGTGCAGGTGAGCGCCACAACAAGGACTGCATACGACCGAGGCACACAGGGCCAACACCCGGCATCATGGTGTGGGGAGCGATCTCCTACACTGGCCGTACACCACTGGTGATCGTCGAGGGGACACTGAATAGTGCACGGTACATCCAAACCGTCATCGAACCCATCGTTCTACCATTCCTAGACCGGCAAGGGAACTTGCTGTTCCAACAGGACAATGCACGTCCGCATGTATCCCGTGCCACCCAACGTGCTCTAGAAGGTGTAAGTCAACTACCCTGGCCAGCAAGATCTCCGGATCTGTCCCCCATTGAGCATGTTTGGGACTGGATGAAGCGTCGTCTCACGCGGTCTGCACGTCCAGCACGAACGCTGGTCCAACTGAGGCG
Source organism: Schistocerca nitens (assembly GCF_023898315.1). Lineage (NCBI taxonomy): Eukaryota > Metazoa > Arthropoda > Insecta > Orthoptera > Acrididae > Schistocerca > Schistocerca nitens. The sequence goes on along the minus strand of NC_064614.1, from coordinate 85,762,533 downwards.
CCAGGTGGAAATGGCATGGCAAGCCGTTCCACAGGACTACATCCAGCATCTCTACGATCGTCTCCATGGGAGAATAGCAGCCTGCATTGCTGCGAAAGGTGGATATACACTGTACTAGTGCCGACATTGTGCATGCTCTGTTGCCTGTGTCTATGTGCCTGTGGTTCTGTCAGTGTGCTCATGTGATGTATCTGACCCCAGGAATGTGTCAATAAAGTTTCCCCTTCCTGGGACAATGAATTCACGGTGTTCTTATTTCAATTTCCAGGAGTGTAGTTTGTAGTTCCGTCAATCGCCACACAAGCGTTGTATTGCGTTGTTTTGTTTTGTCAGATGACATCGCCAGATAGTCAGTGTTTTGTTCTTAGTTGCACCTAGTTACTCGAGTAAACATGGCCGGCGCAAGGCTTACATTCGATGAAAGGAAGTCAGTTTTGAAGTGGTATTTTAAGTAAGAAAACATTAATGAGGTTCAATGGCAATGGCGAAATGAGTATCAAACAGAGCCACCGACACGTTTAACGATTCGTCGCATTCGAGAGAAATTTGAAGCCGAAGGCTGTGTTAAAGATGTACACAAACAACGCTGTGGTTGATCTGTAACGGTAACAAGTCCAGCTAACTCCCATCGTGTGTTACAACAATGCACTCGCTCACCACAGAAGTCTGTGAGACAGTGTTCCCGTGAAACTGTAGTGAATCGCTCAAGTGTTCGGCGAATTTTGAAGACAGCAAAGTGGAAGTGCTACATCCCACGATTGCTACATGCAGTGAGCGAGGACGACCCAGATCGCAGAATGGAGTACTGCGAGTGGTTTACTAACTTGTTGCGCAACGATGAAGAGTTTGCAGAGATGACTGTGTGGTATGATGAGGCACAGTTCAAACTCAATGGTACAGTAAATCGCCACAGTTGCATCTACCGGGCCGCCGAAAATCCGAACGTCCATGTAGACAAAGCTGTGAATCTGCCAGGAGTAAATGTGTGGTGTGGGTTGTCTTACCGGGGCTTGATTGGGTCATTCTTTTTTGACGGCACATTTACCGGTGAGGTGTACCTTCAGAAGCTTGCGAGAGCCAGTGGACTGAGTCAAAGTAGTGTCATGCGCATACTGCCATAATGCGCATACTGCCATACGAGATTTGTATAGAGACGGAGGAGTTTACTTTCAACAAGATGGTGCCCCAGCCCACTACCAAAATCGTGTTAGGGCGTATCTCGACGAAAATCTTCCAAGGAAGATGGATAGGCCGTCAAATGGCTCTGAGCACTATGGGACTTAACATCTTTGGTCATCAGTCCCCTAGAACTTAGAACTACTGAAACGTAACTAACCTAAGGACATCACGTGGTCATCAGTCCCCTAGAACTTAGAACTACTGAAATCTAACTAACCTAAGGACATCACACACATCCATGCCCGAGGCAGGATTCGAACCTGCGACCGTAGCGGTCACGCGGTTCCCGACTGTAGCGCCTAGAACCGCACGGCCACACCGGCCGGCTCCACCACGTTCCCCAGACCTAACTCCTCTGGACTTTTACCTGTGGGGAACACTAAAGGACGTCGTTTATCGACAAAAGCCACGCCCATTGGATGAACTTCGAGAATCCATCGTACATTCATGTGCAAATATCCAACTGAAAACGTTGCAGTCGGTAGTTCGTGCTGCAGTTCGGCGGCATCGTTTGTGTGTGGATGTTAATGGTGACCATTTCGAACACCTGCAGTGATACCTTTAAGTTGGACTTTAAGCTACACTTTCACCAAAAATGAGACAACTCCGTCAATTAGCTTGCAAGTTATGTACTTTTAAACAGTGGATACATGTATTCCTTCTGTATACAGGGTGAGTCACCTAACGTTACCGCTGGATATATTTCGTAAACCACATCAAATACTGACGAACCGATTCCACAGACCGAACGTGTGGAGAGGGGCTAGTGTAATTGCTTAATACAAACCATACAAAAAAGCACGGAAGTATGTTTTTTAACACAAACCTACGTTTTTTTTAAATGGAACCACGTTATGTTTGCTAGCACATCTGAACATATAAACAAATACGTAATCAGTGCCGTTTGTTGCATTGTAAAATGTTAATTACATCCGGAGATATTGTAACCTAAAGTTGACGCTTGAAACCTCCGATGTTCAGTTGCGTGTTGTAACAAACAAGGGCCACGGTCGGCGAGCAGCATCTGCAGGGACATGTTTACGATGACGACCGTGTTTACGAGTGTGGCTGTAGTGCACTGTGGTGGTTTGGTCTAGCTGTCGCAGTGTCCGCATGTAGCGCTTGCTGCTATTGTTATTCTGCATTCGTCTCCGCACCCAGACCAACTGTAGTACACCGTGTTACCAGACGTCTGTGACAGTGTAGTGTTGTAGGAACTGTGACCATGGTGTATTCCAAGTCTGAAAAGGCGTAGATGATACTCATCTATGGCGAGTGTCGACGAAATGCAGCTGAAGCCTGCAGGGTGTATGCAGAACGGTACCCGGACGGAGAGCATCCAACGTGCCGCACATTGCAAAACATCTACCGGCAACTGTATGCAACAGGTATGGTCGTAGCACGCAAACGGGTCCGTAACAGGCCCGTCACAGGAAAAGCGGGTGCAGTTGGTGTGTTAGCTGCTGTTGCCATGAACCCACACATGAGTACACGGGACATTGCGAGAGCCGGTGGACTGAGTCAAAGTAGTGTCATGCGCATACTGCATCGTCACCGCTTTCACCCGTTTCATGTGTCGCTACATCAGCAATTACATGGTGATGACTTTTCTGTCAATGGGCATTAACAGAGAATGCGTTGCAGTTCTACCTGTTTACCGATGAAGCGGGTTTCACAAACCACGGGGCAGTGAATCTACGGAACAAGCATTACTGGTCCGTGGACAATCCTCGCTGGCTCGGACAGGCAGAGCGACAGCGACCGTGGACTGTAAATGTATGGTGCGGAATCATTGGCGACCACCTCATTGGCCCTCACTTCATTGCAGGGGCCCAAAGAGCTGCAACATACATCGCGTTTCTACAGAATGATCTGCCAACGTTGCTCGAAAATGTCCCACTTGAAATGCGTCGACGTATGTGGTATCAGCATGATGGCGCACCTGCACATCCCGCACTTAACACTAGGCTGACCCTTGACAGGATGTTCGACGGGCGTTTCATAGGACGTGGAGGACGCATAAATTGGCCAGCCCGTTCTCCTGATCTTACACCTCTGGACTTCTTTCTGTGGGGTACGTTAAAGGAGAATGTGTACCGTGATGTGCCTACAACCCCAGAGGATATGAAACAACGTATTGGGGCAGCCTGAGGCGGCATTACACCAGATGTACTGCGGCGTGTACTTCATTCATTACGCCAGAGATTGCAATTGTGTGCAGCAAATGATGGCCACCACATTGAACATCTATTGGCCTGACATGTCGGGACACACTCTATTCCACTCCGTAATTGAAAACGGAAACCACGTGTGTACGTGTACCTCAACCCTCATGGTAATGTACATGTGCGTCAGTGAAAAAGACCAATAAAAAGGTGTTAGCATGTGGACGTAATGTGCTGTTCCAGTCTCTTCTGTACCTAAGGTCCATCACCGTTCCCTTTGGATCCCTACGTAATTCGGTGCTCTCCGACACACACGATCGAACAGCGGAGGAGTGGTACTCAAGCGACAGCTTTAGGTTACAATATCTCCGGATGTAATTAACATTTTACAATGCAACAAACGGCACTGATTACGTATTTGTTTATATGTTCAGATGTGCTAACGAAACTAACGGGGTTCCATTTAAAAAAACGTAGGTTTGTGTTAAAAAACATACTCCCGTGCATTTTTTATGGCTTGTATTAACCAATTACACTAGCCCCTCTCCGCACGTTCGATCTGTGGAATTGATTCGTCAGTATTTGATGTGGTTTACGAAATATATCCAGCGGTAATGTTAGGTGACTCACCCTGTATTATTTCCTGTTTCAGTCGTCCCTTCTTTGCTTGGTAGTGGCTTCCCATTTGGTTCTTATATTAATATACGTTTCAATTCGCAGATACGTCTATCGGCTAAATAGTAGATGGATACTTTTTTTTTATTTTCCTTGTGACTCAGGACTTGCACACGGGAATACATCGCATCACAGATCGCGGTTTGTTGCTGTAAGATTTCGAGTATTGTGCCGGTACGAGTATTTTAGGCAGCGGCGTCCATTAACTCGTTAGCATAGACTTTGTGCAGAGTTATCGCACGTCGGCAGTGTAACTGGCAGTGTCTGCCGGGCAAGAGAACCGTGTTGCGGGCGGAACCGGCGCAAAGCAAACAAATCCGACGCGATTGGCGAGAAACCCGTCGCGCTGCGAACGTGGAGGCGGTGGCGGCGGCGGCAGTGGCGGCGGCGACGCCCGGCGCCGGGGGCGGCCGTCTAGCGCCGCGCCGCCTCTCTAAATATTGTTGTATCATTCGGCCGGCGCCCGCGCGCCCGCTGTTTGTCTATCGCGCCGTCCGAATTTGCGGCAATAATGAGAGGGGGCTGAAGCGCGGGGAATCACCCGCCCCAGCGTGCACTGCAGCGCCAACAGTTGGCAGGCCTGCGGTGCTCTCATGCTAGGAGCGAGCGGCGATAGACGACTGCTATGGGGGCAGTATCGGCGAGTCGCGGACGTGCTGGGGGATGGGGAGTAGCAGAGAGAGAGAGAGAGAGAGAGAGAGAGAGAGAGAGAGAGTGTGTGTGTGAGAGAGAGAAAAGAATGGAGGTAGGGAGAGAGGAAAGGGCGAAACTAGGGCGGAAAAAAAAATCGCGAGGAAAGTCCTGACGGGGGACGTGCAGTGCCAGGCTGGAAACATTTGCGCTAAAATAGTCTGCGAAGTTCTTTATTTATATTCCGCACAATGGAGTCGCTCGCAGATAAAAGAGCTATCTGCTACGCTTTTCCGGAGCCGCAGTGTAGAGCGCCGCCCTCCCGACGATTTCCATTTAAATTACTACATTCGAAATAAACGCTCCTTTCTGGCGACAACGGCGCCTGCGCTAGCTGCGGGATCAGACACTGCTGCTGACACTCACACACACGCAGCACGACGTGTTCGTGTTGCCGGTTTCTTTTTTTTTTGTTTTGTTTTAATAGAGTTCCGGACAGAGAGGGAGTATGACCATGCGTCTGCCATACTTTCACTTGGACTACCGAAGTGGTATCCCTAAACCCTTCAAAGCAAATGCCGAGTTGCGGCCGATATCCTTCACCTTCTTTCTCAAATCTGACCTTGTCCTCTATTTCTACTAACTACGTGAACTCTGATCTTCCTTGTTTCTTGGGTTGTTATCTTGTACACTAACTGATCAAAGTATATACAGTACTGGCCATTAAAATTGCTACACCACGAAGATGACGTGCTACAGACGCGAAATTTAACCGACAGGAAGAAGATGCTGTGATATGCAAATGATTAGCTTTTCAGAGAATTCACACAAGGTTGGCGTCGGTGGCGACACCTACAACGTTCTCTCATGAGGAAAGTTTCCAACCGATTTCTCATACACAAACAGCAGTTGACCGGCGTTGCCTGGTGAACACAAACAGCAGTTGACCGGCGCTTCCTGGTGAAACGTTGTCGTGATGCCTCGTGTAAGGAGGAGAAATGCGTACCATCACGTTTCCGACTTTGATAAAGGTCGGATTGTAGACTATCGCGATTGCGGTTTATCGTATCGCGACATTGTTGCTCGCGTTGGTCGAGATCCAATGACTGTTAGCAGAATATGGAATCGATGGGTTCAGGAGGGTAATACGGAACGCCGTGCTGGATCCCAACGATCAGTCGAGATGACAGGCACCTTATCCGCATGGCTGTAACGGATCGTGCAGCCACGTCTCGATCCCTGAGTCAACAGATGGGGACGTTTGCAAGACAACAACCATCTGCACGAACAGTTCGACGACGTTTGCAGCAGCATCGACTATCAGTTCGGAGACCATGGCTGCGGTTACCCTTGACGCTGCATCACAGACAGGAACGCCTGCGATGGCGTACTCAACGACGAACCTGGGTGCACGAGTGGGAAAACGTCATTTTTTCGCATGAATCCAGGTTCTGTTTAAAGCATCATGATGGTCGCATCCGTGTTTGGCGAGATGGCGGTGAACGCACATTGGAAGCGTCTATTCGTCATCGCCATACTGGCGTATCACCCAGCGTGATGGTATGGGGTGCCATTGGCTACACGTCTCGGTCACCTCTCGTTCGCACTGACGGCACTTTGAACAGTGGCCGTTACATTTCAGATGTGTTACGACCCGTGGCTCTACCCTTCATTCGATCCTTGCGAAACACTACATTTCAGCAGGATAATGCACGACAGCATGTTGGAGGTCCTGTACGGGCCTTTCGGGATACAGAAAATGTTTGACTGCTGCCCTGGCCAGCACATTCTCCAGACCTCTCACCAATTGAAAACGTCTGGTCAATGGTGTCACTACTCTTGATGAACTGTGGTATCGTGCTGAAGCTGCATGGGCAGCTGTACCTGTACACGCCATCCAAGCTCTGTTTGACTCAATGCCCAAGCGTATCAAGGCCGTTATTACGGCCAGAGGTGGTTGTTCTGGGTACTGATTTTTCAGGATCTATGCACGCAAATTGCGTGAAAATGTAATCACATGAATACCCGTTTATCATCTGGATTTCTTCTTGATGTAGCTATTTTAATGGCCAGTAGTGTATTAGTGGATGTTAATATGGGGTGTGTTCGCACTTCACCTTAAGACGACCTGATCTCCGCTGGAGACACTTTCAATAAGGACTCTGAATGTCTGTGAAGGAAAAGCAGCACGTTGTTACTCGTCAGTCGAAACTAGAGAAGATCTGGTTAGAAGTCGACGATCTAGCTCATTCCAAAGGCGTTCCATTGGGTTCAGGTCGGGGCTCTTGGCAGGCCAGTCGGCTTCAGGAATTGTCAACAAAGCGTTGCCTGACATACACGCTGCCTTATGACACGGGCCACTGTCATACTCATACCTCCGTTGTCTCTAAACTATTCTTCTGGTATAACAATGCTCTAAAAGTTGTTCACATCCTTTCCCAATTAGCATTTTAGAGCAATAAGGGGACCACACCTCAGCCACGAACAAAATCCTCTTACTGTACCATCATCTCCTCCGTACTTCACTGTCGGCGCTACACATGATGGCAGGTGACGTTCGCCAGGCATTCACCAAATCCAACCATTCCATCGGACTGCCACAGCATATAGCGTCATTCATCACTACAAGTCCCTCGTTTCCAGTCATCCACTGTCCAATGGCGTTCCCCTTTAGACCACCTCAAGCGCTGCCTACCACCGACTGCAGAAATGTATCCTATTCTTTTTAATTCACTACGTGCTGGCATTGTACTAGCTAGTCTGTTGCTAGCACTTTGAAATTCGAAAGTGATTTCTTCCGCGCATTTCATGCGATTTTTACAATCATCCTCCGCTCTGCTCGACACTCGTTTTCCGTCTGTACATGAAGTCTGCGTGGTCTCGGTTTAGCTCTGGTTGTTCCCTCGCGTTTCCACTTCGCAACCACGACACCAACAGTCGGCCTGCACAGCTTTAGAAGTGTTTAAATGCCACTGACAGAATTGTTACTCAGCTGACATCTAGTGACTCGTCGCTCGGAGTCAATGAGCTGCCCTGACAGTACCATTCGCTCATCTTCTGACAACACAATACTTCACGCCTCCTTTAATATTGTAAGTTCTCCTCTCGTGACATCAAGTGGTCAATTCCACATTATATACCGATGTCCGGACACTTCCGATTAGATAATATACCCTGAAGCACCAAAGAAACTGGTATAGGCATGCATATTCAAATACAGAGGTATGTAAACAGGCAGTATACGGCCCTGCGGTCGGAAACGCCCATATAAGACAACTGTCTGATGCAATTGTTGGATCGATTACTGCTGCTACAATGGCAGGTTATCTACATGTAAGTGAGTCTGAACGTGGTGTTACAGTCGGCGCGCGAGCGATGGGACACAGCATCTCCGAGGTAGCGATGAAGTCGAGATTTTCCCGTACGACCATTCCACGAGTGTACCGTGAATATAAGGAATCCGGTAAAACATCAACTCTCCGACATCGCTGCGGCCGGAAAAAGATCCTGCAAGAACGCGACAAACGATGACTCAAAATAATCCTTCAACGTGATAGAAGTGCAATACTTCCGCAGATTGCTTCAGATTTCAAACCTGGGCCATCAACAAGTGTCAGAGTTCAATTGTACCCTTGATGACTGCACGACACAAAGCCTTACGACTCGCCTGGGCCCTTCAACACCGACATTGGACTGTTGATGACTGAAAACACGTTGTCTGGTCGGAAGAGTCTCGTTTCAAATTTTACCGAGCGGATGGCGTGTGTATGGGCATGGAGACAGCATCATGAATCCATGGATCCTGCATGTCTGCAGTGGACTGTTCAAGCTGGTGGAGGCTCTGTAATGGTGTGGGGCGCGTGCAGCTGGAGTCGTATAGGACCCCTGATACGCCTAAATACGACTCTGACAGGTGACACGTGCGTAAGCGTCCTCTCTGATCACCTGGATCAATTCATGTCCATTGTGCATTCCGTAAAAAGTTTGGAAATTTGTGGTAAGGTATTATGGGACCAAACTACTTAGGTCATCGGTCCCTAAGTCTACACACTACTTAATCTAACTTAAACTAACTTACGCTATGGACAACACACACACCCATGCCCGAGGAGGACTCGAGCCTCCGACGGGGAAAGCCGCACAGACCGTTACTAGGCGCCCTGACCGCGCGGCTACCCCGCGCGGCCTGTGCATTCCGAATGTTTTCACAAGGCTGCAGACATTGCGGCAGATCCAGAATTTCTACAGAGTGGCTCCAGGAACACCCTTCTGAGGTTGAACACTCCTGCTGGCCACCAAACGCTCGCCGGCCGCGGTGGTCTAGCGGTTCTGGCGCTGCAGTCCGGAACCGCGGGACTGCTACGGTCGCAGGTTCGAATCCTGCCTCGGGCATGGGTGTGTGTGATGTCCTTAGGTTAGTTAGATTTAAGTAGTTCTAAGTTCTAGGGGACTTATGACCTAAGATGTTGAGTCCCATAGTGCTCAGAGCCATTTGAACCAAACTCCCGAAACACGAAAATTACTGAGCATGTCTGGGACGCCTTGCAACGTGCTGTTCAGATGAGCTCTCCACCCCCTCGTACTCTTACAGATTTATGGACAGCCCTGCAGGATTCATGGTGTCAATTTCCTCCAGCACTACTTCAGACATTAGTCGAGTCTATGCCACGTCATGTTGTGTGCTCGCTGGACCCCAACATGAGATTAGGCAGGTGCACCAATTTCTTTGGCTCTTCGGTGTACGTTTCTCATAATAATGGTTCAAATGGCTCTAAGCACTATGGGACTTAACTTGTGAGGACATCAGTCCCCTAGCACTTAGAACTACTTAAACCTAACTGACCTAAGGACCTCACACACATCCATGCCCGAGGCAGGATTCGAGCCTGCGACCGTAGCGGTCGCGCGGTTCCAGATTGAAGGGCCTAGAAACGCATGGCCACACAGGCCGGCTTGTCATAATACTGAAGTACATTGCGTTCGTCTGTACCGAATGCTCACAACTGATTAATTCGGGGAGAGTGAGATTTGCTGACTTCATCCGATGTGCTCTACGTAACTCAAAAGGTCCATTACTTTCGTAATTCCAGCAGCGAATGCTCGCAACTGACTAACATGGCGACGATGACAAATGGAGGGATCGGCTGACCTTTGTGAAATGGAAAGACGGCAAGTCTATTTGGGATGCTAGAATGAAGAACTGAAATTTGACAGGCGTGGAAAAACTGAGAAATGGTCAAATAATGTGGTGATATTCAAGGTTATGAGGACGATATTTTTGGTAACTGTGTCTGACAGATTACTGCGATACCTGTTCCGAAATATTTCAGTAGGTGTAGCTCTTTTGCTTTCATTAGAAACAATCACACACTGAGATCTTTTAGCGCACGTATAAATGGAGAACGTGATATGTTCTATTGTAGCCCTGACTTAACAGCGATACAATGTTCGCAAGGCTGCGGACAATTTTTGCGTCAGTTTAGCGGAAATAATTCCATTGTAAATAAAAATAAGAGAAATAAGAGTCATGGAGGTAATCTTACGTCCCACGAGACTATATGTCAAGATTTATCCATGGAAAAAGAAAGCTAACTCAGTTTTTCGCTTGCGCTATGTATCCGTAGCGCTAATGATAGTTTACTATCTCACGGAATGTTCCTACAGTATTTTTTTCGTCACTACACACGTTTATTAAGCAATCGCACAGTGGGCAGTCGGTCGGCCTTTGTGGTCTAGCGGTTCTAGGCGCTCAGTCCGGAACCGCGCGACTGCTACGGTCGCAGGTTCGAATCCTGCCTCGGGCATGGATGTGTGTGATGTCCTTAGGTTAGTTAGGTTTAACTAGTTCTAAGTTCTAGGGGACTAATGACCTCAGAAGTTGAGTCCCATAGTGCTCAGAGCCAGCCAGTGGGCAGTCGGAGAGTACCCCGCTTGTATAATTTTGAGCTGTCGGAGAACAAAATATATAATACTGAAGTTTCAATAAACATGCAACAATGTAACAAAGTGTAGAGAAATTACTGCGAAATTATTGACCTAGATGGCACCTCTAAGTGAAAATCGGGATAAGGAAACATTGTAAACAAAATGATCTCGTGCCAGTCATCAAACAAATGAATAGATTTAGGTCATACATAAAATAAAAATAGAATAACTGCGTCATTTTCATTAACATAAAACCGCAAGAGGGAAGTGAATAGGATATGTACTTTAGGAACTTCATAACCAATATCCGCATTAAACAAATAAATAAAAGTAAAGTTTGGGACCTTAACATGCAAAACTGTGAAACATCAAGATGTCGGTTGCAAGTATTGCAGATTCATTCGTTCAACCTCTGAACATTGTTGATTTCCGGTAAGTCGTTTTTCATTGCGGTTCCACTCCCAGCTCCGCCTCTTTTTCAGTGTTTCTGTCACTTTCTACGGTTATTATAGCTACCATTATCAAGACCACTGTTGTTGAGTTTTTTTAGTTTTCTTTCGTGGGCCGCGGTACGCAAAAAAAGTACCAGGGAGTCGAGGCACAGGAAAATTCATCCGCCGTCCATTCGCTCGTCAGCGTAATTCTTCCCTGCTGCAGATTAGGGAAGAAAATCCTTCAAGGCGCTTTGCATGAAAATCGCGAGGAATTAACGTAATGGACTAAGCAGAATGTAAGAACAGCAGAATATACCTCTCGTCTGCGGTGATATATATTTTACGAATACTGCTTGCAGCTTTTCGTGGGAACGGATAAGCAGGTAAGTGGGATACATGAGATATTTAAGGTCTGCGTTCCCTTTGACGTCTACTCGTGCTGGTGTCTACCAGCTTATAAAACGGCTGACGAGGACGCAATGCAGAATGCAGGAAAGGAAAGATATTCGAACAGCTAACGCCGTTAAGCTTCTTACAGATAAGCTAAAATTTTCATGATGTTGCTGAAGGTGTAATTTCTTTAGAAAGCCACCTTCCAGCATATATAGATTGCTCGATTTTACCCATTTTAACACGTTTTTATTAAGTCGCTTTCTTGTCTGTCCGTCTGTGCCGTATAAATTCTACAACTGATATTAACGTGACTTAGTTTGAGACTTAAAATTTTAAGCATAGTTCGGAACAGGATGACAATAGAGTGGAGCTAGAACCATCTACCTGCAATAGGAGAGGCGTGGTGGGGGGTGGGGTGGGGGCTGAAAACAAGGTGACAAAGAGGTGTAACTAGGAGCACGCAATTAATTGCAATCGTCGTATCTCTTACTAAGTTTCGATGATGTGTCTTTATTTACAAAGGTGCCTTGCAGGACACATTAGAGCTCATTAGCAACAAGTTTGAGGAGGACGTAGTAGCATTATTTAAACACGTGCTTATTTCAACACACTCTTCATTTCATGACCAATGTTTTGAACAAGTTGACGGTATCGCCATGGGAAGCCCTCAGCCGGTCGGTGTTTCCGAGAGGTACTAGGCGCTTCAGCCTGGAACCGCGCGACAGCAGCGCGGTTCCGGACTGAAGGGCCTAGAAGCGCTCGGACACAGCTGCCGGCTTCATAAAGAGACGTTTTCCGTGGAGGGTTGTAGTGTTCTCGAAATGACAGCCTTTAAATTTCCGTGGTGTGTAGATCACTGTTTATATAGGACAAATAAACCCACAGCGTATCGCCATCCGAAAGGTATTGAACCGCAATCTGGATAAGATATGCAAACATAGGTGCGGTATCGCGCCTGTGCTGTAAAATATTCAGGTCGTTACTGGAAGTGGCATATTTCCAGCGCTTTAGGGATGTATTAAAAACGTACGCTCGCCATTTGTCACGGGGAATCCAGCATGTGGGATGCGGGATGGGGGGATCCGCACGTATGCACGCAGGACTCGGGACGCGGGGAGGCGGCGTTTATTTCCGGGTTGCCGACTGCTCATCTAAATGTAAATGGCGCAGGTGGTGTGGAGCGGGCGGCGGTGGCGGCGGAGGCGGCGGTGGCCGGCAACTGCGTGGTCGTAGCCGCGGGTGCTTAATAATTAGCGCGGGACACAGGAAGCTGCCCTGTGGAACACCGGCCCGCCGGCCGCCGCGGCTGTTTGCCGGGTAGCGTCGCTACTGTGGGCAGGTATCTGAAGCAGACGTTTATGAAAATTGCAACAACCGGGAACAATGTTCAAAGCGAATAGTACCACCAATAAGTGATTAACACTCTACATCTACATCTACATTTATACTCCGCAAGCCACCCAGCGGTGTGTGGCGGAGGGAACTTTACGTGCCACTGTCATTACTTCCCTTTCCTGTTCCACTCGCGTATGGTTCGCGGGAAGAACGACTGCCGGAAAGCCTCCGTGCGCGCTCGAATCTCTCTAATTTTACATTCGTGATCTCCTCGGGAGGTATAAGTAGGGGGAAGCAATATATTCGATACCTCATCCAGAAACGCACCCTCTCGAAACCTGGACACCAAGCCACACCGTGACGCAAAGCGCCTCTCTTGCAGAGTTCGCCACTTGAGCTTGCTAAACATCTCCGCAACGCTATCACGCATACCAAATAACACTGTGACGAAATACATCGCTCTTCTTTGGATCTTCTCTATCTCCTCTGTCAACCCGACCTGGTACAGATCCCACACTGATGAGCAATACTCAAGTAAAGGCCGAACGAGTGTTTTGTAAGCCACCTCCTTTGTTGATGGACTACAGTTTCTAAGGACTCTCCCAATGAAACTCAACCTGGCACCCGCCTTACCAACAATTAATTTTATATGATCATTCCACTTCAAATCGTTCCGTACACATACTCCCAGATATTTTACAGAAGTAACTGCTACCAGTATTTGTACCGCTATCATATAATCATACAGTAAAGAATCCTTCTTTCTATGTATTCGCAATAGACCAAGTGCCTATCCGCTGCAGATCTTCCTGCATTTCGCTGCAATTTTCTAATGCTGCAACTTCTCTGTATACTACAGCATCATCCGCGAAAAGCCGCATGGAACTTCCGATACTATCTACTAAATCATTTATATATATTGTGAAAAGCAATGGTCCCATAACACTCCCCTGTGGTACGCCGGAGGTTACTTTAACGTCTGTAGACGTCTCTCCATTGAGAACAACATGCTGTGTTATGTTTGCTAAAAACTCTTCAATCCAGCCACACAGCTGGTCTGATATTCCGTAGGCTCTTACTTTGTTTATCAGGCGACAGTGCGGAACTGTATCGAACGCCTTCCGGAAATCAAGGAAAATGGCATTTACCTGGGAGTCTGTATCTAATATTTTCTGGGTCTCATGAACAAATAAAGCGAGTTGGGTCTCACACGATCGCTGTTTCCGGAGTCCATGTTGATTCCTACAGAGTAGGTTCCGAGTTTCCAGTAATGACATGATACGCGAGCAAAAGACATGTTCTAAAATTCTACATCAGATCGATGTCAGAGATATAGGCCTATAGGTTTGCGCATCTGCTCGACGACCCTTCTTGAAAACTGGAACTACCTGTGCTCTTTTCCAATCATTTGGAACCTTCCGTTCCTCTAGAGACTTGTGGTACACGGCTGTTAGAAGGGGGGCAAGTTCTTTCGCGTACGCTGTGTAGAATCGAATTGGTATCCCCTCAGGTCCAGTGGACTTTCCTCTGTTGAGTGATTTCAGTTGCGTTTCTATTCCCTGGACACTTATTTCGATGTCAGCAATTTTTTCGTTCGTGCGAGGATTTAGAGAAGGAACTGCAGTGCGGTCTTCCTCTGTGAAACAGATTTGGAAAAAGGTGTTTAGTATTTCAGCTTTACGCGTGTTATCCTCTGATACAATGCCATCATCATCCCAGAGTGGCTGGATATGCTGTTTTGATCCACTTACTGATTTAACGTAAGACCAGAACTTCCTAGGATTTTCTGTCAAGTTGGTACATAGAATTTTACTTTCGAATTCACTGAACGCTTCACGCATAGCCCTCCTTATGCTAACTTGGCATCGTTTAGCTTCTGTTTGTCTGAGAGGTTTTGGCTGCGTTTAAACTTGCAATGACATTGCTTTCGCAATAGTTTCCTAACTTTGTTGTTGAACCACGGTGGGTTTTTCCCGTCCCTCACAGTTTTACTCGGCACGTACCTGTCTAAAACGCATTTTACGATTGCCTTGAACTTTTTCCATAAACACTCAACATTGTCAGTGTCGGAACAGAAATATTCGTTTTGATCTGTTAGGTAGTCTGAAATCTGCCTCCTATTACTCTTGCTAAACAGATAAACCTTCCTCCCTTTTTTTATATTCCTATTTACTTCCATATTCAGGGATGCTGCAACGGCCTTGTGATCACTGATAGCCTGTTCTGCGCTTACAGAGTCGAAAAGTTCTTTCACAAAGTCGAGTAGTGCCCTAATCTTGGAAGGTGAACGGAGCACACTCTTAATGCTAAAACTCCTTAAAGTTCTTCCAATCTTGAACGATATGCCTCAGCATATGGAATAAAGGCCACCGATCTACGATCCTCTTTATGCACCTCCGGTGATGGAACAACCTCCAAAGCCCGACAAGTCTGCTTCTCAGAGTATCCATTTTCTTAAAAAACCATCAAAAGCGCAAGTGCTTGAGTTAAACCGACAGCGTCGGATATGGCATATACCCTGCGTACCAGAGTTCTAAGGGCGCCACTGCGTTGGTATGGTGGATGACAACTCTTTGCATGCAGATACCGATCTGTGTGCGTCGGCTTTCGGTGAACACTATGTCCCAGAGAACCATCTGGCTTTCTGTAGACCATAACGTCCAAGAACTGAAGCATCCCAGCATGTGGCACTGAGGACTTCGACTTTGTAATCAACGTGCATCTTGAGATATATGGATGATGCCTTCTTTTTATGGCCATATGGACGTTCTGGTACCGCGCGCCGCGGAATTTGAATCCGCGTCAGACGTCTTGGACGTCGAAGACCCCTAAAGGTCTCAGCACCATCGCGCCGTAAGTGTGGCGGCGCGCGCCTCCTGGCCCGCTTTTAGAGTGAGGGCGCCACAGTGGAACACGTGGTTGCAGCGGCCAATAGCGGCGCCCCCGATAGAGTACTTAAGCCCCTGACTCTCGCTCAGCCAGCACTCCTCTCCCTCCAGCTTAACTCCCGTCGCTCCGCCATTTTTGTCTCCCTTGACCTCGAAACGGCCTACGACCGTGTCTGGCATCCCGGTCTCCTGTTTAAACTCCAAACCTACGCCCTTCCTATCAACTACATCCGTCTGGTGGCCTCCTTCCTTTCCCACCGCCCCTCCTATGTTACTATCCATAATGCCAATTCCCACCTTCTACCCCTCTGCGAGTGTGCCCCAGGGCTCTGTCCTCTCCCCTCTCCTCCACCTCCTGTACACGGCAGATATGCCCCAACCCCCCCCCCCCACCTCCAGTACACGTCTTGCAATATGCTGATGACACCGCATTCCTCGCCCTCGCTCCTACCCTCCAACGGTCCCAACACCTTCTCCAGAATCACCTTGACCTTTTTGGCTCCTGAAAATCAATCCTTCCGAGACCCAGGCAATCATCGTAGGTCGTACCACTCGCTCCTCCCGGCTCCTGGACTTCTCCCTTACTGTCTGCGCCCGTCCTGTCCGCCTCACCCCACCCTCACCTACCTTGGCCTCACCATTGACCGTCACCTCACCTGGATCCCTCATCTCCGCTCCATCCAATCCAAAGCCCACAACCGCCTCCGACTCCTCACTCTGGCCGGACATGGGGGTTGCACTCCTCTACCATCCTCCACACCTACAAATCCTTAATCCGTCCCATCCTCTGTTATGCCAGTCCTGCCTGGATATCTGCCCCCCCCCAAATTCTATAAGTCCCTCCAGATCCTTGAGCGTCATGCACTCCGCCTCGCCTTCCGTATACGCCTCCCGTCCCCCACGCGGATCCTCTATGATCTCATTCCTTTCCCCCATCTGCTCCTCTTCCTCGAACATATCCGCATCCTCTACACCTCCCGCCGCCTTGAACCCCTTCACCCCCTGGTTGCTCCTCTCCCTGCCACGTCTTCACTGTTGTATCCCCCCTACCCTCCATCTCTACACCCTACATCTCCTTTCCCAAGGTGGCTTCCATCAACTCCCCCTCCCAGATGGTGCCCTCTCTCCCTCCATTTATCCCTCCTATCAACTCTGATCCTCACTCCCCTCCTTTCCTCCGTCCTTTCCCTGGGCTCCCTCTTCCTCCCCCCTTCCATCCTGTGTGTACTCCCCGCCTACCCTCTCCCTTTCTCTCCTCCCCCCAAGTCCTTTTGTACTCCCCTCCTCTGCCTTCCCCACTCCCTGGCACGTCTGCTCAGCACCCCCCACCCCTCTTATTGATCCTCATCTTCCATTGGCTCCTTTCCCTCCTCCCCCTTAACTTTTCCTCTCCTTCCCCCCTTTTTTTCCCGTCATCTGACCAGTTTCCCCCCACCTGCTCTCGGGTGTGGTATGTCATATTTGTGCCAACTTTTTAGTGCAGTGTTTAAGTGACTGTTCAGTGTTGTGCGTCTTTCCACAGTGTTGCGAACAGAAATCATGCTGTCGCTGGGTGTGCATTTTATATCTTTTTCGAACAGAACCCAGACTGTCGCTGTGTTTTTTAACTGTCTGTCTATTATTTTTCTGCTTCCTGTGTATTTTATTAGCATCATCAACCCTGTGTTTTATGTTTTAAACTCCAGAATTTTCTGCCATTTTACCTTTAAGTCACCGATTTTATCGCCAACTGTTATTATTTTTTATTATCTTCATCTTTTTACAACAAATTCTGTAGGCTGAAGAGCGGCATCATAATCTGCTGCCAGCCCGCCCTCTTTAGGGGGAATCGAAACTCAATAAAGGGGAAAAAAAAAACTCAGCCAGCGAGTCGAATCGTTGCTGGAGTCTGGACACATAGCCTCGACAACAGACAGCGTGTTTATTGTTCTTTGTTTCATTACTACTGGACGTCGTGGATTCGTCTGGTTGTCTGTGTCACTCCGTTGCTTCTTGCGTGTTGTCGCCGTAAGGTCTCTCTCTCCATCGTCCGTCGTTGTTTCGTGTCCGTCCTTTCCTTTCGTTTGCTTGTTCGCTGGCCGCTCTCCGTTAGGTCCCGCCGCGCTTTCTCGGCCACCCCACGACCGTTCCGGTCGCGGTCACACCAGGTTACAACAGACGTGATGCTTTCAACAGATTTTTGGACCAAATTACCATGGAGGTTGAAAGTGATTGGCTGCTTAAAAATTCGCTATCCAGAGAGGCAAACCACACTTGTAAGACGCAAGGAACGAACAACGGTGTCAATACGAAAGGCCTGATCGATATAGTGCTACGTGTGGCACAGCTGGTGTTGGCCGGTTGCGTGATTTGGGAGAGGGGACCAAACAGCGAGGTCATCGGTCCCATTGGGTTACGGAAGGGTGGGGAAGGAAGTCGACCGTGCCCTTTCAAAGGAACCATTTGCCTGAAGCGATTTAGGGAAACCACGGAAAACTAAATCACGATGGCCAAACGCGGATTTGAATAGTCGTCCTCACGAATGCGAGTCCGGTGTGTCACTGCGCCACCTCGCTCGGTACACCTGGTGCTGCAATGTCAATGGCTCGTTCTGTATACTTAGAAGTAGACGTTACTTTATTTTTGCGAGTTTTTCCTTTATTTGCGTAATCAAGTGTAGTAGAAAGAATCTGGAAGTTAGAGAAACTACTATAAAGTTTTAGGTGAAGCTTTACGTGGAAAGGCAGGGAGGGTAAGGAGGTCAGCCCGCGAGAGAGCGCCCTGCCTGACGCAAATACTGGCAGCGTTGGGTTTGCGACCATCCGTCACGGCTGCCGGCGTTTGATGACTGCGTGGCAGCCGGCGGCTGAATGTCGCCTAATTTGGCTAATTGCTGCCGCCCTCACAGGCCGGGGGGTCTGCGCAGGCGTCCTGACAGCTCGAGTCGCCTGGCGCGCGCTCTGGCGTCCGTTTGTGCCGCTGAAAGCCCGCCAGCAGGCGGCGCGGAAGTCCCTCCGGATCGCTTTATCAGATGTATACAGGCACCTCTCTGGAACCAGCGGGGTTGCGTCGACGTAGAGGTTCACTGCCAGTGATATGTGGCGCGTTTCAGTCTCAGCTCTCCATCTCGCGGCTATTTAGACCGAGGCGCCTTTTGTTTTTGTTTGCTATATCTTCGCGTTCTGCCAAGAGAAAGGCAGTTGGAAATGTTTCGACTGAAAACACTAACATGGAGGTGGAACAGTAGGGTGCTCATTTGGTTGAGAAGGGAGTGGGACAGGGTTGTAGCCTATCCCCGATGTTATTCAATCTGTACATTGAACAGGCAGTAAAAGAAACCAAAGAACAATTTGGAGTAGGAATTAAAGTTTGGGGAAAAGAAATAAAAACTTCGAGGTTTGTCGATGACATTGTAGCTCTGTCAGAGACAGCAAAGGACTTGAAAGAACAGTTGAACGGAATGAACATAATCTTGAAAGGAGGTTATAAGATTAACATCAACAAAAACAAGACAACGATAAAGAAAAGTAGTCGAATCAAATCACTTGATGCTGCGGGAATTACGTTAGCAAACGAAACACTTATAGTAATGTTTGACTTTTGCTATTTGGGTAGCAAAATAACTGATAATGGCCGAAGTAGAGAGGCTATAAAATGTAGGCCGGCAATGGCAAGAAAAGCATTTCTGAAGAAGAGAAATTTCTTAACATCGAGTAAGGATTTAAGTGTCATGTAGTCTTTTCTGAATCGAATATAGATTTAAGTATTAAAAAGTATTTTTCTCAAAGCATTTGTCTGGAGTGACGCCATGAGTGGAAGTGAAACATGGACAATAAACAGTTTGGATAAAAGGAGAATAGGAGGTTTCGAAATGCGGTGCTACAGATGAACGCTAAAGATTAGATACATAGATTACGTAACTAATGAGGAGGTGCTGAATAGAATTGGAGAGACAAAAAATTTATGGCACAACTTGACAAAAAGAAGGGGTCGGCAGAGAGGACACATTCTGAGACATCAAGGGATAACCAGTTTAGTATTGGAAGGAAGTGTCTGTGTGGGGGCAGGGGGTGGGGTGAATAAAATTCGTAGATTGAGACCAAGAAATGAGTACAGTAAACAGATTCAGAAAGATGTTCGTTGCAATAGTTAATCAGAGAGGAAGAGGCTCGCACAGGATAGAGTAGCATGGAGAGCCGCATCACACCAGTCTTTGGACTGAAGACAACAACAACAACAAGAACAACCAAGCAAGGCTACAAAAGACATGGAAGATTAGTTGAGCGGAATATGCAGTTTCTTAAAGTGAGATTTCGGAATGTGATTGAATTAGATCAGTGGAGGCTGAGAGTATTAGATGAGGAATTGAGAAGTTAAATGTAGTCTGACAATACGAAGAAAAAGGGAAATTTATTAACATCGAATATAAAGCAATTGTTTTCTGAAAGTATATGTCTGGAATATACGGAACTGAAATGTGAACGATAAGTGGTCGACACATCAACAGAAGCTTTTCTGATAAGATTAGATGGGTAGATCGAATTAGAGAGAAACGAAATTTATGTCTCGACTTTAAGAAAAGATGGTGACAGTTGACTGGAGGCATCATGCGGATGGATGAATCGTCAGTTTCGTAATAGAGGGAAGTGTAGGGTGTTGAAATTGTAGAGAGAGACCGGAGGCTTGCCGGCAGAAGTAGGTCGCAGCAGTTCTACAGAGGTAAAGAGGCTTCCACAGGACAAGTCCAGTGAGGAGAACTGCACAAAAATAGTATTTACTTATTTACTGATTTAGTGTATGGCATTAAATGCAAATGGGGGTACAGACATAATAAGCAGAAACTGCACAAAAGTGAAAAATAATTAACAATTTCGCCGGCCGGGGTGGCCGAGCGGTTCTAGGCGCTACAGTCTGGAACCGCGCGACTGTTACGGTCGTAGGTTCGAATCCTGCCTCGGGTGTGGATGTGTGTGATGTCCTTAGGTTAGTTAGGTTTAAGTAGTTCTAAGTTCTAGGGGACTGGTGACCAAAGCAGTTAAGTCCCATAGTGCTCAGAGTCATTTGAACCATTTTTGAACTAACAATTTCCACAAACAATATAAACATGAGAGAACTTATATGTCAGCGTCAAGAGGTTCAACCCGTTCTACCGCCGATACAGATTCCTCCAGGAAGTCAGTCCAGTTTCCCTAATACGAGAGCCAATGACACACTTTTTGAGTATGCTGGATGGAAATTCCCGTTGCGCCACACTCGCAATCTGAAAGTGTTATTTTGCTTGTGTCGTGAATCTGTGCTCTTACCATGCTCAGTACGCACAGAGTTTAACGCTGTCAAGTGTCTTCTGTTGAATTTAGTTTCCAGAATATTGAAACTGTAGCTCTGAAACCGATTTTATAGCGGTTTGTTTGTGTTTTGATCCCACTCTCTCGTTGTAGTAGTTGTAGGCCAGGATTTTCAAAGTAAACCAGCTTTCCTACTTAAGACCACAACAACAACAACCGGTTGGGGTCGCGAGGTTTTGACACCGGAGTTTCGTGGACAGCGTCTTTCCAGCTGAGTCATTCGAAGACGGTTCACAAACAGCTTGAAAGCTTCTACTTCCTTCTAAGTTCTTCCCATAATACCCAAAATCCAGAAACGATATACCGCTATGCTAAGGCATTACCAAAACGTTGAGGAGTGGAAATGGAGGGAGGGAGGGGGGTAAGTGTAACTACTGCTCGTCCCCACACTGTGACGTAGTATGCAGAATCAAGTACTACTTACGAGAGCAGAGTCGCCAACGGGAACTAGCGCTTCTCACATTCACATCAGTTTTCCAGATGCTCAGTGTGTGATGCTGGCGGCAGGTCACAGGTTCTTTGGCAGTCATCAATATGAAGTGCTTGATCACGCTGATCAATAAAGAAAATTTTCCCGCTTGTTTCACCTTGTGAAATCGCTCCATAAAATATTAATTTGTCATAACCTCTCTTGGGAGAGCCAGTCATGACAAAAGTCTACCATCTGGTGAGCAAGATGTATGAGACAGGCGAAATACCCACAGACTTCAAGAAGAATATAGTAATTCCAATCCCAAAGAAAGCAGGTGTTGACAGATGTGAAAATTACCGAACTATCAGTTTAATAAGTCACAGCTGCAAAATACTAACGCGAATTCTTTACAGACGAATGGAAAAACTGGTAGAAGCGGACCTCGGGGAAGATCAGTTTGGATTCCGTAGAAATGTTGGAACACGTGAGGCAATACTAACCTTACGACTTATCTTAGAAGAAACATTAAGAAAAGGCAAACCTACGTTTCTAGCATTTGTAGACTTAGAGAAAGCTTTTGACAACGTTAACTGCAATACTCTCTTTCAAATTCTGAAGGTGGCAGGGGTAAAATACAGGGAGCGAAAGGCTATTTACAATTTGTACAGAAACCAGATGGCAGTTATAAGAGTCGAAGGGCATGAAAGGGAAGCAGTGGTTGGGAAAGGAGTGAGACAGGGTTGTAGCCTCTCCCCGATGTTATTCAATCTGTATATTGAGCAAGCAGTAAAGGAAACAAAAGAAAAATTCGGAGTAGGTATTAAAATTCATGGAGAAGAAGTAAAAACTTTGAGGTTCGCCGATGACATTGTAATTCTGTCAGAGACAGCAAAGGACTTGGAAGAGCAGTTGAACGGAATGGACAGTGTCTTGAAAGGAGGATATAAGATGAACATCAACAAAAGCAAAAAGAGGTTAATGGAATGTAGTCAAATTAAATCGGGTGATGCTGAGGGGATTAGATTAGGAAATGAGACACTTAAAGTAGTAAAGGAGTTTTGCTATTTAGGGAGTAAAATAACTGATGATGGTCGAAGTAGAGAGGATATAAAATGTAGACTGGCAATGACAAGGAAATCGTTTCTGAAGAAGAGAAATTTGTTGACATCGAGTATAGATTTAAGTGTCAGGAAGTCGTTTCTGAAAGTATTTTTATGGAGTGTAGCCATGTATGGAAGTGAAACATGGACGATAACCAGTTTGGACAAGAAGAGAATAGAAGCTTTCGAAATGTGATGCTACAGAAGAATGCTGAAGATAAGGTGGGTAGATCACGTAACTAATGAGGAAGTATTGAATAGGATTGGGGAGAAGAGAAGTTTGTGGCACAACTTGACCATAAGAAGTGATTGGTTGGTAGGACATGTTCTGAGGCTTCAAGGGATCACCAGTTTAGTATTGGAGGGCAGCGTGGAGGGTAAAAATCGTAGGGGGAGACCAAGAGATGAATACACTAAGCAGATTCAGAAGGATGTCGGTTGCAATAGGTACTGGGAGATGAAGAAGCTTGCACAGGATAGAGTAACATGGAGAGCTGCATCAAACCAGTCTCAGGACTGAAGACCACAACAACAACAACAACCTCTCTACTATTTTAATGTAATATTATGGTGGGAACAGAAAACAACTGATTTACGAGGTGACAATTATTGAACTATATGAAATAAAATGGTCATAAATTTGAACGGTTTGAATTAGGACGTTCACTCTGCACTGTTGGCCGCGGGGCATACAGGGAATTTGTATGCGCAAGCGCACGTGCCTTGTTGTTGCCTACACTTGAAAATGTCACGATACAGCGTGCCTGAGCGTGTAGCGCTTTTGAAGGCCTACTATGCTAACAATAAAAGCCCAATGCGGCTTGAAGGAAGTTTGCAACCGAGTTCATGCTGGAGACAACCCGTGCAAGTGGGCTACCAATCAAGAGTTTGATTCGCATGTTTTAGAGAGCGGGTGGTGTTCGTGATTATACTGTTGGTGATGTCGGTCGTCCAAAAAGGGTGAAAATGCCTGAAAAGATCGAGAAAACACTCGGTATGTTTGAAACCAGGCCGAGGAAATCGATCAGAATGCGGTACAACAGGTGGGAATCAACCGGTACACACTGCTGTTGAAGACCTGCGTCTCTCCCCATATTACATTCAAATCCATCAGTCATTAAGCCCCACGACTATGGAACGCGGTTGTGTTTCGCCAACTCTATTGTCCACAGAATTTACTAACAGGACTTTGATGTGAATATGGTTTGGTTTGGTGACGGAGGCCACTTTCATTTGGATGTTGTGAATTCAGTTTACCGGGAACCTACTCATACTGATTTGTACCTGCAAGCATCGAGTTGCCATCACCCATGGCAAACCATGAGTTTGCTCAAAACGCTTGTTCATAGAGCTCATACTGTCTCAGATCTAGATAGCTTATCTCAAGAACTCGCCCATCTAAAGACAGTATTCAGCGAAAATGGGTATTCCGTCCGGCAGATTAACAGGGCACTAACAGTTAAAACTAAGAAGCAGGAAGTGGATAAAGAGGAGAACATGCCGGAACAATCTTTAGCTTTTCTTCCTTTCGTTGGCAACACTTCGTTTAAAATAGCGAGAATCCTCCGAAAATTTCAGGTAAAAGTGGTTTTCCGCCCACCGTCGAAGATTGCGGACCTTGTGGGATCAGTTAAGGACAATCTGTTACTACGAAAGGCCGGAATTTACAATATACCGTGCCAATGTGGTATGGCTTACATAGGTCAAACCACACGCACCGTGAAAAAACGCTGCACTGAACATCAACGTTACACCCGCCTTTTGCAGCCAAGCAAGTCCGCTATTGCTGAACATTGTATTTCTACTGGACATTCAATGGAGTATGAGAAAACAATGATTTTGTCTACAGCAACGTCTTTCTGGGACTCCATTATTAAAGAATCCGTAGAAATACGACTGGCGGAAAATCTGTTAAACCGTGACAGCGGCTACCAGCTGGACAGTGCATGGAATCCCATCATCTCCACGATTTGCTCAAATCGAAGACGACAGAGTGCGTCGACGGCCGTGGCAAACAGCAACGCAGAGGGCGACTGAGTTTCGCTATTCCACCAGCGAGGGCGCTGCCGGCGGGCAGTGTTGGTTCAACTATCAAGTTTTCGACGCATGCGCAGAATAGTTACAGTACGCTATATATTGCGGAGCGGAGAACTTTATCGCGTGCTATGCCATCCGTCGCTACCTTTATGCTCCAGTCATACTGTGCCTTGTGTTCTTTTAATCGTCGCAGTGTGTGGCTTTTTGTGTGTGCTACTTTTAAACAGTTTTTTATCTCCATTTTACAGTTGTTCCCCTTTTTTTATATCTATGTTCACCTTATTCTCTCCTTTGCTGTTTTTAATTGTCTTCTATTGTTTTGTTCTATGTCTTCCGGCTGAAGAGCAGCGCCTATGCTGCTGCCAGCCCGCCCCGATGGGGAATTGAAATACAATAATACAATAAAGGAAAAAAAAAAACTTTATCGCCAGTCTGCGACGGCTCACCTGAAGATGACTGGCAGGTGCCCAGTTGAAATATCGTGCGAAGTATTGAACGACGACCGGCTGCAAGCCCGAAATTTGTTTGAACATTCTTTTGGATGTGTTCGTCAATAAGAGACACTAGGGCATTTGGGGGACTGAGAAACAATATTTCAGGACCGAGAAGTCTCTTCATGCTCAACGAGTGACAGTTTGGTATGCAATGTTCACTCATGGAACAATCGGTGTGATATTCCTTGATGGCACGGTGACTACCGAAGGGCACGTCAAAGTTTTGGAAGATGATTTCATCCCCATTATCCAATGTGACGCTGATTGCGACAAGATGTGCTTTATGCAAGACGGTACTCGACCCCACCGAAGCAGGAGTGTGTCTGATGTTCTGGAAGAGCAATTTGGGGACGCATTCTGGCTGCGGGGTCCGCAGAGGACACTGCCATGGGCCTCGATTGGCCGCCATATTCTCCGGATCTGAACACATGTGACTTCTTTTTGTTGGTCTATATTAAAGACAAGGTGTTCAGCAATAACCGCAAAACCATTGCTGAGCTGAAAGCAGCCATTCAGGAGATCATCGACAGCATCGATGTTTCGAAACTTCAGCGGCTTATGCAGAATTTCGCTACTCTTCTGCGCCACATCATAGCCAATAAACGCAGTCATTTCGCACATGTCATAACATCGAATATTTGTAGTGACGTTTACATGTTGAATAAAGTGTATGCACGTCGTAGTTTGTAATTAATTTACGTTTTTCAAATGGTTCAAATGGCTCTGAGTACTATGGGACTTAACATCTGTGGTCATCAGTCCCCTAGAACTTAGAACTACTTAAACCTAACTAACCTAAGGACATCACACACATCCATGCACAAGGCAGGATTCGAACCTGCGACCGTAACAGTCGCGCGGTTCCGGACTGCGCGCCTAGAACCGCTAGACCACCGCGGCCGGCAACGTTTTTCATATAGTTCCATAACTGTCACCCTATACCTAGACCGTTACAAGATATCAAACAATAATGACTTGCTCTCGTGACGTATTTTCGTATTCCGCGAAGTACTAAATAACTTAAAAAGCTTTTGTACATACACTATTGGGAATTAAAATTACTACACCAAGAAGAAATGCAGATGATAAACGGATATTCGTTCCACAAATATATTATACTAGAATTGACATGTGATTACATTTTCACGCAATTTGGGTGAATAGATACCGAGAAATCAGTACACAGAACAACCACCTCTGGCCGTAATAACGGCTTGATACGCCTGGGCACTGAGTCAAACAGAGCTTGGAGGGCGTGCACAGGTACAGCTGCCCAGGCAGCTTCAACACGATACCACAGTTCATTAAGAGTAGTGACTGCCGTATTGTGACGAGCCAGTTGCTCGGTAACCATTGACCAGAACGTTTTTAATTGGTGAGAGATCTGGAGAATGTGCTGGCCAGTGCAGCAGTCGAACATTTTCTGTATCCAGAAAGGCCCGTACAGGACCAACAACATGCGGTCGTGCATTATCCTGCTGAAATGTATGGTTTCGCAGGGATCGAATGAAGGGTAGAGCCACAGGTCGTAACACATCTGAAATGTAACGTCCACTGTTCAATGCGCCGTCAGTGCGAAAAATGTGACCGAGACGTGAAATCAATGGCTCCCCATACCATCACGCTGTGTGATACGCCAGTATGGCGATGACGAATACACACTTCCAATGTGCGTTCACCGCTATGTCGCCAAACACGGATGCGACCATCATGATGCTTTAAACAGAACCTCGATTCATCCGAAAACATGAAGTTTTGCCATTCGTGCACACAGGTTCGTCGTTGAGTACATCATCGCAGGCGCTCCTGTCTTTGATGCAGCGTCAAGGGTAACCGCAGCCATGGCCTCCGAGCTGATAGTCGATGCTGCTGCAAACGTCGTCGAACTGTTCGTGCAGATGGTTGTTGTCTTGCAAACGTCCCCATCTGTTGACTCAGAGATCGAGACGTGGCTGCACGATGCGTTACAGCCATGCGGATAAGATGCTTGGCATCTCGACTGCTAGTGATACGAGGCCGTTGGGATCCAGCACGGCGTTCCGTATTACCCTCCTGAACCCACCGATTCCATATTCTGCTAACAGTCATTGGATCTCGACCAACGCGAGCAGCAATGGTGCGATACGATAAACCGCAATCGCGATAAGCTACAATCCGACCTTTATCAAAGTTGGAAAAGTGACGGTACGCATTTCTACTCCTTACACGAGGCATCACAACAACGTTTCACCAGGCAACGCCGGTGAACTGCTGTTTGTGTATGAGAAATCGGTTGGAAACTTTCTTCATGTCAGCACGTTGTAGGTGTCTCCACCGGCGCCAAACTTGTGTGAATGCTCTGAAAAGCTAATCATTTGCGTATCACAGCATCTTCTTCCTGTCGGTTAAATTTCGCGTCTGTAGCACGTCATCTTCGTGGTGTAGCAATTTTAATGGCCAGTAGTGCATTTGGCAGTCATCGATAATGCTACGTGGCTGGTGAATTTCACTAGTTGTGTTCGAATGCCCACCCTGCCGGCTTTACCGGTGTCTGTTGCTGGAGACGGGTACCTTTAAGTGTCTTTACGTGAAGGGCGGCAGACGCGGAGCGCTTAGGCTTGCGGCAGTCTCCGACTCGCGAATCGATAGTCGTGGCTGGTCGAGGGATCGATTGGCGGCGCGGCGCGGCGTGGCGGCCTGCCGGGTAATTAGCGCTCGCTATTTATTACCTGCCGCCCGCGCCCTCGCGCTGTCTGTGTGTCTGTCGGCACGCACAGATTAATGGCCGGCGCCGCCTCTGCTGCGCGGGTTGCCGAGCCTCCAGGGGAACCCGTCGTTCCCTGTGGGCTCGGGGCGGCTCTGCGCTAACCACTGAGGCTGTACACGCTCTCTTCTCGTCTTGGATCCATGAAAATTGTTTGCAACAGCAAAACCAAAAGAAAAAGCATTCTTGAAAATACCTAGAAGATTAAAGCTATGCCAGAACGCGACTCGAACGTGGAACTTTTCTATGTGCGGCCAATGGTCTTATCGCGATATACAGGCACGAATCACAAACAGCTCTTGAGGCTTTATTGTCGCTAATCCTTGGATTCCGTAGAAATATTGGAACACGTGAGGCAATACTGACCCTACGACTTATCTTAGATTAAGGAAAGGCAAACCTACGTTTCTAGCATTTGTAGACTTAGAGAAAGCTTTTGACTGGAATACTCTCTTTCAAATTCTGAAGGTTGCAGGGGTAAAATACAGGAAGCGAAAGGATGCTTACAATTTGTACAGAAACCAGATGGCAGTTTTAAGAGTCGAGGGACATGAAAGGGAAGCAGTCGTTGGGAAGGGAGTGAGACAGGGTTCTAGCCTATCCCCGATATTATTCAATTTGTATATTGAGCAAGCAGAAAAGGAAATAAAAGAAAAATTCGGAGGAGGTATTAAAATACATGGAGAAGAAATAACAACTTTGAGGTTTGCCGATGACATTGTAATTCCGTCAGAAACAGCAAAGGACTTGGAAGAGCAGTTGAACGGAATGGACAGTGTCTTGAAAGGAGGATATGAGATTAACAACAACAAAAGCAAAACGAGTATAATGGAATGTAGTCGAAGTAAGTCGGGTGATGCTGAGGGAATTAGATTAGGAAATCAGAAACTTAAAGTAGTAAAGGAGTTTTGCTATTTGGGGAGCAAAATAACTGATGATGGTCGAAGTAGAGAGGATATAAAATGTAGATTGGCAATGGCAAGGAAAGCGTTTCTGAAGAAGGGAAATTTGTTGACATCGAGTATAGATTTAAGTGTCAGGAAGTCGTTTCTGAAAGTATTTGTATGGAGTGTAGCCATGTGTGGAAGTGAAACATGGACGATAAATAGTTTGGACAAGAAGAGAATAGAAGCTTTCGAAATGTGGTGCTACAGAAGAATGCTGAAGATTAGATGGTTAGATCACATAACTAATGAGGAGCTATTGAGTAGGATTGAGGAGAAGAGGAGTTTGTGGCACAACGTGACTAGAAGAAGGGATCGGTTGGTAGGACATGTTCTGAGGCATCAAGGGGTCACCAATTTGGTATTGGAGAGCAGCGTGGAGGTTAAAAATCGTAGAGGGAGACCAAGAGATGAATACACTAGGCAGATTCAGAAAGATGTCGGTTGCAGTAGGTACTGGTAGATGAAGAATCTTGCACAGGATAGAATAGCATGCAGAGCTGCATCAAACCAGTCTCAGGAAGACCACAGCAACAGCAATCCTTAACTCCGTACCTACGACATTTGGCGGTAATATCTTTTCTGCCACGAGCGCTAGTTTCGTAAGGTATGCAAGAATACTGCGAGGTTTTGTTGCGTAGATTAGGACGTGGTTGTGCAGACTTGGTCGTAATTTTAAATAACTATGTAACAATCGAAGTATCAACATAAAAGTGGAAGTCCTGCTGGCAAAACAGTCTAATTCTTTGCAGCCCGAATAAACCTTTAGACGGATCGAATAATAATACAAAATATCCTCCTTATGACAACAATCTAATATGTAACAAATAATCTGACCCTAAAACTGGCAGTCAATACAACACATAAGAGCATGTGACCCTCAGCTCTCAATAGTCGTGACACTAGCACGTCCCTGTTTTGGAAAATAACTTATCTAGGATAGATAAGCACAAAATACTCGTTGCTCTGTTTTTACACTCAATTACCAAGACACTAGCTACCTACAACATTAACCACCGACCCACGTTTGTGTTCAAATAATCAACAATCCAGTTACATATACCTGATAAATCAGTTGTACCAGCCGGTATAACAATTTCCAGTACAATGAAGTGAACCACTGTTTCGAAAATATTATAAATCATAGCATAATTAAAAATCTCTGTTTACAGAACAGAGCCACTATTGTAACAGAAACAGCCACGTTCAAAACTTTAAGAAACAGTTTCACTGTTTTCAACATGGCTGCACTTCAGCAACGGTTAGAGAATAGCAGGTGAATAAGACAGCCAACCAGTCGCAATAAATAGCTGTTTTCAATTAACTTTAACCATGGTTTCAAGGGACTTAGAACACGTCTTCTTCTGAAGGACAAGATACAAACTTCATACTAAGCAAATAATCATTTAGTAAAGTGATCTAACATGTCCACATGAAACGTATCGGCAACAATCTGTACATCCATTTATAAAAATTAAGGCCCCTAAAATCCTGGTATTCACGCTCTCCACCCTCTCTCAGTCTGCATATACCTCTTCAGGTAGTCTGGCATTTTATGTAATTGATTTTGCCGATGAGATAAACCCTTGATTTTAGGGACGGAGCCGAGCGGTTCTAGGCGCTTCAGTCTAGAACCGCGAGACCGCTACGGTCGCAGGTGCGAATCCTGCCTCGGGTATGGATGTGTGTGATGTCCTTAGGTTAGTTAGGTTTAAGTAGTTCTAAGTTCTAGGGGACTGATAACCTCGGATGGTAAGTCCCATAGTGCTCAGAGCCATTTGAACCCTTTTTCATGCCCTTCTTCAGAAGCCCTTCACATAAGCAAACAGTCAGTTAATAAATCGTTCTAACATGTTCACGTGAATTGTATCGGCAACAGCTTGTACATCCATTTGTAAAAGTTAAGGGGTCCCTAAAATCCTGGTATTCACGCCCTCCATTCTTCGGCAGTCGTCATGTGCCTCGTAAGGTGGTCTGACATTCCATGTGATTGATTTTACTCATGTGATAACTCGTTGATTTTAGGGATCTTCAGTTTTACAAATGGTTGTACAGACTGTTGGCGATACATTTCATGCGGAGATGTTCGATCGCCTTATACCTGACTGCTTATGTGAAGTTTCTTTCTTGTCCTTCTGCAGAAGACGGGTTTCAATCCGTTGAAACCATGGTTAAGGTTAACTGAATACCACCACTTATTGCAACTGATTGGTTGTCTTATTCACCTGCAAAAACAATTAAACTCTCAGTCATTACAGTCGGACGCTCAAGGTGTACTGACTTAAAAGGCTTGCGTATGACATAACATTCATTACCTCTCACCCCACGTGCGACACACAGAAAAGCCATTGTATACTACTCATAAATTTCTGCAGCACAGTGAATTACAACTGGCAGCATGAAATGCACCACCAAGCAGTTGTGCATAACACTGTGCCTCAACTTGAATCAGTATTAACCCCAAAAGCAAATGACTGTCCTCCTTGTCATCTGCTGAAACCATTCCTCACCTTTACTACAGTGTTATGTGCGTATCTGCAGGAGACAACATCCACTCCCTCAGGATGCTATCCACACGACCGCTGTCCAGGCTGACTGTTGCTCGTCCGGTATCGGTTCGTATCAGTCGTGTGATGCCCCTCGGCCTCTCACAGTCCAGACTTATCGTGTTTTTCCAGGAACCAACTACTCCAGCAGTGACTCTTCGTACCAGACAAGCCGACGCTGCGCTCCGAACAAGGGCCCGTTGCCAGCCACACCTTGTCAGCCAATACCCACAGTGGCCTCCGGCATTGGCTCAAGTTGAAGTCGCCGCTTCCTCTCCGTACAGCAGATTTGCCTCCGCCGTTTGTGCACCGTCCTAGCTGCCCACCCGTGGCGCTGACTGTAGACACAAGCCCCGCAGCAGCCACGCTCTGGGACGCCACTGCCACATACCACAGAAAATGAACGCTGGCGTTGGAGAAAATAGCCGTGCCGTCCGACACGATGGCAGTGACGTGCTGCCGGACGAAAATGTTTAAGGATGGGTTGTGTCTGGATCGCTCAGTGGCATTTCCCGCAAAAAGTATGGTTTTTAATGGCACGCATTTGGTTTATCACAACACAGCGGATGTGTGATATTGGAACAATTCTGTGAAGTTTGGAAGGTAGGAGACAAGGTACAGGTGGAACTAAAGCTGTGAAGACGGGGCGTGAGTCGTGCTTGGGTAGCTCAGTTGGTAGAGCACTTGCCCGCCAAAGGCAGAGGTCCCGAGTTCGAGAATCTCCCTGGCTCACAGTTTGAATCTGCCAGGAAGTTTCATATCAGCGCACACTCCGCTGCAGAGTGAAAATTTCGTTCTGGAAACATCCCCTAGGCTGTGTCTAAGCCATGTCTCCGCAATATCCTTTCTTCCAGGAGTGCTTGTTCTGCAAGGTTGCAGGAGAGCTTCTGTGAAGTTTGCAAGGTAGGAGACGAGGTACTGGTGGAACTAAAGCTGTGAGGACGGGTCGTGAGTCGTGCTTTGGTAGCTCAGTTGGTTGGACGTGGCTCCGGATGCCCCATTATCGTGAATTTTTTTCTAATATGTTGTATCTTGTTTTTCATCGCCAAGGCAAGGCGTTGGATGAGTTGCCATGCCCCTCTTTTTATATTTTTTTAATATTTGTAGACACTTCTGTGGATTTAGATGTTCCACGATGTAGAAGTGACGGAAGAAAGAATGTGTGGGCACGTTAAAATTGCCGCCCCATTCCTTCCTATACGTTTTGCTGATTTCACCCTTTTGTTTAACAGAAATCGGAATCGGCAGCGTGATAGATTGATAAAGTATTGCATTTTATGGTTGGATGGTTCATAAAAAAATAAAAAAGACCCCTCCCTGGTGAAAATATTATTTCTCTTTTTTCACTTTACTAAAAATTTTGTCTATGCCGTGGTATATATTTAAAAAAATAAAAAAAGAGGTAATCGTTGTGCATTCTGAACCTGTACTCATGTGTTCGCCTCTAACAATTTTCTGTTTTATCACATTCCGGCTAAAAAAAGGGTAGAGCGTAAAAAAAATGGATAGAGCGTCTGGCACATCTAAAAAAAAAGGTTGGTAGAGCACTTGCCCGCGAAAGGCAAAGGTCCTGAGTTAGAGTCTCGGCCCGGCACACAGTTTTAATCTGCCAGGAAGTTTCAGTGTTACTTAGTTATAGATATTTTTTAAGCATTCATTGACACGAGCAACGGTAATAACAGAGGAACACAACGTGCACAGGTAATTGAACATACACTCATGTTAAAAAAAAGAACACAATGCTCGACTAGAGGTACAACGTTCATATTCACAGGACATGTATATTAGTGTGTTCTGCATATTATCATTTGAACCATTGAACCATATAGGCCCGCAAGTTCAAGGTCAACATCACTTACAGGTAAAATGTGCCTGCGGCTCTCGTTGGCGTAATAAACAGAAGGTAATGGATCTGTGTGACTTGAGCAGCTGTGCAGGATGTCTCGCCAAAGTGTACGCGAACTGTACCGGCAAATCAGTGAGTTTGGAAGAGAGCTCATTTTTTGGCATGAGAGAACGTGATGCATCCATCCGGGAAATTGCTGCTCGCTTGGGACGAACTGTTCCGCCAGTGCAATGTGTGTGTGTGCAGAATTGTTCACTGAAGGCCGCAGAACACGACGAGATGGGTCAAGTCGCACCTCTCAGACAACCCCCCACCCGCCGAGGAGACTGACAACTCATCCGAATGGCATGGTAGGAGAGATCTGCGTCCTCCTCGACTCCGGCGCCGCAGTGGAACAATACGACACATGGTACAGTATCAGCGATGACAATTAGTAGCCATTTATTACCGGTTATGTGCGTGTCATCCACTTCTCCGCCTTCCTTTGACGAATGTGCTGAAACATGCTAGACGGCAATGATGTACAGAACGACGTCACTGGGGACAAGAATGATAGAATGGTATCAGACAGTGTTTTCGGACGAATCCAGATTCTGTTTGTTTGAAAATGATAGCCGCATTTTGGTTCGTCGCAGACAGAGGGAGCAGCATCGCCGTGACTGCATTCGAGCGAGACATACAGCGGCAATTCAAGACCTTATGGTGTGGGGTGCTACGGGGTGCAACCTAAATCACATTTGGTGCCTGTCCACGCCACTGTGACAAGTGTGACCTATGTGTATGACATCGTGCGACTCGCAGCCTTACCGTTTTCTGTACAGCACCCCATACGCCATTTTTCAGCAAGACAATGCACGACCGCATGTTCCTGCGCGAACATGTGCCTTCTTGGTGTCACAGGATGTCAGCCTTTTGCACTGGCCCGCCAATCGAAAATGTATTGGGATATGGTGAAACGACGGGTGCAGTGCTGAAACTGAACTGCGCTAAATATGGCATTTCCAATTCGCTTTTGTGGGGTTGGAGTGTGATGACTAGGGGACTACAAAGCTACAATAAATATTCTAATCCACATAATTAACTTCTGCACTCTTGTTTAATGAAACAAACTTAAAAGAGTCTGTCGCTTCCTAAGATGCAATACATCTCACAAATGTTGCTGTAGACAAATGATCCAGATTTGGGAAGGCATGAAAAGGACGTCAGGCGATGTGACGCCTTTGCGTGACTAATGGGAAAACGCTCAGAAGTTTTAATTAGGATTTTCTGTAATGAGCTTTTGAAACACTGCCCCTCTTGTCAATCATTTGTGAGGGCTTATGAGGAGGAGGAACCGCTTTAAGACGGGCAGGAATGTGTCTACGACGGAATATAACTTTGACGAGATGAGTAATTACGGTGGTAGAAGTAAGTTACTTCTTTGAAAAGGGGAGGAATATGAGCCACACTAAAAGTAAGGCAATTTTAGGGAGAACGTTCTTCAGAGTAAACTGTGGTACAGGAGTTATTAGTCACGAAATTTGGATATTCAAAATAGGTTTTAAACCAGCTGTTCTTGTTTAAAGCGCTTTTCACTTCGATGTATCAAACTTAATCTGATATGTATAGCTATTTCCTCGGTTGCAAAATAAATGTTGTTTTATCCTTTTTGAAAATGAATATTTGCAGTTTATGACAATAAGCGATATGAGGGAGCAAGACGGTGTGGCCGAGCGCTTCTAGGCGCTTCAGTCTGGAACCGCGCGACCGCTACTGCGCAGTTTCGAATCCTGCCTCGGGCATGGATGTGTGTGATGTCCTTAGTTTAGTTAGGTTTAAGTAGTGCTAAGTTCTAGGGGACTGATGACCTCAGATGTTAAGTCCCATAGTGCTCAGAGCCATTTGAACCATTTGATATGAGGGAAACGACTGTAGGCGCAACGTATTCCACAGATTATGAAACCAAACAGAAATTTGTCGTTGGAAAAGACGGCTGCATATTAAGGTTTATCCACGCAAAGTTTCAACTTTTTCATCCACTGCTGTTACTATTTTTCTAACAGCGCTGTTATACATCTCTCCTACAAAGTGTGCATTCCTTTGCTTGTTTTGGCGTACACAAGAGCTTTAAAATAAGTAAAATATGACATCGGCTACAACCTTACCTCACTCCCTTCAAAACCACTGCGTCCCTTTCATGTCCCCTGACTCTTATAAGTGTAGAGCAGTTTTTGTTTAAGTTGCAGTTAACGTTTTGCACCTTGTATTTCTTCCCTGACATCTTCCGAATTTCAAAGTATATCCATCCTGGGTTACACGTGTATCATTATATGCTTTCGTAAACTCCCAACTAATCTAGGTCTTCCAATGGTCTTCCGCACTACTGATATGACGAGTTCATTCCATTTCATATCGATCTGTAATACTGTCCCTAGGTACTTACACTATGTGATAGGCTTGAAAAACGTATCAGCGAGCCGCAAATTGTATTGTATTTGGAACGATACCGGTTGAACTCATGTTATTAGAAAACCCGCCCTGGTCCAAACACACACATCTGGGACTCAACAATATAACTCTTGCTTGCCATATGCAAACGGACAACATGATAACATTAGCTGAGAGGGTGCAATCAATACGGAAGCAAATGATAGTGTAAGAAATTTTAGGATGTTGTTCCAGTGTGTGGATAGCTTATCAAGTAACCATGGCAACAGACCTCGAACAAATTCAGATAGGCAGTGCTAACGAGTCGGTATAGCTCATACGCAACGTGTAACAGAAAGGTTAGGGGAACCCAAATGGGAATCCTTGGAAGAAGACGTAGTTGCCTCGGAACCCTGTTGTGTATATTAAGAGAACGTTAATTCGAAGTATAATTTGTGACCATTATGCTGTCAGCATCGCATATCTCGCATATGGAACATCAGAATAAGGTTAGAGACAGTGTTCGTATAGTACACGAATGCAACTGGAAAGAAAATACAAAGATATTGGTACGCCGTACACTCCCGCAAGTATGTAATAAAATGGAACAGCCGTCCTTACGATTTTATTATGTGGCTACCACTTTCGGAGCGTGGAATGTCAGATCCCTTAATCTGGCAGGTAGGTTAGAAAATTTAAAAAGGGAAATGGATAGGTTAAAGTTAGATATAGTGGGAATTAGTGAAGTTCGGTGGCAGGAGGAACAAGACTTTTGGTCAGGTGATTACAGGGTTATCAACACAAAGTCAAATAGGGGTAATGCAGGAGTAGGTTTAATAATGAATAGGAAAATAGGAATGCGGGTAAGCTACTACAAACAGCATAGTGAACGCATTATTGTGGCCAAGATAGATACGAAGCCCACACCTACTACAGTAGTACAAGTTTATATGCCAACTAGCTCTGCAGATGAAGAAATTGAAGAAATGTATGATGAAATAAAAGAAATTATTCAGATAGTGAAGGGAGACGAAAATTTAATAGTCATGGGTGACTGGAATTCGAGTGTAGGAAAAGGGAGAGAAGGAAACGTAGTAGGTGAATATGGATTGGGGCTAAGAAATGAAAGAGGAAGCCGCCTGGTAGAATTTTGCACAGAGCACAACTTAATCATAGCTAACACTTGGTTTAAGGATCATGATACAAGGTTGTATACATGGAAGAACCCTGGGGATACTAAAAGGTATCAGATAGATTATATAATGGTAAGACAGAGATTTAGGAACCAGGTTTTAAATTGTAAGACATTTCCAGGGGCAGATGTGGATTCTGACCACAATCTATTGGTTATGAACTGTAGACTAAAACTGAAGAAACTGCAAAAAGGTGGGAATTTAAGGAGATGGGACCTGGATAAACTGACTAAACCAGAGGTTGTAGAGAGTTTCAGGGAGAGCATAAGGGAACAATTGACAGGAATGGGGGAAAGAAATACAGTAGAAGAAGAATGGGTAGCTTTGAGGGGTGAAGTAGTGAAGGCAGCAGAGGATCAAGTAGGTAAAAAGACGACGGCTAGTAGAAATCCTTGGGTAACAGAAGAAATATTAAATTTAATTGATGAAAGGAGAAAATATAAAAATGCAGTAAATGAAGCAGGCAAAAAGGAATACAAACGTCTCAAAAATGAGATCGACAGGAAGTGCAAAATGGCTAAGCAGGGATGGCTAGAGGACAAATGTAAGGGTGTAGAGGCTTATCTCACTAGGGGTAAGATAGATACTGCCTACAGGAAAATTAAAGAGACCTTTGGAGATAAGAGAACCACTTGTATGAATATGAAGAGCTTAGATGGAAACCCAGTTCTAAGCAAAGAAGGGAAAGCAGAAAGGTGGAAGGAGTATATAGAGGGTCTATACAAGGGCGATGTACTTGAGGACAATATTATGGAAATGGAAGAAGATGTAGATGAAGATGAAATGGGAGATACGATACTGCGTGAAGAGTTTGACAGAGCACTGAAAGACCTGAGTCGAAACAAGGCCCCCGGAGTAGACAACATTCCATTGGAACTACTGACGGCCTCGGGAGAGCCAGTCCTGACAAAACTCTACCATCTGGTGACCAAGATGTATGAAACAGGTGAAATACCCTCAGACTTCAAGAAGAATATAATAATTCCAATCCCAAAGAAAGCAGGTGTTGACAGATGTGAAAATTACCGAACAATCAGTTTAATAAGCCACAGCTGCAAAATACTAACACGAATTCTTTACAGACGAATGGAAAAACTAGTAGAAGCCGGCCTCGGGGAAGATCAGTTTGGATTCCGTAGATATACTGGAACACGTGAGGCAATACTGACCTTACGACTTATCTTAGAAGAAAGATTAAGGAAAGACAAACCTAAGTTTCTAGCATTTGTAGACTTAGAGAAAGCTTTTGACAATGTTGACTGGAATACTCTCTTTCAAATTCTAAAGGTGGCAGGGGTAAAATACAGGGAGCGATAGGCTATTTACAATTTGTACAGAAACCAGATGGCAGTTATAAGAGTCGAGGGACATGAAAGGGAAGCAGCGGTTGGGAAGGGAGTAAGACAGGGTTGTAGCCTCTCCCCGATGTTATTCAATCTGTATATTGAGCAAGCAGTAAAGGAAACAAAAGAAAAATTCGGAGTAGGTATTAAAATCCATGGAGAAGAAATAAAAACTTTGAGGTTCGCCGATGACATTGTAATTCTGTCAGAGACAGCAAAGGACTTGGAAGAGCAGTTGAACGGAATGGATGGTGTCTTGAAGGGAGGATATAAGATGAACATCAACAAAAGCAAAACGAGGATAATGGATTGTAATCGAATTAAGTCGGGTGATGTTGAGGGTATTAGATTAGGAAATGAGACACTTAAAGTAGTAAAGGAGTTTTGCTATTTGGGGAGCAAAATAACTGATGATGGTCGAAGTAGAGAGGATATAAAATGTAGACTGGCAATGGCAAGGAAAGCGTTTCTGAAGAAGAGAAATTTGTTAACATCGAGTATAGATTTAAGTGTCAGGAAGTCATTTCTGAAAGTATTTGTATGGAGTGTAGCCATGTATGGAAGTGAAACATGGACGGTAAATAGTTTGGACAAGAAGAGAATAGAAGCTTTCGAAATGTGGTGCTACAGAAGAATGCTGAAGATTAGGTGGGTAGATCACATAACTAATGAGGAAGTATTGAATAGGATTGGGGAGAAGAGAAGTTTGTGGCACAACTTGACCAGAAGAAGGGATCGGTTGGTAGGACATGTTCTGAGGCATCAAGGGATCACCAATTTAGTATTGGAGGGCATCGTGGAGGGTAAAAATCGTAGGGGGAGACCAAGAGATGAATACACTAAGCAGATTCAGAAGGATGTAGGTTGCAGTAGGTACTGGGAGATGAAGAAGCTTGCACAGGATAGAATAGCATGGAGATCTGCATCAAACCAGTCTCAGGACTGAAGACCACAACAACCACTTTCGGTGCCTCAGTATACCATCTTCAGATCTTAGCTGACGCTGAGGAGGTTAACTCCGACCATATACCCGATTACGTCAGTGGCCAACATGTATGAACTGGTTTTCGCAGACTACCTGAAACAACGATGTTGTGTCTCCAACCATCAAATTTTTAGTTGCTGATTGGAGACACAACATCGTCGTTACAGACAGTCTCCGAAAACCAGTTCATACATCTTGGCCACTGACGGAATCGTGTATAAGATTGGAGTTAACCCCCTCAGTGTCAGTCAACACCTGAAGATCGTGTACTGAAGCAGCGAAACTGGTTTAAGCATATAATAAATAAGATTGTCAGGACGGCTGTAGGTATTACATTTTAATGCGTAAGTGAAAAACCGAAGTCCCTCAAATCTCCAGTCAGAAAGATGGACATGCAAAGACTCCTGCAAGTCGCTTTCGGAGTATATATGTAAATGCAGATGTTAATACCTATAGAAGTTTCAGAGGGTGCACTAGACAGTGAAGCACGATATCCTCTTTGTTTCTAGTCTCGCAGTCTCGTCTCGAGTCTTCTAGTTATGTAGAAGGGTGAGAGAAGAGGCAACACAACGCTGTTGCCAAAAAGGAAACGAATGTGCGTGACAGAATGATGAACAGGGAGTCCGGGATACTCGGAGGACGTTCAGTAGTCCTTGAAATTAAGCCATAACTCACGCAAACAAAGAGGAATCTGTGTCGACGGAGCGTGGCAAACAGACGGGAGAAGGGAGCGGTTGCTACGAAGGAGGTAATGCGGGATACAGGAGGAGGGAACCGCTGCTTTCCTACAGAAGTCAGCTCTATACCCGAAGAGTGAACATAATCATGTTATCTGAGAAGTTTCTTTTGCGCCGTGAATAGTTGCCACCTGCGTTTACTGCAGCACGGGTTACCAGCGGTTATGCACGCAGGGGTTGCAAGATGTTTTATACACCAACTTTCCCTCGATTTCTACATCAGTTTAATTTAATGAGTTTTGTGGCAGGTAACTGCTTACGTTTTTTAGCTTGTTCTGTCGAGAGTGTACCAGGCAATAGTACTAAAATACTATGCCGAAAAACTGCAAAGTTCTCAAGGACAGTGGTATCAGGTTATGAAAAGTCGATACTGAGGGGTTGTAGTGTTCGTGATTCATTTGTCATGGTCACTGGAGATCAGACAGAGCTTAGGAGGGCTGTGCGTGCGCTTCGTGTTTTTCCTCTGCAGGCAGCAACTGTGCTGAGTGTAGATGTGAACAGTGTTTGCAACATTCATTCCAATGTGATTACGTACCCCTTCTGAACAACTTCAGTATTTTGAACAGAATCACATTTGACTGGAGAGTGGAATGGCACACTGTTATCTTCAGTAATCGGATGTGTTCTGTCTTTATGTTAGTGATTAACGTAAACTTGTACGGGATGTACTAGGTTAGTGGCCTATTCCAGAGTGCATCCAGGCTTTATGGTGTGTGTGGTGGTGAGGGCATAAGTTACAATTCGCCGTCACATGTGGTGTTTCTGCAGTGTGAAGCAACCAGTGCCCGCTACGTTGCGCGGGTTGTTACCCCCGTCTTGCTGCCATTTCTTACACAGGATGTGGTCTGCTTCTTCAGCTGGAAAATGCACATCCACATACGGCTGGGTGCAAGGCAAAGATGGAGGTGTCAAACAACTGCCCCGGCCGGCAACATAACCAGATCTCTAGCCAATTGAACATTTACGATGGACATCATGAAGCGGGAAATTACTCGTTACAAGGAGCCTGCAAGAACCATTGCCGACTTGCTACAAAATGGGCAAGATGCTTGGGACAGTCTGTCGCAGAATGCCATTCGGCACATTTATGATCGATTGCATACGAGAGTACACGCCTGCGTTGCCGACAGACTCATGCGACTGTCTGGTCACCCTTTACTGCGACATGTGTGTTTCATTTGGTCTGAATTTGTTATCATATACTCCTACAATGACAAACAACCTGTTACCCCAATCCTCACTAAAATGGTCTTCTTGAGGGTGTTGCATTTTTAATTTTCGGCAGTGCGGTAACCAATTGTAGAGTGAACCATGACTTTTGTGTTGAGTGATATAACAAAAATAAGGGTATTACAGTATGTAGTTTCCCAGATTGTACGAAACTAATGACTGTAAAAAAAAATAATAATAACAATAATTTCATTGAGTAAGTACGTTTTTAGAGCTTTCGCCTATTTCAGATCTGGTGTCATAGTCTAGCTGGAGCCAGTGTCAACACACTGGCTTTACTGGACAATAAAGTGGCATAGTATCGTTCTTTACAGCTGCTAGAAATCACACGAACGGGAGAACCTATACCTGCTACCAGTTAATGCCGACATTTGTGTGTGCAACGTTTTTCACGTCGATAATAACTGAACAGAGAATCTGACTATTAGCTTCAATTTTGTCATCCAAAGTTCATCATTATTAATTATATTGAACGAAAGTGAAAGCTATACTTGAATCAGTGGATCATTACGATATTAAAATTTATGTGAACACTTACACTGTTGGAATAGTTCACGGGAATGCCGGAAAAAGACTGGCGAGGTAACGATGAAGATTTCTGCAGTTGTCGAGGATTTTACCCGGCCCTGTCAACTATTCGGACATTATGATCTACACTACTGGCCATTAAAATTGCTACACCAAGAAGAAATGCAGATGATAAACGGGTATTCATTGGACAAATATATTATACTAGAACGGACATGTGATTGCATTTTCACGCAATTTGGGTGCATAGGTCCTGCCCATGCAGCTTCAACGTGATACCACAGTTCATCAAGAGTAGTGACTGGCGTATTGCTCGGACACCACTGACCAGACGTTTTCAGTTGGTGAGAGATGTAGAGAATGTGCTGGCCAGGGCAGCAGTCGAACATTTTCGGTATCCAGAAAGGCCCGTACAGGACCTGCAACATGCGGTCGCGCATTATCCTGCTGAAATGCAGGGTTTGGCAGGGATCGAATGAAGGGTAGAGCCACGTAATTACACCTGTAGTGTAACGTCCACTGTTCAAAGTGCCGTCAATGCGAACAAGAGGTGATCGAGACGCGTAACCAATGGCACCCCATACCATCACGCCGGGTGATACGCCAGTATGGCGATGACGAATACACGCTTCCAATGTGCGTTCACCGAGATATCGCTAAACACGGAGGCGACCATCATGATGCTGTAAACAGAATCTGGATTCATCCGAAAAAAGGACGTTTTGCCATTCGTGCACCCAGGTTCATCGTTTAGTACACCATCGCAGGCGCCCCTGTCTGTGATGCAGCGTCAAGGGTAACCGCAGCCACGGTCTCCGAGCTGATAGTCTATGCTGATGCAAACGTCGTCGAACTGTTCGTGCAGAAGGTTGCTGTCTTGCAAACGTCTGTTGACTCAGGGATCGAGAGGTGGCTGCACGATCCGTTACAGCCATGCGGATCAGATGCCTGTCATCTCGACTGCTAGTGATACGAAGCAGTTGGGATCCAGCACGGCGTTCCGTATTACCCTCCTGAACCCACCGAATCCATATTCTGCTAACAGTCATTGGATCTCGACCAATGCGAGCAGCAATGTCGCGATACGATAAACCGCAATCGCGATAGGCTACAATCCGACCTTTATCAAAGTCGGAAACGTGATGGTAGGCATTTCTCCTCCTTGCACGAGGCATCACAACAACGTTTCACCAGACAACGCCGGTCAACTGCTGTTTGTGTATGAGAAATCGGTTCGAAACTTTCCTTATGTGAGTACGTTGTAGGTGTCGCCACCGGCGCCAACCTTGTGTGAATGCTCTGAAAAGCTAATCATTTGCATACCACAGCATCTTCTTCCTGTCGTTTAAATTTCGCGTCGGTAGCACGTCATCTTCGTGGTGTAGCAATATTTATGGCCAGTAGTGTATATACAGTGATGGAAGTAAGAGACTATGGTGTAGGGATGTAGACAGCATGGTATTCGAAATTTGGGAAGGGAAGCGTGCACTGGTAGCCTAATGGTCAGGCTACCGCTCGCGGTAAGTGGGAAATCTGGGTTCGAGTCCCGATCAGGCACAAATTTTCATTAGTCAACAACAGCTAACGCCAAGTTATTCGCATTCTGGGAATTTATTTCGATGTAGTAGAGTGGTTGTGCCGGTGTCTGTAGTCTTGGTGGTGGTGGTGGTGGTGGTGGTGGTGGTGGTGGTGATGGTGATGGTGGAAATGATGGTGGTAAGGGTAGTAGGTATTGAATAGGATTGAGGAGAAGTTTGTGGCACAACTTGACTAGAAGAAGGGATCGGTTGGTAGGACATGTTTTGAGGCATCAAGGGATCACAAATTTAGCATTGGAGAGCAGCGTGGAGGGTAAAAATCGTAGAGGGAGACCAAGAGATGAATACACTAAGCAGATTCAGAAGGATGTAGGCTGCAGTAGGTACTGGGAGATGAAGAAGCTTGCACAGGATAGAGTAGCATGGAGAGCTGCATCAAACCAGTCTCAGGACTGAAGACCACAACAACAACAAGGGTAGTAGGCAGAGTCACGATAGTAGTGACGACTGGAATGCTCGTGAAGGGCGCAATAATGTCAGCAGCTGATTGAGAGAGCGGCGAGAGCTCTGCGCTGAACAAGTGTCCCGTGGGGACGGCGCGGCAGGCAATTCATTACGGAGAGCGCCGCCCTCCCACACAATGGCTCGCCATTGAGGCGGCGCGCTTTGACGGCGGGACGCCGATCGAGCCCCGGGCGGGGCGGAGCGGCGTTCCAGCGCCGCCTGCCGCGTCCGTCAGTGTCAAAGCCGGCGGCCAGACGTCGGCGGCGATCACAGGGCGAACAATGCGCTGCAAATTAATACCGCCACTGTGCGCCGGAAATGGGATTGCCCGACACCGGTTAATTTTACATGCCCGCTAAATACAGTCTTGTTTCATTATGCACGTGGGGTTTAGCCGCTCGTGGAGTCTCGATGCCGGTCTAGTTATTATGTCTCATGAATCGTTAATACGTCGGTGATTATTACATTCGATGAATAAACTTTGGACTGGAAACGGGGAAATGCGCAACAGGGTGCGTGCGTATGCAGTGGATAATGGATTGCTGACTTATTCATTTGTCGATGCGGGTTCAAATGCACTCTTCTGTAAACAGCAAACCGAAAATGTGAATATCGAAGCGTAAAAACGCTCAAAGTTCAGGAATGTATTTTTGAAGCTTATAATTTTGGGATTAAAACGTAAAAAGTTCAGACTGGACTTCAACTTTGAAACAACCTCTGAATAGCGTACGGTGCATGGTAGTTATGGTTCAGATTTCCTCTCATCAGAACTTTCGCTCATCCTATAATGTTTCTGTCTTAGTCAGCCATCATATTAGGCTCCAAGAAGCTGTTCCCAGAGCAGTGGAGATGCAAGAAGTACCGGGTGATCAAAAACTCAGAATAAATTTGAAAACTGAATAAATCACGGAATAATGTAGATAGAGAGGTACAAATTGCCACACATGCCTAGAATGACATGGGGTTTTAATAGAACAAAAAAAAGTTCAAAA
Source organism: Schistocerca nitens (assembly GCF_023898315.1). Classification (NCBI taxonomy): domain Eukaryota; kingdom Metazoa; phylum Arthropoda; class Insecta; order Orthoptera; family Acrididae; genus Schistocerca; species Schistocerca nitens. The sequence continues at coordinate 85,718,007 of NC_064614.1, read as the reverse complement.
TATGTTCGACAGATGGCGCTTCATCTGATCAGAATAGCAATAATTAGCATAACAAAGTAAGACAAATATGTCCACCATCATTCGTCAACAATAGCTGTAGTCGAGGAATAATGTTGTGAACAGCACTGTAAAAATGTCCTGAGTTATAGTGAGGCGTTGCCATCGGATGTTGTCTTTCAGCATCCCTAGAGATGTCGGTCGATCACGATACACTTGCCACTTCAGGTAACGCCAAAGCCAATAATCGCACTGACTGAGGTCTGGGGACCTGAGAGGCCAAGCATGACGAAAGTGGCGGCTGAGCACACGATCATCACCAAACGACGAGCGCAAGAGCTCTTTCACGCGTCTAGCAATACTTTGTTGTTGTTTTTTTGTTATAATAAAACCCCATGTCATTCCAAGCACGTGTGTCAATTTTTACCTCTCTATCTACTTTATTCCGTGTTTTATAAAGTTTTCAAATTTATACTGACTTTTTGATCACCCGGTATATAGATGACGAAATGTGGTGTGAGGTACGTGTGACAGATGTTAGATTCGGTACAATTCCCGTGAGAAAGAACGCCTGCATAATGCTACTGCTCTGTGATTTGCTACCGTGTTCGGAGCAAGGGCGCCAAAACGTTAAAGTATAGTTATTATTATTGGTTAAACTACTAATTGGAATGGCTTCACTTTTTAATATAAATATCGCTCAACAGTTGACTGTCAATCAGTCATTTAAAAATTATTAATAACAATTTAAATAAAAAACAAAAGACTGACGAAATTGCAGACGAAGCACTTCGGAAGCGTTCGGGTCACGCCTTTTCTGTTATGGCGCGCGAAGTGTTTCGGCCTATTCGTCACTCTGGATTAGGCAGTCGAGAAGAACAGACATGTTGTCTGTCGTATGATGCCGGCCGAAGTGGCCGTGCGGATCATAGGCGCTGCAGTCTGGAACCGCAAGACCGCTACGGTCGCAGGTTCGAATCCTGCCTCGGGCATGGATGTTTGTGATGTCCTTAGGTTAGTTAGGTTTAACTAGTTCTAAGTTCTAGGGGACTAATGACCTCAGAAGTTGAGTCCCATAGTGCTCAGAGCCATTTGAACCTTTTTTTTTCTGTCATAGGATGTGTTTCCAATTTTTATTTAAGTTCCTGTTCGTCACTCTGGATTAGGCACTCGAGATGTACAGTCATGTTGTCTGTGGCGGGATGTGTTTGCCAATATTCAGTATTAAAATATTCACTCCGGTAGTCATGAGGCACAGACACGTGCCACAAATAGTGTAAAGATACATTTTCGTAAACATTGTGTTTGATCATGTACTTTGCTGTATCAGAAGGTGCTGTATTAAGATCATGTAGTCTTCTCGTGTGGCTATATTAAAATACGCGAGTGGCATCCCAAAGATGTGATACATTATTTCAGAACAAGACCTAGCTAAAAGTCAGTTTCAGCCTCAAGATACAGAACCTACGACCTGTGTGCTATTTTCTGCGCTGGGGACATCAACTTGAAGACAGCAGGTTAGTGAACTATAACAGAACCTTCGTATTACAAACAGTGCAGTGGAAACAACTAGACGCCTCACGTGTACTGCATGCACAGAGCAAATGTGCTCAGTGACACGTCACCTGCAGTACTGTAGAGGAGGTAAAGGGGGATGATCGTTATTAACACCAACAATCAATTCATTCTTCCTTTCTTGCCGTAATCCTCCTTTATTTCAGTTTGAAAGGGTTGTTTAAACTACAGGATTAAGAAACTGACGAACATATTATTGTCGCTCTGCTCATCCTTGTGTGACTCAAAAAGCACAGTACATTGACTATCGTTCACGTCATTGGAGACGTTACATTATAATAACCGGTGTGCAAAACAACTGAATGGTAATAACTGCGGCTAACGACCAAGTTTCAAAATTCTGAAATATTTTGATTGTCGTTGATATAATGATTAAGCTACAACATCCAGTCTGTTGTGCGCAATTTTTAAATCTCATGACATGTTAAAACAAATTGCAGGAACTGGAGAAGTACTGTATTATCAGACACTGTACAGAGGCTGAATAAAGACTTCAGTAGTACACTACTGGCCATTAAAATTGCTACACCATGAAGATGACGTGCGACAGACGGGACATTTAATCGACAGGAAGAAGATGCTGTAATATGCAAATGATTAGCTATTCAGAGCATTCACACAAGGTTGGCGCCGGTGGCGACGTCTGCAACGTGCTGACATGAGGAAAGTTTCCAACCGATTTCTCATACACAAACAGCAGTTGACCGGCGATGCCTGGTGAAACGTTGTTGTGATGCCCCGTGTAAGGAGGGGAAATGCGTACCATCACGTTTCCGACTTTGATAAAGGTCGGATTGTAGCCTATTGCGATTTCGATTTATCGTATCGCGACATTCCTGCTCGCGTTGGTCGAGATCCAATGACTGTTAGCAGAATATGGACTCGGCGGGTTCAAGAGGGTAATACGGAACGCCGTGCTGGATCCGAACGGCCACGTATCACTAGCAGTCGAGGTGGCAGGCATCTTAACCGTATGGTTGTAACTGATCGTGCACCCACGTCTCTATCCCTGAGTCAACAGATGGGGACATTGGCAAGACAACACCCATCTGCACGAACAGTTCGACGACGTTTGCAGCAGCATGGACTATAAGCTCGGAGACCATGTCTGCGGTTACGTTTGACACTGCATCATAGACTAGAGCGCCTCCGATGATGTACTCAACGACTAACCTGGGTGCACGAATGGCAAAACGTCATTTTTTCGGATGAATCCAGGTTCTGTTTACAGCATCATGATGGTCGCCTCCGTGTTTGGCGACATAGAGGTGAACGCACATTGGAAGCGTCTATTCGTCATCGCCATAATGGCGTATCACCTGGCGTGATGGTATGGGGTGCCATTGGTTACACGTCTCGGTCACCTCTTGTTCGCATTGACGGGACTTTGAACAGTGGACGTTACATTTCAGATGTGTTACGACCCGTGGCTCTACCCTTCATTCGATCCCTGCGAAACCCTACATTTCATCAGGATAATGCGCGACCGCATGTTGCAGGTTCTGTACTGGCCTTTCTGGATACAGAAAATGTTCGACTGCTGCCCTGGCGAGCATATTCTCCAGATCTCTCACGAATTGAAAACGTCTGGTCAATGGTGGTCGAGCAACTGTCTCGTCACAATATGTCACCGTCACTACTCTTGATGAACTGTGGTATCGTGTTGAAGCTGCATGGGCTGCTGTACTTGTACACGCCATCCAAGCTCTGTTTGACTCAATGCCCAGGCGTTTCATGGCCGTTATTACGGCCAGAAGTGTTTGTTCTGGGTACTGATTTCTTAGGATCTATGCACTAAAACTGCGTGAAAATGTAATCACATATCAGTTCTAGTATAATATATTTGTCCAATGAATACCCGTTTATCAACTGCATTTCATCTTGGTGTAGCAATTTTAATGCCCAGTAGGGTATTTATGAGGTTAAATGGACAGTATGTTACGTATTTACAGCCAGTATCAATGATAGAACAACGTATATCTGTTAAGCTAATTACGGAAATGTATAGCTCAGGTTGGTTTTGGTTTCGATGATGGTCCGATCCTTGATCGAAATCGATCGTTTCTAACATTATAATGTTACAGCTGTGTATTATTTGACGCAGTTCTGAACATAGGAAGTAGAAGATTGGGTCTGTTCTTCGAAGCGATATCTTAGCAAACACGTTGCACCAAAATGTATGTATAATGTTAATGATCGATGTGGTATTGTTTATGAGGACAGAATTGATTAAATGAAGGTAGCTACTATATGGGCAAGGGCTGAGCAGTGCATAAAAATGTGGAATTAACGAAGAGAACTTTGACAGAGATGAAATTAAAATATGATTTAAGTAGTAGTGAGAAAAATAGGAGAGAAAGTTAGTCAAAGATTATAGAAGGAAGAGACTAAAGTCGTGAAGAGACGTAAGTGAATACAAAATGGAAGAGTTAAGAAGAAGGGAATATGTAAGAGCAAAACAAAGAAGATAAAAGTTATGGAGTGTAATGGGGAGGATGCATGGAAAAAGAAGTAAGAAGGGAAAGGAAGATATTAAGACAAGACGGGAGGAGACAGGGAGAATCGAAACTAGGTGAGAGAAAATGAGGAGTGAGAGGAAGGAGTGCAACGAGGAGATGAGACTGGATAGTGGATGGGCGATCGGAGATAGAGAGGAAGGGTTGAAGCATATTAGAGAAGATGTGGAGGAAGGAGAAGACTGAAAAGAGACGGTTCAGGTTTACTACGATGAGAAAATGTCAGAATGAATTTCTGATTGTGTTGAGATGCAATGTGAGGACTGTGTAGATTGTTCGGTTGTGACGACACATTAGTAAACGAATCTTGCAGGCGTTCCAGAAATAATAGAAAACGATGGTTTTGAAATGTGATGATACCATCACCATATAGAACTTCCGGTAGCTGGTCTGCGAGTGTTGTGCTCTCTTGGCATGGTGTTTTTGTTTTGCTGGCTGCTTTTTCCGCCAACAGTTGCCATGTACAATTAGCAAAGCAAAACTAAAGCTAAGAGGTGGTTGAGGTTTCGTTATGCGGCACTGCGCAGGCCGGGGGCATTTTGGCGGCGCGAGACAGGTCTAACAAGGGCGCTGCCGCCAGCCCCGCACCACCCCCACAACGCCCACAGCGCAGGGGCACGCGGGGGTGAGTTATGGCGCCCTGTCCTCGCGGCTTAATTACGTTAAAATACGATGCTAATGAAACAGAAACAAGCGCGCCGCCCACCAAACACACACACACACACACACACACACACACACACACACAGACAGAGTGCCTCATAGACCAGAGGGCACCACCTACCTACCTACCTGCTGTCGCGTGAGGGTGCAGATAAAAAGCCCTGCCCGTGTTAAGACGACGAGTTCAATCTGGCGAAATAAGTTAAAGTTTAAAAGTGCGAGCGTTCCTGGCAAATTAAAGCTATTACGCCTGGCGAGTCTCTGAGAACGGCCAGAGAAGTCTAGTGGAGAGGAGAAAGAGGGACGCGCTTTGAAAGAAAGTTTCCTCTGTGAGCAGCTGTTTTTTTCCGGAAGATTAAAAGGGCCTTAATGTAACAGCTGTGACATTAGGTGCGTCACCGGGAAGTTAAGAAATCTAACCAACTTTCTAACGCCCTCACAAGTAATTTGCAAGGGTAGGGATTCGGTTACGGGCACCTGTAAACGACGTGCTATTTATTCACCCTCCGCAAACAGACTTAGAGCAATATTCCCGAACACCACTTGCAATTGAACTCGAAGTGTGCTGATATCGTTGTGAGTAATACGATTCTTTCCGGTTGTTTATCACAGTTCAGTGCCTTGGTTCTACATTTCTCATGAAAGATGTAAAAATTTACTGGGTAGGTACGCTATGTATATTAAGGAAGTCGTGGATATTTCTCCTGTACACGAGGAACAGGGTAGTTCAAAATGAACCATGTTCAAGAACATGAATCTGGGACGTATTCTCGTAGAAATAAATTAAATACAGCTCATTACGGAGGTAGGTCTTGTTTGTAATGTAAACGATGCAACTGGAAATCAGTTACCAAATATTCTCAATTAGTGCCTTACAAGCTCGTGTGGAATTTGGCCGGAAAGAACTGGGCTCCACAATCAGTTGGACCTCCCACAGCCCGCAGACTTTTGAAATAGGGAGTGAATTTTTTTTTTTTGAAAAGTATGTATTTAGGTACATTGACTCATTACAGGCCATTACGCTCTCGATGTGTCCGCTTTAAATAAAAAAAAATGAAAACCTGCACACGTTGAGAAAGTTATCGGATTTAGTCTCTTACTCGCACAAACGCGGATATACAAATTACAAACACACATCATTTCCTACCAAAATGGGACAGGGGCTCCTTTTTTGTATGGAAAATACTAGAAGTGGAAATGCGCTCTCAATTATTCCTGCCTGGGAACAACAGTCCCACTTCGAGCTCTCTGGAATTTAGCCTAGAAGAAGTGTGCTCTACATTGAACCAGCTCTCTAACATCCCACTCTAAAACAGCGTAAATGAAAAAGATTCGTCCGATTTCTTTCACTGTGCGCCAGGTGGACGACACACTATTGTGAAAATGAATTGAAAAGTTTTAATCTGCACATAGTTTTAAAATTGTGTGTGCATGAAAATGAAATAGGATGATTCTTTTGAAAATAAAATGTATGAAAATTTTGTATTCGTGTAGAAGATAGTCATGTGAAATACGACGAATCCTTTCAAAAACCCTGTAAGTTTTTTAAAAAGCATAGTACGTCACCATTGCAATGAATGTAAAACAGCAAGTTCAATACACGGAGACATACAAACTAGTCGCACGAGCACTACAGTAACGTATCATCCCAGATAGGTGCCGACAAAGATTTCCGGGTTGTGGTCCTTGATTGTAAAGCAAACGCGGGGACTAGGTACCCACTACCAAAACTTCTGAAGTGGGAAACCCCTCTTGCCTTATCACAATTGGTTGGGAAGTCGCCGAATGTTTTCTCAAAAGTTTATTTTAACGAATATTTCATTTTAAATTTTTTCCAACTGTGAGGCACAGTATACACAAAATATTGTATACTTGTTGTTGAGTTTGTAAACAGTTCCGTAAATGGTAGGCTGCACCATCCACACGGACTCTGGAGTCCCGGTCGTGACAACTTCTGACTGTGATAAAAGAAATAAGCACTTAAAATAATTTTCTAATGTATTGTTCATCATCAGCCATTTCACGCCCGTTGTTGGATAAAGGTCTCTCGTAGGCTTTTTCGTGTACTACTATCTTCAAACGTACGAAACATTTTTGATCTTTCAAATTTTTAAATGTCGGCTATCCGTTTACCTATCATCTCGGTGCTTTCTTATCTCTTGGAATCTTCTCACCGGGCTACATGTTACGCTCATCACTTCTGTCTCTAAGCTGGTCGTAGGTTGTGTTCCAAACATGAACAGCATAGAGACAGAAGTGATCACACTTTCTGCAGGACCTGACCATCATTTTGCAGGACAATGCTCAAGCACGTACAGTGCAAGCTGTTACTGATTTGTTTGATTGATTGGGATGCTAAGTGCTATACCACCTACGGCACTGCCCTGACTTAAGCCCTCGAGGAGTTCAACTCGATTTCTAAACTGAAGGAAACACTTCATGGCATTCGCTTCAGAACTGCTACAAATTCGTCGGGCAATAGACCGCGCCGCTCGAACTGTCAACACAATTGGCACTGCTAATAGTATTTTACGACTTCCAAATCGCGGGCAACGGGTTATACACAATGCTGGTGACTACTTTGAAGGTCAGTAACATCTTTGAAACACGTACTTATTTTGTACGAGCTGCAAATAAATAGTTGCAGCTACTAAAGTTCCAAACCTCGTATTTGCGATACATTACATTTGTATATGTTGGCGGTCAGTTGCAACACTCTACACAAAACGTCGACCCTCTGCAGGTCATCCTGCATTGCGCTACCGTTTTCTAGCGTCGCACTACTCTGTATACAACAGGATCATCCACGGAAAGCATCGTGGACGTTCCAACATTTTGTTTTAACTTTTTGTTCTGCCTCACGGCAGGTCTTGTCATGGGGGAAGTCTCGTCAGAGAGGTCCACCGCATGATCGTCTAGGGAAGTGATTCCAGTGGTGGTTTCCCGTTGCCTTCCACTGATGGTGATGAAGTGATAATGAGGACAACACAACACCCAGTCCCTGAGCGGAGAAAATTTCCGACGCAGTCCCGGGAATCGAACCCGGGCCCCTTGGCGTGACAGACCGCTCGCCGACCACTCAGCTAGCGGGGCGCACCATATATATATATATATATATATATATATATATATATATATATATATATATATATATGTGTGTGTGTGTGTGTGTGTGTGTGTGTATGTATGTGTGTGTGAAAAGTACACACAGTTACTCTGATATTCCGTGCGCTCGTATTTTGAAACTTCCTGGCAGATTAAAACTGGGTGCCCGACCGAGACTCGAACTCGGGACCTATGCAAGGTTCGCAGGAGAGCTTCTGTACAGTTTGGAAGGTAGGAGACGAGATACTGGCAGAAGTGAAGCTGTGAGACCGGGCGTGAGTCGTGCTTCGGTAGCTCAGATGGTAGAGCACTTGCCCGCGAAAGGCATAGGTCCCGAGTTCGAGTCTCGGTCGGGCACACAGTTTTAATCTGCCAGGAAGTTTCATATCAGCGCACACTCCGCTGCAGAGTGAAAATCTCATTCTCGTTCGTATTTTGTTCAATAAGCGGCAGTCCGGAATTATGTAGAATGCCCCGCGGAAGTCAAGGAACACGGCATTATTCTGGACACCACTATTTACTGCTTTCTGGGTCTCGTGGACGAACAGAGCGTGGTGGGTTGCACAAGATCGTTTTTTTCGGAACCAGCGTTGATTCCTACAGAGGAGAGATTTAGTCTCGAAGAACGTCGTAATACGCGAGAGAAAGTGTTCCAAAATTCTTCAACAGGCTGACTTCGGAGGTAAGATTTTATAGTTTTGAGCATCTCTTCGACGGCTGTTCTTGATGGCAGGAATGGGCTGTGATTTTTTTTTAAATCACCTGGAACACATCGCTCCTGCTGCTAGAAGAGGGACAAGTTCGTTGTCATATTCTGTGTCTGGTGACCCGTCACGTCCAGTGGCCTTTCTTCTCTCGAGCGGGGTTTCAGTTGCAAAGTTAGTCATGTGTTCTCGCTACCACTGAGTATACACATTATAAGTAAAATTTCGTTGTTTGCCATCATTTATCGGAGTATATTGTTAATGGCCACCAGTATACTTGTGTGTTTGTAGCGACAGCAACAGGGGGCAGGCTCCCCCGGCTGGGTAGCAGCAGCTGGCGGAGGGAACGGAAGCTCGCCACCCGGCTGACGCCAATCACGGCCGGCCGTAACGAAGGCCGTCCATCGCGCCGCGTCGTTCCTCGTTCCTCTGCCCTGATGAGAAAGTTACTCCACCGGCCGAAACGGGTCCCCAGGCACAACCTCTGCCACGCTGCGGCCCTCGCAGAACAGAGGAGATGCTGGACGTGGGCACTGCTGGCTTCTTAACTGCTACTACTGGCCAAGCCCTCACCATCAAACTGAGTTTTCCGAGAGCTCGTGGCAAAATTTTGATTTGTGCAACACAGTCGACCGTCGCAAAAAGATTTCACTTTAACCTGGTTTCATCACCGGCTACGGGTGCCTTCGTCAAAAAATCTAAACAATTACCTAAAAAGAGCACAAAACGATAAAAAGACACTGATGTTACAAAACCGTGAGGCAGCAATATGCAGTAGTATCTCGCGCACAACTTACAAAAGTGCAGTGCATTGGCGGAGCCGTCATTTGCGCTCACGTGACTCATGTGAAACGGTTTCCGACGTGATTACGGCCGCACGGTGTGAACTGATAGACTCTGAACGCAGAATGGAAGTTGGAGCTAGACACATTGGACATTCCATTTGGGAAATCGTTGTTGTTGTGGTCTTCAGTACTGAGACTGGTTCGATGCAGCTTTCCAGTCTACTCTATCCTGTGCAAGCTTCTTCATCAACCAGTACCTACTGCAACCTACATCCTTCTGAATCTGCTTAGTGTATTCATCTCTTGGTCTCCCTCTACGATTTTTACCCTCCACGCTGCCCTCCAATACTAAATTGGTGATTATTTGATGCCTCAAAACATGTCCTACCAACCGATCCTTTCTTCTAGTAAAGTTGTGCCTCAAACTCCTCTTCTCCCCAATTCTATTCAATACCTCCTCATTACTTATGTGATCTACCCACCAAATCTTCAGCATTCTTCTGTAGCACCACATTTCGAAAGCTTCTATTCTCTTCTTGTCCAAACAATTTATCGTCCATGTTTCACTTCCATACATGGTAACACTCCATACAAATACTTTCATAAACGACATCCTGACACTTAAATCTATACTCGATGTTAACAAATTTCTCTTCTTCAGAAACGCTTTCCTTGCCATTGCCAGTCTACATTTTATATCCTGTCTGCTTCGATCATCATCAGTTATTTTGCTCCCCAAATAGCAAAACTCCTTTACTACTTTAAGTGTCTCATTTCCTAATCTAATACCCTCAACATCACCCGACTTAATTCGATTACAATCCATTATCCTCGTTTTGCTTTTGTTGATGTTCATCTTATATCCTCCCTTCAAGACACCATCCATTCCGTTCAACTGCTCTTCCAAGTCCTTTGCTGTCTCTGACAGAATTACAATGTCATCGGCGAACCTCAAAGTTGTTATTTCTTCTCCATGGATTTTAATACCTACTCCGAATTTTTCTTTTGTTTCCTTTACTGCTTGCTCAATATACAGATTGAATAACATCGGGGAGAGGCTACAACCCTGTCTTACTCCCTTCCCAACCGCTGCTTCCCTTTCATGTCCCTCGACTCTTATAACTGCCATCTGGTTTCTGTACAAATTGTAAATAGCCTATCGCTCCCTGTATTTTACCCCTGCCACCTTTAGAATTTGAAAGAGAGTATTCCAGTCAATATTGTCAAAAGCTTTCTCTAAGTCTATAAATGCTAGAAACGTATGTTTGCCTTTCCTTAATCAATCTTCTAAGGAAAGTCTTAGGGTCAATATTGCCTCACGTGTTCCAATATTTCTACGGAATCCAAACTGATCTTCCCCGAGGTCGGCTTCTATCAGTTTTTCCATTCGTCTGTAAAGAATTCGCGTAAGTGTTTTGCAGCCGTGACATATTAAACTGACAGGCAATCTTCACATCTGTCAACACCTGCTTTCTTTGGGATTGGAATTATTATATTCTTCTTGAAGTGTGAGGGTATTTCGCCTGTCTCCATATACCTTGTTCACCAGATGGTAGAGTTCTGTCAGGACTGGCTTTCCCAAGGCTGTCAGTAGCTCTAATGGAATGTTGTCTACTCCCGGGGTCTTGTTTCGACTTAGGTCTTTCAGTGTTCTGTCAAACTCTTCACGCAGTATCATATCTCCCATTTCATCTTCATCTACATCCTCTTCCATTCCCATAATATTGTCCTCAAGTACATCGCCCTTGTATAGACCCTCTATATACTCCTTCCACCTTTCTGCTTTCCCTCCTTTGCGGAAATCGTTAGGTAATTCAATACTGGGAGACCGACAGTGGCCGGCCGGTGTGGCCGAGCGGTTCTAGGCGCTTCAATCTGGAACCGCGCGACCGCTACGGTCGCAGGTTCGAATCCTGCCTCGGGCATGGATGTGTGTTACGTCCTTAGGTTAATTATGTTTAAGTACTTCTGAGTTCTAGGGAGCTGATGACTTCAGATGTTAAGTCCCATAGTGCTCAGAGCCATCTGAACCATTTTGAAGAGTAGCGCTTTCAACCTACCTCCACAATTATTTGCTGGATGTTTTCCAATCTCTGTCTCCCTCTACAGCTTTTACCCTCTATAGCTCCCTCTAATACCATGGAAGTCATTCCATGATGTCTTAACAGATGTCCTGTCACCAGTTCCCTTTCCTTGTCAGTGTTCCTTTCCTCTCCGATTCTGCGCAGAACATCCTCATTGCTTACCTTATCAGCCCATCTAATTTTCAACATTCGTCTGTGATGATTTTGATGTTTGGGTTGTGGCGCGCTCAACTGCGCGGTCATCAGCGCCCATACAAAGTCCCAATTTTTACACAGTCCAATCTAGACACTCTAAAAAATGATAATGATGATGACAAAATAACACAAAGACCCAGCCTCCGGGCAGAGAAAATCCTCAACGCGGCCGGCAATCGAACCCGGGACTCCGTGATCGAGAGGCAGCAACGCTAGTCCCCCCTCTTTTTGTTTTTTTTCCCCTTTGGTTCGATATAGTTATTTGCGCTTGGTCTGGGTGGACGTCACAAGACATCCGTTCAAGTTGATCATTGATTCCTGGACTGAGGTTCTTTTTTTTTTTATTTTTTTTTATTTTTTACAGGGAGCACGCAGCCCTCTGACCGAACACGCTGAGCTAGGCTAGCCCCTAGACCACGAACTGCTGTAACACCACATCTCATGTCATTCGATTCTCTTGTATTCCTTTTTCCTACAGTCCATGTTTGACTACCATACAATGCTGTGCCTCAAACTTACATTCTCAGAAATTTCTTCCTCAAATTAAGTCCTGCTTCTTTACTGACAACACAACACTCACTGTCCTTTTTATACTGGCGGGGAAGCCTCTCGTGACATCTAGTGGTCAATTCGAGTGTCCGGATACTTTTGATCAAATAGTGTATGTAGATGTCCAATTACCAAGTTTCACGTTCACGGTTGGATTTTTTCGAGGTGATAAAGTTTTACCGTCACCTCTGATACCTGCACGACCACGTCCAGTAACAGGCAATAACTCCGAATGATTATTTCTGATGGCTGGCCTGCACTGTAGATCGTAAAGATAATCAGTGACAGGAGGCGACGCGTGGATTCCAGCTGATGTCAAAAGCACCTTGAGGAGTCCACGTATGGCGAATTTACGCCAGAGATCGCAGGTGGCTTCCGAGGATTTTGATGCAAATGCAGCGCCTGCCATAAATATGAATAACAAGCGCGGAGAAGCTTTTATACGGGCAATTCGGTTGCTAATTCGCTGGCGCAGACCGTAAATGGCTGATGTATTTATGTCGAAAGTGGTTTAATTATATTAATCAAGTGCTTTCAGCAGCCGGGAATCGATGCGTAGGCGCTAAAGTACGGGTCCTGTCCCCTGTGTGTTTACGCCATAATGTATACAGCCCGTGCATTGAGCGAACGAAGCAAATCGCGTCGTGCAGCCGTAGATATGCTAGCGGAAAAATGCAATTAACAGGCTATAAATTTTGAGGGAGTGTTCACTCGCAATTAATTTCAGCGAATTATGCGCTCGCAATGTTCCGAAATAACTTGAGATACCAGGGACAAATAATTTACATGTACTTCACCGATGAATGCTACATTTGCAGAGGTAACAAATAAGAGAGGATGCAATATCAACTGGAAAAAAGTGAGCAATAAAGTAGCTCAAAACTGTTAGCAACTGATGCACAGATTACAGAAATGACTGAGTTATAAATATGACAGAGATGTTTCGTGTTTTAGGGGTTTCAACTACTACAGTACGACGATTCCACTCGACTGCCTGCTGTGCTTTGCATATCATAGTATCCAAATATAAACTGATCTAAAAAAAATAAAAAACAGGAAATCTGACTTTGGTGCTGATGATTTTTGCGAAAATTCCACTAGTATGGTTGGAAGTTGTTGTGGTGAAATTGTCACATTTGGCAGTCATGTTTCAGTAATCGCATTTGGTGGTTGCAGTTTACAGTGGTCTTGTGGTAGTCACATTTGACTATCGTATTTTGTTACTTGCGTGAGACTGTCGTCCTCGCTGGTCACATATGGTAGTCTTACGAGGTACTTGCAGAGGTACAGTTCTGAGGGCGAGGCCTGAGTCGTGATTGGATACCTCAGATGGTAGAGCACTAGTCCGCGGAAGGCAAAGGTCCGAGTTCGAGTCTCGGTCTCGCACACAGTTTTAATCTGCCAGGAAGTTTCACGATAATTCCCTCAAGGTGATGAAATGAGTCAACGTGTTCCGCTCGGGTCAGTTGCGTTTTGGAAATTTTTGGAAATTTGTGGTAAGTTCCTATGGGACCAAACTGCTGATGTCATCGGTCGCTACTTAATCAAACTTAAACTAACTTACGCTAAGGACAACACACACACACACACCCATGCCAGAGGGAGGACTCGAACTTCGGACGGGGCAACCGCGCGACCGTGACAAGGCGCCTGAGACCACGCTTGACACAAGAAAAGGATGAGAATTCTCAATTCGCATAAGTGACAGGTACTGCATATTCGCTATGGTATAACATTGAAATTTACCATGCAGGAAGAATTTAAAGATTTAGTTGACAATCAAATAGCAAAAAATTATAACAATCAACTGACGCGATTCAATGTTCTGCACATCAATAAGCACTTTTCGCTAATTTTGCGGGCCTGGAGGTGGTGAAAAAATTAATGGTACGATTAGCAGAATTTTTGACGTGGCACGCATTATTCCATTGCTAGCTGCAACACTTTTCAATGAAACTGAACGAAGAGTATTGAGAATTCATATATTACTGAAAAGTACAGAGGTCAAGTTAAAGAGCATACCTGGAACGATTTTTCGATTTAAATCTCGCAACTGTAGAATTTATTACGGAAAAAATAGTGCAAGAATGAAAATTAGAACATCCAGAATGGAGTCCAGACTTCGCATTTTAAGTGGACTGGACAGCAAACTGCCCACAGTGAGACATTACAAAGTAAATTCTGTCTTATCTGATGGGGATGCATTTAAAAAGAAAATTGCGTTGTAGGAGGGACACATTCTGACAAATAAAGTCCGGCCAGTGTGGCCGATGCGGTTCTAGGCGCTTCAGTCTGGACCGCGCGACCGCTACGATCGCAGGTTCGAATCCTGCCTCGGGCTTGGATGTGTGTGATGTCCTTAGGTTAGTTAGGTTTAAGTAGTTCTAAGATCTAGGAGGCTGATGGCCTCAGATGTTAAGTCCCATAGTGCTCAGAGCCATTTGAACCATTTGACGAAGAACGTTCAGTTCCCTAAGCTCACCCGCCATCAAAGAACACGAGATGTTTCAGGTATTAATTGTGGTCTTGAAAGAATTACAACGATAGTTTCCTAAAAGTTTTGATGACATTGTCAATCTTTACGCCTCTTTATAGCTTTTATTTAACAAAGAAATTCGACAAACAGCCGTGCAAATCGAGGAGTTATTTTATTTTCTCTACCAGTTTCGGCGATTCGGTATGCCATCTTCACGCCCCGTATGCACCTCTCTGTGATTATAGTTTCTGGATGTCGTGAATTCTCCAGCGCTTCCTTCGAACACTCGATTACAACTGTTCTACCTGATTTCGAGATCATCTGCTGTTTCAGTTAAAACCGCACCTGGACAAGTGCAGACATAATTGATTCACCTACAACGTAATTCCGATTAAATGACAAATCCTTACACGCTAAAAGTGTCCAGGACGTCTACATTCCTTTCCTCAGGCAGACTGCAAAAGTGCCACAGTATTTCGAGCGGCATATTTCTGTGAAAGATATTTTTTCGATTATCAAACTAAATAAGTCACAACTGTGTTGAAACTTGAGTGCGAAACTCTGTGAATTGTCTCTGACTGTCCATGTTTCAGCAGTTTGCATCAGGTAAGAATTATATTACGCCATAACGTGCAAAAAATAATTAAACAATAATGAAAATTTGTTTTGTTTGTGACCTATGTTGTTTAAAAATGTGAAATATACACTACTGGCAATTAAAATTGCTACACCAAGAAGAAATGCAAATGATAAACGGGAATTCATTGGACAAATATATTATACTAGAATTGACATGTGATTACATTTTCACGCATAGACCCTGAGAAATGAGTATCCAGAACAACCACCTCTGGCCGTAATGACTATGAGCACTATGGTCATCATGTAACAACAACAACGCTGTACTATTGTACATATAATTTTTTTCTTCTGATTTTCGATAAATTAGTGTAATCGATATTCTGATTTCATTTCTTTTCTTTTCATGTCATTGTGTTAAGAAAACTGTAAACAAATTTCGATGTGAATATTAATGTTTACGTCAAATGTCAAACAATATTGTAACAGAATTGAAATGTAAGAAACGTTGAATCTGTTGTAAGATGTTAAAGTTGTAATTGTGCATCTGGTCCATACGTAGGCAATGTATTAGGATATGTAGAATGAAAAACCTTTGGTGAATACCCTGTCTGTAGGGGAGCGGTAAAAGGTGGATGGCAGGCGAGCGCGGGAAAATGCACACGGGCGCGGCACGGCATAACGGGCTCAGCAGTAGTAGTCGGAGTTGGGCTTTGATCTAAGCAACACGTTCTGGATCGAGGAGGCTCTCCTGGAAAACGTGATTTCATTGAGCCTCGGGTGTGCCGTTTCCGACGACTATACAGCATGGCAAAATTCCAGAGGCACTAAATGGAAAATATTGCGACGCTATGAAGAAGTAAAGTGCCGATACATCAAGAGCCATAGCTGTGCTTGTATGTGTGCTCTGCGCCTCGCCATCTCGCCGCCCGCCAACCGCCGCATCAAGACGAACAGATTGAATCTTTTAGTACTGTATTCGTGTGGACCAGTGTTACTTTTGTCCCTGACTGTTCAATAACAACTTAACTTTTACCAGAATTGTCCTATCATTTAATTATCCTCATCACTAACCTAGACAGGGTCCTTTCCACATGTTGTGCAATCCGAGTGTCCCGAAATGAAGATTTAAAGTTTATGTTAATAATAATTACCTGCAGACCTATCTATGTTAGAATGATGTTTAAAGAACTTTGTTGTTAATGAATATATAGGCAAATAATATAGGTCTGACAAAGTTGGAAGATAATGTTGAAATTGGTTTAGTAATGAAGGCTAATTCATTTGAGACAAAAATAATGGTACTTAAATGAGCAAGAAATAAGACAAAAAGACTAGTAACTCATATATTGGAAATCTTGAGTGTTTAACGATTTCGATAATCAAAAATTTCAGTACAGTGATCATAACAGTTCCTGCCCCCCCCCCTTTTTCTTTTCTATTCATTTAAATTCTGAAGTGTACTGAACTGATTTGTCCAGCAAAGTTAAAGCCAATATAAAACCAAAATTTATTAGTGTTTTACCTTTTTCAAAATTGACATTGTATGTGTGTTTCGAAAGTGCTATTCCTAGGGTAATCTATGCCCGATTTTAATCAAATCAATAGACAGTACGAAGTTGGTAGTAAACATTATAGTGTATTGTTGTGTATTTATGGCTTGTTCATATTAGTACAGAAAGTGAAATTATTAGTTCAGTAGACTTTCGGGTTCTAAAATTTACCATATTATGCAATGTCATTACGTGTGGTTTTGTATGAACGTACATCTACTTGTACTGGGAAGAAACTCAGTTAATGCCTAATTAGACTGGCGACCGTATTATTAACAATTTGGTAGCATCTGCTGTGTTGTTTCTTGTCCGTCCTAACGTGTAGTTGCACTTCAGACTTGTTTGACGTATCAATATTGTTACTGATTGGGTGAAAGTCTGATTTCGCCTCTATTTAGGTACACGCGGTCAACATATATACCAAAATCCTTTCTTATAAGGTGAAGCCCGTCAACTTACCATAGTACAGGCTTTAATAAGTATCGTACGCAGTAGCGTAGTGTTACAATCAGTCCCCTTGAACTTAGAACTAATTAAACCTAACTAACCTAAGGAAATAAAATACATCCAAGCCCGAGGCAGGATTCGAACCTGCGACCGTAGCGGTCGCGCGGTTCCAGACTGTAGCGCCTAGAACCACTCGCCCATCCCGGCCGGCCTCTGGGCGTAATAACGGTCTTGATACACCTGGGCATTGAGTCAAACAGAGCTTGGATGGCGTGGACAGGTACAACTGCCCATGCAGCTTCAACGGGATACCACAGTTCATCAGGAGTAGTGACTGGCGTATTGTGACGAGGCAGTTGCTCGTCCACCATTGACCATACGTTTTCAGTTGGTGAGAGATCTGGAGAATGTGCTGTGCAGGGCAGCAGTCGAACATTTTCTGTATCTAAGAAGGTCCGTACAGGACCTGCAACATGCGGTCGTGCATTATCCTGCTGAAATGTAGTGTTTCGCAGGGATCGAATGAAGGGTAGAGCCACGGGTTGTTACAAAATCTGAAATGTAGCGTCCACTGTTCAAAGTGCCGTCAATGCGAACAAGAGGTGACCGAGACGTGTAACCAATGGTACCCCATACCATCACGCCGGGTGATACGCCAGTATGGCGATGACGAATACACGCTTCCAATGTGCGTTCACCGCGATGTCGCCAAACACGGATGCCACCATCATGATGCTGTAAACAGAAAAAATGACGTTTTGCCATTCGTGCACCCAAGTTCGTCGTTGAGTACACCATAGGAGGCGCTCTAGTCTATGATGCAGAGTCAAACGTAACCGCAGCCATGGTCTACGAGCTGATAGTCCATTCTGCGGCAAACGTCGTCTACCTGTTCGTGCAGATGGTTGTTGTCTTGCAATCGTCCCCAACTGTTGACTCAGGGATCGAGACGTGGCTGCACGATCCGTTACAGCCATGAGGTTAAGATGCCTGTCATCTCGACTGCTAGTGATACGAGGCCGTTCGGATCCAGTACGGCGTTTCGTATTACCCTCCTGAACCCACCGATTGCATATTCTGCTGTCATTGGATCGCGACCAACGCAAGCAGCAATGTCGCGATACGATAAACCGCAATCGCGATAGTCTACAATCCGACCTTTTATCAAAGTCGGAAAAGTGATGGTACGCATTTCTCCTCCGTACACGAGGCATCACAACAACGTTTCACCAGGCAACGCCGGTCAACTACTGTTTGTGTATGAGAAATCGGTTGGAAACTTTCCTTATGTCAGCACGTTGTAGGTGTCGCCGCCGGCGCCAACCTTATGTGAATGCTCTGCACATACCACCGCATCTTCTTCCTGTCGGTTAAATTTCACGTCTGTAGCACGTCATCTTCATGGTGGAGCAATTTTAATGGCCGGTAGTGTAAGTCACAACTGTGTGGGAACTTGAGTGCGAAACTCTGTGAAATTGTCTGCGTCTGTCCATGTGCCAGCAGTTTGCACCAGGTAAGAATTATATTATGCCTTTAGCGCTCCGAAAATAATTAAATAATAATGAAAATTTCTTTTGTTTGTGAGCTATGTTGTTTAGAAATGTGAAATATAAAACCAAGCCGTGTGCAGGGCGAGTGCACTGCCATTGATATGATGCGCGTTCGCAGTTTTTCCCGCTTACCCCTCTTCGCGCTCAGACAGTGTGGCTTGGTGGTGGGGGAAACATGCAGCGGGGCTGAGCGCTTCGGCACGTGTTCCCGGGAACGGCCCGCGAGCCGATATCTTCGCCGCCCTGCTTTATACTCTACTGGCCATTAACATTGCTACAGCAGGAAGATGACGTGCTGCAGACGCGAAATTTAACAGACAGGAAGAAGATGCTGTGATACGCAGATGATTAGCTTTTCAGAGCATTCACACAAGGTTGACACCGGTGGCGACACCTACAACGTGCTGCCATAAGGAAAGTTTCCAACCGATTTCTCATACACAAACAGCAGTTGACCGGCCGTGCCTGGTGTAACGTTGTTGTGTGCCTCGTGTAAGGAGGAGAAATGCGTACCATCACGTTCCGACTTTGATAAAAGGTCGGATTGTAGACTATCGCGATTGCGGTTTATCGTATCGCAACATTGCTGCTCGCGGTGGCCGAGATCCAATGACTGTTAGCAGAATATGGAATCGGTGGGTTCAGGTGGGTAATACGGAATGACGTGCTGTATCCTAACGGCCTCGTACCACTAGCAGTCGAGATGACAGGCATCTTATCCGCATGGCTGAAACGGATCGTGCGGCCACGTCTCGATCCCTGAGTCAACACATAGGGACGTTTGCAAGACAAGAACCATCTGCACGAACAGTTCGACGACTTTTGTAGCAGCACGGACTATCAGTTCGGAGATCATGGCTGCGGTTACCCTTGACGCTGCATCAAAGACAGGAGCGCCTGCGATGGTGTACTCAACGACGAACCTGGGTGCACGAAAGGCAAAACGTCATTTTTTCGGATGAATCCAGGTTCTGTTTACAGCATCACGATGGTCGGATCCGTCTTTGGTGACTTCGCGTTGAACGCACATTGGAAGCGTGTATTCGTCATCGCCATATTGGCGTATCACCCGGCGAGATGGTATGGGGTGCCATTGGTTACACGTCTTGGTCACCTTTTGTTCGCATTGACGGCACTTTGAACAGTGGACGTTACATTTCAGATGTGTTACGACCCGTGGCTCTACCTTTCATTCGATCCCTGCGAAACGCTACATTTCAGCAGCATAATGCAGACCTCATGTTGCAGGTCCTGTACGGGCGTTTCTGGACACAGAAAATGTTCGACTGTTGCCCTGGCCAGCAAATTCTCGAGATTTGTCACCAATTGAAGACGACTGGTCAATGGTGGCCGAGCAACTGGCTCGTCACAATACGCCAGTGACTACTCTTGATGAACTGTGGTATCGTGCTGAAGCAGCATGGGCAGCTGTACCTGTACACACCAACCAAGCTCTGTTTGACTCAATGCCCAGGCGTATCAAGGCCGTTATTACGGCCAGAGTTGGTTGTTCTGGGTACTGACTTCTCAGAATCTATGCACGAAAACTGCGTGAAAACGTAATCACATGTCAGTCCTAGTATAATATATTTGTCCAATGAATACACGTTTATCATCTGCATTTCTTCTTGGTGTAGCAATTTTAATGACCAGTAGCGTATAAAAACCGACTTTTTTACCTGTAACCATTATTTGTAGTATATCGTGATCGAATAAAGTTGTGATTCACACGAATGTCTTTTTTGCCGATGAATCGGTGTTCATTCTTTAGCTCGTTAACTTCGAAGTACGTCACAATGCCGGCCAGGTGTGTCTGCCTGAACGCACTCTAAACCCGGCCCCGTCCACCAAGGGACCGGAAGGAAGGAAGGCGGCTTTACGAGGCGCCTACCTCCGCCGTGCTCTGCGTCCTTCGGCGCCGGCGGCTGTCGCAGTAAAAACACTGCGCCCGCCCTCGACTGCGACTCCTCTGTGGAGCGCCGCTCCAGCCGACACGCCCCGCTCCGCTGCGAGCGGGCAGCCGGGTCTAGCCCGCCTGCGCGCGCGTTAATTTATTTAATGGCCGAATTAGCGCTCATGAATATTAATTTCGCCTGAAACCGTTTCAGTGTAGTTAGCCCGCTTTTAAGGTTCGTCGTCCGTGTTCGGCGAACACACGTGAGTAAAAGTGCGCCGCGTTGGCGTATCCGCCTCGCCTCAGCTAGCGCGGGCGTCGCAGCATTAGACAGCGGGACTAAGTGCTCGTTAATCCGGGCGCACAACGCGCCAGACGATGACAGTTTTTTATATAGTTCTTTCTGAATTTTCTATGCAGCTGTTAAAGTGGGGGTAGAAAGGTTTTCAACTCCCGCCAAGTTGTTGGCAGAATAGCACTCCTTTCAGAAATTTTAGTCATCACGGGGACGGACCAAAGTGAAAATATACTTTCCATAAAATATCTATTAAGATAGTCTCTGGAAAAGAAAATTGAGTATGTATTAGATGATAGTCAGTTTGGCTTTAGGACAGGTAAAGGCACCAACCAGAGAGGCAGTTCTGACGTCGCGATTCATAACGGAAGCAAGACTGAAGAAAAATCAAGATTTATCGACCTGGAAAAAGAGTGCGAAAATGTCAACTAATACCGAGAAAAATACGGGTAAGCTATAGGGAGAGACAGGTAATATACTGGCCATTAAAATTGCTACACCAAGAAACGGGTATTCATTGGACAAATATATTATACTAGAACTGATATCACATTACATTTTCACGCAATTTGAGAAATCAGTACCCAGAACAACCACTTCTGGCCGAATTAACGGCCTTGATACGCCTGGGCATTGAGTCAAACAGACGTGTACAGCTACAGTTGCCCATGCAGCTTCAACACGATACCACAGTTAATCAAGAGTAGTCACTGGCCTATTGTGACGAGGCAGTTGCTCGGCCACCATTGACCAGACGTTTTCAATTGGTGAGAGATGTGGAGAATGTGCTGGCCAGGGCAGCAGTCGAACATTTTCGGTATCCAGAAACGCCCGTACAGGACCTGCAACATGCGGTCTGCATTATCCTGCTGAAATGTAGCGTTTCGCAGGGATCGAATGAAAGGTAGAGCCACGGGTCGTAACACATCTGAAATGTAACGTCCACTGTTCAAAGTACGGTCAATGCGAACAAAAGGTGAAGAAGATGTGTAACCAATGGCACCCCATACCATCTCGCCGGGTGATACGCCAGTATGGCGATGACGAATACACGCTTCCAATGTGCGTTCAACGCGAAGCAGCCAAAGACGGGTCCGACCAACTTGATGCTGTAAACAGAACCTGGATTCATCCGAAAAAATAATGTTTTGACATTCGTGCACCCAGATTCGTCGTTGAGTACACCATCGCAGGGGCTCCTGTCTGTGATGCAGCGTCAGGGGTAACCGCAGCCATGGTCTCCGAGCTGATAGTCCATGCTGCTACAAACGTCGTCGAACTGTTGGTGCAGATTGTTGTTGTCTTCCAAACGACCCCATCTGTTGGCTCAGGGATCGAGACGTGGCTGCACGATCCGTTACAGCCATGCGGATAAGATGCTTGTCATCCCTACTGCTAGTGATACGAGGCCGTTGGGATCCAGCACGGCGTTCCGTATTACCCTCCTGAACCCACCGATTCCATATTCTGCTAACAGTCATTGGATCTCGACCAACGCGAGCAGGAATGTCGCGATACGATAAACCGCAATCGCGATAGGCAACAATTTGACCTTTATCAAAGTCGGAAATGTGATGGTACGCATTTCTCCTCCTTACACGAGGCATCACAACGGCGTTTCACCAAGCAACCCCGGTCAACTGCTGTTTGTGTATGAGAAACTGGTTGGAAACTTTCCTCTTGTCAGCATGTTGTAGGTGTCTCCACCGGCGCCAACCTTGTGTGAATGCTCTGAAAAGCTTATCATCTGCGTATCACAGCATCTTCTTCCTGTCGGTTAAATTTCGCGTCTGTAGCAAGTCATCTTCGTGGTGTAGCAATTTTAATGGGCGGTGGTGTACAGGGACCAAGAGGGAATAATACGACTGGAAGACCAAGAACGATCTGCACGGATAGACTCGGATAAAGTCTTCCGCCCCTACTGTTTAGTCTATAAGTTACATGATCTGTTGAATGGAATAAACAGTATTATCGGTACAGAATATGGACTGAGTGTAAATCGAAAAAAGACGAAAGGAATGAGAAGTAGCACAAATAAGATCAGCGAGAAAATATCAGGTTTGATGGTCACGAAGTAGATGAAGGTAAAGGATTCTGCTTCATTGGCAGCAAAATAACCCAAAATATTCACAAAATATTCCTGACCAACCTCACAAATTATGTCTCAGAAGTTCGGGTCGGTCCTGTATATGGACGTCGCTTTGAAAAACTCAGAACCCTAATCATTTTTAAACTGTCGTCTGTTTAACACGTGACCTAATGTTAATTACAGATCCCTGTGTGCTTCATGGAGTTGCGGCATGCAGATTCCTTAGTCCTTTGGATGGGCGCAGTGCCTGTGACATCTGCGTGAAGTGCACGTGTGCCTCAGCGAGCGGAGAATGTAGCCCAACGTGCGTGCCGGACAGGACGATGAAATATCAATGGAAAACACTGCGTCGTCCCTGTGGAAACTGAAACACAGCATTCTGCCGGAATAATACATCCAAATATCGACGCAGTGACATAGTAAAACTCTACCACACGTGCGTATTGCTTTTCAGTGAATCAGGTATACGTACCAAACACACGGAGCACGAACGCTAGCTGATTGTATTCATCTACAGACCTGCCCCGTGTTTCGAAGTGCGATAATCATTTTTTTTTAAGTCGTCAGTCTTTCAATCGACTTCGTGAGGTATTCCATCGTCCCCAATAATGTGCTTATCTTTCCAACCTGACGTAGCTTCTACCCAATAACACGTTTCGAATATTCTAGTCTTTGTTTGTCTCTGCTACTTGTCTCCAATACTACTACTCCCAGCGCCTAGTTAAATCTGGACGTATCACTAAACTTCCCCTTCTTCTGGAGGAGGACGTTTCGTAGACTTCTCTACGCACTTATCCATTTTAGTACTTCTAAAAGGGTTTCGTATGTAGAGTGTTGTAGCTATAGTTTAGTGTACATAGTAACACATGATGTTGTTTGGTCGTTCCTTCAGTTACTTTAGAATCACATGAAGGAACGCTCCCTACAGGCCGCCATAAGCAGTTTCCACCATTTTCTATAGCTTTTGTTGTTGTTAGACTTGAGATCCTGTTTTGCTCATCATCTGTAAATGTTTTACAGAGTTAAATGCTGTACAGTATATTACAACTATTTGGAATATATCCTTAATTCTTCGGGTATAGAAATATTATGTTGAGCAAAATACTAGCCGTCTTTAGAATTAAACTGCGCAACAGAATTAAAGGAGCACTTTTTCGAAACCCCGTAATTGGTTCCCATTATGATGCATAAGTTTGTAACTTAGCTCAAAGGTGCCCACAACTTTTAGCTGTAACGAAGCAAAAGCCCTGCCGTGTCACCATCTTGCTCGGCCAAGGTTCAAACAGCAAAGTGTCGACACATGCGAGAAAAAAGGCCACAGCTCGGAAGTTCATGTGAGCTGTAATGTGGGTTAATGATGTCCCATTGTCAATAAATGTCACCACAATTCTGTCCAACGTCACCGTGGACATGTCACTTGATGAAAGGGTCGTCACAGTCTCTCTCAGCCACATATCATCTCTTCTTTCGATGTCTGTGCGGCGGAGGCCAGATCTGCGAAACCTAGCGTTGAAATCACCTGTTTCCTTACGGGTGGCCGAGGAAAACCTTTTAGCCACATCGCAGCTCAGAATCGACACGCAAAGGCACCTGGTGGTGGAGGAAAGGGGGTCAGTGAAACCACTCCTTTCACGAGGCGTTGTTTCCCACTCATTTCCTGGTGTAGAATGACGTTTCGTAGTGTGAGGAGCAACAGGAAGATCTTTTTAACAACCTTTTACATTGCTGACATCCTTGGACGATCTAACCCTTCTGTAAGGACATTGTGGGGCTGCAAACAGCAATAGCCGGTCGAAACAGACGCGACAACAGGGAAGTAACCAATTTTGTGACTTTTACGAGTTCATAACCAGGAGCGAATTTTATAATGTCATCTGAGTGCTTTAATACTTTAGTTTCTTGAGTTTCTACGTGTTGATTTAATATCTAACAGCCACAGATCTCACGTTCTCGTTTGCCTCGGAAAGTAATACG
This sequence comes from Schistocerca nitens, assembly GCF_023898315.1. Classification (NCBI taxonomy): domain Eukaryota; kingdom Metazoa; phylum Arthropoda; class Insecta; order Orthoptera; family Acrididae; genus Schistocerca; species Schistocerca nitens. Next base: position 85,692,977 of record NC_064614.1, on the reverse strand, counting down.
ATTTTGTGAAATAGTACAAGTTCCTAATCAGGGGAGAATTATTTAGTTTCACCTGAGTGTTTCGGTAGTTAGGTTTTTGAATATCTGTGTGTTAATCTAATTTATTACACACATTTCCTGCGTTTTCATCAGCGTCTGTAGTAGAGTTCAGCAGCACGTGCCGATAGTCCATTTATCCTGGTAGTTTAGTTTTTCGCGGTCTTTAGTATGGATAGGGACTGTGACTGTTGAGCACAGATGCGATCTCAGCTCCAGGCTGTGATGGCTTCGGTTACACAGCTAGAGGCTGCAGTGGATGGGCAACACTGTTGCGGGCCAGTAGTGGGGATCCGACGGACGTGCAGCACGTCTGGGTCCTCCAGTCAGTCGTTACTGGTGGCCAGCCCAGTTACTGCTCACACTGAGGTTGACCCCTCACCCGTGGTCGAGTGGGAGGTCGCCCCAGGGCGTAAAACGCGGAGGAAGGTTAGTCTGACAAATAGGTTCCAGGTGCTGTGAAAACACACTTCACCTCTTAGCAACAAATAATCCTGAGTTAATAACGAGCATCAAAACGGATGCAGGTATTAATGAATACGGGGTTGTCGTAGCGAGAGTGAATATTGTAACCCCCAAATCCTCCAAAAATAAAGGAAAAATATACCTATTCAAAAAAGCAGATAAAAATTTACTTGACGCCTTCATGAGACACAATATCCACTCCTTCCAAATTAACAATATAACTGTAGACCAGATGTTGCTTGAATTCAAAGAAATACGTAGAACGACGTAGCTGATCCTCAAGGTACACAAAACGGGTCAGAACATTGTTACAGAAACAACGAGAAAAAAAGTGCCACATTTAAACAGACGCAAAATCTCCAAGATTGGCGATCTTTTACAGAAGCTCGATTTTAGAGCGGACTTAAATGCGAGATGCTTATAATAGTTTCCACAGTGAAACTTTCTCTCGAAACCTGGCAGAAAATCAGAAGAGATTCTGTTTGTATATGAAGTATGTTAGCGGCAAGATACAATCAATGGAGATACTATCGAAACACAATGCTACCAAAGAAGAGTTACTAAACGTAGCCATCCGAAATGCCTACACAAAAGAAGACGAAGTAAATATTCCAGAATTCGAATCAAGAGTGGCTGCCAACATGAGTAACGTAGAAGTAAATATCCTCGGAGTAGTTAAGCAACTTAAATCACTAAATAAAAGCAAGTCTTCTGGTCCTATTAGGTTCCTTTCAGAGTATGCTGATGCAACAGCTCCGTACTTAACAATCATATTCAACCGTTCGCTCGACGAAAGATCCGTACCCAAATACTGGAAAGTTGCACAGGTCACACCAATATTCAAGAAAGGCAGTAGGAGCAATTCACAAAATTACAGGCCCATATCATTAACGTCGATATGCTACAAGAATTTGGAACATACGTGGGTTATTCGGAAATAAAGGAACGAACGGTCGCGAAATGGAAAATACAGTGAGAATCTGATAAAGCTTTGCACAGATGCATTGGGCACTGTGTCTAGGTCGCCCGTCGATCACATCATGTCGCTCTTTTCATTTCTGAGCTCACAGTGAGAACGTAAAGATGGCTAGAAATTAGCATCTCTCGTCAAGTATGAGGGCCTGGCGAAAGATTTCGCCTGAATCTATGGAATCCACATAACATAACTGTCATGCGGTTCGTTCTACACGACAATTCTCGGCCGCAATCTGCAGGGGCAATGAAGATGCTCCTGCAGCGTTTTTGATGGGAAGTGTTTCATCACCCACAATACAGCCCGTAATTGGTAAACCCAGAGGTTCAAATGCTCAAATGCTCAAATGAACCGCTGGCTATGAAAGCAATGTTTGGACACATACAACGAGCTGCAGTTCAGAGTAGAAAATTGTGGAAAAGCAATGGCGGCTCTTTTCTATAACGAGGGAATTGAAAAGTTGGTACATCGCTACGACAGATGTCAAAGCCTGAGCGCCGACTGTATAGAGAAGTAGCTGGAAAGTGTAGCTAACCGTTGAAAATAAAACAGTTTTGATTTTCACTGTGGTTTCCATTTCGCGACCCATCGTTCCTTACTTTCCGAATAGCCCTTGTATATTGTGTTCGAATATTATGAATTACCTCGAAGAAAACGGTCGGTTGACACACAGGTAACACGGATTTAGAAAACGTCGATCTTGTGTAACACAGCTAGCTCTTACTCGCATGAAGTGTTGAGTGCTATTGACAAGGGATTTCAGATCTATTCCTTATTTATGGATTTTCGCAAGGCTTTTGACACTGTACCACACAAGGTGCTTGTAGTGAAAGAGCGTGCTTATATAATTTCGTTTCAGGTATGTGACTGGATTCGTGATTTCCTCTCGGAGAGGTCACAGTTCGTAGTAACTGACGGAAAGTCATCGAGTTAAACAGAATTGATTTGTGGCGTTGCCCATGGTAGTGTTATAGGCCCTTTGCTGTTTCTTATCTATTGGGAGTCAATTTGAGCACCCGTCTTAGGTTGCTTACAGATGAAGCTGTCTTTTATCGACTAGTAAAGTCATCAGAAGATTAAAACAAATTGCAAAACGATTTAGAAAATATATCTGTATGGTGTGAAAAGTGGCAGTCCACCCTAAATAACGAAAAGTGTGAGGTCATCCACAAGAGTGCTAAAAGGAATCAGTTGAATTTCGCTTACAAGATAGATCAGTCAATTCTAAAAGCCGTAAATTCAACTAAATACCTAGGAATTACAATTACGAACAACTTAAATTGGAAGGAACACATATAAAATGTTGTGGGGAAGGCTAACCAAAGATTGCGCTTTATTGACAGACCTACTAAGGAGACTGCCTACACTACGCTTGTCCGTCCTCTTTTAGAATACTGCTGCGCGGTGTGGCATCCGTACCAGATAGGACTGATGGAGCGTAGCTTTGTGCTGAGCCCAGTACGAAGCCGTGAGGAAGGTCACTAGCAATAGAGGCCGAAACGTCGGACAATTTTATATATTGACAATGCGGTCGGTCAACAGCCCAGAAAATATTTCATTGAGAGTGACAACCCCGTCGAAGCCTACGCTTACGTAGCAACAGTGTGCTATTTATATAGCAACGTGTAAATTGTAAGTAACTGATAACGGGCTTAGAATAATTTCAGCAGAAAAGTCAGAGTTAACGTCCACGGATGCGTAATACCGGATGTTTGAGGGTGATCGAGCACCGCGCGCAGAGCAGCAGCTAAGTCCTTATCAGCAGCCACGATCAACAGGCCGCGCAGCATGTTGCATTAGGTTATCCTATCAAAAGAGATACTCAGATGACAAGATGCTGAGTGAGGGGGCCAGGGTGGCTGCAGAAGATGAGAAGAAATCTTTTCTCGGCTTTTGACAAGATCAGTGAGCATTTATTTAAAAGATTGTTATATCCCTAACTTCTATAAATTTCCAATCTTGTTATTGTAATTGTGGTCTTCAGTCCAGAGACTGGTTTGATGCAGCTCTCCATGCTACTCTATCCTGTGCAAGCTTTTTCGTCTCTCTGTACCCACTGCAACCTACATCCTTCTGAAACTGCTTAGTCTATTCGTCTCTTGGTCTCCCTCTACGATTTTTACCCTCCACGGTACCATCCAATACTAAATTGGTGATTCCTTGATGACTCAGAACTTGCCACAAATTTCTCTTCTCCCCAGTTCTATTCAATACCTCCTCATTAGTCATGTGGTCTACCCATCTAATCTTCAGCATTCCTCTGTAGCACCATATTTCGAAAGCTTCTATTATCTTCTTGTCTAAACCATTTATCGTGCATGTTTCACTTCCATACATGCCCACACTCCACACAAATACTTTCAAGAAAAGACTTCCTGACATTTATATCTATACTCGATGTTAACAAATTTCTCTTCTTCAGAAACGCTTTCCTTGCCGTTGCCAGTCTACATTTTATATCCTCTCTACTTCGACCATCATCCGACTACATTCCATTATCCTCTTTTTGCTTTTGTTGATGTTCATCTTATATCCACCCTTCAAGACACTGTCCATTCCGTTCAGCTGCTCTTCCAGGTCCTTTGCTGTCTCTGACAGAATTACAATGTCATCGACGAATCACAAAGTTTTTATTTCTTCTCCGTGGATTTTAATTGATACTCCGAATTTCTCTTTTGTTTCCTTTATTGCTTGCTGAATATACAGACTGAATAACATCGGGGACAGGCTACAACCCTGTCTCACTCTCTTCCCAACCATCCTTCCCTTTCATGCTCCTCGACTCTTATAACTACCATCTGGTTTCTGTACAAATTGTAAATAGCCTTTCGCTTCCTGTATTTTACCCCTGCAACCTTCAGAATTTGAAAGAGAGTATTCCAGTCAACAATATCAAAAGCTAAGTCTACAAATGCTAGAAACGTAGGTTTGCTTTTCCTTAATCTGTCTTCTAAGATAAGTCGTGTTCCAACAATTCTACGGAATCCTGATCTTCCCCGAGGTCGGCTTCTACCAGTTTTACCATTCGTCTGTAAAGAATTCGTGTGGCTTATTAAACTGATAGTTCGGTAATTTTCACATCTCTCAGCACCTTCTTTCTTTGGTATTGGAATTATTATATTCTTCTTGAAGTCTGAGGGTATTTCGCCTGTCTCATACATCTTGCTCACCAGATGGTAGAGTTTTGTCAGGGCTGGCTCTCCCAACGCTATCAATACTTCTAATGGAATTTTGTCTACCCCCTGGGCCTTGTTCCGACTTAGATCTTTCAGTGCTCTGTCAAACTCTTGACGCAGTATCATATCTCCCATTTCATATTCATCTACATGCTCTTCCATTTCCATAATATTGTTCTCAAGTACATCGCCCTTGTATAGACCCTCTATACACTCCTTCCACCTTTCTGCTTTCCCTTCTTTGCTTAGAACAGACTTTCCATCTGAGCTCTTGATATTCATACAAGTGGTCCTCTTTTCTCCAATGGAATCTTTAATTATCCTGTAGGCAGTATGTATCTTACCCCTAGTGATGTATGCCTCTACATCCTTACATTTGTCCTCTAGCCATCCCTGGTTAGTCACATTGCACTTCCTGTCTGTCTCATTTTTGATACGTTTGTATTCCTTTTTGCCTGCTCCATTTACTGAATTTTTAAATTTTCTCCTTTCATCAATTAAGTTTAATATTTCTTCTGTTATCCAAGGATTTCTAGTAGCCCTCGTCTTTCCCAATGGACCATAGTTAAATACGAGGGGCGTTCTATAAGAAATGCAATTTTTTTTTTCTGAAAGTAGGTTGGTTGTATTCAGGATTAAAATAGTATAGTCTTTTGGCTACAAAACCCTATTTTTCAACATCATCTTCGTTCAATGCGACGGCTTTCACGTCTTACTGAGCCTCAGACTGGACAACAAACTGTGTACATAGTAAAATAACAAAATTTAATAATTAAGTTGAAAGTAACTGTTTAATCAGCTACTTCTTAGTAATACAGGGAGGTCCTGTAAGCCCCCATAGTACCGCTCTACTGGTCCATGTCGGAGCCGACATCTTGCTGCATCAGTAACATCTCCATCATCCAAGTACTTCTCCCTGCGGGGCGTATCCTTCATAGCGCCAAAAAGATGGACGTTCGAAAGTGCGAGAACCCAGCGAGCACACAGCTTTGAGTACTGCAACTGGGGGACGACTGTGCCAGCACTACCAACAGCGACGTCCAGTTGTGGAGCGAAACGTTTGACTATGATCCGTCGACCACATCCAGTTAAAATTTCCGCTCGTTCCAACATTGCACTACTCAAAAGCTGTACGCGGCTGGCTAGTACGCGCGACGTCGAACCTGTCTGCGCAACCTTGCTGCGTCGACGACAGACGCCTCGCCCGACGACTCATCGTGCTTTTGTTCACTGTCGGGCCACCCTAACCATTCTGTAAGCTACTATGAATATCTGCCGATGCTCTGGTTTTTCGCCAAAAGAAACTAAATGAGAGGCCTCTGCTTGGAACTTACCTCCGTCACAGACTCCATTTTGAGGGCTACATATTGTGCCACCATCTATCGGAACATCATGAAACTACAGGGACTGAAGCAGGAATATTCCACGACGTGCCACTACAAATACCGCACTGTTTCAATCGAAATTGGGTGATAAAATAAGTGTGTTGCGTAACTAACTGAAAGCCATATCAGCAACCAATTGAAATTCCCAGAATGAAATTTTCACTATGCAGCGGAGTGTGCAGTGATGTGACACGTCCTCTAGTAGCTCAAGCTTCCAGCCCCGGTCCAGCACACAGTTTTAATTTGCCAGGAAGTTTCAGTTAAAACTTAACAGGAATTCCATGACCCCTAATAGAAACGGATACAATGTCATCTTTCGATACTTTACACGTACTATGAGTCTGTACATATGGGGCGGCGCACGAAATATGTTACCAATTGTTTCTTTCACAATTTACGACGCACGTTAGATATCCCGCTGGGATCTCTACAGCAGTTCTAGCAGAGCTTGTAAAAACAAATGAGCTACGAAATGACGTGTAATTCACGATACTGCCGCTAGGAGACTAGTAAGTAGCAATGGCTGACTATGGAAGACTGACGACACAGCAACGATCGGCGATTGTGTTACTCTTTCATGAACCGAAAAGCCTTGTTGTGACTCAGAGGCGTTGTCGACAATAGTTTAACACACGATGGGTCCCTTTGAAGAACACCATCCACAGGTTGTACGATAAATTTGTACAGGAAGGAACAGTATTGGAAGCGAAGCGACATCGGCCTAAGCCTGTTTGTTCGCCGGAGAATATTGAAGCGGTACGAGTTGCTGTACAGAGAAGTCCCGGGAATTCGTGTAGAAAGGCAGCAGTACAACTGGGAATATGCAGACGCTCCGTTCAACGCATTCTTAAAAGTGACCTCCATATGTACCCATACAAGATGACCTGTGCACAGAAGCTCACTGAAGAACACAAGCAGCAGAGACTACTGTTTGCTCAGTGGGCGGAGAATAGGGAAGAAACTCTCAACAACGTTTAGTTTTCAGACGAGGCGCATTTTCATTTAGACGGTGTGGTTAACAAACAAAATGTACGCTTTTGGGCCACTTAAAACCCACAAGTACTTCATGAATGACAACATTATGGTCTGAGGATTACAGCGTGGGTAGCAATTTAGAGTCACGGACTTATTGGACCCTTTTCTTTGAAGAAACTGTGAACAGCGAGCGTTATTTGAGCATGCTTCGCAATAGCTTCATTCCAGAACTTCTTGCTACTGCCTTGCCCTTCAACACACAGTGGTTCATGCAAGATGGAGCAAGGCCGCATACTGCAAACACTGTGTTGGAGTTTTTACACGAGCATTTCGACATGCAGATCATTTCACTCAGGTTTCCAGGTCGCTTCAATGACGAAAAAAATTGGCCCCCCAATAGTCCAGACCTCAATCCATGTAACTTTTTTCTTTGGGGGTACCTAAAGGAAAAAATTTTTCCGAGACTTCCACGTGATTTAATGGAGCTCAGAAGACTTATTCTTCATGCTTGCAGTGAAATTCCGGAAGACATGTGCCGTAGGGTAATCACTAACTTCAGTGTTCGTTTTAAGGAAGTTAGGAAACGGAGTGGTGGACATACTGAGCATATGCTAAGTTAGAACAAATCTCCATGGGCGGCTCTTCATTGTAGTATATGTTCCTTTCAGATTGTATTGACAATAAAGTTGACATTCAAAAACACCACCCTGTTCATATATTTGTCAATAAAAAATTCCCTGAAGTATAAGTTCATACATGTATGTTATTTACTGACATTCATTCAGACATGCTTTTATAGTTACTGAATGTTTTGACCACTGTGCTTGAAACTGGCTCTACAGCCTAAATCGCGATAGTCAAACAAATGAAAAATAACAACTTACTGTTAAATGGCGGCAGTGATTTCATTCAAGAAGTATAGCATGTCGCCTACTACCTTCACCTGAATGAATTTCCGAGAAAATCTGACATTTGTTGGTTGTAGAGAATCCATAAGATGTTATTGTTTCCCGACTGAAGTAATTGTAATCGTCACGCGAGGGCCGGAAGGAGACACACCTTGTCTTATTATCTCGCGGCGTGGAAATTGACTCCAAGAAGTCGTCTGCAGTTAGAATCCGTTGTCGTCTGATGAATTAGTTGGAGGATGGTATCGAACGCTTCCGCATTACTGAGCTATCGTTAACGCGCCGTCCACTCGTGAATTTGGTTGTTACGTAATGGTCCCGACATAGCTCTGCTGACGTCGTTTATAAACATCTGTGTCGTACTCAACCTGAAATTACCTCATCATCTGTTTAAAATGTCTGCGACATTGCGACCCTTCGTCACAACTTGACATGGCATCTGGCATTTCCCTTCCTCTATTTCACTCGTTTGCTTTTATAGATCGACTGCCATCCAATGTTTCTGCCTTAAACACGCACCTGCGAACGGCAGTGACGCCATTCAACTGCCCGCTACACCGTAATATTCTCAAATAACCTCAAGGAGGGACCAATTTAGCCTTCCCAACGTTATCACTGAAGTAATACGTTTGATTTAGCCAGCTTAGTGGCTGTTGATCTCCATGATAGTATATTATATTACTTTAGGAAATAGAACAACCAGACACACTTAACATATTTTTATTTATGCCAGCCCATGCATTAACTAAAAATAAAAACATGTACAAAATATTTAGCTGCTGTATTTCTTAAAGTAATAAAAGAAATTCGATGTCTGTAGGCTAAGTCCAGTAAGAATGGAGAAGTTATTTTTTATATGTGACTCGTTCGAAGAACCTCTGTCAGACATTTATCCGTGAACTGCGGAGCATTTCAAAATTTTATTTCCAAAGTGTCTTTAATCCATGAAATGCTGATACCCAAGAAATGATTTATTTTTAATTTTTAAAGAAATAATTCAAAACACGAGGTGTAATGCTTTTTAAAAATATCGTCGAGTTTGACGCTAATTGGGAAACTGCTGAAAATAAGGGTTGGTTTGGGGGATTATAGGGACCAGACTGCGACGGTCATCGGTCCCTTGAAAATAAGGAAATGTTTAATAAATGTAGTCAAATGTGCAGGAGTTTACAGTAAGGAATAAGCTTTAAGTGTTAACGCACTATGCAAGCTAACTTGCTGCTGGACTAACAAGTTGCCAAGCTAGCCAGTCTTTATAAAGATCGCTGAAAACAGTGAATTTCAGAAAACTTACGCCGTTTTCCAAGTTACTTGGAAATCTCATCTCTCAATCGCCTGAGACTTTTACCTTCTGGAGATTCTTCTAGTATAACCTTGATGAAATTGTAGAACCTGTATTTTGTGATCTGATCCCATGCCCATCCACTGACTCCTTTTAACATTAATTCTCTCTATAACTTCAGGTTGGGCTGGCTCTGAGCACTACGGGACTTAACTTCTGAGGTCATCAGTCCCCTAGAACTTAGAGCTACTTAAACCTAACTAACCTAAGGACATTACACACATCCATGCCCGAGGCAGGATTCGAACCTGCGATCGTAGCGGTCGCGCGGTTCCAGACTGTAGCGCCTAGAACCGCTCGGCCACCCCGGCCGGCTATAACTTCAGGTTCTTTAAATAGATCTGATAAATTTCACTAGAAAGAATACGGATTTATAAAAAGAAACTTGATTTCCTAGTCTTATTGACTTCACAAACTGTATATACAGTAAAAGTGAATACAACAGATTTAATAATTAAGTTGAAAGTAACTATTTAATCGGCTACTCCAGTGTAATACTTCGTGAAGCAGTGTTTGGGTGGGATTGGAAGCTGGCTGCGAGTTGTTCAATGTTGGTCTGTCAATCAGTTATTGTTCTATTAAAAAACGCTCTGCAGAACCAAAGCACAAATGAATACAGCAAACCGTTGTGCTGAACCTCCTATAATACAGAAGCTTATATAAAAAGAAATAAAACAGTTATTCGCCCCACAATAACAAAACTTCAGATAAAAAAGAAATAAAACGATTTTTAGCGCCACAGTAATAAAAGAACCTAATCTCCAAACTGGACAGCAATGATATACAGTTTAAACTTATCTGAAGATACAGGCACACACTATGTAAATAAAACCATATTGCCTTTGTCTGCAAATGACTTTACAAGAGGGCACCAAAATAAAATCGAGAACGGTTACGGTAATGATGTACAATGCACTACTAGCAACACGCCCACCACATTTCAGACAGACAACGGATAAGACAACACTATCTACGCTCATCTACAGCCTACTACGGAATCTACACGGAAAATGCATAAACATTCCAAAAGTACAGTGACTTACAGCTGATACACAATGATCTCACTTCGGTCTTGCTGTGTTTTCAGCTACAAAGCTATAATGGTACACTCAGCTAGGACCAGGGGCACACGATGCAAACACACATAAATACAGTTACAGCACAACCCGAATCCTCAAGGCCTTGCCGTTCTTCGCAACATGCGACTACATGAGGCTGACTTATTGATCCCAGCCCACACGGCCGCACTGTATTTTAGTCGGTCGAAACTCTCACAACTACTAATGCCCACCAGCTAAGATTATGGCACACCGAAGCACACGTCACATAACTTTATGCTCTGCTCTGTACTGCCGAAAACGGAAGTCTCCACCGTCCGTTCTCACTGTCTATAAGCTGCCATCTTCTTCTGGACACCGGAATCTGCTAGCAAAGGTCGACGATGTCCGCATTACTGTTTCAGACCACTGACCCTGTTTCCACGCCACTCTCGGCCCCACAGCGCACTCCTTTCTCAAGGTCTTGTTTCCTTCTTTTCTTCGTGGCTGTCAATGAACTACTTTTCCACCAGAATCAAAATGGCTCTGAGCACTATGGGACTTAACATTTGACGTCATCAGTCCCCTAGAACTTAGAACTACGTAAACCTAACTAACCTAAGGACATCACACAAATCCATGCCCGAGGCAGGATTCGAACCTGCGATCGTAGCGGTCGTGCGGTTCCAGACTGAAGCGCATAGAACCGCTCGGCGCCCAGAATCCGTCCTGCAACAACTACTGGGGCAGTTACACCGAAGCAAAACAAGCCCGGCCGACACGCTAGACAAGGACCACGACTTGCACACTGCTGCCCACAGCAGCCTCCAGTGCTGGCTCAAGTTGATCTGGCCGCCTCCTTTCAGTACTGAAGGCTCTTGAGCCGGCACATTCTGGGACAGACCACAGACTGCAGACAAACTCGGCCGTCGCTCCAAGGAATGGCCTCCGGCGACGTGCAGCAGAATCGTCAGCTGATTCCCCAGCTATGGCTTGCAGATCAGGTGTGTGCTTCAGCTCAGTGCTTCTAGCTACGAAACACTGTTTGGTGCCACCGCAGAAAGGCTCAGCATGTCACTGGCTCTCCAGCTCGGCGCCACACGTGCCATATGGCAGAACTAGAGCACGTAACCTACACTGGCACGACCAGCTAGATGGGTGGGAAGTCAAATGGGCCACAATTTTTTTATTTGTTTTTACAGTGGAGTCAAGCTATGTGGTGGGACAAAGGAATAAATCTAATTTGAAATAATGTTGTTAAATGAGACTAAAAAGTATAAAATAATTTTTTCTAGCAAGAAACAGACCAGTTCTGAAAATTCGTGTTTCTAAGATTGATGACAAAACATGGGGTTCATGCAATGCATGATTGATGCATTCCACTTCGGAATTATTGTCTACTGCATTCACTCCACATTTTTCGTTAGAAATATTACAAGTATTTTCGTAGATATTAAAAACTTACAAAGTTTCATAAGTACCTGTAAGAGATTAAACATCAGTATGGGGTTAGAAAGCACTCCGTCTTCAGGCCACAAGTGGCCCATCGGGACCATCCGACCGCCGTATCATCCTCAGTTGAGGATGCGGATAGGAGGGGCGTGTGGTCAGCACACCGCTCTCTCGGTCGTTATGATGGTTTTCTATGACCGGAGCCGCTACTATTCTGTCGAGTACTCCTCAGTTGGCATCACGAGGCTGAGTGCACCCTGAAGAACTGCAACAGCGCATGGAGGCTGGATGGTCACCCATCCAAGTGCCGGCCAAGCCCGACAGCGCTTAACTCCGGTGATCTCACGGGAACCGGTGTATCTACTGTGGCAAGGCCGTTGCCTGGTATGGGGTTACAAGAAATTGTTTTATTCCTTTTAGTACATGGTCACAAAGTAGGGGAAGTTAAGGATTTCCGCTACCTAGGCAGTAAAATACCCAATGACGAACGGAGTAAGGAGGACATCAAAAGCAGACTGGCGCTGGCAGAAAGTGCATTTCTGACCAAGAGAAGTCTACTAGTATGAAACACAGGCCTTAATTTGAGGAAGAAATTTCTGAGAATGTACGTTTGGAGAGGAAACATGGACTGTGGGAAAACCGGAACAGAAGAGAATCGAATGATTTGATAAGTGGTGCCATAGACGAGTGTTGAAAATTAGATGGAATGATAAGATAAGGAATGAGGAGGTTCTGCGCAGAATCGGACAGGAAAGGAATAATTCGAATGACTCTGAGCACTATGGGACTTAACATCTGAAGTCATCAGTCTCCTAGACTTAGAACTACTTAAACCTAACTAACCTAAGGACAGCACACACATCCATGCCCCAGGCAGGATTCGAATCTGCGACCGTAGCAGCAGCGCGATTCCGGACTGAAGCGACTACGACCGCTCGGTCACAGCGGCCGGCGGAAAGGAACGCGTGGAAAACATTGACAAGGAAAAGAGACAGGGTGATAGGACATCTGTTAAGACATCAGAGAATGACTTCCATAGTACTTGAGGGAGCTGTAGAGGGGAGGAAGACAGAGATTGGCATACGTTCAGAAAATAAATGAGGACGTAGGTTGCAAGTGGTACTCTGAGATGAAGAGGTTGGCACGGGAGACGAATTCGTAGAGGGCCGGATCAAACCAGTCAGAAGCCTGATGACTCAAAAAAAGAAGAAAAGTACGTAAAATAAAGAAAAGGCAACTATTCTCATTGTCTCGCCGTGGCCGTGTGTGTGTGTGTGTGTGTGTGTGTGTGTGTGTGTGTGTGTGTGTGTGTTTGTCTATGCGTTTGTGTGTACTTCAACTACAGAAAGTGCAAGAGATTGAAAGTTAGTGTAAAAGCTTTTTTCTGTTGCGACTTTCTATGTGCTACACATCAGTCGGCTATAGCTGAGTCATTTCCTTTCCTTTATTTTATATATTATTCCACCCAGGGATTTCCATTGATGTTATACTTTTTAATATAATTAAAAAATGTATTATACTAGAAATTTATTTTTGTTTAAATAATTAATTTCTTGTTTCTGGTCTTGGGCGTGTGAATTGTCTCTTTGTATTTTAAACATTTTGATGAGATTATATATTTTATTTAAATAATTATTTATGTATATATTTGCTTTTTACATGAAGCTTCACATGTATATACATATCCCACATACGTCACACACATCTCATACACTACCCCTCTCTGTCCATCTCCTCTTTCCCCCTCTCCCCACTCAGCTATGTTCATCCATTCGCATGCCAACTGAACTCATGTCAGTACTATCCACACAGCAAGCAGGTTCTGCAGGGAAGTCGAGATGTCAGCGCTTACCAAACATTTTTTAGTCCCACCCCGACTTCTACTGAACAGACCAATAAGAAACCGAGTTAATTGTCTTCCAGATCTAAGCAATGTTTAAAATTTAAAATATCTAATTCGTTGGTACGCTAGTTTAAAATAAGATGCAAAATAATGCACCAAACTGACAGACAAGAAAGGAAAAACGTTAAAATAAGAGCTATCCTACTGTCAAAAGCAAGTGCGCGTACGTACTGATACATTAATACGAGGGTCATTCCAAAAGAAATGCACACTATTTTTTTTAAATCCATCTTTTACAGTGTGTAGATACATCCTTTAGGAACAGTTTTTTCATTTTTACACATAATTTCCATCCCTCTCAACTGCCTTACGCCATTTGGAACCAGCGCCTGTATACCCGCACGGTAAAATTCTGGACCAACCTGTTGGGGCCACTGTTTGGCAGCGTGCACAAGGGAGTCACCATCTTCAAACCTTGTTCCACGAAGAGAGTCTTTCAGTTTCCCAAAGAGATGATAGCCACATGGAGCCAGGTAAGGACTGTAAGGCGGGTGTTTCAGTGTTGTCAGTCCGAGTTTTGTAATCGCTTCCATGGTTTTTCGACTGACGTGTGGCCGTTAAATGTCGTGCAACAGCAAAACACCCTGATTTTGCCGATGTGGTCGAACACGACTCAGTCGAGTCTGAAGTTTCTTCAGTGTTGTCACATATGCATTAGAATTTATGGTGATTCCACTTGGCATGATGTTCACAAGCAAGAGTCCTTCGGAATCGGAAAACACCGTAGCCATAACGTTCCCAGCAGAAGATGTGGTTTTGAATTTTTTTTCTTGAGTGAATTCGCATAATGCCACTCCATTGATTGCCGTCCGCAGCTCGTGGTCGTGCGGTAGCGTTCTCGCTTCCCGCGCCCGGGTTCCTGGGTTCGATTCCCGGCGGGGTCAGGGATTTTCTTTGCCTCGCAATGACTGGGTGTTGTGTGATGTCCTTAGATTAGTTAGGTTTAAGTAGTTGTAAGTTCTAGGGGACTGATGACCATAGATGTTAAGTCCCATAGTGCTCAGAGCCATTTGAACCATTGATTGCCTCTTCATCTCTGGTGGAAAATGATGGAGCCACGTTTCATCACCTGTCACAATTTTTCCAAGAAATTCATCTCCACCATTCTCGTACTGTTCCAAAAGTTCACTGCATACCGTTTTTCTTGTTTCCTTGTGAGCCACTGTCAACATCCTAGGAACCCACCTGGCACAAACCTTTTTTAACCCAAACACTTTCAGTATTCTGCAAACACTTCCTTCCCCTATCCCAACGTAGTGTGACAATTCGTTCACTGTGATGCGTCTGTCAGCAGTCACCAATTCGTTAACTCTCTGCACATTGTCAGGAGTGTGTGCAGTACGAGGTCTGCCGCTGCGAGGACAATCCTCAATTTTGCCGTGCCCACTTTCATCGCCTAACCTGCTGGCCCACTGACTAACTATGCTGCAGTCGACAGCAGCATCTCCATACACCTTTTTCAACCACTTGTGGATGTTTCTCACTGTCTCGTTTTCACAGCACAGGAATTCTATGACAACACGTTGTTTCTGACGAACGTCAAGTGTAGCAGCCATCTTGAAGACATGCTGTGACGACGCCACTCACGGGAACAGGTTGAACTAAGTTTGAAAACAAGCGGGAAGGATGTATCTACACACTGTAAAACTTTCACACATGCTGAATGAAAACTGTATTTTTACAAAAATAGTGTGCATTTCTTTTGGAGTGAACCTCGTATATGTGAACAAGTGCGCGTGAACACGAGCACGTACGAACACACTCTGGCGCGCGCACCCACACACAGACACTCGCACATACGCGCACGCACGCATGCACGTCAACGCACAAGCACACGCACGCACACTCGTGCACGCACACGCACACAGTGTTCAGGGCGTCGCTCGTAAAACACGGTCTCGGCTACGGTGGCTGGAGCTGCGCCCAGTTTCTGGGCTCGTCCGAGCGGAGGCAGTTTGCGGCGGTGGCTCGGTAGACCGCTGGCTAGCGGCTGCCTCCTAAACTCGATTGTCGGCCGCCTGGGAGTGTGGCGCTAGCGTCGCGCCCGCCCCTACTTGCGACGCTGCGCTTCCGCTGCTGCTGGACCGCGACCGCTTCTATCACGCCTGGCTCCGCACTTAATCTCTCTTCACTGTCTGCTCACACTAACGCGTTCACACGCCCACTCGCTCACCCAGCCACCAATTCACCCACTCACTCACCCCCCCCCCCCCCACACACACACGCACATACAGCGAGAAAAGTATTTAAACCGACAAACTCTGGGAGACTGTAGGGGACATGAAAACAAATATTTTTCCGCAATGTCATTTTTTCCTATGAGGAGTATTTAAACCGATAGAGGAAGATTTCTCTGGCGGCAAATTAATTAAACCAACAAACACTTTTCCATTTTTGTATGACCAAGAGACAACACATTAACACAACCCAATTTCAATTACAGTAGGTTTTCAAAAATGCCTCCACTGACACCTAAAAAAAGGTTACACCGTCGGATCGTGTTCTGTCTGACACGGACAGAAACCCCAGGAGTATCCTGAATTGTTCCTGCTGCTGCTACTATCCGGACAACCAGATCCTCTTCTGATGCAACAGGAGTTGCGCAAACAAGGTTGCGCATCTCTCCCCACACAAAAAAGTCCAGAGGGAACATATCTCGGGATCTAGCAGGCCATGCTACAGTACCACCTCTGCCAATCCACGTTTCTGGGAACCGTCGGTCCAGGAATCGACGCACACGACGACTCAAATGTGCCGGCGCCCCGTCATGTTGGAACCACATGCGTTGTCTTGTAGGGAGAGGGACGTCTTCCAGCAATTCTGGCAATTCTCTGGCGAGAAAATTGTAATAGTGCCTACCATTTAATGGCCTAGGTAGCAGATACGGCCCAATTAAACAGTTCCCAACAACACCGACCCACACATTAACGAAGGACGGCACTTGATGAGCGCTAGTAACTGTGGTGTGTGGGTTATCCTCACTCCAAACATACGAATTGTGCATGTTGAAGACTCCATCACGCCCGAACGTTGCTTGGTTCAAATGGCTCTGAGCACTATGGGACTTAACTTCTAAGGTCATCAGTCCCCTAGAACTTAGAACTACTTAAACCTAACTAACCTAAGGACATCACACACACCCACGCCTGAGGCTGGATTCGAACCTGCGACCGTAGCGGTCGCGCGGTTCCAGACTGAAGCGCCTAGAACCGCTCAGCCACATTGGCCGGCGGTTACGTAAAAATCGTTTCAATTATCAAGACAGGAAAATGTATTATTGCACTCCAAAATTTGCGTAACTGAAACTAAATTTAACAGATGTGGGGAAGATAACTGTATAATATTTTATTACGTCACGACTGCTATTACATGTATAAAATATTCACATTATCGGTTTCGACAAGCAGTTACCATCTTCATATGTAACGAATGCTTGCGATATGAACCTTTTTATTGCCTTGACCGCGTGTATGTAATCTGCATTGCTAGCCAGCCATACCTGCAGCCGGCAGTCAACACAGACATATGCGGAAATTCGGGATGTGCAACACTTGTATGACTTTTTCTTGCCATGAAGACACAACTACTGTAAGAAGCTGTTTAGGTTTTTATATTGGCAGCGCCACGTAGCGCTCTGTATGAAAATCACTGGCTGTGCTGTGTGCAGTCTGTGGCTGGGTGGCATTGTTGGAATAGTCGCTATTGTAGTGTTGGGCAGTTGGCTGTTAACAGCGCGTGGCGTTGCGCAGTTGGAGCTGAGCCGCCAACAGTGGTGCATGTGGGGAGAGAGATGGCGGAGTTTTGAGAGCGGATGATCTGGACGTGTGTCCATCAGAGACCGTACATTTGTAAGACTGGATGTCATGAACTGCTATATACACTCCTGGAAATGGAAAAAAGAACACATTGACACCGGTGTGTCAGACCCACCATACTTGCTCCGGACACTGCGAGAGGGCTGTACAAGCAATGATCACACGCACGGCACAGCGGACACACCAGGAACCGCGGTGTTGGCCGTCGAATGGCGCTAGCTGCGCAGCATTTGTGCACCGCCGCCGTCAGTGTCAGCCAGTTTGCCGTGGCATACGGAGCTCCATCGCAGTCTTTAACACTGGTAGCATGCCGCGACAGCGTGGACGTGAACCGTATGTGCAGTTGACGGACTTTGAGCGAGGGCGTATAGTGGGCATGCGGGAGGCCGGGTGGACGTACCGCCGAATTGCTCAACACGTGGGGCGTGAGGTCTCCACAGTACATCGATGTTGTCGCCAGTGGTCGGCGGAAGGTGCACGTGCCCGTCGACCTGGGACCGGACCGCAGCGACGCACGGATGCACGCCAAGACCGTAGGATCCTACGCAGTGCCGTAGGGGACCGCACCGCCACTTCCCAGCAAATTAGGGACACTGTTGCTCCTGGGGTATCGGCGAGGACCATTCGCAACCGTCTCCATGAAGCTGGGCTACGGTCCCGCACACCGTTAGGCCGTCTTCCGCTCACGCCCCAACATCGTGCAGCCTGCCTCCAGTGGTGTCGCGACAGGCGTGAATGGAGGGACGAATGGAGACGTGTCGTCTTCAGCGATGAGAGTCGCTTCTGCCTTGGTGCCAATGATGGTCGTATGCGTGTTTGGCGCCGTGCAGGTGAGCGCCACAATCAGGACTGCATACGACCGAGGCACACAGGGCCAACACCCGGCATCATGGTGTGGGGAGCGATCTCCTACACTGGCCGTACACCACTGGTGATCGTCGAGGGGACACTGAATAGTGCACGGTACATCCAAACCGTCATCGAACCCATCGTTCTACCATTCCTAGACCGGCAAGGGAACTTGCTGTTCCAACAGGACAATGCACGTCCGTATGTATCCCGTGCGACCCAACGTGCTCTAGAAGGTGTAAGTCAACTACCCTGGCCAGCAAGATCTCCGGATCTGTCCCCCATTGAGCATGTTTGGGACTGGATGAAGCGTCGTCTCACGCGGTCTGCACGTCCAGCACGAACGCTGGTCCAACTGAGGCGCCAGGTGGAAATGGCATGGCAAGCCGTTCCACAGGACTACATCCAGCATCTCTACGATCGTCTCCATGGGAGAATAGCAGCCTTCATTGCTGCGAAAGGTGGATATACACTGTACTAGTGCCAACATTGTGCATGCTCTGTTGCCTGTGTCTATGTGCCTGTGGTTCTGTCAGTGTGATCATGTGATGTATCTGACCCCAGGAATGTGTCAATAAAGTTTCCCCTTCCTGGGACAATGAATTCACGGTGTTCTTATTTCAATTTCCAGGAGTGTATATTATGAATTTTGAACACTATTAAGGTAAATACATTGTTTGTTCTCTATCAAAATCTTTCATTTGCTAACTATGCCTATCAGTAGTTAGTCCCTTCAGTAGTGGCGCTCGCTGTATTGCAGTAGTTCGAGTAACGAAGATTTTTGTGAGGTAAGTGATTTGTGAAAGGTATAGGTTATTGTTAGTCAGGTCCATTCTTTTGTAGAGATTATTGAAAGTCAGATTGCGTTGCGCCAAAAATATTGTGTGTCAGTTTAGTGATGATCAGAATAAGTAAAGAGAGAAACGTCTGAGTACGTTCAGTTCTGCTCAGCTGTTTGAAAATCAAATAATGTAAGAGATTTATCAGCACAGTCATTCATAAATATTTTTAAGGGGACGTTTCACTACATGTCTATTTTTATTACGAGTCCGTTACGATTGTACGAAAACAAACGTGCAGTTTATCGCCCAGCATGATTTCACAACCTGTACGCTGTAGATCTGAAGATGGTAGCTTAGTCCTGTTGAAACTAGTAATGTAGCGTATATACACGCAGTCAAGGCAATAAAAAATCTTCGTACCACAAGCTTTCTTGACATTGGATTCATCGAACGTTCTCTAGCCGACAGTGTCAGGTATTTATAATGTCTTCAGATGTGAATACATCAGCTAAAGAGCTTCGAACAGAATGTATAACGAATACAATTGGTCACTTTGAGCGTCATGAAGTCAACTGAAATATTTTAAAAAATGTAGTCGAAGCGAGGCAGATATCAAGATACTCTTAATCATTTAAGACGTATTACGAAAAAAATGCATAGGTAAGAGCACAAATAATTAAAATTACAGAACTTTAAAAACTTTTTAAGCAATTTTTAAAAAATTATATAAAACATAAAAATTAAGTATACGCCTTATGACTGTAGAACCATAAAATATAAAAACTCATTTAGACCTAAAAATTTATAAATAGTACAAAATTAATGGAACTATTTTTATAGGTACAAGTATTTTTAATATGAGGATTTGTATTTCATAACAACTCATTTTAGGCGGAAAATAAGTCTATGAATGTATTTTATGATCTTAGGGTACGACCCTCTCTGATATGATCTTACCAAACATTAGAGTCTTGTAACTTATAATTATTTGTGGTTTTGCCTATGCTTGTACACGCATATATCAGTTTTAAGCGATTT
Organism: Schistocerca nitens; assembly: GCF_023898315.1. NCBI lineage: Eukaryota > Metazoa > Arthropoda > Insecta > Orthoptera > Acrididae > Schistocerca > Schistocerca nitens. The sequence goes on along the minus strand of NC_064614.1, from coordinate 85,672,841 downwards.
ACATTTCAAAATCTTCTGCACTCTTCTTGTCTGATCTGCTTATCGCCCACGTTTCAGTTTCATATAATGCTACACTCCAGACAAATACCTTCAGAAAATCTTCCTAACACTTAAATTGATTTTAGGTGTTAACAAGTTCCTCTTTTTCAGAAACGCTTTCTTGTCATTGCCAGTATGGATCTACATCGTCTCCACTGCGGATACCAGTTATTTGCTATCCAAATAGCAAATATCATCCAGTACTCTTAGTGTCTCTCTCCTAGTCTAGTTCCTTCACTGCTTGCTTAATGTACAGATTAAATAACACTGGGAAGAGGCTACAACCGTGTCTTACTCTTTCGTCAGACACTATTCCCTTGTCATGCTCCTCGACTCTTAATACTGCAGGCTGGTTTTTGCACACGTTGTAGATAACATTTCCCTCAAACTTTCAAAGAGCGCATTCCAGGCATTGTTGTCAATAGCTTTCTCTAAATCAACAAATACCGTTAATGTACAGTGATTATTCGATAAGTAATGCAAAACATTTTTAATTCCTCAGCCAATTTCGGTTGAAAAAATGCGGACTTTATTGCGAGGCCTTGTGGAATATTCCCGCTTCAGCCCCTATAATTTGATAATTTCCGATAAGTGGCTGTGCTACACGCAGACTTCAAAACGGTGTCTGTAACAAGGGTACGTCCCAAGGAGAGAGCTGTCATTCAGTTTCTTTTTGGCAGCAAACCAGAGCATTGCAGATATTCGCAGGCGCTTGCAGATTGTTTACGGAGACCTGGTAGCGAACAAAAGCACGGTGAGTCGTTGGGCGAGGTGTCTGTCGTCATCGCAACAAGGTCGCGCAGTCTTGTCCGTTTTCCCACGTTCTGGCAGGCCTCACACATCTGTGACTCCTGCAATGTTGAAACGTGCGGACACTCTCATTCGAGGTGGTAGTTGGATCGCAGTCAAACAACTCGCTGCCCAAATGGACGTCTCCGTTTGTAGTGGTGACACACTGGTCCACCAGTCCGGGTACTTAAAGGCCTATGGCCGCTGTGTTCCTCGCCGCCTAACAGAAAACCATAAACAGGAACAAAGGAGCAATTTTTTGTGCGGAATCGCTTGCTCTTTACGAGGCTGTTGGTGACGATTTTTTGTCGAACATTGTCACAGGCAATGAAACCTGGGTTCATCACTTCGAACTGGAAACAAAACGGCAGTTCATGGAGAGGTACCACATCACATCTCCTCCGAGGAGAAAGTTCAGAGCCGCATCCTCGGCGGTAAAGTCATGACAACGGCCTTCTGAGACTCTTAACGGGTTATTCTGTGTGAAGTCGTCCCTAAGGGGCAACAGTCAACTCTGAAGTGTACGAGGTGCATTCAGGTTCTAAGGCGTCCGATTTTTTTTCTCCGGACTGGAAAGAGATAGAAACATGCGCATTGTTTTAAAATGAGGCCGCGTTCATTGTCAATACGTCCCAGAGATGGCAGCACCGTACGGCAAATGGGATTTTACCGCCAGCGGCGAGAATGAGAAATGTTTGAAATACTTAAAATGGCGACGTTTTCCTTACTTGAACAGCGTGCAATCATTCGTTTTCTGAATTTGCGTGGTGTGAAACCAATTGAAATTCATCGACAGTTGAAGGAGACATGTGGTGATGGAGTTATGGATGTGTCGAAAGTGTGTTCGTGGGTGCAACAGTTTAATGAAGGCAGAACATCGTGTGACAAGAAACCGAAACAACCTCGGGCTCGCACAAGCCGGTCTGACGACATGATCGAGAAAGTGGAGAGAATTGTTTTGGGGGATCGCCGAATGACTGTTGAACAGATCGCCTCCAGAGTTAGCATTTCTGTGGGTTCTGTGCACACAATCCTGCATGACGACCTGAAAATGCGAAAAGTGTCATCCAGGTGGGTGCCACGAATGCTGACGGACGACCACGTGGCTGCCCGTGTGGCATGTTGCCAAGCAATGTTGACACGCAACGACAGCATGAATGGGACTTTCTTTTCGTCGGTTGTGACAATGGATGAGACGTGGATGCCATTTTTCAATCCAGAAACAAAGCGCCAGTCAGCTCAATGGAAGTACACAGATTCACCGCCACCAAAAAAATTTCGGGTAACCGCCAGTGCTGAAAAAATGATGGTGTCAATGTTCTGGGACAGTGAGGACGTAATCCTTACCCATTGCGTTCCAAAGGGCACTACGGTAACAGGTGCATCCTACGAAAATGTTTTGAAGAACAAATTCCTTCCTGCACTGCAACAAAAACGTCCGGGAAGGGCTGCGCGTGTGCTGTTTCACCGAGACAACGCACCCGCACATCGAGCTAACGTTACGCAACAGTTTCTTCGTGATAACTACTTTGAAGTGATTCCTCATGCTCCCTACTCACCTGATCTGGCTCCTAGTGACTTTTGGCTTTTTCCAACAATGAAAGACACTCTCCGTGGCCGCACATTCACCAGCCGTGCTGCTATTGCTTCAGCGATTTTCCGGTGGTCAAAACAGACTCCTAAAGAAGCCTTCGCCGCTGCCATGGAATCATGGCGTCAGCGTTGTGAAAAATGTGTACGTCTGCAGGGCGATTACGTCGAGAAGTAACGCCAGTTTCATCGATTTCGGATGAGTAGTTAATTAGAAAAAAAAATCGGAGGCCTTAGAACTTGAATGCACCTCGTATTGTGCTACCCTTTGAAGATACGACTTCAGCTTATTTTCCTTCTTCCATGGCAACGCAAGGCCTCACACAATGCCCTCCCGAGAGGAGCTCATGAAACTTCATTGGACTGTTCTTTCTCATTCTCCCCCTACAGCCCCTGTCTCGCACCTTCCGACTTCCATCTGTATGGCAAAATGAAGGATGCACTCTTCAGGGAGCAGAGGAAGCAATACATGGATGATGGGAAGCTTATTCATGCAGCAAGGCGTTGGCTCCCACGTCGATCAGCAGAGAGGTCCGATGCGGTCACACAGGCTCTCCCACTAAGGTGGCGTAAGGCCGTAGTGTTGGAAATGAGCGTTTGGCGTCATTGGCCGGGGGGCCCCTTGCGGGGCAGGTCCGGCCGCCTTGGTGCAGGTCTTACTACATTCGACGTTACATTGGGCGACGTGCGCGCCGGATAGGGATGAAATAATGATGAAGACAACACAACGCACAGTCCCTGAGCGGAGAAAATCTCCGACCCAGCCGGGAATCGAACCCGGACCCGTAGGACGACAATGCGTCGCGCTGACGACTCAGCTATCGGGGCGGACAGCCGTCGTATTGAACGGAGAGTATGTTGGAAATTAGGATTTTGTAGCAGAAGAGTGGGGAATAAACAGTGTATTGGAATCCTGAATAAAACCAACATACTCTCCGGAAAAAAAGTTAGAATTACTTATTGGACGCCCCTCGTAGGTTTGCCTATCCGTATCTTGTAAAATAAGTCTTACGGTCAGTATTGCCAGACGTTCCTCCATTTCTCCTGAACCCAAACTGATTTTTCCCTAGGTCGTTTTCCACGAGATTCTCCATTCTTTTGTAAATAATTCGTGTCAATTTATTGCAACCGCGACTTATTGAAGTGACGGTTCTGTGATTTTTCTTCCGTGTACGCAACAAACAGCCTTCTTTGGAATAGGAATTATTACGTTTGATCGCCCATAGCCCGTAAATATTTATTGGTCGATGGCTGCGTCAAAGCACGCTGTCAATAATGCCTCTAGGCTCCTGTCGGAGGAGATATGGGCTAACGGTTGTAGCCATTGAACAACTTAGTGCTGACTGTTGCTCTGTGCCTATAATACACTCCTGGAAATTGAAATAAGAACACCGTGAATTCATTGTCCCAGGAAGGGGAAACTTTATTGACACATTCCTGGGGTCAGATACATCACATGATCACACTGACAGAACCACAGGCACATAGACACAGGCAACACAGCATGCACAATGTCGGCACTAGTACAGTGTATATCCACCTTTCGCAGCAATGCAGGCTGCTATTCTCCCATGGAGACGATCGTAGAGATGCTGGATGTAGTCCTGTGGAACGGCTTGCCATGCCATTTCCACCTGGCGCCTCAGTTGGACCAGCGTTCGTGCTGGACGTGCAGACCGCGTGAGACGACGCTTCATCCAGTCCCAAACATGCTCAATGGGGGACAGATCCGGAGATCTTGCTGGCCAGGGTAGTTGACTTACACCTTCTAGAGCACGTTGGGTGGCACGGGATACATGCGGACGTGCATTGTCCTGTTGGAACAGCAAGTTCCCTTGCCGGTCTAGGAATGGTAGAACGATGGGTTCGATGACGGTTTGGATGTACCGTGCACTATTCAGTGTCCCCTCGACGATCACCAGTGGTGTACGGCCAGTGTAGGAGATCGCTCCCCACACCATGATGCCGGGTGTTGGCCCTGTGTGCCTCGGTCGTATGCAGTCCTGATTGTGGCGCTCACCTGCACGGCGCCAAACACGCATACGACCATCATTGGCACCAAGGCAGAAGCGACTCTCATCGCTGAAGACGACACGTCTCCATTCGTCCCTCCATTCACGCCTGTCGCGACACCACTGGAGGCGGGCTGCACGATGTTGGGGCGTGAGCGGAAGACGGCCTAACGGTGTGCGGGACCGTAGCCCAGCTTCATGGAGACGGTTGCGAATGGTCCTCGCCGATACCCCAGGAGCAACAGTGTCCCTAATTTGCTGGGAAGTGGCGGTGCGGTCCCCTACGGCACTGCGTAGGATCCTACGGTCTTGGCGTGCATCCGTGCGTCGCTGCGGTCCGGTCCCAGGTCGACGGGCACGTGCACCTTCCGCCGACCACTGGCGACAACATCGATGTACTGTGGAGACCTCACGCCCCACGTGTTGAGCAATTCGGCGGTATGTCCACCCGGCCTCCCGCATGCCCACTATACGCCCTCGCTCAAAGTCCGTCAACTGCACATACGGTTCACGTCCACGCTGTCGCGGCATGCTACCAGCGTTAAAGACTGCGATGGAGCTCCGTATGCCACGGCAAACTGGCTTACACTGACGGCGGCGGTGCACAAATGCTGCGCAGCTAGCGCCATTCGACGGTCAACACCGCGGTTCCTGGTGTGTCCGCTGTGCCGTGCGTGTGATCATTGCTTGTACAGCCCTCTCGCAGTGTCCGGAGCAAGTATGGTGGGTCTGACACACCGGTGTCAATGTGTTCCTTTTTCCATTTCCAGGAGTGTAGATCAAATATATTTTGATGCTCACTCCATCTTTTTTTGTTCTGTGGTAATTCTTTCATCTCTACGTAACTACTACAACCTACATCTACATGGATACTCCGCAAATCGCAGTTAAGTGCCTGGCAGAGGGATAATCCAACCAGCTGCATAGGAATTCTCTATTATTCCAACCTCGAACAACATGCGGAAGAAACGAACACCTATATCTTACCATGAGCGCTATGGTTTCCCTTTTTTTATTTGATAATAGTTTCTCCTTATGGTGGTCGGCGTCAACAAAATAATTTCTCATACGGAGTATAAAGTTGGTGATTGAAATTTCGTGAGAAGATTCCGCCGCAACGAAAAACGCCTTTGTTTTAACGATGTCCATTCCAAATCCTGTATCGTGCCCGTGACATTCTCTCCCCTATTTCGCTATAACATAAAACGTGCTGCTCTTCTTTGAACTTTCTCGATGTACTCTGTTAATCCTATCTAGTACGGATACCATACCGCGCAGCAGGACAACGAAAGAGGACGGACGAGCGTAGTGTAGGCAGTCTCTTCAGTAGATGTGTTCTTTCCAATTTAAATTGTTCACAATTGTAATTCCTAGTTATCTAATTGCATTTGCAGCCTTAAGAGTTGACTGATTTATCGTGTAAGCGAAGTTTAACACATCCCTTTTAGCACTCACGTGTATGACGTCCTACTTTTCGTTATTTAGGTTCGACTGCCAATTTTGGCACCATTCAGATATATTTTCTACATCGTTTTGCCATTTGTTTTGATCTTCTGATGAGTTTACTAGACGATAAACGATAGCACCATCTCCTAAATCGTTTATATGGCTAACAAACAGCAGAGGGCCTATAACACTGCCTGGAGAGCGCCAGAAATCATGTCTGTTTTATGCGATGACTGTACGTCAGTTACTACGAACTGTGACCTCTCCGACAGGAAATCACGAATACATTCACATAACTGAGACGATATTCCACAAGCACACAATTTCACTACAAGCCACTTGTGTGGTACAATGCCAAAAGTCTTCTGGAAATCTTGAAATACGGAATCAATTTGAAATCCCTTGTTAATAGCACTGAACACTTCGCGTGTGCAAACAGATAGTCGTGTTTCACAAGAACGATGTTTTCTAAATAATTTATTTCACATTTTCCAGTCTTTGTCCTCCTGTACAACGCCAACTACCCTACTCCGTCCCGCTTCGTTAGAGATATTAGTGCAAACTGACGCTGTGTTTCATAAATTGTGATACTGTACTGTAGTCGTAATCAGTGTGCGATTTGCAGGGGGGGATGGGGGGGACTTCTCCCCCTCTGCATCAGACCATCCCCTCCTCTGGTTTTAGTTTATGCATCCCAACCTGGGATGTTTATTTCCCAAGCACTGGAGTAAAACTTAACATATAATTTAAATTTGTGGAGCCGAACACTGAAAGTTTACGATTAATACTATTAATATGTTTGCTTATTAATTTTGAAAAAGTGTTATTAGAAATAAATGACAAGACGACGCACGCCACATTTCCGTAGCATGCCACATTGTTGCAAGACGTCAACCCAGCGTAAATGAGGCTTTAGAGCCAAGTCTGTATTTAATGCTGGATGTGATGTGTTGCGTACGAAACTAAAACCTGCAATCAGATCCAAACGTCGTGGAAAACTGTGAAGAGGTGTCATTCTGCAACAACATAACGCTCGCCCACATTCTGCCAAACGGACAGCCTACGCAATAAAGGAGTTGAGATTCGAGGTTCTGGAACATCCATCATACAGTCCAGACCTGGCTCCAAGCGATTTTCACATGTTTGGGCCCTTAACGGAAGAACTACAGGGAAGAAGATTTGAAAGTGATGAAGACGTCATTGCTCCGGTGCAAAATTGGTTAAAGATGCATGCGAAAAACGTATTTTCTGATGAAAAAAAAATCGTAAAACGTCGGGAAAACTGCATTGAAGTCCAGGGAGGTTACGTAGAAAAATAACGCACGTTTCAGTTTTCTATCATCAGAATAAGTACAGGTTTTCACAAATGTGCCTTTACTTTTTGAATTCCCGTCGTATACCTGTATGTAGAGGATTTTGTAAATAAGCTTTACCTATAATGTACTTTTAAAGATATAACAAGGAGTGGCTTTTCTGATAGTGCATACGCGTGAATAGTGAGTTTCGGCATTAACATCTATTTATAAATGACTGTTCAAGCATGGGTAACGCCACGGTCCAAGCTATATAATTATACTAACCCCCTAAGACATCCCCCCCCCCCCCCACCACCACCGGTAAAAGCACAAATCGCACACTGGTCGTAATGTAGTAAAGCAAGGTCGTTAAACGATGTAGAGAGTGTAATTCACAGCGATCTTGCTACGGTTGGGTGGTGACTAGAAGGCAGTAATATGAACCAATTAGCGACCCTTCACCAACTGCCTGCTACAGGGCAGCTTTATCCACAGTGCACGCCTGTAGAAGCACAGGGAGCGATTTGTTTCAGATATATGAATCCAGAAATTAAGCTGCGTCCAGACAGCATAAGAGCTTTAAAGTATTAGAGACTTTCCGGCCGTATAAAATTTAGCAATCCCCGAGATCGGGCAAATTCCGTGCGGAATCAGTAACGAGCGGTACCGAATCGGCCTGGCTGTGTAACAATCTCCGGAAACCGAAGCACGGGACATTTCAGCTACCATCATTAGCGCTTTATCTCTGAAAAAAACCCGCCGGCCTGCAACCAGGTGGATGAATAATTAAACAGTGCCCCTTGTTAAATTCAAACCGAAAGCCGCCGGGAGAATTTCGTATAAAAAAGAGAGAGAGACAGGGAGAGAGATCGGCGGATAGTATTTCCCATTAATTTTTTGCCGTTCGGCGATAATTTAGTCGGAGTGCCCGGACGGCGATTAGCCAATCTGTGCGACGTATCTTTTAATCCTGCCGGCCGCGCTCATTGTTAGAGAGCAGGTGGTGGAATCTCTGCGAACCGCCGCCTCGGCACCATCTGCATACCGAGTCTTGTCCTGTTATCTGCGCCGTAGCAGTATCCAGACCGCTTAGCACAGATTATACAGCTCAAGTTCGAGGTTCTTGAGAGAGACGACGAGATCTCTCAGGAGAGTATCCAGGCGTTCGGTCTGGGAAGGGGAGGGGAGGGGTGTTGCAGATTCTGTCCCCCATCCTCTTTTTAGCATAAGTGTAGCTCGCCGTTACGACCACCACTTTTAAAGTGCCAGAAATGAGTGGCATTTTTAATAACTGTAACAATAAAATGTGTAGTTGTGGCAGATGCAGAAATAAAGGGTAGTCGCTTGGAACAGATAGCAATCAGAGATAACAGAATTCGTCACTAACAAAAAATCACCAAAAATTTTTCAGAGATTGGTCAAATCGGAAATATAAAAAAATCCAAGTTTCAGGGAGAAATAAGTCTAGAAAATAGGCCTAAGAGCTCTGCGATAAAAGACAGGAATGCGTAAAAATTATTGGATATAGGTTCCGAATTTTTTGGAAAATCCTTGTTTTCCTTCTTACCCAAACACATTTCGGCACCTCTACGCCATCATCAGTCGGTTTTGTTGTTGGAAACTGTAAAAGGTGAACATATTTTAGGTCTTAGCTCATCTAACGAAGTTAAGCCTAAAGGCAGTTTTTATACGTTTCTGTTTTTACCGTGATTTTCCGTTACATGGTTTTGTAGAGCCATCTATATGGTGTCCTATACCGATAGCTTGACATCTGCAAATCAAACGATGTAAATGTGAGCTGGCCGCTGAGGCCGAGCGGTTCAAGGTGCTTCAGTCCGGAACCGCACTGGTGCTACGGTCGCAGGTTCGAATCCTGCCTCGGGCATTGATGTGTGTGATGTCCTTAGGTTAGTTAGGTTTAAGTAATTCTAAATCTAGGGGACTGATGACCTCAGATGTTAAGTCCCTTAGTGCTTAGAGCCATTTGAACCATTTGTAAATGTGAATTTTATCAACGCGTTAAAACATCCCTTCCTTTTTTTTTAAAAAAAAAGGCTAATAAAATTCACATTTACGTCGTTTGGTTTGTAGACGACAAGCTATCAATGTAGGACACCATAAAGATGGTCCTGTAAAACCATAAAATGTGAAATCACGGTAAGAACAAAAACGAACAAAAACTGTCTTTTCCTGTAGGCCTCTCTTTGTTAGATCAGCTAGAACCTAAAAGACATTCACTTTTTAAGGTTTTCAATAAATGATGGTACAGACGTGCCGAAACATGTCTGGGTAAGAAGGAAAATTCAGTGTTTTTTGCATAAAAGGCGGAAGCTATATCCAATAATTTTTACTGCAAACGTGGAAAAAATACAAGGACTGCAAATCCAATATGTGAACAGAAATATGTAACATGGAATATCTAATATGGAAATAACTAATATGGAATAACAGAAATACCTATAACTTAAAGTGAATATCAAGAAATGCGAAAATAATATATTGTAACGAGGCAGTGTGACCAGAATACCTCTACGTAGGGAATGCCTACCGCTCAATCATAAATTATAAGAACTAGAAATGTTAGAGAAAAGAATCAAAAGGAAAATGCGCGGGATTGCAAAAATTATAACAATAAAATGTAAAGAAGTAGCACTTACAGGAACACATGTCAATCTCTTGGAATAGATGGTAAGCAGAGATTGCGGAAGTTATCTAAGAAAGTAATGTACCAAAATTTTTACAGGTGGGCGTTAGTCAAAGTTAAAGAAGTTTAATGTCGAGGACAAATACTTCAAGTAAATGGGTTAAAAACCCTCTGCTATCAAGGACACGATATACAAAATGGAAAGAACTTAAAGAGTAACAGTAATATGTACAATAAAAAGTGCATATGAATAAAAGCGAAAGTAATGCACTGTGGCAAAGTAGTGTAAACAGAATGCTCCAGTGGACACCTAGGTCTGAATTATAAATTTTAGAAACTGGTACTATTAGAGAGAAGAATAAGGAAGGAAATTTTGAGGTCCAATAAAAAGGAAAGTTTCCTGGAAATTAAGAAACAACGATGAAACATATCAACATATGGGAAAAATAGTGGAAAACCTAAGGAAGCGAAGAGTGATATTTTTTTGGACAGTTATACAGGATTAATGACAATGGCATAAAGAAAAGATCTGCAAATCTGTCTTAACAAAACCAGTTATTTAAGATGCTGGATCCTAAAGTTAATAAAATTGGAAATACACAACATTAAAGCTGAAAAAGGAAAGCGTTATGTTTAGAAGGATTGTGAGGCAGAAGCAATAAAAGACCAGGTGTGAAGAAGTCTGGAAAAAGAAAACGGAGACATAGTGAAAAGATTAAGAATATTTGAGAAGAATGTTGTTGGTGAGGAAGAATTTAAATTGTTGTGCGTAGTAGGTCAAAAGAAAGGAAAAAAAGTGTTTCACTGGAAAAATAATTTCTTTACATCAGCGCTTAGTACATAACTTGGGCGTATCTACAAAGGAACTACAATTCACATAGCTATATCATTTGAAAAGTATTTGCCCGAAAATTTTCGAAGTGCATGTGTAATGCAATTGGTTCAAGAACTATGCTAGCGAATTTGCACCTAGATATTTCATTTAGTGACTATATCAAGCAGCACAAAACTACACTGGAGTGACAAAGTCATGGGACATCGATAGGCACATACATACACTCTTGGAAATTGAAATAAGAACACCGTGAATTCATTGTCCCAGGAAGGGGAAACTTTATTGACACGTTCCTGGGGTCAGATACATCACATGATCACACTGACAGAACCACAGGCACATAGACACAGGCAACAGAGCATGCACAATGTCGGCACTAGTACAGTGTATATCCACCTTTCGCAGCAATGCAGGCTGCTATTCTCCCATGGAGACGATCGTAGAGATGCTGGATGTAGTCCTGTGAAACGGCTTGCCATGCCATTTCCACCTGACGCCTCAGTTGGACCAGCGTTCGTGCTGGACGTGCAGACCGCGTGAGATGACGCTTCATCCAGTCCCAAACATGCTCAATGGGGGACAGATCCGGAGATCTTGCTGGCCAAGGTAGTTGACTTACACCTTCTAGAGCACGTTGGGTGGCACGGGATACATGCGGACGTGCATAGTCCTGTTGGAACAGCAAGTTCCCTTGCCGGTCTAGGAATGGTAGAACGATGGGTTCGATGACGGTTTGGATGTACCGTACACTATTCAGTGTCCCCTCGACGATCACCAGTGGTGTACGGCCAGTGTAGGAGATCGCTCCCCACACCATGATGCCGGGTGTTGGCCCTGTGTGCCTCGGTCGTATGCAGTCCTGATTGTGGCGCTCACCTGCACGGCGCCAAACACGCATACGACCATCATTGGCACCAAGGCAGAAGCGACTCTCATCGCTGAAGACGACACGTCTCCATTCGTCCCTCCATTCACGCCTGTCGCGACACCACTGGAGGCGGGCTGCACGATGTTGGGGCGTGAGCGGAAGACGGCCTAACGGTGTGCGGGACCGTAGCCCAGCTTCATGGAGACGGTTGCGAATGGTCCTCGCCGATACCCCAGGAGCAACAGTGTCCCTAATTTGCTGGGAAGTGGCGGTGCGGTCCCCTACGGCACTGCGTAGGATCCTACGGTCTTGGCGTGCATCCGTGCGTCGCTGCGGTCCGGTCCCAGGTCGACGGGCACGTGCACCTTCCGCCGACCACTGGCGACAACATCGATGTACTGTGGAGACCTCACGCCCCACGTGTTGAGCAATTCGGCGGTACGTCCACCCGGCCTCCCGCATGCCCACTATACGCCCTCGCTCAAAGTCCGTCAACTGCACATACGGTTCACGTCCACGCTGTCGCGGCATGCTACCAGTGTTAAAGACTGCGATGGAGCTCCGTATGCCACGGCAAACTGGCTGACACTGACGGCGGCGGTGCACAAATGCTGCGCAGCTAGCGCCATTCGACGGCCAACACCGCGGTTCCTGGTGTGTCCGCTGTGCCGTGCGTGTGATCATTGCTTGTACAGCCCTCTCGCAGTGTCCGGAGCAAGTATGGTGGGTCTGACACACCGGTGTCAATGTGTTCTTTTTTCCATTTCCAGGAGTGTAGATGGCGGTAGTAACGCGTACACGAAGTATAAAATGTCAGTGCATTAGCGGAGCTGTCATTTGTATCTAAGTGATTCATGTGAAAATGTTTCCGAAGTCATTATGGCTGCACGATGTGAACTAACAGACTTCGGACGCAGAATGGTAGTCGGAGCTAGAAGCATGGAACATTCCATTTCGGAAATCATTAGGGAATTCAATATTCTGCGACCCATAGTGTCAAGAGCGTGCCGAGAATCCCACATTCGGGCATTACCTCTCACCACGGACTACGCAGTAGCCGACGGCCTTCTCTTAACGGTCGAGAGAAGTGGCATTTGCGTAGAGTTGTCAGTGTTAGCAGACTAGCAGCACTGCGTGAAATAAGCGCAGAAATCAATGTGCGACCCACGACAATCATATAGGACAGTGTGGCTAAATGGGCTATAACAGCAGGCGACCGACGCGAGTGCCTTTGCTAACGTTACGACGTTGCTTGCAGCGCCTCTGCTGGGTTCTTGACCATATCGGTTGGATCCTAGACGACTGGAAATCCGTAGCGTGGTCAGATGAGTCCAGATTTTGGTTCAAGTGTGGCGCAGACCCCACGAAGCAATTGACCCAAATTGTCAACAAGGCACTGTGCAAGCTGGTGGTGTCTCCATAAGGGTGTGGGTTGTATTTACATGGAATGGATTGGGTCTTCTGGATGTTCGGCTACTTGGAGACTATTTACAGCCATTTATGGACTTCATTTTCCCAAACAACGATGGAATTATTATGGATGACAATGCGTCATGTCACCGGACCATAATTGTTCGCGTCTGGTTCGGAGAATAGTCTGCACAGTTCGAGCGAATGATCTGGCCACTCAGATCGCCCGACATGAGTCCCATATACTCATGATCAAAAGGTCAATTCGTGCACAGAATCCTGCACAGAGATACTTTAGCAATTATGGACAGCTGTAGAGGTAGCATGGCTCAATGTTTCTACAGGGGACTTCCAAAAATTTGTTGAGTGCATGCCACGTCAAGGCGCTGCACTATGCTGGGAAAAGGAGGTCCTATGGCTTTTGTCACCTCAGTGTAATACTGCAATCGAACATTTCAGGATTGTTTTTCCTGCTCATCTCCATCACCAACAAGTGGCTTCAGTTGCAGATAGCGTACCTGTAAAGCTTGCTCCACGAACGGACACCATTATCAAGCCTACGGGCCGCGTTACACGGTACTAGCGCGATACCTCCTGATGTTTCTAGAATGAAATTTTCACTCTACAGCGGAGTGTGCGCTGATATGAAACTTTCTGGCAGATTAAAACTGTGGGCCGGACCGAGACTCGAACTCGGGACATTTTGCCTTTCGCGGGCAAGTGCTCTACCATCTGAGCTACCCAAGCACGACTCACGCCCCGTCCTGACAGCTTTACTTCTGCCAGTACCTCGTCTCCTACCTTCCAAACTTCACAGAAGCTTTCCTGCGAGACAAGGTACTGGCGGAATTAAAGCTGTGAGGACGGAGCGTGAGTCGTGCTTGGGTAGCTCAGTTGGTAGAGCACTTGCCCGAGAATGGCAAAGGTCCCAGTTTTAATCTGCCAGGAAGTTTCATCTCCTGAAGTGTTTATTCAAAGCTTTCTTCGGAGACAAACACCGGTCGTTAGTGTTAGCCATAATTACTACATCGCAGCGATAACTGACTTCCTGGATGCGGGTGTAGCTGGAGGCAGACATAGAGGTGGGTACGGGGAAGCTACGCCCACACAGACAGCACAGCGCGCTGCGGTCGCTTAGCATAACGCGCCGCATGCGGCGAGCAGCCGGCGTTCAGAGCCCGGGGGAATCTAATAAGGCGCCAAATCGAGTTCCACTTAACTGGATTCCTTGCGGCGTCGCGTGGCACTCTTAACAGCCGTCCGTGCCGCGATTCGCAAGTCCTCTGTGCGCCCGCTAAATCAGCGGTGGCTACGCAACACGTCACGGGCAAGTAGCCAACTACAGCATGTATTATCACCTCGGCTCAGGCCTAGTAAGTTGACTGAGGGTTTCACTACTCTTGAAACAACAGCCACGGGAGAGAAGAGCGATGAAGTTTCTAGAGGGATTACAGCCGCGTGTATCGAACCAGCAGTCGAACCTGGGCCACCCCTGTCGGCCACACCTGGTCGCTATTGTGATCGCCAGTGATAGTTATCTGGTTTCCGGCAGGAAACGGCAACGGAGGCTGATTGGGCAAAATGCCGGTATGTTATAGTAATTTCGTGGATGTGAGTTGACGCCTATTTCTGAGGATGAGACGGTGGCCGGTCGGTACCGCTGGGCCTGCAAGACCTCTCCGGACGATGTTCGTCTGTTTTTTAGGGTTTAGCAGCTCACGAAATGAGGTGTCAGCCGGCCGCCATCACGAGGATAGGTCGGGGGAGACATTAAGAATATACAGTCGGAAGTGAGCTACCCTCCTAATAAGAGGTCTCTGATGTCGTACAAGATGTTAACTTTTACTGGATACCATGTATCTATAATATCTGTCTGATGATGCTGTTAAATCGGAAGAATTTAGCCTCAACGCGAGAGTATATTATTGAGTAATTGACGATTTCGTTGGGTCCACACGGGACACGTGTTTGGGAGACCCTGTTCAACAATACGCCCTAAACGGGGTGCTCCGAAACATTTGTTCCTGCATCAGCGTCGGACGCTGTCAGATCTACCACCAGCGCCTATCCTATTTTGTAGAGCGGACAAGCCTCCTAGCTCCAGTTCTGTCATGAGGCATGGAGAACCAACAGCTTGCGCCTATTCGTACTTTCAAAGTCCTTCAACCACTTTCCGTAGATGCTCGCGACAGTAGTATGTGATCAGCGGAGATTTTCATTCCCACGCCTCGACCCATAACAATTTCCCATTTGTCAAAGTCGGTTATGATGAGTATTTCCCACAAATAACTAAATTTCCTTTACAGACGTTGGGGATTTGTAGTGGGGACCAAGATTCAGTTTAGTATTGGAACTCATGTCCGGAAAGTACCGCCTTCTCGCTACACAAAACACCACAACACACGTTGCTCTCTGACTCCTACTGCTTGTCGTCTGGGCTCACTTACAAGGAGGGTTCGATGTGACGAACGCCGCCATCAGTACAGATGTGGCACCCCCTAACCTTGTTCCGATACACGTGATCACCAATTTCTGCTCCTCTAGCATCCCCCACAGCTTTAACACCATAGGAGACCCAAAATCAAGGATTTCATGTGAGCCCAAAGGTAGTAGGCTAACGGGT
This sequence comes from Schistocerca nitens, assembly GCF_023898315.1. Lineage (NCBI taxonomy): Eukaryota > Metazoa > Arthropoda > Insecta > Orthoptera > Acrididae > Schistocerca > Schistocerca nitens. Next base: position 85,657,290 of record NC_064614.1, on the reverse strand, counting down.
TAAAGTCGGGAGAACGTCGGGAGAACGTTACCCAAATCGTTGTTAGAGATGATGTCGGACAGCACGAGCAAAATGAGGTGGTGCGCCATCATGCTGATATCATATGTTCTGACGCACAAGCAGTGGCATACCTTTCAAGAAGCACGCAGTATACCGTCAAGGAACCGCAAGTACGCGGAATCCGTGAGATCTGATGGAAGAAGGTATCTCCCATGTGCATCCAGGAACTGCCCAAATGTTTCTGAAACCCATATGGGCGCTCAGCACTTGGGTTTGAGAACACGTTCCGTGGTGAGTTTGGCTTCATTCGTGAAAAGGATCCTCCATATGATGTTGGGCTCGTCCACACGATGGTACAAAAGCCACCTGCAGAAGTGGACTCGTGAGGCAAAATTCTGTGGCTGCCTTGTTCGAACCCTCTGGGAGTGGTACAGTTATAGCTGCTGCTCGTGCAGAACGTGCAGACAGTTTAGTGATCCACGTTCAGTCTGCTTGCTACATTTAAGTTACTCTTCAAAAATGGTTGAAATGGCTCTGAGCACTATGGGACTTAACAGCACTTAGAACTACTTAAACCTAAGTAACCTAAGGACATCACACACATCCATGCCCGAGGCAGGATTCGAACCTGCGACCGTAGCGGTTGCGCTTTTCCAGACTGAAGCGCCTAGAACCGTCTCGGCCACAACGGCCGGCGGCTAGTCTTCGTCGCGTCGTCTTTCATTATAGGAAGTACAACCTCTACAAACTTGGGTGTGCGGAGCCATCTTGGAGCGTAACAACCTGCTGGTGATGAATGCACCTGTCTCCGAGACCGGCTGGTACACAGTAGCAAAGAGGGAGTGCGAAGGTGTCTGTCGGTGTGGAAAACGCTCCGCCTGCAATGGACGAGGAGTTCTCCCATTGCACCGACATTTCGCCGTTAAAAAGCATCCCGTCGACGTATTCCCCAAACGTGCAGCCCACAACGGTCAACAGAAACACACCAAGAATGAAATGTACGTACAGCTTGCATACTGTAATGTAGCGAATGAATGCTACTGTACAGTGGGGCAGAATGAACGAAGACCACAAGGAAAACAGCAGGTACAGGTCACGAGCTCTGCTGAATGGCATGTAGCAGGCATGAGACATCAGGCGATCGGCAATGACGTACCCTAGTCCGTGGAGCTGAAAATGGGGGAGATTTGAACGTTTGTTGTAGTATTTTGGTTGTAGCGGGAAAGTGGTACGTTTCCGCACGTAAGTTCCTATGCTAAACTTACCGGTATTGTTTCTCATTACAAGTTCTCAACGTCTGTAAGGGAAATTTAGTCACACGCTGTATAATCTGCTTGCACCGTTGCATGTCCGGTAAGGCCACCAGGAATCATTCAGTGTCAAGGGGAGCAGTGGTCGTAATGGTTTGGCTCATCAGTGCATAAAGAACAGGAAATTTCAAGGTAATGAATTTGATATTAGCGTGGTACTAATCACGCCACTCATTACAACTAATGTCTTCCGCTGTGTGTCACCGCTGATAATGGCGAGTTATTGCTGAAACGTTAGAGTAACACACACAGGGTTTGTATCAAGACGATTCCTCAACTGTCATATTGCCGTAAACTGTTACCTGACAATGCAACAACTGTTCAAAACTTGTACAATGTAAGGCCATGGCTTATTTGCATAGAGTTTTACACTACAAATTCTCGTAGCACCCTTTGAGACACGTGATAAATGACCCGAACGCGTTTCGATACGAAATCTGATGAATGAAATAATTCTTTGCCTGTGTAGCTAAGCAACTGCCACCTTCGTGTCCCGCCATAAGGTATGCGCTCTCTCAGAGGCTACTTACCTAACGGCGATGCGCTTAGTATATGCGGTATTTTTAAATATGAAGACGTTTATATACGCCTCTGAAAATGCTGTATAATCGGAACGAGTCAGAAAGTTCCTGTCAGACAGTATGGCTCAGTCGTTTACCAACTGTGATTGCAGAGTCGCTATCCGAGGACATGTGTTGTCAGTTCAAGTTGCTCGAATTTGGTGGAAATGGCCTGGGAGGTTTGTCTACTGTTTCATGTCTACAGAATTCAAGGGAAAAGTAGATTACAGAGTCGTAGTGATCGGCGCTTGTTTGGTGAGCGCCTTAGAGTGTAGACAGTACGAACAGTTATTCGGAGCTATCCGCTGTACCGTAGAGTTCTATATATTATACGTTTATGTTTGAATTAACGCCCATTTTATTTAAAGAGATTATCGGTTCCCATTTTCTTAACTAACTTTGCTTAAATTGTTTATAGGTTGGTAATTTATTATTGTTATTTTTCTGGTTTTATGTAATTTAGTTTGTACTCGGGGTTAATGTAAGTTCAGTTTTACTACCTGTTGCTTTTGTCGAAGGCACGTGGGCGTTCTTGTCTATATTTTTCGATAAGTATACAGAACTAGCCTGTTATTTGCATTCTACTTAAAGTGCTGAAATAACATTTCTCTGATTTCCTTGAAGCGCATATTTTAAGTTATTTTATAACTCCCTACAGATTAAATGATAATTAATTGAAGCCCTCAGCTTCCGACAGGTGTTGCTGATATACCTCAATAAGGACAGCTGAAAATGTGTTCCCCGACGGGGACTCGAACCCGGAATCTCCTGCTTACACTGCAGACGCTCTATCCGTCTGAACCACGGAGGACACAGATGAATAGCGCGCCGGCAGGAAATTATCCCTTGCACGCTTCTCGTGAGACCCACATTCCCAACTGTCCACATTGTACAAACGTCATGTTCCTAATAGATATTTGCCCATCCACTCATTACTCGGGCACACTAAGGTGACGATTCCCGTAAGAGTTCGGGCAACCTGTGCACATTCCCACAGACGAAGGTCAATGGCCAGGTTGCCATTTAACTATATATGAAGGTAGTAACTGTTCTCGAAAGAAGAGATACCATTGATCATCGTGCAGCTTCTCTAGAGTAAATGATAATCATCTCCCGTGATGAAACGCGTGCCTTTTCGTTGGATCTTCTCTATCTATTCCATCAGTCCTACCTGGTAAGGATCTCAGACTAATGAATAATATTCAGTAATAGAAAGAGCGTCATTTAAGCCACTTCCTCAGTGCATTAATTAATTCCTTAAGATTCTTCCTACGGATCTCAGTCTGGCATCTGCTTTTTCCTACGATTTGATTCCACTTACGGTTATTTATTTCAAGTTTCTGCTACCAGTCACTTTTTATTTTATGCTTAATCTAACATAGTGCAATGCGTTTCGAGCATGGTTTGTTAATCTTCAGGCGTTTATACATAGATACATACGTAGAGAAACGTTACTTACGGTTGCTCCCACATCCATTTGCGATTATTAAATTTCAGAATTTCTTAAATAAATAGTTCCTTTGTGGGTGAAGCGCTGTGTTTTTTGTGGCCTGGTACCTTACTACTCCTCGCTCGCTAACGTACTCGAATAAACGCGGCTCAAAGCGCGCCTCCTGCCCTGTCGGGTCGTTTCGTTCAGCCACCACATTGGCTTCTACGGGCTCTCTCCAGTCTGGCCACAGTGGACAGCAGAGGACAAGACATTTATTGGTTTTTGTTAACTGGCGACAGAACGCCAGCCGCCGCTCGCCGTGGAAACGAATTAATCTCCTCTCGCTTGATGAATGGCGAGGCCACACTTATAATTCGCGGAGTTTCGGTTTCTGCAGTCCCCCCCTGCCGGCAGGCATCAATCACGGCGCAGTAATTACTGGCGCAATCAGAGCGTGTCTCCGTGTCAGCGGCTCGTCAATCACTGCGGGGGCAGGCGGTAGCCCAAGGGCCCGGACCGCCCTCCTTCACATCGCCCAAGCTGAACCCTCCTACTCCGAGAGGGCTGTGAGCGTCTTCCCAGACGTCTGCTCTCCCTACTTTCCTTCGTTAATACCTACATTACTGGCCATTAAAATTTCTACACCAAGAAGAAATGTACGTGATAAACCGGTATTCATTGGACAAACATATTATACTACAACTGACATGTGATTACATTTTCACCCAATTTGGGTGCATAGATCCTGAGAAATCAGTACCCAGAACAACCACCTCTGGCCGTAATAATGGCCTTGATACGCCTGGGCATTGAGTAAAACAGAGCTTGGATGGCGTGTACAGGTACAGCTGCCCATGCAGCTTCAACACGATACCACAGTTCATCAAGAGTAGTGACTGGCGTATTGTGACGAGCCAGTTGCTCGGCTACCATTGACCAGACGTTTTCAATTGGTGAGAGATCTCGAGAATGTGCTGGCCACTGCAGCAGCCGAACATTTTCTGAGTCCAGATAGGCACGCACAGTACCTGCAACATGCGGTCGTGCATTATCCTGCCGAAATGTAGGGTTTCGCAGGGATCGCATACAGGGTAGAGCCACGGGTCGTAACGCATCTGAAATGTATCTTCCACTGTTCAAAGTGCCGTCAATGCGAACAAGAGGTGACCGAGACGTGTAACCAATGACACCCCATACCATCACGCAGGGTGATAAGCCAGTATGGAGATGACGAATACACGCTTCCGATGTGCGTTCACTGCGATGTCGCCAAACACGGATGCGACTATCACGATGCTGTAAACAGAACTTGGATTCATCCGAAAAAAATGACGTTTTGCCATTCGTGCACCCAGGTTCGTCGTAGAGTACACCATCGAAAGGCGCTCCTGTCTGTGATGCAGCGTCGACGGTAACCGCAGCCATGGTCTCCGAACTGATAGTGCATGCTGCTGCAAACGTCGTCGAACTGTTCGTGGAGATGGTTGTTGTCTTGCAAACGTCCCCATCTGTTGACTCAGGGATCGAGACGTGGCTGCACGATCCGGTACAACCATGCGGATAAGATGCCTGTCATCTCGACTGCTACTGATACGAGGACGTTGGGAGCCAGCACGGCATTCCGTATTACCCTCCTGAACCCACCGATTACACAGTTTGCTAACAGTCATTGGATCTCGACCAACGCGAGCAGCAATGTCGCGATACGATTAACTGCAATCGCGATAGGCTACTATCCGACCTTTATCAAATTCGGAAACGTGATGATACGCATTTCTCCTCCTCACACGATGCATCACAACAACGTTTCACCAGGCAATGCCGGTCAACTGCTGTTTGTGTATGAGAAATTGGTTGGAAACTTGCACGTTGTAGGTGTCGCCACCGGCGCCTTGTGTGAATGCTCTGAAAAGCTAATCATTTGCATATCACAGCATCTTCTTCCTGCGGTTAAATTTCGCGTCTGTAGCACGTCATCTTCGTGGTGTAGCAATTTTAATGGTCAGTAGTGCACCTATAGGATATGCAACAGTTTGACATTCATTTGTGAAGTTCATAGCTCACAGATTTCATCTTTCGCGTCCTCTTATACGAGGGCCATTCTTCTTGTAAGGGACCTTTTTATCCGACGAGTCACGCTATTCTCTACCCACCTCTGCCGCCGTGTCACAGACCTTCTGGCGCCAGTACAGCGTTAACAATGAACAAGAACGGTCGTTACGCCTGTTTGAGTGATTTTATAATTTTTGACAAAATGAACGATCCCGACAAGTGTGTGATATATGGTATAACACGGTTTCGTAACCTAACAAAAAAGGCCTGCCTTATAGAAATTTACATACATATAATCGAAGTTTCTTGAAATGTGAGGAAAGAATCTTCAATTCAAAAATGGTGCATCATCTTTAATGGCGTACGGATGATGATGACCAGGCCGATTCTCAGTTGTGACTGACGAATCGACGAATCAGGGAATGACGAAAAAATTGAATATTATAGAGGTTTTACTACTGATGGGCAAAGTTTTGTAGCCTTCCTGAAATTTCACTATTAGTTCTTTATCAAATTGTTTTAGCGTCCTGGACTGTCTAAGATTGGGTACCAGGTGGCTTGCTCGACTTTTATCAGATGAGTACAAAAAACAACGGATGGCAGCTGCACTGGCTTTTCTCATTCGGTACGACAAGGGTGGCGAGGAGTTTTTGGACCGCATTGTTACAGGACATAAAATCCCGTTGAGGCCTGCGATCATTTTTATGTTAATAATTGGCAGCCAATGCTGTACAATCGCAATAAAGTCATGAGATGTTCAATTGACTCTTTTATTAGAACATGTAACGCGTTTCGGGATTACATCCATCTTCAGACATCACAACTTCAACTCTTTCCTAACCAACCAGGTGTAGAGCCTTGACAACTCAAAGAAAGTGTCCAATAACATATGACTGCTTATAAATATTTAAGATAGCCGCTTTGTCAGGTAACTTCTATGCGTACTATAGAGCTGGAAGTTTTGTACTGTCGTTAGTGGCTGGTTAAAGGTCAGATTGATCGTACGGTGACAGTTCTGTTTGGATCGACACAGCCGTCGCAGTAGCCTCCAAGAACGCAGTTCACTTCTGGTGCCTTGTCGTACGGGCGCCCGACGCTCCGTCGTTCTGGCAACAGACGAGACAGTCGCTTCCGATCGGTGCCTAGTCGTCCACCAACTAATGACGTCACTTGGATGCGGCATGAAGAGGAGTGTGGCCAGCACGCGGCTCTCCCGTCAGGTTGGCAGACCCGAAGCCGCTACTACTCGGTCAAGCAGCTTCTCAGTTGCGAACATGAGGCCGAGTGGGCGCGGGTCTAGTCCTCCCACAAGGCAAAAAGCTAGAGAGTGCCAGGCAACGAACCTAGGTCCTCCGCATGGCAGCCATCTACATTGACCACTCCGCTACAGAGGCAGAGACTCAGGGTACCTGCGAGAAAACGTAGATCAGCTTGTGTTATTGATTGCGAGCGACCACTTCTGCATAGATCTTCAATATTTAGTGTCCCACGACAGCTGTTGAATGTTCGAATGACATCGCTGCGGTCGACTACAATTTGGCGAACAACGTCTACCTCTACGTCTACATAGACGGCGCGTGGCGGAGGGTACCGTATACCACTAATAGTCTACATCTACATCTACATCTACATTTATACTCCGCAAACCACCCAACGGTGTGTGGCGGAGGGCACTATACGTGCCACTGCATTACCTCCATTTCCTGTTCCAGTTGCGTATGGTTCGCGGGAAGAACGACTGCCGGAAAGCCTCCGTGCGCGCTCGGGAATCTCTCCAATTTTACATTCGTGATCTCCTCCAGAGGTATAAGTAGGGGGAAGCAATATATTCGATACCTCATCCAGAAACGGACCCTCTCGAAACCTGGACTGCAAGCTACACCACTATGCAGAGCGCCTCTCTTGCAGAGTCTGCCACTTGAGTTTGCTAAACATCTCCGTAACGCTATCACGGTTACCAAATAACCCTGTGACGAAACGCTCCGCTCTTCTTTGGATCTTCTCTATCTCCTCTGTCAACCCGACCTGGTACGGATCCACACTGATGAGCAATACTCAAGTATAGGTCGAACGAGTGTTTTGTAAGCCACCTCCTATGTTGATGGACTACATTTTCTAAGGACTCTCCCAGTGAATCTCAACCTGGCTCAAATGGCTCTGAGCACTATGGGACTCAACTGCTGAGGTCATTAGTCCCCTAGAACTTAGAACGAGTTAAACCTAACTAACCTAAGGACATCACACACATCCATGCCCGAGGCAGGATTCGAACCTGCGACCGTAGCGGTCTCGCGGTTCCAGACTGCAGCGCTAGAACCGCGCGGCCACTTCGGCCGGCAATCTCAACCTGGCACCCGCCTTACCAACAATTAATTTTATATGATCATTCCACTTCAAATCGTTCCGTACGCATACTCCCAGATATTTTACAGAAGTAACTGCTACCAGTGTTTGTTCCGCTATCATATAATCATACAATAAAGGATCCTACTTTCTATGTATTCGCAATACATTATATTTGTCTATGTTAAGGGTCAGTTGCCACTCCCTGCACCAAGTGCCTATCCGCTGCAGATCTTCCTGCATTTCGCTGCAATTTTCTAATGCTGCAGCTTCTCTGTATACTACAGCATCATTCGCGAAAACCCGCATGGAACTTGTCAGGTTGGCAGACCTGAGCCGCTTCTGGTGCATTCCTTCCCCGCTCAACTCGCAAATAGAGCGGAGGAAAAACGATTATCTATATGTCTCCCTATAAACGCCATTTTCTCGTATCTTATCTTCTTGGTCCTTACGCTCAATGCATGTTAGCGGCAGTAGAATCGTTTGGCAGTCAGCTTCAGGCGCCGGTTCTCTAAATTTTCGCAGTAGTGTTTCTCCAAAAGAACCTCGCCTTCCCTCCATGAATTCCCATTCGAGTGTTGTTGGAACCTATTGGTAACAAATCAAGCAGCCCGCCTGTGAATTGCTTCGATGTCTTCCTTCCATCTGACCTGGTAGGCATTCGATACACTCGAGCAGTATTCAAGAACAGGTCGCACGAGCGTCCTATATGCGGGTTCATTTACAGGTGAACCACGCTTTCCAAAACTTCTCCCAATGAACGGAAGTTGACCATTCGGCTTCGCTACCTCAGTTCTCACGTTTTTAACGGAGCGCCCATTGCGGACAGCCCTTCTTGCCGTTAGGTGACGACCGGCGCAAGGTCTGAGCTTGAAAGTGAACAAAAGGCATGTACGAGGTGTGGCTAGAAAAAAACCGGACTAGTACTGGTGAAACAATAAAACGAATGCAATGAGGCTGAAAGTCGCGTGGCCTGTCACGTGACTCTCGCTCCGCCTACTGCTCGAGTTTCATCTGCCTCCTGCACTCAGTCTGCCCGTGGCGTCTGTTTTAAGTAGTTGACGTTTTGTCTGTGCGTCGGAAAATGTTGAGTGTACAGAAAGAACAGCGTGTTAACATCAAATTTTGTTTCAAACTAGGAAAATCTGCAAATGAAACGTTTGTAATGTTACAACAAGTGTACGGCGATGATTGTTTATCGCGAACACAAGTGTTTGAGTGGTTTAAACGATTTAAAGATGGCCGCGAAGACACCAGCAAAAACTGATGCAAACATTGAAAAAAACGGTAAACTTGTTCGACAAGATCGCCGTTTAACAATCAGAGCAGTGTCTGAGTTAATAGGAGTTGACAAGGAAAGTGCTAGGCAGATTCTTCATGAAAGTTTCAACATGAACAAAGTGTGTTCAAAAATGGTTCCAAAGTGTCTCACAATTGAACAGAAGGAACGCCGAAGAATGATTTGTTCTGACATCCTGGAAAACATTGAAAGTGATCCCACCTTCTTACAAAATGTTATTACTGGCGATGAATCGTGGTTTTTTACTTACGATCCCGAATCTAAACGCCAATCGATGCATTGGAAAACTCCTGGTTCTCCACGACAAAAAAAAGCACGAATGTCAAAATCGAAATTCAAGGCAATGATGATTGTTTTTTTGACATCAAAGGGATTGTGCACATTGATTGGGTACCAGAGGGACAAACAGTGAATCAGCATTACTACATTAGCGTCCTGGCTACCCTACGTGACCGAGTACGGAGAAAACGGAACGATTTGTGGAGAAAAAAGTCATGGATCCTTCACCAAGACAATGCCCCAGCTCACAGTGCGTTGTCAGTGAAGACGTTTTTGGCAAAACACAACATTCCCATCTTAGATCATCCACCCTACTCACCTGATTTGGCCCCCTGTGACTTTTTTCTTTTCCCTAAAGTCAAGTCAGCTTTGAAAGGAACTAGATTTGAGACTGTTGAAGCAGTAAAAGAAAAAGCGACGGAAGTAATGTATGGACTTACCGAAAATGATCTGCAGCATTGCTATGAACAGTGGAAAATTCGTATGGAGCGGTGTAGAGACCGAGGAGGAGAGTACATTGAAGGAGATAACATGAAATTGCAAATAATTGTAAATAAATGTTTTTCCAGCATCAGTCCGGTTTTTTTCTAGCCGCACCTCGTATGTCGTGCCGTTCACATTTGTAGAGACAGCGCTTTCTACTGAACTACACTGGCTGTTCAGGTTTGTATTTAATAACCTTACGACAGAGATTTCACCAGAAAACTGACAAACGTCGAAGGACGTGAGTGTACTGCAAAACCTTTTTTTGATAATTTCATATTTTGTAATATTTTAAACCGTGACTAGTGTTGAACAAGGGTCACTTTTCAAAGGAGAAGAACAGGGGAGAATTTACTGTGAGAAGCAAAAGTTTCAAGACATCGCACATTCTTGAATGTGCGTACCACTTGAACAAAGACGCATGTTTCGATATCAGTCGTTGCTTACAAACAGTATTTTGAGTCCAGCCGTGGTGAAATCTTTATCAGTATTCAAGTTAACGCTAAATTCTAAATTTATGTAACTTACATGTCTAGCAGCAAGTCCCAGAAAATTGTCACTCACCTGAAACAAAGGAAAGGAATAACATTAATATAAATAATCATTAATTATGCATCAAATATCATTTTTCAACTTTCTTACGTGTCTAAGTCGACAATGATAGTGATAAAGATATTGCTATGGAAATAGAAAATTAACATAGCCAAGGATACAATCCGCTACAGTTGTAAAACTTATTTATTTCTAAAAAAGAAAGCAGTACCGGGTTTCAGGACATGTCCCATCTTCAGGTGCGTATTGAAATATGAGTAAAAAAGAAAAACTAAGGTTAAAATATGTTAAAAAGTGCATATTTATTTTGCGTCCTTTGTAGAATCATAGGTCCTGAAACCGGGTAGTACTTTCCTTCTTAGAAATAAATAACCTTTAGAAGTGTAGCGGATTTAATCATTGACATTGATTAACAGCTGTGGATGTCCCGTCAAGAGAAACGTGTAGTTAATTACGAGTACAATGCTGGTGATTAAAATTGAAACACCATGAAGGCAGCATGACCAACGTCAAACTGGTATCAAGTGTATGTACTACTTACTTCAATATGCAAATGATTAGCATTTCAGCACAACAGCACCAAAAATGCAGTGATAATACCATCTGTATTCTGTACAAAGAATAGTCAGAAAAAGGCTGAAGAGCTTGTGAGGGTGTTGCAGAGCAGGTTGTGCTGAGAAACAATAGTTCAGAATAAAATTTGATGTGTTGCGCCGTGTTCGGATTATTCAGTACTGTAGTTAGCCAATCAACGCGTGCAAATTTGAACGGCCAACGTTGGTGTCACTTATTCTCATACCGCAGATGATACCGCACCAGACTGCTCAGGCTTTGGTTTGCATTCGACCCTTACTATCGTCCCATACCCAAATTTTGTATGGTTCTCTGGTTCGGTTTTTGGGAGCCAAACGAGAACATTTTTGGCGACCTCGTTTCTGTCGGGCCGCTTGTCTCTGAGCACTCAGCGGCCTGATTGGCGCAACATATAGATTTGTTTCTTAACAATTATTTCTGAGCACAACCTCCTCTGTAACACTCTTAGAGGCTTTTCAGACTGTTTTTGGCCACCACGTACGAAGTACGTTTACGCAGTTAGTTGCTCATTCTGCAATTGCATTTTATTTTGGTTGTTACTAAAACGATTGTGTTATGCCTCATATAAGAAAAAGAAATCCCAGACACAACGTGCCAGAATTCGACAGTGGCAGGATCGCGATCGATCTAGACTACATTTTAACGTCTCGTGATACTGCTGTACGCGTTAGTCGAGAAATATCGACTAAAATGTGAATTTCGAGCCGACGGCATACTCAATGCCATGCAGAATCTGAACAGCCCTACGCAACTAGCTCTGGACAGACATATTATTCACTCGACCGCTCAGGATCATAATCAGCCAATCACTAACAGAATTGACTAGCCTCACGAAACGGGTTTCTTTGCAGCATGACAAATATCCATAAGGATAGAGCGACGACGTTGGGGCACGACAGACAATCTGCACGGAGACCATTCTTGTGGCTTCCCTTGACACTTCATCCGAGAGAGAAGCGTGCAGACAAAGGTGTGTCCTACGATAACACCGGACACAGTAGCGGCACTACGTCATCATAATGCCTCGGCTCCGTGCAGAGCGCGACGTTGTTGGCGTGCCAAACAGCATTCGTCACTTAAGTACGAGGCCAGCTATAAAATGACTTATTTTATATTATATTTATATATGTGTTTGGAGAGAGAGAGAGAGAGATTGATTTTTGATTGAGGTTGTTACTTTAAGTCGTAACTGTTACCTGAATTTTGGTTGCCGCCTCCTTGAATAATCAGCTTCTGCACCAGTTGGTGACGTATTACAATTTGGAGGAAGTTATTGTTCTTTAAGGTTTAAAATACGACTCTGTTAGTTACTTGACCGTATTGCGGATAGCTTTGAGCCCAAGTTTTCGTAGCTTTTCATACCTAAGGGGACCACTGTTGTAAGTGAATAAGTTCAAACAGCAATCTGCTTTTCGTGAGAAAAGGAGATTGCTTAGCACACAAACTTCCTTCAAGCTACACGTCCTGCTACATCAAAATTGGTCAGTGGAGTTCAGCACCAAACTATTGTACGAGAACATAATCCAATTAAATTTTGTCGATTGATAGACGGCGACGACAATGAAGTTTACCTCCTTTTCCAAAAACAAGATATTTCTATTCTTCACTTCCAGAAAATTTTTATACATAAATGTTTGGTAACTCTTACACATACTTTACTCGGTTTTATCACTAAAATCTCAATTTTCATTAAATACAACAATACGTTCTGAGCGACGGCCTAGCAACATGTCCTCTTTCCACAAGGTACAGATTAACAGTCCTCTTTTTAGAATGAGATTTTCACTCTGCAGCGAAGTGTGTGCTGATATGAAACTTCCTGGCAGATTAAAACTGTATGCCCGACCGAGACTCGAACTCGGGACCTTTGCCTTTCGCGGGCAAGGGCTCTACCAACTGAGCTACCGAAGTACGACTCAGGCCCGGTACTCACAGCTTTACTGCTGCCAGTATCTCGTCTCCTACCTTCCAAACTTTACAGAAGCTCTCCTGCGAACCTTGCAGAACTAGCACTCCTGAAAGTAAGGATATTGCGGATACATGGCTTAGCCACAGCCTGGGGGATGTTTCCAGAATGAGATTTTCACTCTGCAGCGGAGTGCTAGTTCTGCAAGGTTCGCAGGAGAGCTTCTGTAAAGTTTGGAAGGTAGGAGGCTAGGTACTGGCAGAAGTAGAGCTGTGAGGGCCGGGCGCGAGGCGTGCTTCGGTAGCTCAGATGGTAGAGCACTTGCCCGCGGAAGGCAAAGGTCCCGAGTTCGAGTCTTGGTCGGGCACACAGTTTTAATCTGCCAGTAAGTTTCAGTCCTCTTTTTGTTAATAAATCAATTGCCTTCTTTTTTTAGAGTCCATACTCAAAGATTCACAACTACTATCGTTGCGGGGATTGCGCGCTAAAGAGTTGCTTGCTGTCCAGCTGTGCTTCACTTCACTTCAAGTACTTTTGGATTCACATTTACATTTACGGTATTTACATACATTACTGAGCTTCTCAGAATAAAATAAGGCACAAATTAATTTTAAAAAAAGCAGTGAGGCACACATAACATTACACAGCACCTTGTGCGATGTTGTGAGGTATCTCCCTGTGGGCCATGCCGCTTTGGATATCTCGCGTCACGCTGTTGCACTCGTAATCTTTGGCCAGAGAAGAGGGCGCGAGGTGTGGGGAGTGAGTAGAGAGAATGAGAGTGGCGTGGTGAGCGGAGAGAAAAGAAGTGGCTTAATGAAGACAGTAATGGTCGAGTCGGTCGGTGTTGCGGCCATGAGGGGCTCTTTTACAAATCTGCGGGTTCGTTGCCTGGCGTTCGCTTGAGAACGCGGGGCTTGCTCTATTGGCGGTAAAGGAAGGCAACATGAACGGAGTGAGTCGGGTCGATCCGGTCAGCAGGTAGGCATCCGCCATTAGTCCAGTGTGTCATCCAGGCTGAAAAAATGGTTCAAATGGCTCTGAGCACTATGCGACTCAACTTCTGAGGTCATCAGTCGCCTAGAACTTAGAACTAATTAAACACACATCCATGCCCGAGGCAGAATTCGAACCTGCGACCGTAGCGATCGCTCGGCTCCAGACTGTAGCGCCTAGAACCGGACGGCCACTCCGGCCGGCCATCCAGGCTGAGTTCGACTCGATGATCAGAAGATTAGAAAGGTGGTAGCTGTGTTTTCTAAATTTCGCACTCTGTACATCCGTAATCACGTTAATAACGTATTTTTCCTACTACACTACATATACGACTATAAGTGAAACTTCGTTATTTAATACCTTTCCTAGTCTTGTAATTTGATTAACGAGCTGTGTTTACACGATACTTTCCTCTGCAAGCTAAAAATCAAGGTATGACAGCAGACTAGAGTAAAATTTTACAAAACTGTGGCTATCCGTACACTGCTTGTCAATGCATGCTGCCTTCCAAAAAAGAGAACACTGCATAAGAAACAGAACCCTGTTACGCCTGCCACAGACGGCCCCTGCCACGCAGACTGCACTCAAGATACCCCTGTGTACCATATAACATACAAAAGCACTTGCAGGCGCAACCAAGAGAAAAACAATTCTTCAAAACAAACAGAACTTGCTAGAGACTAATGCGAACCTTTTTCTGCAGAGGTCGCCTCACAGATACAGGGAAAGCTGGAGTATTCCGCCGGCCTCCGCTGGCTTTATAGGGCCAGTGCAGCAGCAGTACAGCCAGTTCCTCGCCGAGATAGGACCAGCTCCGACGGAACTCACCGACGCTCTTGATGAATGGTCGTCTACAAGTTATTTGCTTATGTCTATATATAGTGATTGTTCGAGAAGTGTAGTTCAGTTTCAATAAACGACATTATACTGAGTGTTCTGCAATACTGAGTATTCTCCAAACCCAAAGCTTAAATCGTCGTGGAAATTTTTCATGTTTTATGTCATTTGGGATATATATGTTCTGTGATGGTTAGGGTTCTGCAACTAGGGGCAGTCAGATGAAAACGAGACAGATAGAAAAAATTTAGGAAAGTACTTATATTTTCAAAAGAAATCGTCATAATGTTAACAGATTACAGCCACTGTGAGGAAAGACGGTCAATGCCCCATGGAAAAATATTTTCGGTTGCCTGCGGAACCACGATTGTATTCTGGAGTGTACGTCTTCATGTGAAGCAGATCGACGGCCACGAATGTCTTTCTTCAGGGCTCCAAAGTTACGGAAATCGTATAGCGAGAGATCGGGAGTTTATACAGGATCCATAAGGGCTTCCCAGAGGAGCTTCTGCAGTGCAGTAGAAACAACCTTGACAACACGAGGACGGACATTATCCATCAGCATCACTGGGCTTTTGGACTTGATGGTGCGCTTCAGTTTCTGCAAAGTGTCCATGCAGACATCAAATTCAAACGCCTAGAAACCATGAGGGACGGCAGCATTATGTTGCAAGATAACTCCCGCCGACATGCTGCCAAGGTTCTTTCGACGAAGCTGCAGAAGTTTCGCTAGGAAGCCCTTCCACATCGTACATATAGTACTGATCTCTTTCCTGGCGATTTCCATATTTTTCGAGTCGTCGATTTACTTCAGATGAAGTGGTGCACGTCTGGGTAGAGTCATGTTGCATAGGCAACCGAAAACAATTTTCCACGGAGGTACTGAATGTCTTGTCTCACAAGGGGCTACCTGTTTAAATAGTTACGGCGATTAGTTTGGAAACAGAGAGTTTTCTTACTTATTTCAATATCTCTCGTGTTGATGTGACTGCCCCTTTTATGTTGCAGTTGGTACCGTGGGTCATTTTCAGAGATAACAATAAGATTCCTTTAATTTACTTCTATGGTCACAAACTTTTTGTTAACAGATTACCGGTTTCGGTATATAATGACCATCATCAGATCTGTTTTATAAAAACAAAGTCCAAATGTACTGCAGGCATCGTGGCATCGTCAGATGTTAAATGCACTATGTCTGCAGTACATTAGGACTTTGTTTTTATAAAGCAGATCTGATGATGGTCATTATAGACCGAAACCGGTAATCTGTTAACAAAACGTTTGTGACCACAGACGTAAATTAAAGGAAACTTATTGTGTATACGGGTCACTGTTTTATTCGCGACAGTGTCGCAGCTTGTGAAATCCAGAGATAACTTCCCAGCATGGGGTTGAAGTGACAGGGGAGGTGAGCAGAGGGCCAAAACATTTGGTGAAAATATGCGAAATGGGCAGAGGCGTATTGTTCCAAGCCTGGTAGCCAGGCGGGATTCACAAGGGTGAAAGGATAACGCAGAGTTGGCTTCAAAGTTTATGTCAATGTCTGGATTGGTGCAAATGGCTCTGAGCACTATGGGACTTAACTTCTGAGGTCATCAGTCCCCTAGAACTTAGAACTACTTAAACCTAAGGACATCACACACATCCATGCCCGAGGCAGGAGTCGAACCTGCGACCGTAGCGGTCGCGCGGATACAGGCTGCAGCGCCTAGAACCGCTCGGCCACTCTGGCCGGCGAATGTCTGGATTGCAGAAGGTTTTCTAGGTGTGTGAACATTAGCAGTACGCACATCATATGAGTGCTTATAATTGAAGGACTAAAAAAACTGAAAATTAGTTGAATATAATGTGTAACCAGCAACATTTGTCCAAGTAAAAGTGATGTGAAAGATGATGTAGCATGTGATGATGGTGTACGTGAGTTTCATCCAACGTTCGGTCAATTGTTTAAGCTGATTATGGAAATTCTGTCAGATTATTATTGGTAGGGGATTATTATTGGATTTATCAAAGTTTATCACTAAATATTTTAATGTTTTCGTATATTCAGAATTTCGACAAGTTTGCATAAAGTCGCAACGCCCTAAGTGTCATAAATGAGGTGTAACGCATTCTGAAAATATGTGGCGAAAATCTTACTTGTTCACATCGTGTTCCCCTCAGGATACGGCTATAATGTTCGTTCGGATGTTGCTCATTGTTAGCTACAGGTCCCGGTCGGGAAGTGGAGATTTTTCCTTAGGGCTTTTAACAGCTAACCGCTTAAGCGGCTCCTCAGATCTGCACCATTTGCGTACGAGTACATTGTTGCTGAGTTCGTCTCACTTAGCCTTATTTGCGGGGGGGGGGGGGGGGGGGGGAGACGGCGTAGTTGGACGGAGGACGCGGTGGCCGGTCACAAAGGCAGGGCTCGATTTGCATTAATAACGGCGGCAGGACAGGCGCGGTGCGGCTTGTAGCGGCCAGCTGCGCCGCTTAATTGGAGGCACCGGCGGAGGCGCTGTGTCGCAATTTCGCGGTCCGTATTGTTTGCGCCGCGGTCAGCCACTAATTCGGGCGCTCGGGCAACTTGCGCCGGCCGGCCGCTGTGCGTGGGAAGGAGGCGCTGCTGGCCTCTGCCCGTGACGTCACTCACCCCCGCACTGCCGCAGTAAACACGGTACCACCGCGGTTTCAGGAGAACAATGCGTGGAAACTGCAATACAGACACACGTCAGTGGACACAGCATCAAAGTTTTGGACTGAAATTACAGGTGCCCAAAACGAGCATCGGTTTTGACGGAGAAAATGCCAATACGTGTGCGCAGTTCATTCGGTTGGCTACCTGCAGGTGTGAGCGAATTTGATGCGACACTACGGAGCAGATGAATTATCTACATCAGGTTCAGCTTCGATATGCAAAATCGTATAAGTAGTGCAATTTATCAAAAATGGTTCAAATGGCTCTGAGCACTATGTGACTTAAGGTCATCAGTCCCCTAGAACTTAGAACTACTTAAACCTAACTAACCTAAGGACATCACACACATCCATTCCCGAGGCAGGATTCAAACCTGCGACGGTAGCGGTCGCACTTCGCTTTCCAAGTGATGAAGCGGTGCAAGCAAAATGAGGTTGTTGCTCCGTCAACAAAGTGAAGCATTCCATAACGACGGTATCAACACACTGGTATCTAGTTGGGAGAAATGTATTTGTCGCCAGGGTGACTATGTTGAGAAATAAATATGTAGACACAAAGTATACTGAAGCACCAAAGAAACTGACATATACATGCCTATTCAAATACAGAGATATGTAAACAGGCAGAATACAGGTCGGCAACACCTTTATAAGACAACAAGTGTCTGGCGCAGTTCTTAGATCGGTTAATGCTTCTGCAATGGCAGGTTATCAGGATTTAAGTGTGTTTGGAAGTGGTGCTATCGACGACTCACGAGTGATGGGATCCAGCATCTCCGAGGTAGCGATGACGTGTGGATTTTCCACTACGACCATTTCACGAGTGTACCGTGAGTATCAGGAATCCGACAAAACATCAAATCTCCGACATCGCTGCGGCCGTAAAATGATACTGCAAGAGCGGGACCAACGACGACTGAAGAGAGTCGTTCAACAGGACAGACGTCCAACTCTTCCGCAAATTGCTCCAGATTTCAATACTGGGCCATCAACAAGTGCGAACCATTCAACGAAATATCATCGATATGGACTTTCGGAGCCGAAGGCCCACTCGTGTCCCCTTGGCGACTGAACGACACAAATTTTTAAGCCTCGCCTGGGCCCGTCAACACTGACATTGGTCTGTTGATGACTGGAAACGTGTTGCCTGGTCGGAAGAGTCTCGTTTTAGATTGTATCGCGTTGATGCACGTACACGAATCCATGGACCCTGCATGTCAGCAGGGGACTGTTCAAGCTGGTGGAGGCTCTGGGGCGTGTGCAATTGGAGTGATACGGAACCCCTGATACGTCTGGATACGACTCTGACAGGTGACGCGT
Source organism: Schistocerca nitens (assembly GCF_023898315.1). NCBI lineage: Eukaryota > Metazoa > Arthropoda > Insecta > Orthoptera > Acrididae > Schistocerca > Schistocerca nitens. The sequence continues at coordinate 85,638,647 of NC_064614.1, read as the reverse complement.
GCGTAAGTATCCTGTCTGATCACCTGCATTCATTCGTATCCATTGTGCATTCCGACGCACTTGGGCAATTGCAGCAGGACACTGAGACACCCAACACTTCCAAATTTGCTACAGAGTGGATCCAGCAACACTCTTCTGAGTTAAACACTTCCGCTGGCCACCAATCTCCCCAGACGTGAACACTGAGCATATCTGTGATGTCTTGCAACGTGCTGTTCAGAAGAGATTTCCACCCTTCGTATTCTTATGAATTTATGGACAGCCCTGCAGGATTCATGATGTCAATTCCCTCCAGCACTAGTTGAGGCATTGGTCGAGTCTATGCCACGTTGTGCTGGGGCACTTCTGTGTGCTCGCGGGGGCCCTACACGATATTAGGGAGTTGCACCAGTTTCTTTGGCTCTTCAGTGTATATAGACATGAAATATAAAGACATAGCATGTTAATACCGTTTACTAAAAAAAACTTTAAGTTTTCACATAAAAACTTCTGAGGCATTACTTTTCAGCATGCCCTTTTGATGAAACGTTTGGCGCGTCTTTCAATGTTAGTCGAAATCATTTGCAGAAAATGAAGCACCGATTGAAACCTTAAAGTTCAGTGCTTAACTCAGGAAGTATAAAGTATGGTGGGATTTCAGCCAGTGGTCTCCTTACCCTACTAAAGTATGAACATCTCAGCTGCTGGACATTATTTCAAGCATCATTTAAAGGCACACCAAACCTTTCTCAAATGTTCAAATGTGTGTGAAATCTTATGGGACTTAACTGCTAAGGTCATCAGTCCCTAAGCTTACACACTACTTAACCTAAATTATCCTAAGGACAAACACACACACCCATGCCCGAGGGAGGACTCGAACCTCCGCCGGGACCAGCCGCACAGTCCATGACTGCAGCGCCTTAAACCGCTCGGCTAATACCGCGTGGCCCAAATGTTTCTCTAATGCATTTTACTTCTTTTCGTTAGAATGATCATTTACAAAAAACTGACTTATTTTTAAAATCTTAACAGTTAAGCGCTGCACACATTACGCGAAGGAAATGTACCAAATAAAGATGTGACGCTGTAAACGCGACAAGTCCCGCGCGACTCAGAGCCACTGATTTCACCGACGATATGACTGTTTGTAAGAAGGTTCTTAATGATGGGACCAATACATTTGCACGTTTTTCAATGTTGACTTGACTAAAATTCGAAGGTACTGAAATTCAGTTGCAAAGTGTTAAGGTGCTCCGGAACGTCCTATACTTGCAATGTTAAAATAACGCTTATAAATTACATCTTTCCTCACAAAGTATTTGAGGTAGGAATTTGAACTTTTTACAGATTATTTATTGGAATATGGGCTACAACTTAACACAGGGATTTTACAAAATTTTAGTTCAGTTATTAAAGATGATTTTTTTCAATTGTAATGAAAATCCATAACATTTTTTGCAATTTTTTATTTATATATTCAAAAATATACAGTTTTTTGGAAAAAGGCTGTTTTAAATTATGCAGAAGGTACTGTGTAACATTTACTGAAAGTTTGAAACAAATATGTTTGGAAGATCCTTAGAAAACATGTAATTAGTATGAGAAAATAAAAGTTTTGGGAATCGAGCGACAAAGATTGGATTAACTTTTTAGTGCATTCCAGGTCCATAGGATGGATTATCTTCATCCTCTGCAAACTCCTCCTCCAGCTTCCTCTTGTTCCTCCTCCTGTTTACTCTTGCTTGTATTTCTAGACTCTTTACAGCCCTATCTGCAGCCCGAAGGCGCTCCTTGTCTAAAGCAAGCATCGCTCGTTGTTGTGTTCGTAGATTTTGCTACCATTTTCTTCAGTTGCAGTTACTGCAACACTGTTCCAAAAGGTGGTCATGTATGAACACTTATCACATTTCAGTTGTATTTCACTAGCAAGTCCGACGTGCTTTATTGTGGAGAGTTCCAGACCAACTTCACTACAATGAATACATCTTACACAGTTTGAAAAAATTCCTTTGAGAACCGACATATCAAATATTTCATTCACATCCGATTCGCCCATAAAACATTCATAGTTTTCACTCATTGAACCAAGCTTCTTCTGTGAAGTATTTTCTTTCCCACTTTGACTGCTATGGGCAGGTGTACTTGAGAGGTTAGGTTCACTCACTTGGTTATCGTCTTTATTGTTTACAGTAATAACACATACCTTTGGCTTTCCAACATTTCTCCTTTTCTTAAAAGCCTTCAGAGGATTTCTAATAACTTTACTTTTACTCATTATTATACTTCAACAAAACACAGACTCAAGAAACAGAATTAATTACGAATATTTTCGAGATAACCACAGAGTAAATAAACATGAAACAATCGACAATCACACCAGCGATATATATTGAACCATCACAGGTTAGCCACAACACATACTTTATCTCACATCACTAAAATGTACCTGATGAACACGGACGTTAATAATAACACCATTTGACAGCAGTTTGACAGCGCCACATTGGGTCACGCCCATGTAGAACACATTTCAAAAAAAATTTAAAAATAGTTGTAGTCTTCGGAATTGAATAAATTATATATCTATTAAAAGGTAATAGTCTGCAGATTCAGAAAACGCAAAAAAGTAAAAATTGAACTTTTCATGATTTTGAGCCTTTCCGGAGCCCCTTAAAAAGAAAGTGTAGGTGCAGATGTCAGACAGTTCTGGACAGTTTGGCAGCAAATGGAGAACCGCCTACCTGTCACAGCTAACTTCCGAAGGAGCGTCTGGTGGCGAAATTGACAGTGAGAAGGACACGGTGGGGGAGTGGACCGAGAGAGGGAGCCAGACGGCGGCGTGGCGGCCGCTCCCAGAGGCAAATGACACGTGTCACTCAGATTAGGAGAGCGGAGGGAAGGCGATACATGACAGATAAAAGGCGGACGTCAGTCGCGCTGTCTGCCGGACCACCCCGGCGTCTCATCTGGTTACACTCCCCACCCCAGACCTCACCTCAGCTCACAAAAAGAGCCAGGGCCAGGCGTCAAATGGGGCTGTGGGGCTGCTTCCACCGGCGTAATTTTTTTTTTTTTTTTACGGTTGCGTGTCGAGAGGAGGTGAAAGAACTCAGTGAATACTGGGGGACGTACTCCAGTACTTCAGATGCTCTCGATATTAGGCTTGTTGCAGATTAGAAGACGTTATTGTCTGTTAACGATTAGTGAAAACCACCTCCGCTGTAGTTTTACAATTTATTTAGTTACGACCGGTTTCGTTTCTTTATCTTCTTCCAGTTGCTGAGTTGTGCTGAAGTCAAAATATGGATGGTCTGGTTGTCGCATCTAGTATTAAAGACATCATCCAAGAACACTGGTCGTAAACATTCTGCCGACAGTTGGCGGTCGTCGAGCCAAGAACAAACTGGCAGTATTTCTTAATACACAAGGAATCTGTTTCTAATTGCTTGTGGCATAAAAAAAATGTAGACATACTGCAGAAGAACGGTCTGTGTATTAAGCCCTGTGGAGCTACGACCATAAATCAGCAGGAGATCAAAGATTAGCAGTCAAAAGGTTGTGGGGGGACGGAACAGGGCCTTTCCCGTACGTAAGCCTTCATCATCTCGATTGTATTACTGTTTTTTGTAGTGTACCTTATCACTACGACAAACTGAAAAGAGAAGCTGATTTGAAAATCAAATTTTGGTAATAAACTACGTCCAAATTTTACTGTACAGCTTAATCAATGACGCTATTAATGTACTAGCTAATGATGTTGTAGAGTGAAAGATATACAAATTTTCACGTAGCAATGGAGTTCTAAGGGTCGGGTGTCGGGAACGTGAACTTTGCAAAATCCCAGTGTTCTGCTATAAGGTTCCGCCATACTGGTTATCCAGTCAACCGTGCTGCAATACTGTACTTTTGGGACCTGTGTGGGCATTGGTTCTTGTAATAGGCAAGTATATTAGTTCTTGTTAAATTTTGCCTCACATTTGGTTGAGAGTCGCAACGTCAGTATACGTTCAGTAGGCTGGTGAGTGGACATTATCCATATGTAATCTATATTACTTCTGTATACATTCTGCAAGGCTGAAAGCAAGGGGAAACTACAGCCGTAATTTTTCCCGAGGACATGCAGCTTTACTGTATGATTAAATGATGATGGCGTCCTATTGGGTAAAATATTCCGGAGGTAAAATAGTCCCCCATTCGGATCTCCGGGCGGGGACTACTCAAGAGGACGTCGTTATCAGGAGAAAGAAAACTGGCATTCTACGGATCGGAGCGTGGAATGTCAGATCCCTTAATCGGGCAGGTAGGTTAGAAAATTTAAAAAGGGAAATGGATAGGTTAAAGTTAGATATAGTGGGAATTAGTGAAGATCGGTGGCAGGAGGAACAAGACTTTTGGTCAGGTGATTACAGGGTTATAAATACAAAATCAAATAGGGGTAATGCAGGAGTAGGTTTAATAATGAATAAAAAAATAGGAGTGCGGGTTAGCTACTACAAACAGCATAGTGAACGCATTATTGTGGCCAAGATAGACACAAAGCCATGCCTACTACAGTAGTACAAGTTTATATGCCAACTAGCTCTGCAGATGATGAAGAAATTGATGAAATGTATGACGAGATAAAAGAAATTATTCAGGTAGTGAAGGGAGACGAAAATTTAACAGTCATGGGTGACTGGAATTCGTCAGTAGGAAAAGGGAGAGAAGGAAACATAGTAGGTGAATATGGATTGGGGGGAAGAAATGAGAGAGGAAGCCGCCTTGTAGAATTTTGCACAGAGCATAACTTAATCATAGCTAACACTTGGTTCAAGAATCATAAAAGAAGGTTGTATACCTGGAAGAATCCCGGAGATACTAATAGGTATCAGATAGATTATATAATGGTAAGACAGAGATTTAGGAACCAGGTTTTAAATTGTAAGACATTTCCTGGGGCAGATGTGGATTCTGACCACAATCTATTGGTTATGAACTGCAGATTGAAACTGAAGAAACTGCAAAAAGGTGGGAATTTAAGGAGATGGGACCTGGATAAACTGAAAGAACCAGAGGTTGTAGAGAGTTTCAGGGAGAGCATAAGGGAACAATTGACAGGAATGGGGGAAAGAAATACAGTAGAAGAAGAATGGGTAGCTCTGAGGGATGAAGTAGTGAAGGCAGCAGAGGATCAAGTAGGTAAAAAGACGAGGGCTAATAGAAATCCTTGGGTAACAGAAGAAATATTGAATTTAATTGCTGAAAGGAGAAAATATAAAAATGCAGTAAATGAAGCAGGCAAAAGGGAATACAAACGTCTCAAAAATGAGATTGACAGAAAGTGGAAAATGGCTAAGCAGGGATGGCTAGAGGACAAATGTAAGGATGTAGAGGCTTGTCTAACTAGGGGTAAGATAGATACTGCCTACAGGAAAATTAAAGAGACCTTTGGAGAGAAGAAAACCACTTGTATGAATATCAAGAGCTCAGATGGCAACCCAGTTCTAAGCAAAGAAGGGAAGGCAGAAAGGTGGAAGGAGTATATAAAGGGTTTATACAAGGGCGATGTACTTGAGGACAGTATTATGGAAATGGAAGAGGATGTAGATGAAGATGAAATGGGAGATAAGATACTGCGTGAAGAGTTTGACAGAGCACTGAAAGACCTGAGTCGAAACAAGGCCCCGGGAGTAGACAACATTCCATTAGAACTACTGATGGCCTTGGGAGAGCCAGTCATGACAAAACTCTACCATCTGGTGAGCAAGATGTATGAGACAGGCGAAATACCCACTGACTTCAAGAAGAATATAATAATTCCAATCCCAAAGAAAGCAGGTGTTGACAGATGTGAAAATTACCGAACTATCAGTTTAATAAGTCACAGCTGCAAAATACTAACGCGAATTCTTTACAGACGAATGGAAAAACTGGTAGAAGCGGACCTCGGGGAAGATCAGTTTGGATTCCGTAGAAATGTTGGAACACGTGAGGCAATACTAACCTTACAACTTATCTTAGAAGAAAGATTAAGAAAAGGCAAACCTACGTTTCTAGCATTTGTAGACTTAGAGAAAGCTTTTGACAACGTTAACTGGAATACTCTCTTTCAAATTCTGAAGATGGCAGGGGTAAAATACAGGGACCGAAAGGCTATTTACAATTTGTACAGAAACCAGATGGCAGTTATAAGAGTCGAGGGGCATGAAAGGGAAGCAGTGGTTGGGAAAGGAGTGAGACAGGGTTGTAGCCTCTCCCCGATGTTATTCAATCTGTATATTGAGCAAGCAGTAAAGGAAACAAAAGAAAAATTCGGAGTAGGTATTAAAATTCATGGAGAAGAAGTAAAAACTTTGAGGTTCGCCGATGACATTGTAATTCTGTCAGAGACAGCAAAGGACTTGGAAGAGCAGTTGAACGGAATGGACAGTGTCTTGAAAGGAGGATATAAGATGAACATCAACAAAAGCAAAACGAGGATAATGGAATGTAGTCAAATTAAATCGATTGATGTTGAGGGGAGTAGATTAGGAAATGAGACAAAGTAGTAAAGGAGTTTTGCTATTTGGGGAGCAAAATAACTGATGATGGTCGAAGTAGAGAGGATATAAAATGTAGACTGGCAATGGCAAGGAAATCATTTCTGAAGAAGAGAAATTTGTTAACATCGAGTATAGATTTAAGTGTCAGGAAGTCGTTTCTGAAAGTATTTGTATGGAGTGTAGCCATGTTTGGAAGTGAAGCATGGACGATAACCAGTTTGGACAAGAAGAGAATAGAAGCTTTCGAAATGTGGTGCTACAGAAGAATGCTGAACATAAGGTGGGTAGATCACGTAACTAATGAGGAGGTATTGAATAGGATTGGGGAGAAGAGAAGTTTGTGGCACAAATTGACTAGAAGAAGGGATCGGTGGTAGGATATGTTTTGAGGCATCAAGGGATCACAAATTTAGCATTGGAGGGCAGCGTGGAGGGTAAAAATCGTAGAGGGAGACCAAGAGATGAATACACTAAGCAGATTCAGAAGGATGTAGGTGGCAGTAGGTACTGGGAGATGAAGAAGCTTGCACAGGATAGAGTAGCATGGAGAGCTGCATCAAACCAGTCTCAGGACTGAAGACCACAACAACAACAACATTCTGCATAAAACTGCGTGAGGCCAGTGACACAGAAGTAATGTTCACGTTTATTATTACGGGGCTTAAGACTTGTTCTGTGCAGTTTTGGCGTTAACCCGTGTTTATATTTTGTTTCTTGTGGCCTCACACCCTGGTCGCCGTTAGGTGTATTTATGTGCTTTGTGTATTTCAAATTCAAGTTTATTTCCGTGCGCTTGTCGAATTAGTATATCAAAGCTTACAAACATTTCGTTTGTCTCAGGCATCCTTTTACTGTTTACGATACTTGACATTGTAGGAAATCTGAAGTCTTCAATTACAGCCCAGCGGAGGGCGTTGTTTCCTAAAGGTTTATGTTCAAGAGGTGCTTTCTATGTTTTGGTAACTGACTTGAAACTAATTTGGCCAACTGAGGCGTACTGTTAAATTTCTATGTTCCTTGTTTTGGTAATTTAGTCTTGCTGCTATCAAGGCTACTTACCAAACGCTATTTAAAACTTTTTGGGACAGAAATAATTTTTTTACACATTAAAGTTTGATGTCCAATATAACCCTTCAATAATTTATACTATCAAAAGATAAGGATGGGAAAAGAATTAAAAAATCAGCGATCATGTATGCTTATGACAACTAGTTTTAGAATTCTGCTGCCGGCCGGTGTGGCCGTGCGGTTCTAGGCGCTTCAGTCTGGAACCGCGTGATCGCTACGGTCGCAGGTTCGAATCCTGCCTCGGGCATGGATGCGTGTGATGTCCTTAGGTTAGTTAGGTTTAAGTAGTTCTAAGTTCTAGGGGACTGATGACCACAGATGTTAAGTCCCATAGTGCTCAGAGCCATATAATTCTGCTATAATGTATCACAGTGCTGATTAGCGTGAAGAATATTCCAATGAAACATTCAAAAAATATTACAATTTCGAAAAAACATACGTGTCTGGTATTACCCGACCTCCCGCTATAGACGTAAATGCAGTGTTTAGTTTCGCTGAGCATCAATGGTCTCTAAAAGGGGTAATGTGCAGTTTTGTTATTAAATCGTCTGTGTTATGGTCTTCAATAACCTGTAAACGACCAGCACGTAGCCTGTAAATTCACCAGTTCTACATTATTAGGAGAAAACTCGTATGAATTATTTTTGTATAGTGAATTACCTGCGAAATAAAAAAAAAACATAAGATTTGAAACTTCCTGGCAGATTAAAACTGTGTGCCCGACCGAGACTCGAACTCGCGACCTTTGCCTTCCGCGGGCTAGTGTTCTACCAACTGAGCTACTGAAGCGCGACTCACGCCCGGTACTCACAGCTTTACTTCTGCCAGTACCTCGTCTCCTACCTTCCAAACTTCACCTTCCGCAATATCCTTTCTTTCAGGAGTGCTAGTTCTGCAAGGTTTGCAGGAGAGCTTCTGTAAAGTTTGGAAGGTAGGAGACGAGGTACTGGCAGAAGTAAAGCTGTGAGTACCGGGCGTGGGTCGTGCTTCGGTAGCTCAGTTGGTAGAGCACTTTCCCGCGAAAGGCAAAGGTCCCGAGTTCGAGTCTCGGTCGGGCACACAGTTTTAATCTGCCAGGAAGTTTCATATCAGCGCACACTCCGCTGCAGAGTGAAAATCTCATTCTGGAAACATAAGATTTACTTGTATCAGATGAGTCATACAAGACGTATATGGTTTCTTTCGACACCATAAGATTACATGTAGCTAGTTCGTTCATCATCTTTCTTGACAATACCTCTTATTTATTTCGGCTCTTCTGTGATTATAAACTTGATTATGTACCTGTCCGCCTGTGATCCTCCACTATTGTTCTGAAGATGGAACTGTCATGCACTGTTGTTTATGGACACAATCCCACTTTATACCATTTTCTTTCCAGTTCTTTTTCACGTCTTTCACACTATTGTTCCCTTTGAAGAATGTTAAGTTCGGTATTTTCTCGGTCAATATGCCGTCATCCATTCTCATTGCGTGCCCTGCGAGTACTCACATACAGGTCCCGTCTTAATTTGTATGTTGAGACTTCTTTCCTTTGTGGTGTCCTGTAAGATACCAAACTACACTGATGAGAAAAAAAAGAGGAAAAAAAAATTGGTACGCTTGCCTAATATGTGTAGGGTTCCCGCGGCAACGCAAAAGTGTGGCAACACGACGCGACATGGACTTGACTTATGTCTGATGTGGTACTGCAGTGAATTGACGCAATGAGTCCTGCAAGGCTGTCCATAAATTCGTAAGAGTACGAGATGGTGGATATCTCTGCTGAACAACACGTTGCAAGGCATCCCAGATATGCTCAATAATGTTTATGTCAGGGAGTTTTTTGGCTAGTGAAAGTGTTTAAACTCAGAAGAGTGTTCCTGGAGCCATTCTGTTGCAATTCTGGATGTGTGGGGTGTCGAATTGTCCTGCTGGAATTGCCGAAGTCCACCAGAATACACAATGGATATGAATGGTTGCAGGAACAGAAAGGTTGCTTATGTATTCGTGCGTGTCAGCTGTCAGAGTCGTATCTAGACGTATCAGAGGTCCCACATCACGTAATCTGCACACGCCCCACGCCATTACAAAGTCTCTGCCATCTTGAACAGTCCCCTGCTGACATGCAGGTTCTATGCATTAATGAGATAGTCTGCATACCAGGACACGTCCATCCGCTCGATACAATTTGAAACGAGGCTCATCCGACCAGGCAACATGTTTCCAATCATCAATAGTTCAATGTCGTTATTGACGGGCCCAGGCGAGGCGTAAAGCTTCAAATGGTTCCAATGGTTCTGAGAACTATGGGTTTTAACTTCTGAGGTCATCAGTCCCCTAGAACTTAGAACTAACCTTAGGACATCACACACATCCATGCCCGAGGCAGGATTCGAACCTGCGACCGCAGCGGTCGCGCGGCTCCAGACTGTAGCGCCTAGAACCGCTCGGCCACCTCGGCCGGCGTAAAGCGTCGTTACGTGCAGTCATCAAGGGTACACGAGTGGGCCTTCAGCTCCGAAAGCCCATATCGGTGTTGGTTCGTTGAATAGTTCGCACGTTGACACTTGTAGATGGCCCAACATTGAAATCTGCAGCAGTATGCGGAAGGCTTGCACTTTTGTCACGTTGAACGATTCTCTTCAGTCGTCGTTGGTCCCGTTCTTGCAGGATCTTTTTCCGGCCGCAGCGATGTCGGAGATTTGTGTGTTTTACCGGATTCCTGACAATCACGCTACACTCGTTTAAAGGTAGTACGGGAAAATCCCCACTTCATCGGAGATGCTGTGTCCCATTGCTCGTGTGCCGTCTGTAACGCCTCGTGCTAACTCACTTAAGTCTTGATAACCTGCCATTGTAGCAGCAGTAGCGAATCTAACAACTGCACCAGAGACTTGTCCTATATGGGCGTTGCCGACCGCACCGCCGTACTCTGTGGGAAAAGAATTGAAAAATCAACGAACATATATGCTTATGACAACGAGTTTTATAATTCTGCAATAACCTATCACAGTACTGTTTAGCGTGAAGAGTATTCCAATACAACATTTAAAAAAATATTACAATTTCGAAAAAAGTTACGTGTCTGGCGTTACCCGACCTTCCCCTACAGACGGAAATGAAGTGTTTAGTTTTGCTGAGCATCAGTGCTCTCAAAAAGGGATATGTACAGTTTTGTTATTAAATCGACTGTGTTATGGTCTTTAATAACCCGTAAACGACTAGCACGACCAGCACTGTTTACATATTTCTGTGTTTGAATACGGATGCCTATACGAGTTCCTTTTGCGCTTCTGTGTATACTCACTTCTGCTACAAGGGATTCATGAGAAAATAGATATATAAAAATCCGAAATTTACATCAAGCAGGTGAAGTAGGTAATGGCATTACGAGATTATTTATACGCTCTTTTCCAGGAAGCCCTATTAAAACATAAGGATGATGCTCTGGTCGATAGAGATATCTCGATTCTGTAGCAGACATGCGACCGCAACAGTCGTAAGCGGAGCAGCGTAATAAATCAGAACGATCCATGGGAGAGGGGGCGGTTAGCGAACCAGTGGGCCAGAAGGCAACGCGGTTCTCGGCCTGCACCACTGCAGGAGGCGGTGGGGGCGGCGGAGGCGGGTCTGTCCGCCCCTTCAGGCATCCCTAGGCGCGTCACGCGACGTCACAAGGGCCGGCCGTCTCGTAAACGTCCCCATAAAACCGGCATCCACCAAATTGTATTTCAGTGATCCGTATGTGCGCCGACGCTCGGCCCTCCTTGTGGTGTGTGTGTGTGTGTGTGTGTGTGTGTTCTCTGGGGGGCTGAGCCAGTCTGCAAGGAGTACAGAGAAATCTTCCAGGCAACGGCCCTAGGGGGAGTAGCTGCAGTTTTCTCGAGATGGTTTTCCAGAGGAAAAACTGGAGTCGCTTTGCCGGTATTTTAAAAAGCCCCGAGTCCAAATATTCTTTCATCGCACACACTCTTCGTTTCCAGAATACGAATGCTCAAGCATGTACTGCACCGGTTCCAATTCCCTTACTTCATTCGCGGTTACGTTGTTGGAACTTGAAAGTACAACACCAAGAAGGATAGCAAATAACGAGAGTTTGTGTATACGTCTCAGACCACCAACAACACCTCGGAAATTCATATATGTGGATGATACTGCCATCGGCATCCAAAATTCTAGCCTTGCTCAAACAAGTTGTATGTTCACATGTGTGAAATCTTATGGGACTTAACTACTAAGGTCATCAGTCCCTAAGCTTACACACTACTTAGCCTAAATTATCCTAAGGACAAACACACACACCCATGCCCGAGGGAGGACTCGAACCTCCGCCGGGACCAGCCGCACAGCCCATTAAAACAAGTTGTACTGCCAGAAGACCTACTACCAGTATCTGACATAATAGTCCACATTAAAGTATTTGAAGATAAAGTATTAATTCGTGTAGCTTATTTTTGATTGGATTGTTTGGGGGAGGAGACCAGACAGAGAGGTCATCGGTCTCATCGGATTAGCGAAGGACGGGGAAGGAAGCCGGCCGTGCCCTTTCGAAGGAACCATCCCGGCATTAGGGAAATCACGGAAAACCTAAATCAGGATGGCCGGACGCGGGATTGAACCGTCGTCCTCCAGAATGCGAGTCCAGTGTGCTAGCCACTGCGCCACCTCGCTCGGTCATGTAGCTTTTAATAACTGACATTGCGTCACAGGCGGAATTTTGTTTACTGTTATGTGCTGATGTCAGCAACAGTGCCATTTAGAGACAGCAATTGAAGCGTAGAATTATTTGAAAACTCTGGCTATTCTTTCAGCGGTGGACTTCGGTATCAGGCTTTCAGAAGCGGAGGTGGATGTATCACGTGTACAACTGCCACGATACCTGTTTTGTCTCATATACGACGGTAATACCAAAAGTATGGTCTCCTATTTTTTAGAAGTACATAGACCTGTTTATTTCTACAATGGTTTACATCAGTTTACAGCTTGAACATTTAGCTATTTTTCGACATAATCACCATTTCGGTCGATGCATTTTTGTCGACGCTGTGGCAGTTTCTGTATGTCCATGTCATACCAGCTCGCCGCCATGCTGTTCAGAAAGTTATGAATCACTTCTTTCACCTCGTCGTCGGAGCTGAAACGCTCTCCGGCCAAATGTTCTTTTAACCTAGGGAACAGGTGATAGTCACTGGGCGCCAAGTCAGGACTGTAGTGTGGGTGGGTGATTACGTTCCACTGAAACTGTTGCAGGAGAGCAACGGTTTGCCGAGCCATGTGTGGGCGAGCATTGTCATGGAGAAAGTGTACGCCCTTGCTCCTCTTCTCCGGTTCTGAATTGCCCGTTTGAGTTCTTTCAGAGTCTCACAGTACCTGTCAGCGTTAATTGTGGTCCCAGTGGGCATAAAGTCGACCAACAATACCCCTTTCAGATCCCAAAAAACGGTTGTCATGACTTTACCGGCAGACTGTGTTTGTTTGAATTTCCGCGGCTTTGGCGAAGAAGGATGCCGCCACTGGCGTGATTGTTGCTTGGTCTCAGGTGTAAAGCGGTATGATCAGGTTTCGTTACCGTGACAGTTGAGTCCAGAATGTCGTCCTGTTCGGCTGCAAGGTGGTGATGAAATGCGCGGGAAGCATCAACTCGTTGCCGCATGTGGTCCTCGGTCAGCATGCGTGGCACTCATCTTGCGCACACCTTCCGGTAGTTCAATATTTCCGTTAAAATTCTGTGAGCGGTGCTTCGGGAAACCTGAGGAACCAACGTGCAGAGATCATCCAGGGTGATCCGCCGATCTTCACGCATGCTTTGCTCAACCTTCAACACTGTCTCCTCAGAAATTTACGGTCTCCCGCACCTTTGTTCGTCGTGAATTACCGTCCGATCAACTGCAAACTCTCTACACCACTTACGAACGTTTTTGACATCCATGCACGACGCACCATACACTTCCGTCATTGGCGATGAATTTCAATCGGCGCAGTGCGCTTCGCGTTCAAAAACCGAATAACTGCGCGCAATTCACAGTTGGCGGTAACATCCAACGGGATCTCCATTCTCAACGGCTGCCAAGCCAAGACTGAGCAGCTCAGCGCGGCGTGTGCACGTTTACACACAGCGCGTGAAGCACTCTTCATAACAGCATGACCAACTGCCGCACAAACAGAGTTCTGTACTTATAAAAAAAGAGGGGACCTTACTTTAGGGATTACCCTCGTAAGTAAAGGCTTGGGAGTGATAACAGACGCATATTCGCCAGAAGTGCAAAGTGAGTTTAGGAAAGGAGTCTCGTGCAGCGATAATATTTTTAGCGTCGAGTCAATTTTAGAAAAACGACGAGAATTCAATGTAGGAACACATATTGCTTTCATAGAGTTCGAGAAAGCGTTTGACTCGTGCATTAGACTGTGGACAATAATGCACAAGAAAGGATGCCCTACTCACCTTGATGCCGGTAATCAGAAGCATTTATGAAGAGACCAACATAATTGTAATCAATGGCACTTCAAAAACAGGTAAGATAACAATAAAGGAGTGTGTCATACTGGCACCTAGCATGTCACTGGCTGTGTTTGACCTCTACAGGGGTCAGGCATAATAATGTGAACAGTAGAAGTAATGGGATGGTTGTGTTTGACGGTCAACAACACAGGTAAGGAACGTGTCGCACCGGACAGTGCGTATTCAGTCCGGACTAGGCATCTGTGCAGGTTGTTTATGAGTAGTGCACACTTCGTATTCGCTTTCAGAGGGCGAGGCATTCAGAGGTCGAGGCCGACGTGTAATGAAAGACCTAACAGAGTTCCAAAGACGGCAGATTGTGGGGACGCGATTAGCTGGAGCGTCAGCCAACTAATTGAATGTTCCAAGAGCAACTGTTTCAACAGTAACGACAGGCTACAAAAAACATGGGAAGACATCATCGCGTAAACGTAATAGTGGACGCATATCAAAAGTAAATGACAGAGATCGTCGTACGGTAACACGAATTGTGTCAAAACAACGCAAAACTACTGCGGCTAAAGTGACTGCAGAGATCCCGTATCTATCGACGCTGTCCGCCGGGAACTCCATAAAGCGAATATTGGTGGATGAGTTGCTCTGCCCTTAATGACGACAACCAACGCAAAGAAGCGTAAAACATGGTGTCAGGAGCATAAATCCTGGACGGCTGATCAGTGGAAACACGTCATATGGTCCGAAGACTCAACGTTTTCGGAATTTCCAACATCGGGCCGTGTTTACGTCTGGAGAACGCCAAAAGAAGCCTACAATACTGATTACTTGATTCCAGCGATTAAGCATGGAGGGGGAAATGTGATGGTGCGGGCAGCCAAATCTTGGTATTCTGCTGGTCCCATCATTACTCTCAAAGGTCGTGTTACAGCGAACGATTATGTGAACATTTTATGGGATCAGTTGCACCTCATGCTTCAAATGTTATTCTCCAACAATGATGCCATATTTGAGGACGATAATGCACCCATTTACACAGCCAGGACAGCACCCTCATAGTTTGAGGAGTATGCAACTGAACTGCAGCGTCTTTTCTGGTCAGCACAGTCTCCGGACTTGAACATTATCGAACCTCTGTGGGCGGTATTGGAGCGCAGACTCCGGAGCAGATTTCCGCCTCCCTCGTCAGTACAGGAGTTAGAACAGGTTCTGATCGAAGAGTGGCATAACATTCCACTGGAGACTGTACAATCATCGTAAGTCAGTATTCCAAGAAGAATCGCAGCTGTATTACGGGCAAATGGGGCCCACCCCTTATTAATAAGCCATTCCCAAATAAGTACAGGTGTTCACATTATTTTGCCTATCCCCTTTATTTTGAAGACCTAATTAGAAACTGGAAGGAGTCCATGAAGATACACAGCTGAAAAGGAAGTAGCATCTACTCATAAATGATACGCTGTATACAAATGGTCAACTGATTTCGAAATAGACACAGATTTGCAAAATTCTCGGTATATAAGTTAGGAAGAGTCATTAAAATCTAAAAAATCTTCAAATAAAAAAGAAGTTATTGCCTACTACGGAAAATTCTCGGTTCAGTCTAAGACTATTATCGAAATCAAGGTACTTCAGCAAGTTTCTGGTTTCAGTTGTTTAGGGAGTGTCGTAAGTGTGAACATAGACAAAGACACAGAAATGAGAACCAACAAATTTCAACATAGAGTCCTATGTGGAAGTGTAAGAAAAACTCCAAACAATAAAGATAGAAAAGCCACAAAATACATTTTATATAAAACAATGACGGTTCGTGTGCTATTTTATAGCATCGAATCCTGGATTGTCATAAAAAGAGATGACATACAGTCAGCAGAAATGAGACTTTTTAAGGACTGTCAAAGGTGAACTTCAAGCGGAAGGATGAAAGAATTCCAGTCACTGTATAGAAATACGTGTCCTCAGGATTAAGGGTAGTAGGAACTCCAAGAAAGAGATGGAGGTAACTATGTGAAGCCGGAACAAGCATATTGCCCAAGCCTTGAAGTGCAGAATAAGAAGTTGTGTCCATGCTCCGCACAGCGATTCTGTGAGAATTTGCTGTCCCAAAGAGCCTTCCCGTTAGACATGGCTCACAAAGGCATTACCTGCTACGTGAGCTCAAGACCAAACAAACGCCGCTCGCAACTAATAACTGTGCAACGGTGCTGTGTCGTACATCACTGGAGGCCCAGATAAACCATTCAGAAGCCAAGTGGATGCTTCGTTAGAACTAATTTGAGAACTAAAGGAAGGAACAGAGCGGAACAATGATTCAGCCTCAGGTATTCGCCCCGCATTGTCTACACTCCGGACTTATTTATACATTAATTGTCTTAACCGCCGCATGCCCGTCTCGGCACAATGTTAATGTTGTTATGAATAGACCATTGTGTGGGAAGGCGCGCGACAAAATGCCACTTTCCGTCAGCCTGGAGAAACAAAGAGCTTTCTTTCCACCATTCAGGAGTCACGGTGTCCAATTAAGCGACAAGAATCTGTTTGTGTTATATTTCAAACTCGAAACGGTGATACGCACTTGCGCGTAGCGACATTTTTTGTGTGTAGATCTGGAAACAGAACGGAAAAAGTAGATCTACCTGGTGCTGCAAATACAGTACACGGCTTTATCGTAAAGCACGCTGCATGCGGCTTTCTTAATTTGTTTCCGACAGCTAATTTGTATGTCAAGCTGATAAAAAAGCAGTATTTCATTCTTGGAGGTAGCTTTATTATACAAAACCGTGCCGGTGTATTGTTGGAATCGCAAACAGTGCAATGCCTTTTCTTCACCCCCAACCTCCACTACCCCCGCAGTGCAGAATAACGCAAGTTGATTGTACTCCCCTATCAGTGGACCAGAAGAAAGAGATGAGTTTTCAGGCCTAGTAGGGTCAAAGATAATTTAAATGTTAAGAATTATGAAGCACAGTTAGGGCAGGCAGAAAAAAGCCATAGGATGTCACGTAAATGGTAAGTTCGTATGGGACCAAACTACTGAGGTCATCGGTCCGTTACGTAAATCACCTAGGCAACAGAGTAGTAGATAAGCTCGGAAATTACAGAAAGTAATGCATAGGATTGCTGAAATAGCTCTTTTGTTGAAGCAAAACTTGTTACAATGTTATCGAAAAATTACTGCAAAGTAACATTTAAAGGTCTTTTGAATGGAGGTATATGAAAAGCTCTCTAGAAAGTACCACACTCATGATCTCGTGCGGAAACTAATTGCAGCTCTCTCTAATACATAAATAATCTCCATTGTGACAGTAAACGTCAATGCTTGTTTACTATGGATACTTTGATTTTACACTGAAGTGACGAAGAAACTGGTATAGGAATGCATATTCAAATGCAGAGGTATGTAAACACGCAGAATATAGTGCTGCAGATGCCAACGCCTACGTAAGACAACAAGTGTCTGGCGCAGTTGTTAGATCGGTTACTGCTGCTACAATGGCAGATTATCGAGATTTAAGTGAATTTGAACGTGGTGTTATAGTCGACGCACGGACGATCGGACACAGCATCTGCGAGATAGCGATGAAGTGAGGATTTTCTCGGAAGGCCATTTCACGAGTGTAGCGTGAATATCTGGAACCCACTAAATCATCAAATCTCCGACACCGCTGAGGCCGGAAAAAGATCCTGCAAGAAACAGACCAACGACGACTGAAGAGAATCGCTCAGCATGACAGAAGTGCAGACTATCAACAAGCGTCAGCGTGTGAACCATTCAAAGGAACATAATCGATATGGGCTTCGGGAGCCGAAGGCCTACTCGTGTACCCTCGATGACTGCACGACGCAAAGCTTTACGCCTCGCCTGGGTCCGTCAACATCAACATTGGACTGTTGATGACTAGAAACACGTTGTCTGGTGGGATGAGTCTCGTTTCAAATTGTATCGAGCGGATGGACGTTACGGGAATGGATACAGTCTCATGAATTCATGGCCCCTGCATGCCAGCAGGGAACTGTTGAAGATGGTGGAGGCTGTGTAATGGTAATCGGGCAGGTAGGTTAGAAAATTTAAAAAGGGAAATGGATAGGTTAATGTTAGATATAGTGGGAATTAGTGAAGTTCGGTGGCAGGAGGAACAAGACTTTTGGTCGGATGAATACAGGGTTATAAATACAAAATCAAGTAGGGGTAATGCAGGAGTAGGTTTAATAATGAATAAACCCTACGACTTATCTTAGAAGAAAGATTAAGGAAAGGCAAACCTACGTTTCTAGCACTTGTAGAATTAGAGAAAGCTTTTGACAATGTTGACTGGAATACTCTCTTTCAAATTATGAAGGTGGCGGGGGTAAAATACAGGGAGCGAAAGGCTATTTACAATTTGTACAGAAACCAGATGGCAGTTATAAGAGCCGAGGGGCATGAAAGGGAAGCAGCGGTTGGATAGGGTGTGAGACAGGGTTGTAGCCTGTCCCCGATGTTAAATGGCTCTGAGCACTATGGGACTCAACTGCTGTGGTCATAAGTCCCCTAGAACTTAGAACTACTTAAACCTAACTAACCTAAGGACAGCACACAACACCCAGCCATCACGAGGCAGAGAAAATCCCTGACCCCGCCGGGAATCGAACCCGGGAACCCGGGCGTGGGAAGCGAGATCGCTACCCGATGTTATTCAATCTTTATATTGAGCAAGCAGTGAAGGAAACAAAAGAAAAATTTGGAATAGGTATTAAAGTCCATGGAGAAGAAATAAAAACATTGAGGTTCGCCGATGACATTGTACTTCTGTCAGAGACAGCAAAGGACTTGGAAGAGCAGTTGAACGGAATGGACAGTGTCTTGAAAGGAGGATATAAGATGAACATCAACAAAACCAAAACGAGGATAATGAAATGTAGTCGAATTAAGTCGGGTGATGCTGAGGGAATTAGATTAGGAAATGAGACAAAGTAGTAAACGAGTTTTGCTATTTGGGGAGCAAAATAACTGATGATGGTCGAAGTAGAGAGGATATAAAATGTAGACTGTCAATGGCAGGGAAAGCGTTTCTGAAGAAGAGAAATTTGTTAACATCGGGTATAGATTAAAGTGTCAGGAAGTCGTTTCTGGAAGTATTTGTATGGAGTGTAGCCATGTATGGAAGTGAAACATGGACGATAAATAGTATGGACAAGAGGAGAATAGAAGCTTTCGAAATGTGGTGCTACAGAAGAATGCTGAAGATTAGATGGGTAGATCACATAACTAATGAGGAGGTATTGAATAGAATTGGGGAGAAGAGTAGTTTGTGGCACAACTTGACAAGAAGAAGGGATCGGTTGGTAGGACATGTTCTGAGGCATCAAGGAATCACCAATTTAGCATTGGAGGGCAGCGTGGAGGGTAAAAATCGTAGAGGGAGACCAAGAGATGAATACACTAAGCAGATTCAGAAGGATGTAGGTTGCGGTAAGTACTGGGAGATGAAGAAGCTTGCACAGGATAGAGTAGCATGGAGAGCTGCATCAGACCAGTCTCAGGACTGAAGACAACAACAACAACAACAACAACAGCATGTCAGCAGGGAACTGTTGAAGATGGTGGAGGCTGTGTAATGGTGTGGGGCGTGTGCAGTTGGAGTGATATGGGGCCTCTGATACGTCTAGATACGACTCTGACGGCTGACACGTACGTAATCATCCTGGTTGACCACCCATTCATGTCCATTGTGCATTCCGACTGACTTGCGCAATTCTAGTGGGACATCTCACACGTCCAGATTTGCTACAGAGTGGCTCCAGGAACAATGACGCCATGAATCCAGCAGAGCTGTCCATAAATCCGGAAGAGTACGGAGGGTTGGAGATCTCTTCTGAACAGCACGTTGCAAGGCATCCCAGATTTGGTGAATAGTGTTCACGTCTGGGGGGTTTGGTTGCCATTGGAAGTGTTTAAACTCAGAAGAGTATTGCTGGAGCCACTCTGTAGCAACTCTGGACGTGTGGGATGCCCCGATAGATTTGCCCAAGTCAGTCGGAATGCATAATGGACATGAATGGGTGGTCAAACAGGATGCTTATGTACATGGCACCTATCAGAGTCGTATCTAGACGTATCAGAGGCCCCATATCACTCCAACTGCACACGCCCCACACCATTACACAGCCTCCACCGTCTTCAAGTTCCCTCCTGAAATGCAGGGTCCATGAATTCATGAGACTGTCTCCATTCCCGTAACGTCCATCCGCTCGATACAATTTGAAACGAGACTCATCCGACCAGACAACGTGTTTCTAGTCATCAACAGTCCAATGTTGATGTTGACGGACCCAGGCGAGTCGTAAGGCTTTGTGGCGTACAGTCATCAACAGGACACTAGTACGCTGGCACTTGTTGATGGTCCAGGATTGAAATCTGCACCAATTTGTGGAAGAGTCGCACTTCTGTAACGCTGAACGATTCTCTTCTTTCGTCATTGGTCCCATTCTTGCAGGATCTTTTTCCAGCCGCAGCGATACGCGGATCTGATGTTTTGCCGGGTTCACGGCACACTCGTGAAATGTTCGAACGGGAAAATGACCACTTCATCGCTACTTCGGAGATGCTGTGTCCCATCGCTCGTGCGCCTATACGACACTTAAATCTTGATAACCTGCGATTGTAGCAGCAGTAACCGATTTAACAAGTGCACCAGACACGTGTTATCGTATACAGGCGTTGGCGACCACCGTGCCGTATCCTGCCTGTTTACATATCCCTGTACGTGAATGCGCATGTCTATACCAGTTTCTTTGGCGCTTCAATATATTTTCTGACAGCGAGGAAGAGAGAGATAGTGACAGCGAGAAGAGACATCAGCAGCAGATGAGACTGTATCAGTAAGAGAGAACAAGAGGGGGGAGGGGGCGGTTAGGGTTGTTTGAGGGAAGAGACCAGACAGCGAGGTCAATCAGTCTCATCGGTTTAGGGAAGGACGGGGAAGGAAGTCGGCCGTGCCCTTTCAAAGGAACCATCTCGGCATTTGCCTGGAGCGATTTTGGGAAATCACTGAAAACGTAAATCAGGATGGCCGGACGCGGGATTGAACCGTCGTCCTCTCGAATGCGAGTCCAGCGTTCTAGCCACTGCGCCATCTCGCTCGGTGAGGACAAAGGGAGACAGTGACACTCCGAGGAGAGTGTAGTAATAGGACAGAACGAGGGAGACAGGCTGCGATACAGGACGTGACAGAGAGACACAGATAATGACAATGTGTTGGGCTGAATGACAGAGCAAGAATGAGAAAGTGGGAGTGTATGGGCATTAGTGACTCACAGCGATGGCATAGTGGGTGTGAGCGAGGCACATTTAGCTGCATATTAAAAAGCGCGCGAATAAGTTCCCACTCTAAAATTTGTGGGAATTTTTTTTAAAGATGACCAGGAAGGTGGAACGAGCAGCTAGTACTTAATTTTCCAGTCAGAGACTTTTAAACAGGAGCATCTTCGCCTTTTTGTGCTCCGATATGAACATTATTCTTCTGGTCTTTGTATACGTTCAATTTGCTCTGTTATTCCTGTATGGTATTGTTCCCACACACTTGAGGAACAATGCAAGATGGGATGCACAAGTGATTTCTGAGTAGTCTGCTTTGTAGACTGGCTGTATTTTCCCACTATCCTGCTAAAGAACCGAAGTCTCCCATCCACCTTCCCTACGATGAGCCTTTTGACCATCCCATTACGTATCCACAAGTTGTTACACTCTGGTACTGTGTAAGTTGTCTGATTCTAATTGTGAGCTACTGATACTGCAGTCCAAGGACAGTGAGTTCTTTTGCCTTTGTGCTCAGTTTCACATTTCTGAATATTTAGAACAAAAAAATGGTTCAAATGAATGGCTCTGAGCACTATGAGACTTAACTTCTGAGGTCATCAGTCCCCCAGAACTTAGAACTACTCAAACCCAACCAACCCAAGGACATCACACGCATTCACACTCGAGGCAGGATTCGAACCCGCGACCGCAGTGGTCGCGCGGCTCCAGACTGCAGCGCCTAGAACCGCTCGGCCACTCCGGCCGGCAATATTTAGAACAGGTTGCCGGTCTTTGCAATACTTTGTAATCTTATTTATATCTGATTAAATATTTCTTCAGCTCTGTTCAGACAGTCCATTTCAGAGAAACTATATCGTTATTTGCCTTAATTTGTTTTTTGGAAACAACAAAACATTACTAGCCTGTGTCACTATAAGGGGATTTTAATCCAAGTTCTCCCAGGCCCTGCGTTTTGAGCGTTGTGCTCTCTCTCTGCGTTTCTAGGAATTATCAGAATAATTTGCTATCCGGATCGAAAGCCGCTATAATATTGTAATGATTTGTGCAATTTGCACTGAACACTGATTACATTTCTTACAGAGCATTTAGTTGTTAAGAAATGGGTAATTTTTTGTTTTGAAGAATTTTCTTTTCGTCGGCAGTAATTCGTCTGATGATGTATGGAGTAGTCGTGAAGGCCATTAATTTCAATGTGTGCGAATGAACTTTCACGCCTTGCGGGAGGTAAACGCTATCATGGACGGATCTCACATCAAGACATCAGCTTTATTAAATGGGAACATCGATCATCGTTTAGCAAATGCGCGGTGTCAGATGCGGCGTTTGCGGTTTTCGGCTTTACGCGTCTACTGTCTGTATACGGGTAAAGAGATCTTAGAGTCTAGTGAAAGATGCTTGAAAAAGTATGTAGGAGAAAGGTGTTTATTTTACTGAAAGGGGGATGTACACGTTGCAAAAACAGAGCGGTTTCTCATTAATGCTACGAAAAGTCGTTGTGGGATTTGATCAGAAAGTCACAATATAGTCGAAATACTATAACTCAATATACCCTGTGGCTTTCTCATGAAGAACCCAGAAAAAAAAAATTGTAAGAGCGGGCAGGAGACGTGCCGTACAAGTATTTTGAATTATTCTTTCAACCACGAAAAGCTTACAACTTTGCTTTAGTTCAGCCTACGCACGATATGGAAAAATCTGGAATTCTTCAAAATCCGGAAGTCCTTCATCGTTTATTAATCGATTCTATAAATCAATGTTTTAAAAAATTCCGTTTAGCGCTATAATTATTTTCAATGTAAAATTAGTCTCCACTGTTGCATTACAATAATATTTATTTTCGACTAACTAGTGTCGGTGTACATGACATAAATGTAAATTGCATTCACCTACTAAACAGCAATTGAAATTGTCAGCTACTGTCAAAGTAAAAGCTCCAAACCGCTTCGATAAAGCTAATTCTATGTGTAAATAACGAGGGAGGAGTTCGGTGGTAAGTAGAAGATCAAAGTAGTTAGAAAGTTTGTAACGACGGAAAGGAACATGTTTTATGGCATGCAGAAGTGGTACAGGAGAAAAAATGCTTGAGGAATCAAAAAATGACGCACATAACACAACAGGATTGAGAAAATTGTGTGCGGTTTGTGCTCAAACATTTACGGGGCGGCGTACAACAGAAATAATTGGTCTGCATCAAAACATTAAATAGACTGCTATAAATCAGTTGTTAAGCAAATTTCCATTATTATTATCTCATAAGAAGCCAACTATTATAGCAGATAGTGAGTGAAGTTGCTTGTCACTATTAACTTATTTCTTGACTTCTTACACAAATAGGAAATTCTGCTTCTGGGATCCATGAAACTGGATAAATAAAGAAGGAACTTCTGATAAGAACTTCGGCATAACACTGGAAAGGCTCCCTCAGTGGCGCCGTTGACGGTACATCTCCTTCTTCTTCTTCTTCTTCTTTTTCTTCTTCTTATTTCTCACTTTGGCTTGGGAGACCATATGGGTCCTCTATATTCCTCTACCAGTCACTTCTGCTCCTGGCTCCTGGCGGTCGATTCTGCTTTCCTCAAGTCATCGCCCCTTATCCCTGTTGATATCATCCTTCCAACTTGTCTGTGGCCTTCCTCGGTCCCTTTTACCTTCCAAGGATCCTGAGAATGCAACTCGTGATAGTCTTCCTTCTTCCATCCTAATTAGGTGTCCAGTCCATATTATAAATTTTTTTCTTATCCTTCGGACAATATCAGGTTGCGGGTATAGGTACGCCGATTCGAGTTTTTTTAGTATCTACCAGAAGTATTTTTCATTGGTGTTTTTTATCCAATATAGCACAATCTCCACTACTTGACGTAAGAGAACTAGAGAAAACGTATTCTTTGTTCCAAGGATTCTCATCTAATCTCAAGCAGCACTTCCGTAACACTGTCATACTAATTGGATCGACTGGTAACAATAACTGTCAAGAATTGTCAAGTGTATTTTACATGGTCTGTCACAAATGTTCATAGAGCCCATAGTTATGCAACATGTACTGAAGAAAATCCAAAACGAGCTGTTATTGGATTCGTTACTTAAGCATCAATAGCCACTCTGCAAGTTGTTTACAACAAGAATGAGATGTTCACTCTGCAGCGGAGTGTGCGCTGATATGAAACTTCCTGGCAGATTCAAACTGTGTGCCTGACCGAGACTCGAACTCGGGACCTTTGCCTTTCGCGGGAAAGTGCTCTACCAACTGAGCTACCCAAGCACGACTCATGCCCCGTTCTCACAGCTTTACTTCCGACTGTACCTCGTCTCGTACCTTCCAAACTTCAAATGTTTACAACAACTTGTAAACAGAATTCAGCTGTTCTGTTCTTCACGGTGCGGAGCGCACTCCAAATAACGGAAAGGAATTTGAATCAGTGTAATAAGTACACTGATGAGCGACACATTGTGACCACTGTGCTGAGACTGAGGTTGAGCGATACCTGGTTGTGTCGCGGGCACGCGATGCGGTAAGGAAAGATGTAAGCGGAGCAGATATGAATGGAGAATCATTCTAGCGAGGGTAAGGACCGAAAATGGCGAAATCCACGGATTAGGGCTTCCGACAAAAGGTAGATTGTTATGACCCGGCGGCTCGGAATGGGCATCTCGAGAACGGCGACGCTAGGCGAGTGTTCGCATGCTGCTATCATGAGCATCTGTGAAACCACCAGTAGGCGACAAAGTGTTCGACCTCGACGCCTCATCACCGTCAAGGGCGGAGGCTTCCTCGCTGTGGCAGATCAGACGGCAGAGTACAATGCTCGTTCAGGCACGAGCGTTTCGGATCGCACACTTCAGCGCATACTGTTGAACATAGGACTCCACAGCAGACGGCTGCTATGTATTCCCATGGTGATCCAACGACATTGTCAGTTACGACTGCAGTGAGGAATGGATCATCGAAATTGTACCGTGTACCATTGAATGTTTGTCTCTTGGTCGGATGATCATGTTCCTTGTTATATCAGCCATCGACGTTCATGACAGGTGAATGCCTGCTCGGAATTTGGACTGCACCATGAACGCACGATGGTGAGGGCAATATTATGCTGTGGTGGAATTCACTTGGGCTTCCGTTGGGCCGGTGGTAGCCATGACACCTGTGGTCGTGATTCCACACCACTTGCATCCCCTCACGCTTGTTGTTGTTGCCCACGATGGTGGTATCTTCCAGCAGGATAACTCTTCATGTCACACGACAGAATGGTGGTATACTGATTCGATGAGCATGTTACAGGTAGCATAGACGTCTTACAAGGGGAGGCCGCCAATTGTGAAATTCAGATTCGATTCATACTGCGCATAACAAAAGTTCATGGCCAGAGGTGTAATGTGGCAAAGCACCAAAATGCACTTCTCAGCCGTTGTCCAGAAAATCGACAGTTAAAAGAAACCGTTGCGGTGAAATACTCTCTACGTTTAATGATTTCCTCCAGCGGCGTGGCGCAGCGGTAAGCGCTCGGGTTCGTAATCCGAAGGTCGCCGGATCGAATCTCGCGCCATGCAATTATTTTTTATTTTATATATATATATATATATATATATATATATATATATATATATATATATATATATATATATATGTGTGTGTGTGTGTGTGTGTTTGTGTGTGTATATACATTTGAATTACAAAAAACAAATACTAAAAAAAATGTTGCATGGCGCGAGGTTCGATCCGGCGACCTTCGCATTACGAACCCGATCGCTTACCGCTGCACCACGACGCTGTAGAAAAATATTAATCGTAGAGAGTATTTCACCGCAACCGTTTCTTTTAACTGTCGATTTTCTCGACAACGGCTGAGAAGTGCATTTTGGTGCATTGCCACATTACACCTCTGGCCATGAGCTTTTATTATGCGCAGTATGAATCGAATCTGAATTTCCCAATTGGCGGCCTCCCCTTGTTAGCCACCAAAATGGCAGTGCAGCAACGCTGACGTCCTGACCAACAAGTGCGCCTCTTTGTATCCGGTGGAACATATCTGAGATGGTTTCGCGTGCCTGTTCAGCACCCCAAACCGCCAGCCCATAATTTACGTGAATTGCATGGACTTTGTATAGACATCCAGTGCCCTGTCACAAACCCTCGGAAACCTACGAAGGACTTGAAACTTCCTGGCATATTAAAACTGTGTGCCGGACCGAGACTCGAACACAGTTTTAATCTGCCAGGAAGTTTCAAGTCAGCGCACACTCCGCTGCAGAGTAAAAATTTCATTCTACTAAGGTCTTGTTGAATCTATGCCAGGCACAATCTCTGCTGTTTTGCATAGGTAGTCGTAATGTTTTGATCCATTAGCGTAATTTAATTACTTTTGACGATAGGTAACTCTGTAGTAACGCATTATATTCAGCTGCTTCGTGTGTACCTGTATGTTTGAAAACTGTCAGTTGCATTAGATTCTCAGTGATGCAGGTTTCTTTTAATCATTCTGCGAAGGGGTGCTGAAAAGCAATGCCTCCGTATTTTTATGTGAAAGTTCTAAAAGCTTTTAAAATAAATCAGTCAAACATAATCACCCTGGCGACGAACGCATTTCTGCCAACGAGAGTCCAATTTGTTGATACCGTCACTCTAGAATGTTCGACCTAAGAGTCGCAGCCTCTCTTCTTCTTGCACCTCTTTATCAATATCAAAGTGAAGTCCTTGATGGTGTGGTTTTTTTTTTTTTTTTAAGTTTAGGAAACTAACGAAGATTGGATGGTGTCTAGTCGGGTTTGTACATATGTCGCAGCGATCATGTGTGGTCCAGCATTGCCATGCTGCAGGAGGTAATGTTCCATCTGTAGATGAATGGAGACCAATCTCTGTTACAGCCCGCTGTTCCTCACGCACCGACATAGTTACGTTACACACCGAAATTTGACACACAAAATTTACAAGCTGCGACATTGTCGCGAATAAAACAGCGACCCGAATATAGAATAAATTTCCTTTACTTCACGTCTATGGTCACAAAATGTTTGTCATCAGACTACCGGTTTCGGTCTATAATGACCATCTTCAGACCTTTTTTGTAAAACAGATCTGAAGGTGGTCATTCTAGACCGAAACCGGTAGTCTGATGACAAACATTTTGTGACCGTAGACGTAAAGTAAAGGGAATTTGACGCACAAGGATTCGGTGCCCTCTAGCGGCAGGGCGCTGGAAATATCTAGAAATGAAGGACAAGGATCTCGCGGTTCCTTCCGTCCTTTACCTGCACCTAGCGGTGAACTCGTTGCAGCAGATCGCCAGTAGGAAAGCCGAGCAGAAACCTACCGCACTGCGACTCGCACCAGGCTGCATACAAGGTAAATATTCCAAGAATCGGGAAAAGGTCTTAATTTTCAGTGAAAGGTGGAAATACTGGCAAAACTTCGGCATATTCTGAACCTTGATAATGTACACGTTCACTCCGAGCCCGTGCTAATCCTAACAAAGGCATGCACAAACCCTTTCATTCACGTTAGCACGTTTTTGGTGACGTATTTCCCGAAATCTGAGCAGCTACTAAGCACGGATTGTTCTTAAATGAAAATGCTCGCCGTACTATTTTAAGTTTATCGGTGTCTAATGCGCTCAAGTTTATAGTCACTGATCTGCTCAATATGACACGTGGAATTACTGTCTTTTCTCATACACAATATTACTTAAAAAATTCATACTTTCTAAAAAACACACAGGAATAAAAACTAAAACCGGCAAATTGTAACTTCCTTCGGAGCTCATATTACACACGACCGTACCATTGAAAGGCTGGGCTCCGACTCCTTTAGATGCTGTAAGCATTCTATATCTCCAATAGAACAGGCGCGCGAAGAATACTCCGTCCTGATTGACAGTTGTCTTTAAGGCCAATAGAAAAAACATTATTCTCCCGCGTTAGTCCGCGCTTTTCGTGACTTACCAATCAACAAATAACAGACTTTCGAACTGTACTTTTTCCCGAAGTAAATATTTAACATTTTGATATTTTCTTTATACTTTACGTTATTAACTATTTTCATTTGCAGTCGAATTAGCTTTTATTTTACCATAAACTTATTTAACATATTATGATACAAAATTCCCCGTTGTCTGCATTCAGCTGTCTTAAAAATTATCACGCTAGTTGGTACAGCATTTATTAATAGAACAATGACTTACATGTTTACTTTAGACCACATTCACGCACCATTCACACTACTAAAAGAATATACACAACTGTAAAAACATAAATAAACAAAAAACTTTCAGGATATAAACAGAACAATTCACAAAAACATTCTCCTGACCTGTTTCTCGAATGTCTCTGTGCACTACTGTCCTCTATCTGATGAACATACTCGACTGAACCCGCTTCAGACCGCCTGTCACTGTGCACGCATGAGTCATTCTCCCGATACACAGGCTCTAGACAGGAGCGATATAAGCTTCAGTTTGTTTTATTTAAAGGTTTACAGATAAAAAATTCGGGGCATTACTTTTTAGTACGGTCTCGTACCTTTATTGACAGGAAGAGTGATACCATTGATCGTCAACATAATTAACTGCAACAAATTGCGCATAAATAGGCAGACAGAGCCATCACTGCATGATTCCACGATTGCATGATAATCGCAGGACCTCTATAAAATATCTAGGAGTATAGTACGGAGCTATTTCAAGTGGAGCGATCACATAAACCAAATTGCAGGTAAGGGTGATGCCAGGCTGTTAATCATTAGTGGAATTCGTAGGAGGTGTAGTCTACACACAAACGAAGTAGCTTACAGAATTCACATTCGAGTAATTCTTCAACATTTCTCGTCAGTCTGGGATCAATAGCAGAAAGGCTTGGTAGAGGAAGCAGAAGATTCAAAGAAGAACAGCGCGTTTCTTTACAGCTTCACTTAGTAAGACCGAAAGCTTCACGTTAATGCTCAGCCAACTCGAGTGGCAGACGCTGCAGGAGAGGCATTCTGCATCACGGTGTGATCCATTGTTAAAATCCGAGCGAGTACGTTCCTAGAACAGTCAACCAATTTACTACTTAGCCCGCCCGGTTAGCCGTGCGATCTAACACACGGCTTTCCGGAGCGCGAGGGAGCGCCTGGTCCCCGGCATCAATCCGCCCGGCGGACTTGTGTCGAGGTCCGGTGAGCCGGCCAGTCTGTTGATGGTTTTTAGGCGGTTTTCCATCTGCCTCGGCGAATGCGGGCTGGTTCTCCTTATTCCGCCTCAGCTACAGTATGCCGGCGGTTGCTGAAACAAGTTCTCCACGTACGCGTACGCCACCATTACTCTACCACGCAAACATAGGGGTTACACTCGGCGGAGGGGTGGACTGCGGTAGTCGTCGTGGGGTTGTGGACCACCGCGGCTGCGGCGGGGACGGAGCCTCTCCGTTCTAGGTCCCCGGTTAACGTACAACACAATACAGTACAATTTACTACTTCCTCCTACGTACACGTCACGAAACGATCATGAAGGTAAAATTCGATTTGTGCTCCACGGAGGTTTGCCAACAACTGTTGGCGCGAACCGTTCGTTACTCGAACAGTAAAAGAAGGAAATGAAGTACCCCCCGCCACACACCGTAATGTTACTTGCGAAGCACAAATATAGATGTACATGCAGATATTGGTTGCTGTAATAATATTTTGCGAGGATTTAGGAATAGTGGTACGACAGGTACGTGAGCGTTTCCACTATGTCTCGTTGCACTCTTAGTTGTGTCCCACGGGACCTCTCCGTTAACTTCAAGTATGCTTTTGACGATAGTTTCGATAGCAAATAAAAGTCTGTTTCACCAGTTCTTGGTGATTTTAGACTTTAAAATGGTGTTTTCCACATAAGCGTTGTATAGATGATGGTGTGGCGTACTCCACGTACTTCCACACAATAAGCAATATATGTATCATATTTTAAAATAAAGGACATTGGGTGTGCAACATTTTAAACTCTAACGTCTGCTGAATAACGACATAGAACTGGCAAAACTAGTCGCAGCACGATAAATATTTCAAGAGAGTTGTGGTTTCATACATACACGGTGTTCGGAAGTTCCCGTTACAAACATCTAGGACTCGTAGATAGGAATGAGTACATAA
This sequence comes from Schistocerca nitens, assembly GCF_023898315.1. Taxonomy (NCBI): domain Eukaryota; kingdom Metazoa; phylum Arthropoda; class Insecta; order Orthoptera; family Acrididae; genus Schistocerca; species Schistocerca nitens. Next base: position 85,608,240 of record NC_064614.1, on the reverse strand, counting down.
TATTTTGAATAGGAAATAATGTATGGAAACGTTCCGCTTCCGTCCTACGACGGTTTGAATTCAGATGTGTAACCCATCCACGTTCGCTGAGAGAAAGTGAAAAGTCTCGAGTTGCTTGTCCTGGTATGCAATCGGGTAGACAGGATGACGTGTGCTACGTCATACAGTCACTTGATGTTACTTGACGTATGCAAAGTTTAATTTACAAAACTTCTGTAGAGACAGACGAAGATCTGCTGGCACGAGTTTTGACCGCTGTACTAGAAACTGAAGAGACAAGAGGTGGGATGGAGAGTGTGCACCAGAACATGTTTCGTATGTACAATGTGTGTGACAACGGTGCTGTTCGCCGCATTGAGTCGCTGTTGGAATGCATCTGTACTGTTCTCTACGTACAGTATTGTGGATTGTTTTTTGTTTTGGAATAATGTACAGGGTGACAATTATTGAACTATATGAAAAAAATGTAAATTAGTTACAAACTACGAAGTGTACATGTAAACGTCACTACAGATATTCGGATTTAGGTTATGACGTGTTCGATATGGCTGCATCATTGTCAGTGATGTGGCGCAGACGAACAGTCAAATTCTGCATGATCCGCTGAAGTGTCAGAATATCGATGCTGTCAATGACTTCTTAAATGGCTGTTTTCAGCTTAGCAATGGTTTTGGTGCTACTGCTGTGTACCTGGTCTCTATTATAGCCCCCAGAAAGGTGTCGCATGTGTCCAGATCCGCTGAATATGGCGGCCAATCGAGGTCCGTGCCAGTGGCCTCTGGGTACCCCAGAGTCCGAATGCGCTCCCCAGAGTCATCCTCCAGGACATTAAATACTCTTCTGCTTCGGTGGGGTCTAGCTCCGTATTGCATGAACCAAATCTTGTCGAAGTCAGGGTCACTCTGGATAATGGGGACGAAATCATTTTTCAAAACCTTCACGTGTTGTTTAGTAGTTATCGTCCCATCAAGGAATAACTTACCGATTTTTCCGTGACTGGACATTGCACAACACACCGTCGCCAGTTGAGGGTGAACAGACTTTTCGATCGCGAAATCCGGATTCTCAGTCCCCCAAATGCGCACACTTTCCTGATTGACGAACCTATCCGAATGAAAGTGGGCTTCGTCACTAAACCAAACCATACACCGCATATTAATTCCCATCATGCCCTGCGGCCAACCGTGCAGTTTGAACGTCCTAAAACAAACCGTTCAGACCGCGCGACCGCTACGGTCGCAGGTTCGAATCCTGCCCCGGGCATGGATGTGTGTGTCGTCCTTAGGCTAGTTAGGTTTAAGTAGTTCTAAGTTCTAGGGGACTGATGACCTCAGATGTTAAGTCCCATAGTGCTCAGAGCCATTTGAACCATTTGAAACCGTTGAGAAGTTATGACGATTTGATTTCATATACAGTACTTGTCACCCTGCAAGCACGTAATGTAAATTATTAATACAAACAAATATGCTTAAGTGATAAATTGATGTTACGTTATTTTTCCTTTCGAGTTGCTACCTAGCAGAAGTGGACGAGTTAAGCATCTGAACTTAAACCGTCGTAGAACGGAAACGTTACATTTCCGGACATGGGTTCCCATTCAGAATATTATGTACTTACTCCTCTCTACAAGGCCTAGAAGTATGTAACGAGAATTTCCGAACACCCTGTATAATTATTTAATGTGATAAACTTTCGGTAACAAATCTAGGAGTACGGCTGTGAATTGTTTCAATGTCTACCTTTGTCAAGACTTGATGTGACTCCCAAACTGTCGAACAATACTCAAGACTTGGTCGCATAAGGGTTCCCAGAACACTCTCAATAAACCTTAGAAACCGATTCGCCTTCCCTGCAACTGCCAGTGTGAGGATCGAGTGTATCTGACAGAGAATTCGCACGTGGCGTCCGCGCATTTACAGGTAAGAGAGAGTAATGCGCTGGACGTTGAGAAAGGCCGCTCTGAGATTGAGCCCGCCAGCGAGCTGGCGCCAGTGCAGGCAGCAAAGCGCGCACTTCATCAGCAAGTGCTGCCTGCCCAGTCCTCCGGGCCACCGCAAAAAGCTTCCGGCGTTTAGGGGCCCGGCCGACGGCGAATTACATTCCTTGAGGATGTAATTAATGTACGTGTCGGGGGCGCCACAAAGGGGGCGACACTCGTGCGCTCCGGAGCGCTGGGGCGACCCCACCTGCTGGCCGAGGTTCTCGTGGCAGCTACCATTCGCAAAAACCTAGTCGTTAACCTTCCGACATAGCACGCAAATTAAGTAGAAACATTACGGTATATTGATAATTTTTACTTATGGACCGTCTGACAGCAACTGAATAAAACAAAAAAACTCTTCCCCCTTCACCATCTGGACACACACACACACACACACACACACACACACAGGCCACAAAAAAATTATACCACACCAAAATGCACACACACACACAGCCTACAAAAAAATTATACCACAGCAACACCAAAAAATACACACACACACACATAAGCAGAGCCCACAAAAAAATTATATATATACCACACCAACACCAAAAAATACACACACACACACACACACACACACACACACACACAAACACACACACACACACACACACACACACATAAGCAGAGCCCACAAAAAAATTATATATATACCACACCATAACACACACACACACAAATGCATATACGAACAGGTCACAGATACTTCAATAGTTACAGTCGAAAGTTTGGCAATAACATTCGACCTTTGCCAAAAACATTGACAGTCGGCAACAGAAAACCGAAACATTGCATTGAAACAAGCGTTAAGTCCATAGTGCTGTGGAATGTGGAAAAAAACCGTAAATTGGCATTCATAAGAAGAAGAACAACGCCAAAAATGCAACAGGAGCGTAATATGTAAGAAACTGTTCACGCAACCTGTAAGTACAGTTCAAAACGTTACTACTTAATAGGAAATACCAACCACCAGAACTGTTTGTAACCGATAGGCACAGTGACAAAAATGTAAATTAAATAGCAAACATATATATACATATATATATATATATATATATATATATATATATATATATAAATTTTTTGTGGGCTCTGCTTATGTGTGTGTGTGTGTGTATTTTTTGGTGTTCAAAAAATGGTTCAAATGGCTCTGAGCACTATGGGACTTAACATCTGAGGTCATCAGTCCCCTAGAACTTAGAACTACTTAAACCTAACTACCGTAAGGACATCACACACATCCATGCCAGAGGCAGGATTCGAACTTGCGACCGTAGCGGTCGCGCAGTTCCAGACTGAAGCGCCTAGAACCGCCCGGCCACCAGCTTTTGGTGTTGGTGTGGTATAATTTTTTTGTGGGCTGTGTGTGTGAGTGTGTGTGTCCAGATGCTGAAGGGGGAAGAGTTTTTTTTTTGTTTTATGTTATCATTTCCTTTATTAAGTGTACTAGGGAGCCTGTGCTGATGTGTTTTTGTTCATTTATCACAGGTTTGTTTTCTGCTATGGCTTTCTGGATGTCGCAGTTTTCTTGCGTTTGTAAAAGATGTTTGTCATGGTTGCTTATTCTCATTATTTTCATTTCTTGTTCCATGTTTGTAGGATGATGGTTGTAGTGTTTTAAATGCTCTGCAAATGTGGAATGGTTTGTTTCATATTTCCAACATCTGATATGTTCTTTGTGTCGTGTTTCAAAATTCCTGGATGTCATGCCTATGTATGTTTATAACTTATAGGCACAGTGACAAAAATGTAAATTAAATAGCAAACATATGTACATATTCCAAGACACTGATGATGCCTTGCAGAAAATAAAGGCGAAACGCGTATGGTACTAAAATTGTGTTTCATTCAGTTGCTGTCAGACGGTCCATAAGTAAAAATTATCAACATACCGTAATATTACACTCAACTGAGGAAGACAGGACTACAAAAGTTGAAGATGTTAAGTATAAACGGTTTATGTTTAACGTGTAATTTGTTTGCGTGGGCACTGCCCTTAGACCTGCTTGTGGTATGACGTCGCTTAAAAATGTTATACTACCAGGTCGTTAGCCAGGCGGTGAGCAAACAACAAACTTACAATCCTGTGGGAAATCGTCACAGCTCTCCCTGATCAGTAAACAGACTTCTAACCAAAATAGACGAGCGAATGCAAAGATCGTTATCTTCTCTGAATAATAAGACAATTACCACTGAGTGTGGCCAATGTGCACAACGGCAACATCGCCATAGCGAGAACAACAGTCTTAGGTGTACAAGAGATTATGTGTATTATCAATGGGTCGCCTAATCAAGGGAAAAGTGGCAGGAAATTGAAAAGATCTTGTAATTTACACTGAAGAGGCAAAGAACACCTGCCTAGTAGCGTGTAGAGCCCCCGCGAGCAAGCAGAAGTGCCGCAGCACGACGTGGCATGGACTCGACTAGTGTCTGAAGTCGTGCTGGAGGAAACTGACACCGTGAATTCTGCAGGGCTGTCCATCAACCAGTGAGAGTACGAGGGGGCTGAGATCTCTTCTGAACAGCACGTTGCAAGGCTTCCCAGATATGCTCAATAATGTTCATGTCTTGTGAGTTTGTTTGCTAGCGAAAGTGTTTAAACTCAGAATGTCATGCCTAACGGCCCGGGTTCGATTCCCGGCTGGGTCGGAGATTTCCTCCGCTCAGGGACTGGGTGTCGTGTTGTCCTTATCATCATCATTTCATCCCCATCGACATGACCGAGCGAGGTGGCGCAGTGGTTAGCACACTGGACTCGCATTCGGGAGGACGACGGTTCAATCCCGTCTCCGGCCATCCTGATTTAGGTTTCCCGTGATTTCCCTAAATCGCTTCAGGCAAATGCCGGGATGGTTCCTTTGAAAGGGCACGGCCGATTTCCTTCCCCATCCTTCCCTAACCCGAGCTTGCGCTCCGTCTCTAATGACCTCGTTGTCGACGGGACGTTAAAAACACTAATCTCCTCCTCCTCCATCGACATGCAAGTAGCGAAGTGGCGTCAACTCGAAAGACTTGCACCAGGCGAACGGTCCACCCGACGGGAGGCCCTAGCCACACGCCATTTCCATCAGGTGATTAGAGGAGTCATACGTCTGTACGCGAGATTTCCACACTCCTAAACATCCCTAGGTCCACTGTTTCTGATGTTATAGTGAAGTGTAAACGTGAAGGGACACGTACAGCCCAAAAGCGTGCAGGCCGACCTTGTCTGTTGGCTGACAGAGACCGCAAACAGTTGTAGAGGGTTAGACATCTATCCAGACCAGCACACAGGAATTCCAAACTGCATCAGGATCCACTGCAAGTACTATAACAGTTAGGCGGGAGGTGAGAATACTTGGATTTCATGGTCGAGCAGCTGCCCATAAGCCACACATCACACCGGTAAATCCCGAAATACGCCTCGGTTGCTGTAAGTAGCGCAAACATTGGACAATTAAACAGTGGAAAAACGTTGTGTGGAGTGGCGCATCACGTTACACAATATGACGATCCGATGGCAGGATGTGGGTATGGAGAATGCCCGGTGAACGTCATCTGCCAGCGTGTGTACGGGCAACAGTAAAATTCAGAGGCGGTGCTGTTATTGTGTGGTCGTGTTTTTCGTGTTTTTCATGGAGGGGCTTGCACTCCTTGTTGTTTTGCGTGGCACTGTCACAGCACAGGCCTACATTGATGTTTTAAGCACCTTCTTGCTTCCCACTGTTGAAGAGCAATTCGGGGATGGCGATTGCGTCTTCCAACACGATCGAGTACCTGTTCGTAATGCACGGCCTGTGGCAGATTGGGTACACGACAATACCATTCCTGTAATGGGCTGACCTGCACAGAGCCCTGAGCTGAATCGTATAGAACACCTTTGGGATGTTTTGGAATGCCGACTTCGTACCAGGCCTCACCGACCGACATCGATACCTCTCCTCAGTGCAGCTCTCAATGAAGAATGGGCTGCCATTCCCCAAGAAACCCTCCAGCACCGATTGAACGTATGCTTACGAGAGTGGAAGCTGTCATCAGGACTAAGGGAGGGTCAGCACCATATTGAATTCCAGCATTACCGATGGAGGGTGCCACGAACTTGTCAGTCATTTTCAACTAGATGTCCGGATACTTTTGATCACATAGTGTATTTGTTGGATATATTCCAGTTTTTATGTTCCACTAGTTTTTACCCTCTAGAGCTCCGTTTTGTACCATGGAAGTTATTCGCGGATGTTTTAAAGCTTTTCGTATAATTCTGTCTCTTCATCTCGTCAGTGTTTTCCATACATTTCTTTCTTCGCCGATTCCTTACTCACCAACCTAATTTTCAACATCCTTCTATAGCACCACGTCTCAAACTCATAGATTCTCTTCCTTCCCAGTCTTCCCACAGTCTCAAATACCATAGAATGTTCTGCTTCAAACGCACCTTCAGGCCTTTCTTTGATACTACCAGACTTCTATTGGCCTAGAATAGCCTCTTTGACTGTGTTAATCTACTTTTTATGTCCTTCCGGCTTCGTCTGTCATGTGTTATTTCGCAGTTTTCCTTAAGTTCGTCTACTTTGTGATCCACAGTTTTGATGTTAAATTTCTTACTAATCTCATTTCTGCCACTTCTCTACTTTTCTCTTTGTTTGGTTCACTCTCAGTCCATCTCCTGCACTCATTAGACTGTTCATTCCATTTCAATGTGTTCAGCAATTATTATTTACTTCTGCTGAGGACAGCAATGTCTTCAGAGAACCTTATCACTGATATCCTTCGACACTGTAATTTGATCAGATATCGTATTCGACAGTGTTGCTCAGTGGCCGCTTAGCACGCTGCTGTCGTGCCATGTAACAAAAATCAACTGGAGAGAGGCGACTGTGTTTGTTAGACAGTGGCCTCATTGCTAACAAGGGATGAGTGAGCGTCGACCTGCACAGTGTGGGGAAATTCCATGAGAGCTGCGGCGTCGGCTTGTGTAGCATTCATGACATATGACGGCCGAAGGCGTGAGTAACGGAGGAAGGGGGGAGGGGGCTGCGTGGTGTTTCCGAAGTGCTGGCGGTATTTCGAGCGCACCGCTCGTGTCATTTCTCACGCATCAACAGACCGGCGTGTCACGCCCGGCTCTCTGCGGTTCGACGGCGCAATCAAGCCGCGCGACAATTCCAGCCGCGGCGACGGCGGCGCCGCCACGCGGACCATCGGCGAACTGTCAAAACGCGGCTTGACTTATGCCTCGCGCAGGTAGCTGTCCGCCGACACAATGCCGGAAAGGGAAATGACGTCAGAGAAACGGGCGACGCCACTGTGCGTCACAATTTCTGCTCGAAACAGCGCTTCTTCGCCGATTATATCGCTGGTAGTCTCGACTGCATTGGGAATGGCATGTACACAATGCGTGTATCAAAACAGTAAATTCTGGTAATGAAAATTACTTTGAGTGTTAATACTTCTCCTTAGTACTCTTTACAAAAACAACTAGCCGTTTGATGTGTCTTCGTCAGAATGAATGTGCAACCAAAGCAAGAGTCGCATTCAGTTGATCAGGAACTTTATGGTTTATAATTACATAGTTGTGATACACGATTCCTTAGCTGTGCTTCAAATATTACTGAAACAGTCAAGTTCATCATTAAGAGAACCATGTAGAGGTAATCTGCATTAATTAGGTAGGCAAACACCATAAAAATGGATACTATATGCCTACAGTTTTTCTAGTTGTAGATGTACGAGTGTTGGAATATTAACAGCGCCAACAAGTAGTGCTAAACAGAAACATGTTTCAAACTGTTCTTCAAAGTAGTCACTAGCACTGTATATAACCCGTTGCCAGTAATGAGGAACCGTAGGACACGCTTAACAATACCAGCTATGTTGACAGAACGAATAGAGCAGTTTGTATTCTGACGAACCTTTGTAACATTTCTAAAAAAGGAAGGAAGGAAGACTGGATGTAGCGTCTCGTCGGCATCAAGGTAATTAGAGGCGGAACACAAGCTCAGATCCTGGCAAGGATGTGGAAGGAAATCGGCTGTGCCCTTTCAAAGGAACCGGCCCGCCATTTGCCTGGAGCAGTTTAGGGAAATCACGGGAAACCTCAATCTGGATAGCCGGGCGCGGATTTGAACCGTTATCCTCCCGAATGCTAGTCCAGTGTGCTAACCACTGCACCATGTCGTTCGATGGAACAGCTCTGGAGCAAGTGCCATGAACTGCTTCATCTTAACATGAAGTTGAAGTCACAGGGGCTGAAGTCCGTGGAGAGTGCTGGGTGGTGTAGCACATCGCAGCCCCCTCCTTAGAACAAATCACGATTTCGCCATTTACCCATCAGCATTGTCCCGCAAAACGAATTTTCCTGTATAGAGTGTCACGGATTTTTCCCTCAGCTGGTCGCAGGCTGTGTTCAAAAAATTAGCAGTACACGACCATCATTTTGTAGATAATACTCGGGCGCATAATGGGCCAGTTGCGACTGATTTGTTCAATCGACGAGGCTGGGAAGTGGTGTATCACCCAACACACTCCCCAGATTTAAGCCTTTGTAACCCCAGCTTCATTTCTAAATCGAAGAACGTCGTGGCATTCACTTCAGAACTACGAGAGAGATTCATCGGACAATAAAGCGTTCCACTCGAACTACCAACAGAACTGGCGATGATGCCTACAACTTCCTTGTCGCTGGAAACGGATAACTTCTTTGAAGGACAGTAAAACTTTGAGACTTGCATCTATTTTACATTAGTTGTAAATAAATAGGTGCCACTATTAAAATTCCAACGCTCGTATGTAGCCGTAACATTGCAAAACGACGTGAAATGAAGCGAGCGCATAAGGTCGGTTGTAGGAAAGACGAAAGGTCAACTTCGGTTTGTTGTTCTTGTGGTCTTCAGTCTAAAGACTGGTTTGATGCAGCTCTCCATGCTACTCTATCCTGTGCAAGCCTCTTCGTCTCAGAGTAATTACTGCAACCTACATCCTTCTGAACCTCCTTAGTGTATTCATCTCTTGTCCTCCCTCTACGATTTTTACCCACCACGTTTCCCTTCAGCACTAAACTGGTGATCCCTTGATGTCTGAGAACCTGTCACACTAACAGGTACTTTCTTCTAGTCACGTTCTGTCACAAAATCCTCTTCTCCCCGTTTCTATTAAGTTCCGTGATTTACCCATCTTATCTTCAGCATTATTCTGTAGAACCACACTTGAAAAGCTTCTATTCTCTTCTTGTATACAGTGTTTATCGTCCATGTTTCACTTCTGTGCATGGCTACACTCCATACAAATTCTTTCAGAAAAGATTACTCGACACTTAAATCTATACTCGATGATAACAAATTTCTCTTCTTCAGAAACGCTTTCTTTGCCATCGCTAATTTACATTTTATATCGTCTCTACTTCGATCATCATCAATTATTTTGCTGCCCAAACAGCAAAACTTATCTACTACTTTAACTGTCACATTTCCTAATCTAATTCCTTCAGCATCACCTGATTTAATACGACTACATTCCTTTACCCTCGTTTTGTTTTTGTTGGTGTTCATCTTATATCCTCCTTTGAAGACACTGTCCATTCCTTTGAACTATTCTTCCAAGTTCTTTGCTGCCTCTGACAGAATTACAATGTCATCAGCAAACCTCAAGATTTTTTTTCTCCTTGAATTTTAAATCCTACTCCAAACTGTTCTTTTGTTTCCTTTACAGCTTGCTCAATATACAGATTGAATAACATCGGTGATAGGTTACAGCCCTGTACCACTCCCTTCTCAACCATTCTTTCCCTTTAGTGCAGCTCGACTCTTATAACTGACATAAGGTTTCCGTACATATTGTAAATAGCCTTTCGCCCCCTGTATTTTATTCCTGCCACCTTCAGAATTTGAAACAGCGTGTTCCAGTGAACTGTCCAGTTGACTGTAAAAAGCTTTTTCTAAGTATACAAATGATATTCTGCTTACTGGGAGAATTTTACGAATGTATTTCTCATGTATAAAGGCGAACGTGTACAGAATTCACGTGCAACCTGTTTTTGAGTTCTGGCCTTTCATCCAATGTTCGCAGGGTATCGTGCTGCAAGACGACAAGCTGAGTTTCGCACGAGCGATAGTTTCCAAACTCGTGCCGATTTGTGGACAGAAGCTTTCCAGTCTGCAGAAAATACACTCCTGGAAATTGAAATAAGAACACCGTGAATTCATTGTCCCAGGAAGGGGAAACTTTATTGACACATTCCTGGGGTCAGATACATCACATGATCACACTGACAGAACCACAGGCACATAGACACAGGCAACAGAGCATGCACAATGTCGGCACTAGTACAGTGTATATCCACCTTTCGCAGCAATGCAGGCTGCTATTCTCCCATGGAGACGATCGTAGAGATGCTGGATGTAGTCCTGTGGAACGGCTTGCCATGCCATTTCCACCTGGCGCCTCAGTTGGACCAGCGTTCGTGCTGGACGTGCAGACCGCGTGAGACGACGCTTCATCCAGTCCCAAACATGCCCAATGGGGGACAGATCCGGAGATCTTGCTGGCCAGGGTAGTTGACTTACACCTTCTAGAGCACGTTGGGTGGCACGGGATACATGCGGACGTGCATTGTCCTGTTGGAACAGCAAGTTCCCTTGCCGGTCTAGGAATGGTAGAACGATGGGTTCGATGACGGTTTGGATGTACTGTGCACTATTCAGTGTCCCCTCGACGATCACCAGTGGTGTACGGCCAGTGTAGGAGATCGCTCCCCACACCATGATGTCGGGTGTTGGCCCTGTGTGCCTCGGTCGTATGCAGTCCTGATTGTGGCGCTCACCTGCACGGCGCCAAACACGCATACGACCATCATTGGCACCAAGGCAGAAGCGACTCTCATCGCTGAAGACGACACGTCTCCATTCGTCCCTCCATTCACGCCTGTCGCGACACCACTGGAGGCGGGCTGCACGATGTTCGGGCGTGAGCGGAAGACGGCCTAACGGTGTGCGGGACCGTAGCCCAGCTTCATGGAGACGGTTGCGAATGGTCCTCGCCGATACCCCAGGAGCAACAGTGTCCCTAATTTGCTGGGAAGTGGCGGTGCGGTCCCCTACGGCACTGCGTAGGATCCTACGGTCTTGGCGTGCATCCGTGCGTCGCTGCGGTCCGGTCCCAGGTCGACGGGCACGTGCACCTTCCGCCGACCACTGGCGACAACATCGATGTACTGTGGAGACCTCACGCCCCACGTGTTGAGCAATTCGGCGGTACGTCCACCCGGCCTCCCGCATGCCCACTATACGCCCTCGCTCAAAGTCCGTCAACTGCACATACGGTTCACGTCCACGCTGTCGCGGCATGCTACCAGTGTTAAAGACTGCGATGGAGCTCCGTATGCCACGGCAAACTGGCTGACACTGACGGCGGCGGTGCACAAATGCTGCACAGCTAGCGCCACTCGACGGCCAACACCGCGGTTCCTGGTGTGTCCGCTGTGCCGTGCGTGTGATCATTGCTTGTACAGCCCTCTCGCAGTGTCCGGAGCAAGTGTGGTGGGTCTGACACACCGGTGTGAATGTGTTCTTTTTTCCATTTCCAGGAGTGTATATTATTTTCGAACTTAGAATTAGCTGTATAATTATGCCGCAAACCGACGTTAATGATATTGGAATGTAATTTTACGAGACCGTTCTTTTGACCTTCTTACACACAAAGACCCACCAGTGCTTTTTTTCCAGCTGCTTGGGATCCAAGAATTCTGCGTAAACTTGAAACGCATGAGTGTAAATGTGCGAATGAGCATCGTGTGATGTCGAACGTAGTAGTTTGGCAACGGTAAACGGTAAGGTCGCGGTGAAACTGATTTTGTCCGTCAGTTGTGCAGCCGCCGGAGAGTAGGGAGAGAGCAGCTGCGGAGAACGCCGCGAGGGCCGCCGGTGGCTACTTGTTCGGCGTCAGGAGGGGGTGGGGGCGGCGAGGGGGAGCGCCCTCCAGCGCTGGAGCTGGACCCTGGACAGAGAGAGGGCGAGAGCCGTTTGCCGCCACATTGGCTCGTCACGGCGGGCGCCGACCGTAGCTCAGCATGGCGTCCCCAGGGGAAGCCCCGGCCGACCGCACTGCCCCCTACCGGCGACGCTGCAACTAAGCAGCGCACGGCCACCAATCGCAGCCCTAGCCAAACTCCAGGCGTATTTCCGGACATTCAGAAAGACGTCGAGGTGGAATAAGATGCAGGGGATAATGAACGTAGATGCAGTGACAGGCGATAACATTAGTTGACAATGATACTTTGAACATGGCTGCACTACAGTAACGGTTACAGAACAGCAGGAATACACAACAGCCAACAAGATGCAAAAAATGGTGGTTTTCAAATAACCTTGACCACAGTTACAACGGATCTAAACCCGTCTTCTTTAGAAGGGCAGACCTCGCCAATTCGCTCCGAAGTTAACCCTTTTTATATTGATTGTTTGTTAATGAATGAAGCTCAGGCTCCGGCTAGCTCACAGTAGAATGTTTGCGAGGAAAGTCACAAAAAAGAATTGTCTTGCTGCACTGTATTTACGCCGAGTGCGTGTTAGTTGTACCGGCTTACTCAGATGAATATTTGCTCCTCGGCGTGTACGACGTGTACACGTAAATGCATACAAACTGAGATTATTGCCCTAATCATGATTATAGCTTATTTACTTCCAGTTTGTCTACGAACGTTTGCAATTCGCGTGAGGTAAATAGTCTGAATCAGTACGATAACTCTCTAGAGCGCCAAAGAATACCTGTGAATATTGGGCTCTGTTGATAATCTATGTTGTCGCACAGATAAATGTTTCATGAGCACGTAATATTAAATAGGTTGAAAGAAATGTCAAACACTGTAAATTCACTTCGTGTTGGTTTATTCTAGTCGTCGACCGAAGTGGCCGTGCGGTTCTAGGCGCTACAGTCTGAAACCGAGCGACCGCTACGGTCGGAGGTTCGAATCCTGCGTCGGTCATGGATGTGTGTGATGTCCTTAGGTTAGTTAGGTTTAATTAGTTCTAATTTCTAGGCAACTGATGACCTCAGACGTTAAGTCGCATAGTGCTCAGAGCCATTTGCACCATTTATTCTAGTCTATGCACATCCTATTATTGTCTTAAAGAAGTAACCTTTCTTTCAGATGGGAGAAATTAGTTACGTAAATTCAGCCAAAGCGTTTACCGCAAGATCCAGATTACGCTATTTACTTTAACGCAGTTTAGGTATGTTCCTGACAGTTTACACTATTTATCACTTCCTATCAGTTGAACTATTATTTGTCTATCGTATTGGGTCTAAGTTCAGTCTTTCGTTGATAATAATCAAATTAAGACAATATATTCGGTATTTTCCTAGCTTGAATTACTTCAAAGATTTTTCAGAGTTGCTGATTTACCTCTTTCAGTTTTTAATCATTTCTATCAGATCGTATATCATCAAAATGTAACAAATCATCTCGTATCGCCTACGAATATTACGAACGAGCGCACAAGTTCAGTTACGACACAACAAGGCAAGCGCCAGAAGCACATTAACAATGTACAAATTTAGCTCTGTATTTCGCAGTGTCCTCAAAGAGTACTCACAAGGAATATTGTTTGAGGTCACTTGTTACACTCCGTGATCTACAAGTTTACTACTTTGCGATCTACTATTATTTTATCTTGAAACTAGTGGATTCTATTTCTTTTTTATTGTTTTTCAAAACATTAAGTTACTTTGCTACCAAGATTCTTTTCTATTTCTTTTTATATTACTTTATTTTCAGTCTACTTGCTATTAGTTATGCAATGTCATTACAGAGGGACTTTGTTTTTTTTAATGAAATTTGGATCTTGGGCTTGGGGCTTGTATTGGGGTGTGAGGACTAGGTTTATATTTTTCATTTTTGTGTCCAAAGAGTAGCGGCGTTTCAACTGGAACAGTCTATCCAAAACAATGAGTAACCGAGCGGTAACCTCCGCCACAGTACCATCAGTTGGCTGTCTTGTATCTGCAGTTATAAATTAACTATTCTTTTTTAAAATAATTCAATCACAGGCTCTTGCATGAGACGGATCTCAGCGTCTGCACGTTCATATATAGTACCTCTGAATTCACTCGAACCAAACAAACCTGTAGAGTTATTAGAGTCGGAATCATTCCTAACTGATATATTGCTGATGAATGGACCTTCTTGAGTAAGTCCACTTTACCCCACAACATTTTGCAAAAATTTGCACGACTGTGAATAAAGTTCAGCTTATTAAGCCTAGCAATACCAACTCATTTTCCACAATGCGCAGCAACATGTCAGTTAGGAATGAATCCTGCACTAATAATTCTACGGGATTATTTGGCTGGAGTGAATTCAGAGCTACTATATACGAAGGTGTAGACGCTAGGATTTGTCTCATGTAAATGCATGGATGCTCTGGTTGAATTCTTTAAAAAAAAGGATAGTTTATTTATCAACTGCAGATACGAGCACAGCCAACTGGTGATACTGCGGAGGAGGTTACCGCGCGGATACACTGTTCCAGTTCACTTCGGATCGAATTGGCAAGGTCTATTCTTCTGAAAAAGACGGCGTTAGATCCGTCGAAATCGTGGTCAAGGTTATTTGAAAACCACAGTTTTTTACGACTGGTTTTCTGTCCTTAATTCCTGCGGTTTACAATAAGATGCTTGTTTCCAATGTGTTTTTGATTGTGGATTTACATCTCTACTCACATGCCCCTTCCGTAGAAACTTCGAATTTCTATTAGGTACTCAGATTGCAGAAATTTCTTTATTTATTTAACCTAATCAGATTAGGGCCTTCATGTCTTCTCCCACATACGACCAGGGATTCACAAATACAGTACCTTTCTTAGTCTTAGTTATCTAAGAAATTTCGATAATTTTAATATCACAAATAGTAATAAAATAATTTGAGTGTCTGTAGAGGCAATGTGAATAAATAGTACTGTCAAAGGGCTAATAAAGTTGATTCTGGTAGTCCTTGTAGTACTGCTGCTTCCAACAATTCAAAAACAATAATAATAATAATGATAATGATAGTGGCAGATATAAGCGATTGTATAGGTGACACAGCGAGTTCTAGGGAAAGAAAATTTAAGGAGACTGCACCAGCTAAGAACAATGAGAAATGAGGAAAATGTGGCAGGAAAGAAAGATGAAAAAGGATAAAGAGTGCGTATAGGAACAATAACAGTAAGTATTGTTGCTTCGCACTTTAATTGTTATAATACGATGTTTTTGAATACCATCGGCTGCCAAAGGTCTAGTCTGTAATACAGATACCGTAAACCTGCGCTACTAGAGCCCAAAAAGAAAAAAAAATGTTTCGATCTGCTACAGGGGCAACAGTCACCCATGAGTGTGTTAGTACTCTTCATCATCCTTGGTTAATAGCGTTGCTGTACCAAGTGCCCCAGTTTCGGCTGTGCATAGTTTTGTCACTGTATTTCATAGTCTATTGAGTGGACATTCACCTGTAAGTCTCAGCATGGAATTATATAGCTGTGATGTCGATATCAATTTGTACGTACTAAAAACAACTAGCAGTTTAGAACTCTTGAAATGTATATTATAAATGACTTATTTTATATTCGAATAACTACTAATGCCATCAATGAACGGATGCATGAACTGACTAGCGTGGTATTTCGACTACCATTAGTTCTAAATTTAACAGTGCTGACACCTATATCGCTCGTTGCAAATGATACTTTTCATTGTGTTTTGAACTTGGGTCGTGAAAGGAGCAATGGAGTAACGTGCGAACATTAACTTTTGTTTTAAACTGGATAAAAGTGCCACAGACACGTTTGAAATCAGACAAACTGTTTCTGGTAGTGAAGCGATGAGTCGAAAAAAAGGGTTTTAAGTGTTTGCGAGATTACGTGATGCTAAAGAGAGCACTGAAGATGATTCACGTCCTGGAGCACCATGACAGTGTACAAGAAATGTCTGAATTCTTCGAAACCACTGTTTTGCTTCTACCAGGTTCATTGAAGAGCTGAGTGGAATTCGTAAAACAAATCTGCATCGCATTTTAACTAAACATTTAATTAAGAAGATCTGAGATCTGTTATCGCTTTGCGCCCCACTCATTGACTGACGATCAGTTAGATTGCAGAGTGGAACACTGAAGTGGTACGAAAAGATAGGCCGCCAGGGGCATCGTAACAGGTGATAAACGCCGTGTTTTCAATACGACCACTTACAAAGCGCCCAAGCTCGTGTTGGAAAGGTCCAGTATTTCCGATGCGTATGGAATTATGGTCTCTGCGATGTTGACTATCCACTCTAGACCGGTTAAAACGGAAATTCAGATTCTTGTATAGTTTTCGAGATGCTATGATATTAATTTTTAATTAAAACTTCGAGAAAATAATTACGTAATTAATATTGTCTCTTCTACAGTCGCAGTTAGACAAGTAACACGAGAATTAGTCCATGTTTTGAGACCATTTTCGTGCTAGATGGGAATGCACGCTTTCTCGGCGAATCTCACTGATGAAATCTTCTCGGGTTAGTAATCGAATCGTCATAAAGTTTCGAGAGGTTTCCTACTCACCGTCTTTAGGTGAAGTGCCTAAAGATGCGAAACGTTGCGACAAAACGTCATTTTCACCATATTCAGTACGTATAGAAACGAAACCTCCGAAGACGGCAATAACATTCTGAAACCGGTAATGTGAATATTTGCGACAGTCAGGCTATCTTGATGTAATAAATTATTACATGAACACAGTCTTTTAATAGTAACTTCGAAAAGAATTCTTACGTAATTACCTGTTTTCATGTTGTTTTTGAGGTCTCTCTTCTGCAGTCTCGGTTTGACAAGTAATATGGAAGTTATTCAGTCCTTTGCGACTGTAATATACTTCTTATTGGGACCACCGTTTATTTCCGTACGTTCTTCAGGCGTTTGATATTTAGTACACTGTACTGCACTAATGCACAATAATTTTTACGTTTCCGTGTTTTTATAAAACGCCATTCTTTTTTCATAAAAAAATAAAAGGATGCGAACGAAAAAATGTTGTGTATCAGTGCAGTGTACTAAAAATCAAACTTCTGTGTCTAGAACAACGTATGAAGTTAATGTCTGGTCTAAGTCAGTTAGTTTACTACAGTCGCAAAAGACGGACTGAACTGCCATATTATTTATAGCCATTGCGAATATAAAAATAAATAAATAAATAAATGTTGCAAGCTTGTGTTCATACGATTATTTATTACGTCAAGATTGCCTAATTACCACAAATGTATAGATTATGCATTTCAGCATATTATTCCCATCTTCATATGTGGTAATAAACCCACAAACAGTTTCGTTTGTATGTGTACGAACGTCATGAAAATGGCATAGTTTTGTCGCTGCGTTTCGACGAGTTTACTACTCGTCATATTCAGGCACATTACCTGAAGTCCGCTCCGATAGCGAAGTGGTCAGTGTCACGGATTGCCGTCCTACGGGCTCGGGTTCGATTCCCGGCTGGGTCGGGGATTTTCTCCACTCAGGAACTGGGTATTGTGTTGTCCTCGTCATCATTTTCACCCCCATACAGGGCGCAGGTCGCCCAATGTGGCGTCGAATGTAATAAGACCTGCACCAAGGCGGCCGGATCTGCCCCGTAAGGGGTCTCCAGGCCAGTGCCGCCAAACGCCCATTTCCACTTTACCTGAAGATATGGAATAGGAAACTTGCGCAACAGTTACGACAAAAAGACGCCACAATTCGGCTGATAACTGAAGAAGATTTTATCAATGAAGTTCGCCGAGAAAGACTACATTCTCGTATATCATGAAAATTCTATAAAATTTGTCACGTGTACATCACGTCGTCACATAGTGAAAGAGACCGAAGCTTATGACTACGTCTGTTACAGATGCGCTATGAAACGTCCCCTTAGAAAAATTAATGAATTAGTGTGCTGATAAACCCCTTACGTTATTTGATTTTTAAACAGCTGAACAAAACTGAACGTGCACAGACATTTCGCCCTTTACTTATTCTGATTTTACTGACACACAATATTTTTAGCGCAGCGCAATGTGACTTTCAATAATCCCTACAAAAGAATGGCTCTGACTGACAATAACCTATACCTTTCATGAATCACTTACCTCACAAAAATTTTCGTTACTGGAACTACTGCAATAGAGCGAGTGCCAATACTGCCAGCTAAATAAAAGATTGTAACTACTGAAGTCACTAACTACTGATAGGCATAGTTAGCAAATGAAAGATTTTGATAGAGAACAAGCAATGTATTTACCTTGATAATGTTCAAAAGTCATAATATGTATAGCAGTTCATGAAATCCAGTCTTAAAAATTTACTGTCTCTGATGGACACACGTCCAGATCATCCGCTCTCAAAACTCCGCCATCTCTCTCCCCACATCCACCACTGCTGGCGGCTCACCTCCGACTGGGCAACGCTACGCGCTGTTCACAGCCAACTGCCCAACATTACAATAGCGAATATTACAACAATGCCCACCAGCCACAGACTGCACACCGCACAGCCAGTGATTTTCATACAGACCGCTACGTAGCGTTACCAATATAAAAAAAATGGCTCTGAGCACTACGGGACTTAACTTCTGAGGTCATCAGTCCCCTAGAACTTAGAACTACTTAAACCTAACTAACCTAAGGACAGCACACACATCCATGCCCGAGGCGGGATTCGAACCTGCGACCGTAGCGGTTGCGCGGTTCCCGACTGTAGCGCCTAGAACCGCTCGGCCAGTTACCAATATAAAAACCTAAACAGCCTACTTACAGCGCCATACGCAACATCTAGCCACAACATTCGGACATCATCCAGGGCACATTCCTTAGATTCCACAATGCTTCCGCTTGACTTTTAAAGCCCCGTTTTTCCACGAAGAACTGAAGCTGCAGACGCTTTGATGCCTGACCGATGGGCGATTCCCCACCATAGCTTCAGCGACGGGCTGGAGGCCGGCAGTATATGGCCGTGTTCTCTTCACGCCGCCTCGCGGCCACGCACGCTCGGCCGGGTTCCCGGTTTATGGAGCTCGGCGGGGGAGCGGCGGCCTAAACACGGGCAGCTTTGATAAAATCCGAATTAAAACAACGCCGGCGATTTAGGAGGCCGACGCCGGCAGTGTTCCGGCGCGGCGCGGCGCGGCCAAGATTTACGGCTATATGGCTTTACGGCCGCGTGATTGTTTTCTGTCAGAGGGCGAGCGCGTATGTCAGGTGTGCCGCGGGCTGCCGCCCCACAGTAAACCCCGCCCCCAGTAATTATTCAGAGCCGCCTCCACCTCGGCAGAGCGCGCGTGTCATAGCGGCCGCGACCGCCCCACGATGCGTGCACTGCGATGCCGCTTCTGCTATCCCCGCCTAATGAGAGTCCTTCCACGTGTATTGACGCGAGCTGGGCGCCCTTCCACTGCTCGTAAAACACTCCCTTCCTGGCAACACTTGCTGGCTCCAACTCCCAAACCTGAAATATGTCACAATTTTCCGTATCCAATTAATGCTGCGCTCCCAAATGTTCAGCCGAGTTGGTTTTTCCGTTTTACGCAAAACTTCAGGTACGCCCCAGAGAACTGTATTGGGACCTCGTACTGTTCACCTTTTATCTAAATGTCCTTGCAGACGATATTAATACACTACTGGCCATTACAATTGCTACACCACGAAGATGACCGACAGCAAGAAGATGCTGTGATATGCAAATGATTAGCTTTTCAGAGCATTCACACAAGGTTGGCGCCGGTGGCGACACCTACAACGTGAGGAAAGTTTCCAACCGATTTCTCATATACAAACAGGAGTTGACCGGCGTTGCGTGGTGAAACGTTGTTGTGATGCCTCGTCTAAGGAAGCGAAACGCGTACCACCACGTTTCCGACTTTGATAAAGGTCGGATTGTAGCCCATCGCGATTGCGGTTTATCGTATCGCGACATTGCTGCTCGCGTTGGTCGAGATCCAATGACCGTTAGCACAATATGGAATCGGTGGGTTCAGCAGGGTAATACAGAACGCCGTGCTGGATCCCAACGGCGTCGTATCATTAGCAGTCGAGATGACAGGCATCTTATCCGCATGGCGGTAACGGATCGTGCAGCCACGTCTCGATCCCTGAGTCAACAGATGGGGACGTTTGCAAGACAACAACCATCTGCACGAACAGTTCAAAAAATGGTTCAAATGGCTCAGAGCACTATGGGACTTAACATCTGTGGTCATCAGTCCCCTAGAACTTAGAACTACTTAAACCTAACTAACATAAGGACATCACACACATCCATGCCCGAGGCAGGATTCGAACCTGCGACTGTAGCAGTCGCGCGGTTCCGGACTGAGCGCCTAGAACCGCTAGACCACCGCGGCCGGCCCCGAACGGTTCGACGACGTTTGCAGCAGCATTGACTATCAGCTCGGAGACCATGGTTGCGGTTACCCTTGACGATGCATCACAGACAGGAGCATCTGCGATGCTGTACTCAACGACGAACCAGCTTGCACGAATGGAAAAAAGTCATTTTTTCGGATTATTCTAGGTTCTGTTTACAGCATCATGATGGTCGCATCCGTGTTTGGCGACATCGCGGTGAACGCACATTGGAAGCGTGTATTCGTCATCGCCATACTGGCGTATGACCCGGCGTGATGGTATGGGGTGTCATTGGTTACACGTCTCGTTCACCTCTTGTTCGCACTGACAGCACTTTGAACAGTGGACGTTACGTTTCAGATGTGTTACGACCCGTGGCTCTATCCTTCATTCGATCCCTGCGAAACCCTACATTTCAGCAGGATAGTGCACGACCGCATGTTGCAGGTCCTGTACGGGCCTTTCTGGATACACAAAATGTTCGACTGCTTCCCCTGGCCAGCACATTCTCCAGATCTCTCACCAACTGAAAACGTCTGGTCAATGGTGACCGAACAACTGGATCGTCACAATACGCCAGTCACCACTCTTGATGAAGTGTGGTATCGTGTTGAAGCTGCATGGGCAGGTTTACCTGTACACGCCATCCAAGCTGTGTTTGACTCATTGCCCAGGCGTATCAAGGCCGTTATTATGGCCAGAGGTGGTTGTTCTGGGTACTGATTTCTCAGGATCTATGCCCCCAAATTGCGTGAAAATGTAATCACATGTCAGTTCTAGTATAATATATTTGTCCAACGAATACCCGTTTATCATCTGGATTTCTTCTTGGTGTAGCAATTTTAATGGCCAGTAGTGTAGTAACATGAGCTTTTAAGATAATTCTCATGTATTGTTTCTGATCTGTGGCACATTTTTAATTAAATTACAAGTTTCGATCACCCACTATCATCTTCAGATCTATGTAGTTGCGTCGACAACCCGTCCTGTCTACACAGAACCACACATCAGAGCCTGTTATCAGAACCACAAATCAGAGCCTGATATGCGATTCTGAGTAAAGTAGACTGATTGGTGACGCAACTACTTGAATCTGAAGATTATCCTGAGTGATCGCAACGTGTAATCTAATTAAAAGCGTGCCACTGAGGAGGAACAATAAATGAGAACTGTCTTAAATATCAGTGCGTCAGCTGTTTCTCACAAGACGAATATGTCAGCTAGAGAAAATAACATGAAGTTTTCCGTAGACGATGCAGTTACATGTAATGATTGCAGTCTGGAAATAGTTGCACAAATATTCAGCCAAATTTTTATAAGGTTTCAATGTGGAGCATAGATTGAGAATTTGCTTTAGTTGTTCAGAAATGTTATATCTTGCACTTCTCAAAACGAAAAAATGCAGTGTCCTCTGACCACAATATCAGTAAGTCTCAATGGAATCAGTCAACTCATAAAAGAAGCCCAACAGCTCGTTAATATTTGAAGAACGTCATGATTTACTGCCAAGAGAAGATGATAAGATTTCTTTATTTGACAGCCAGTTTTTGTCAACAGTCCTTCATCAGGCTCATAGAAGTATTTTCATTGCATTCGGTGATATAAAATCACTGGAGTGAAAATTCATGAATTTGTTACTTTTGTCACAAAGTAATATAAATTACGTCGGAAATCATATCTGTGCTATACACTGCACTTACTGATGCTACTCTGATGTTGTAAATGCTTTTATGAAGCTGATGATGGTCTGTAGATTGAAGCTATTTGCTATAAAAAGATATTTCATCAGCAGCTCTTGGTGGTAAACATGACGTTCTTGAAATGAGTGTAACAATTTGTTGGGATGTCAAATGGAATGGTCGCATAAGCTTAGTCGTAAATAACTCAAGAGTAAACATTCAGGTGCGATACAGATAACATGTCCATTACAGTGTGAGAAATAAATGGGGCGGCAACTGGAAATACGCGGAACTATAAGATTATTGTGGGCAAAAAGGCAAAACTGCACACAGATTCACGGTGAATATTCTGGCGGCATGTGTACCAAATGGAGTCCCGCGCCCAGCCGACGAAATGGTGCCAACAGCTTGACCAAGCCCGCACAGACGTGGTTCAAATGGTTCAAATGGCTCTGAGCACTATGGGACTCAACTGCTGTGGTTATCAGTCCCCTAGAACTTAGAACTACTTAAACCTAACTAACCTAAGGACATCACACACATCCATGCCCGAGGCAGGATTCGAACCTGCGACCGTAGAAGTCGCACGGTTCCGGACTGCGCGCCTAGAACCGCGAGACCACCGCGGCCGGCCGCACAGACGTGAATGGTGCTGATCGGGAAGGGAGACCACAGGCGATGATTTCCACGCAGTCGAAAAAATGATTCGCAGCACTCGCAGATTTTCTAACGATGAGGATGTTCGCATAGTGGTTTACAGAGTCTTTAAGTGGCATGTAACTGGTTCACTTGGAAGTTTAGTGCAGCACTGAATAAAAGTAACTTCGCCCGCCAATGGAATGGGTAAGAACTTTTTGAAGTCCCCTCGTAGCATACCAGGGGAACGCAATCAGTCTACAAAGCAAGTGGCTTACAAAAAACTCTTGCGTCCCTACCTAGGATAGTGCTGAAGTTTGTGGGACCGGTACAGATAGGACTAACAGGGGAGACTGAACGGGTAAACTAAGGGCAGCATGAATGCTCATAGCTCTGTTTGAGAGAGCATTACGGAGACACTGAAAAAATCGAACTGACAGACTCTTGAAGACACTCGCAAACCATCCTGCGAAACCCAACTCAGAAAGTTGCAAGAATAAATTCTAAGTAATGAACTTAGGAATATACTACAATAACCTACATATCTCGTCCGTAGGGATCGTGAAAACAAGATTACACTTACTACAGCGCGCACATAGGAGTTTGAGCAATCATTCTTCCCGCTCTACATCCTCGAATATAACGGGAAGAAGCCCTCCTAACTGGTAGAATGGGAAGTGCCATTTGCTATGCACTTCGCACGGTTTGCAGAGTACGGCTGTGGACAGAGAAATATTTCAACGACCGGTTTCTGTATGTGCTATCGCTGTACTCTGCCTAGTAAATAATCGTGACATAAAACACGACGAGGATCGTGGTAGACACGCCAGGATTCTGGGACGACATAATTAAGGATTCTGTCGAAAGTAAGATGTCGGCAAGCCCAATAAACGAGGACTGAGGTTTCAGTTTAAACAAGGTTTGAGATCTGGCACTCAATTTATTAAGATTCCGCCGGTTATCACATCCACCAGAGCTGAGGGGTCTGGAAATGACTTTCTCCACAACTGGTGGATACGATGGCCGGTGAATTCTGAGTAAACTGATTGGCGGACCTGAAATTCTATTTCATTTGAAGCTTTCGTCCTGGAACAATGTAATTATTCTATCGAAACCAAGACATCGGAAAATATAACAAACTGGGATGGAGCTATCAATGTGTAAATAAGAGCCGCCGTTTCATGGAATATCAATTTTGACTTCCACGTCAAACACCCTGTACTTTGATACGTAGTGTTGAATCGATCTATATATTTGAATTTCTAGCTCCTGGTTTCTATACACCTGAATTCTACATAAATATGGAAACATCAAAAAGCAACACGTTACCATGCCTAATACTGACCAGGAAACCATTTGGCATTAAAACAGCTTCCAGTCATCTCGGAATGGATAAATTTAGGTCTTGCATGATTTTCAAGTGAATCTTCTACCATTTTTCCTGTAAAACAGAAGCAATTTCAGGTAATACGACGGACCGTTTCTCCAAAGAATACCACAAATATTAAAAAAAATATTGTTATCTTGTGGCTTTGGTGGCTAGGGGAGATGCGACGATTCATCCTGGTCCTCATAATACCAGTCCTGAACGATACGAGCTGTGTGGACAGGGGCGTATCGTCTTGGGACACAGCTTCACCATTGGGAAACAAACATTGTACCGTGGAATGGATCTGATAGGACAAAATCGTCGCACAATCCTTGACAGAAATGTAACCTCACAGAATAGCCATGGGACCCTTGCAGCACCACGATATAACAACTTAAATCATCACCGAACCCCCGCCATGTTTCACTCTTGGGACGTAAACTCGGCCAGAAGCTGGAAGCTGTGAAGTAAGACTCATCCGACCAAATGACTTTTTTGAATTGTTGCATTATTCAATATTATAAGCTTTAGAGCTTCAGCACCACGTTTCCCCATTACGGGCATCTGAATCACTTTTGATTGGTTCTGGAATACCGGCTGGCCCTGCAGTTCCCTGTTTATGGAGCTCCCTTCGTGTTGACAGGGTTCGCGAGAGCGACACTCAGAGACACTGGCAGCTGTCTTCTCTCACAGTCTTCTTTAATGACCGTCTGTCACGATCACTCAACACATACTTTTGTGCGCGCTGTGACTTAGCGGATGATGTACTTTCGCTTTCCTGTATGCTGTATAAACCTTCTATACGATGCCTCTTGAAACACCAAACACTTTGGCTACCTTAGTTGCGGACGCACTCTCAATACGAGCACCAACAATTTGACCACTATTGAATTCACTTATGTCCGACATAATACACTCAAAACTAACCAGAACTCTGTTCTGATGGCGAGCGACTCTTGCAACGTATTGAGGAGGTTGTACGGGCACCGTTCGTCGTCAAATACAACAGCGCAACCTACGGCCTTTGCGGCCTTGCGGCCTTGCCGACATCTTACTTTCGACAGAATCCTTAATAATGTCGTCCCAGAATCCTGGCGTGTCTACCACGATCCTCGTCGTATTCCTGCGTTTATATTCCCGCAGCCTTTCTATATTGTTGTCAAACCATAGTGTGTCACATTTCAAGATTACAACGGTTACTGCGAGCGATCTACTCTTTAGTTACCGTATTCTTACAAATATCAAATCCCTTGCCAGAAGATAATAATGTATGAAGCCAAAATTTTAAATTTTTTATTTGTCTATCCTGCAGACCAGAATGCAAATTTTGTCTATCAAAATCTTTAATATTTACATCCTTAGTATTAAAATTTATATAGTATAAACTCTAACGCACATGATAACGGGAAAGTAGATGCAGTCCTGTTATTATTTATGTAAAGTACTCATTCAGCTAAGATCGTAAACCACTCAAAAGTTTTGTCCTGTTGCCTAACATCAGCAGAGTATACAGGTAAATGATTTACTTGCACTCTGAAACAGGGCGAGCTCCCTCGGCATACGAGACGTTAAAGTGGTTTTCGTTCCGCAGTACCTGGGGACGTTGACGAACGCTCAGACCGCAGCCGGCGTTTGGGGACTCTCAAACGACGACGTGGCACGCTCATATTGAATCAAAACCGCTCCTCTCGCCGCGGCGGAAAGTGAGAGCAACTTGCGAATTAACTCGATCTGTTTCTGCCGGCTTAAGTAGACACATTAACAAACTTGGCCAGACAGCCGCCTATTAATTATCCACGACTTGGCCCGAGTGCCATTACGTAGCCCGCACCGCGCCGCGGGCGTGTTGTGCGGGTTGTATGCGCGCAGGGGATCGCGTCTCCGATATCCAGCGTGGCAGCTCGTTGTGCGAACATTCGAGACTCCTGTTGTGACTTAGTTTTATAAAACCAATCCCCAAAGATGTCCAAGTTAGGTTTGATTGAAATTCGCAACTTCCCTGAACCAATTTTTCATGTAAATTAGCGGATATTACTTTGCTAGTATTCGTGGCCGCAAATGGTATTTCTTTAGATGTCTCGTCACTTGTTAGTGATTATTAGAAGTTCAGCTGTGATTTAGAGTTATAACAACGATTTTGTTGTTACAAGCTCTTGCCGTCTCTGGAAATTACTTCGTTAACGTCGCCGAACACCATTCCTTGCCACATCGTGTCGTTATGCGATGTAGTAGTTCTACAGTGCATAATACTAATGTCTTGTCATTATCACGAGCTCAACATCCCACTCATTATGAGAGGGGGGTTAGGGGGATGCTGACAGTTTTCCAGATGGACTGAAGGAGGATATGGAGATGTTCAAGGGAAATAGTCACATGTTTACGGCCCTAGAGTCCGTTCTCCAGACAGGCTGAAGGAAGTGCAAGTGTCACTGCAGTTTGTTCGTTGTGCTGGAGACACCAGCAGGTGTCTCCAGTGTGTGCAATTATACTTTGGAGAAATTCGAATAAACAGCGGAAAAGTATTTTTATATGATAAGTTATTTACATCAAATTGTAGTGGAACAAAAGAACATTATAAAATGTGGTTTAACCGAATGGGAGAGTTGTTGGAACACTGATCTCATATTCGGGAGAATGATCTTTTCTGTGTCTGGCCACCCTGATTTTGGCTTTTCGTGGTTTCCCTACATCACATCAGGCGAATGCTGGTTTGGTTCCTTCAGTAAGAGCAAGGCCGACCACCTGTCCTATCCTCGTAAAAGCTTTCTTAAATGCGTCTGGACATTTGAGCTGTTTGTTTTCAGTGTATCATGACGACAGATTCCATACCATTATCAGACGATCTCTGTACGAATAACTAAATAATAAATAAAAATCCGTTAGGTGCGTAAGAAATCATGGCAGGGACGCTTTCGAATTATTTCCACTGGATTGTAATATCCCACATTGATACCAGTGACGCATCAGTTTTAAACTGGACTGACTTGTAGCACGACGCTGCAAGTGAGATAGCAAACACTTGTTTTGTACTGAAATTTTAAATAAGAACTAGTTTTTAATGTACCATGTTTTTCAATCAGACTAAAAGTGTAAAACAATTTCTCATAGCCCCATACAGATTCCTAACTTATAAAATAGTTTGAAAATTTTCGATTGTGAATTTATAAAAGCTATGAAAATACTTGTAAAAATTAAAACGAAAAACGTGTGGCGCTTGCAGTAGGTCATACACTGAAGGGACGAAAGTCATGGGCTACCTCCTAATATTACGTCGAACCTCCTTTACTTGGGATAGCGCAATAACTTGGCGTGGCATGGACTCAAAATGTCGTCACGTTATTGGAAGTCCCCTGCAGAAATACTGAGCCTTGCTGCCCGTATAGTCGTCAATAACTGCGAAGGTATTGCAGGTACACGATTTTGTGCACGAAGTGACCTCTCCATTATGTCCCGTAAATGAACGATGTCGGGCGATGTAGGTGGACAAATCATTCGCTCAAATTGTCCAGAATGTTCTTCAAATCAATCGCAAACAAATGTGACGAGTGGCATGGTGCATTTGCCAGCTATAAAAATTCCATCGTTGTTTGGGAACATGAAGTCCATGAATGAATACAAATAGTCTCCAAGTAGCTGAACATAACAAGGAACCAGTTCATTCATGTAAACTCAGCCCACATCATTATGAAGCCACCACCAGCTTGCACAGTGCCTTGTTGAAAACTTGGATCCTTGGCATCGTGGTGTCTGCACCACACTCAAATCTTACCTTCAGCTCTTACCAACTAAAGTCGGGATTTATCTGACCACCTCGGTTTTCCATTCATCCAAGTCCTACCGATATGGTCACGAGCGCAGGAAGGGCGCTGCAGGCGATTTCGTGCTGTTAGCAGAGGCACTCGCGTTGGTCGTGTGCTGCCATAGCCCATTAACCCCAAAATTCACCGCACTATCCTAACGGATACGTTCCCCCATTCATTTCTGCGGTTACTTCACGCAGTGTTGCTTGTCTGTTTGCACTGGCAATTCTTCACAAGCGCCGCTGCTATCTGTCGTTAAGTGAACGCCGTGCGTGCTGAGAGCTAATGCCTGGACTCTGGTATTCTCGGCACACTCTTTGCACTGTGGGCCTCGGAATATTGAAGTCCCTAACGATTAACGAAATGGAATGTCCCACGGAGAGACGTCTACAAAGTAACCTCTGGCGTGCCACAGGGTAGTGTTATGGGACCATTACTTTTCACAATATATATAAATCACCTAGTAGATAGCGTCGGAAGTTCCATGCGGCTTTTCGCGGATGATGCTGTAGTATACAGAGAAGTTACAGCATTAGAAAATTGCAGCGAAATGCAGAAAGATCTGCAGCGGATAGGCACTTGGTGCAGGGAGTGGCAAATGACTCTTAACGTAGACAAATGTAATGTATTGTGAATACATAGAAAGAAGGATCCTTTATTGTATGATTATATGATAGCGGAACAAACACTGGTAGCAGTTACTTCTGTAAAATATCTGGGAGTATGCGTACGGAACGATTTGAAGTGGAATTATCATAGACTGCTACGGTCGCAGGTTCGAATCCTGCCTCGGGCATGGATGTGTGTGATGTCCTTAGGTTAGTTAGGTTTAAGTAGTTCTAAGTTCTAGGGGACTTATGACCACAGCAGTTGAGTCCCATAGTGCTCAGAGCCATTTGAACCATTTTTGAATTATCGTATGAAATTAACTGTTGGTAATGCGGGTGCCAGGTTGAGATTCATTGGGAGAGTCCTTAGAAAATGTAGTCCATCAACAAAGGGGGTGGCTTACAAAAGACTCGTTCGACCTATACTTGAGTATTGCTCATCAGTGTAGGATCCGTACCAGGTCGGGTTGACAGAGGAGATAGAGAAGATCCAAAGAAGAGCGGCGCGTTGCGTCACAGGGTTATTTGGTAAGCGTGATAGTGTTACGGAGATGTTTAGCAAACTCAAGTGGCAGACTGTGCAAGAGAGGCGCTCTGCATCGTGGTGTAGCTTGCTGTCCAGGTTTCGAGAGGGTGCGTTTCTGGATGAGGTATCGAATATATTGGTTCCCCCTACTTATACCTCCCGAGGAGATCACGAATGTAAAATTAGTGAGATTCGAGCGCGCACGGAGGTTTTCCGGCAGTCGTTCTTCCCGCGAACCATACGCGACTGGAACAGGAAAGGAAGGTAATGACAGTGGCACGTAAGGTGCCCCCTCCCACACACCGTTGGGTGGCTTGCGGAGTATAAATGTAGAAGTAGTAGATGTAGATGCGTCTAGCTCCAACTACCATTTCACGTTCAAAGTCTGTTAGTTCCCGTAGTGCGACCATAATCAAGTCCGAATTTTTTTACATGAATCACATGAGTACAAATGACTTTCGTACCTCCCTGTAGTAAGGGCGTGAAATATTCGTGCATCAATTTGCAAGTTATGCTGAATAAGGATCTGAATCATTCGTGTATTAATTACGTATTGCGTGCGCACCGTTTTGCATTTTACATGTTGCAAGTATTTTTACAGCTACTAAAAATTTACAATCTCAGTTTTCGGGACTATCTATATGGGGTTAGGAATTTGTATGGGGCTGGTGAAATTATTTTATACTTTGTAGTATAATTTAAAAAATTCATTTTTATTTAACTAATTACTTCCTGCTTTCTAGTTTTGTGTGTGTGAAATTTTTCAGTCTATCTGAAACATTTTTATTGGATTGTAAGGTTTATTTCAGTTTCTCTGCACCTTTCTCCACCGGTCTATTGCTTCGTCCTACGTACATATCACGAAAAGACCGTCGACCTGAAAATGAGAGAGATTCGTGCTCACACTGAGGTTTACCAGCATTCGTTCTTCCCGCGATCCATTCGCGACTGGAAAAGGAAAAGAGAGAAACGTCTTTGGTTTACAGAGTACCCACCGCCACACACACCAGACAAGAATGCGAGTTAACATAACATTGCCATACACTTTTGAGCTATGTTTAAGGTCTAACGTCTCTTGCTCATCCCGATGTTAGTTTAAAATCAATTTCAAAATTTGTGAACAGATAGACAAGAAAGCGACCAATAAAACCTTGTATAAAACTAAGCGTGAATATTCATTTCTGATCTACAAAGTGTGTTCAAACATGGATCATTATATTTATTGTATAAAATTAGAAATGGAGAAAGACCCGAAGCCCGAAAACGCACGGACATCAACGGAGATTCCAGAGGTCAGCGAGCGCGCCGTAGGCAGCCACGATCGAGGCACAAACGTTAAAGTTTAATGCCTTTCTTCGCCTTCTCTGACACGACTCGATAACGATTGTATCCAATGCAGAATCTCAGAGCGATTTGTAGTTTCTCAGAAGTTCCTGCGTCCTTCGGAATTCCCAGAGGTTTCCCTGACTTTTTCAGTACGCTCAATTTCCCCCATAGTCCCAGATTTTTCAGGTTTTCCAGACAAGTAGGCACCCTAGAGAGTGAAAACAATCCAAACAGTCTTCCCTTCATACTCGAAGTGTCATCAACCGAGTAAGAAAAAAAACCTGCTTTTTCTGGTGGAAGAAAAGGTAGATGTAATGAACGATGCGCAAATTATAGAACAGAGAATAATTAGCACATGGCTCAGTTCCGAAGACATCACAACTAAACTGTTTCTTGACGTAACGATGTCATTATGAGTTAGAAGACTGGCAACTTTACTGAGTAATAGCTGGGCGCGAGCGACAACGTGAGTCCCCTGTAATCACATTTTGCCAACACTGCGTTCTATGAGGCACTACAGCCCTTTGCAAAGTAGTGTCCGGTAACTTTGGAAGTCTCTAGTGTCTTTAGAGGAGCACGTTCCTGACGTCGCGTGTCCAATTAGGAACCAAAAGCCTGTAAAAGCGCAGTAAACTCTTCCTCTGTACGCCGTGATGAAATAGTTTCTACCTGGGTGGGGCTAATTCCTTCATCGTCACCTGCACCTTGCTCTGCAGTAGTTACATGACGAAAACATTTAATTAGCTTACAATTTAAACGTGAAAACATCTTCTGGTTCACTACGAATCTCATTTTACAATGACGCCTGAAGACATTTTGAGGTAAATATATGGAAGCGGTTCGGCTCTTCATTAATACGAGCGTGAATAAACATATCGTTAAAAAAATAGTTACTGGTGAAATTACTCTTACAGGAGAGCATTTAGCAACTACTCTCCTAGACAACATTTAGACACACAGGCCGAAATGATAACGTTTTCCATAACCACATTTAACATCCGTTGTGTGACCACCTCGGCCACATGAACTTCCAGCGCTCCTTTAACACCTACATTGTATTGCAAAGTTTACATCCCTTCGCTTTCGTCGGCATTGCCGTTTTACGATAGCCATTAGAAAGTCACAATCTACGAATTATATTGGTTTAAGTTAGGACCTTCTGTAGGCACCTGAATAGAGACAATATTGTTTTGGCACAAGCTTGTCATCACATTTTGTTAAGACTTTATCAGTGGCTTGAAATAATATACGTATTCATTTTTATGCAGCAGATTCAACTTACATATTCTATTATTTTAAGTTACAAACAACTCTGGCTTATCTTTTCCTCAATACATGTTGTATTATACAGGGTGATTATAATTAAAGTTAAACTTTCAAAACGCTGTAGAAATAACAACACTGGTAAGACTGACGTCAAATTGCAACGGAAAATTATCGAAGACGGGGGAATACGTATGGCAGGAGAAAAAATAGTGTGAAAATTGATCAATAGATGGAGCTGTATGTATCAGAATACGTAAATGAAAACACCTGTCATGTGCACGACCCACTGAAGTTGGTATAAACATGCCGGGTACACGGCTGTTCCTCCTTCCGCGTCTGCGACGTTCGCCATGACTGTCTCAATGCAGGATCGCGCTCTGTTTGTAAAGCTGTGTAACAAGAATGATGACCGTGCACAGGTCGCATTGCAGAAGTTCCGGACACTGAAGTGTTTGAAAAAAGGCGTTGGTCCGATCACTGCCGTGGGTCTGGAGAAAATGACTCGAAAATCCGAAAAGACGGATTCTTTTGGTGTGCAACGTAGTAGAGGGAGGAAACGAATTGATTCAACGTCAGTGGAAGCAGTGGCCACAGCAATACAGCAGGAGATGAGTGGTGGTGTACAAACGTGTAGTGCACGGAGGATAGCCCGAACACTGGACATTTGTACTGACCGCAGGCTTTGCGTATGTAGTTCGTCTTTCTGTCCTTCATGCGGCCGCACGGCCCACAACTTCAATTCTTCTCCACCTTTTTTGGCGGAGGAGGTGTCACGACTTGGCTGCTGGAACTAGGAACGAAGACAATGAGGCGCTGAGGCAACGGTGTAGGAAGGTGCCGTGGAACCCCCTGGCGCATGTGAAGCTGAAGAAGGGCGAGAGCGAGGGTTTCGAGGAATTGTGGACGTGTAAGGTTTGCTCGAGGCGAGTTGCAGGAGTGGATCACTAGCTTATTGATTCCAACGACATTGAGTAGCGAGAAGGAGATCCCGAGTAGCCTTCTTCTGCGCGTTCGGCGTTCGGCTCCGCACAATTAATTGACGATGTCGTTACCGCCTTTGGTCTTATTGCAGTAGGTTATCACCTTAGGCTTCTTCTTGTACCCATTCGTCTATATCAGGGTCGGCCAAACGCTGCACAGTGTGCAGACGTGCGGAAGTGCTGCACATGTGCGAGAGGGAGCGACTGCGACATCTATTATTAGACGTGTGTCCTAAATGAACGGCGGCGGCTCCACTTCCCTGTTTATGAGGTACAGGCAAGAGGAAAATTGGTCATTAAACCGATTGTTTCAATGTATACTTATATTTAGTTTTTTTTAAATGTGTGAAGGGCTACGCTCAGCTGAAGTCGATAAAACATAACATTCATCAACTGTCGGTTATTATGCAGATTTCAGACGGAACTGATGAAAGATATAGCAATAATGGTATTGAAATAACAGGTGATCATCGAGAGGTCTGCGGTTATCATTCTGTTCAGAGGTCAGTGAGACAGAAATTATGTAGGTGTAACTGAGGGCACCGAGAATTAGTTATAGTCAACCTTGCATTAGTTTAATGTTATTTGAAATCACGAATAAGGTTCGTTGGAAGTCGCTAAGTGCTCTCTTTCTTAAATACTAGCTCAAAAACATTACGCGTATTTACCTGCCGTCAGTCAAGCTTGCGTAATGAAAAACCACGGTTGTTAACTGTATTATATGTCTTACCGGGTTAAACTGTTAACATAAGAGTAGATGTCTCAACGAGTAGACTGTGACAGTATTTTAAAAGTTTAATACGCGAAATACCTTCCCACGGTTGGCTTGCAAGCTGTGGAAAGAGCATTAGAATGCGCCGGTACAGAGTCTCCCAGCAAGTGGATAAAGCGACATGTGTGCGTAGAAACATGCACTACATGGACGCTGACGGCTGCGGCGTGCACGCCGTGACCCGGAAGTTGCACATGTGCAGGAGCACCGCACGCGTGCAGAATTTCTGGCCGGCCCTGGTCTATATGATCATGACGGTGAAGGGTGAAGAGAATAATCACAACCTTCATTCCAGAATGAAATTCTCATTCTGCAACTTAGTGTGCTCTGATATGAAACTCCCTGGCAGATTAAAACTGTGTGCCGGACCGAGACTCGAACTCAGAACCTTTGCCTTTCTCTGGCAAGTGCTCTACCGACTGAGCTACCCAAGCACGACTCAAGACTCCTCCTCACAGCTTTAATTCCGCCAGTACCTCGTCTCCTACCTTCCAAACTTCACAGGAGCTCTCCAGCAGGAGAGCTTGCCAGCATGGTAGCTTAGCGTGTTCGGTCGGAGGTTTAGCTGCCCTCTGTAATAAGAAAACTGAGTTAATGGATCAACACTGAACGTCAACGGGTGTCCTGGGACGTCCACCCCGAACGAATGAAACGAACAATAACGAACAAAAGATATAAAAAAGAAGTCGGTAGAGCACTTGCCGGCGAAAGGCAAAGGTCCCGAGTTCGAGTGTCGATCCGGCACACAGTTTTAATCTGTCAGGAAGTTTCACAATCTTCTTCTTCATTATTCTATTTACATAGGAAAGTATAACACTGTTATTGTAATGTATTAGGATAAAGTACTACGGGTCTACAAAGCATCTGTAATTTAGGTCTGGCGCAGCGGAGAGAACTAAGATGTTCTAGCGCACGAATGAGGAAAACGCGTGGATCGAAAAATTGGTTCAAATTGCTCTAAGCACTATGGGACCTAACATCTGAGGTCATCAGTCCCCTAGACTTAGAACTACTTAAGCCTAATTAACCTAAGGACACCACACACATCCATGTCCGAGGCAGGATTCGAACCTGCGACCGTAGCAGTAGTGCGTTTCCGGACTGAAGCGCCTAGAACCACTCGGCCACAGCGGCCGGCCGCGTGGATAGTACCTGGGTAAATACTACTAATAGCTATTCAGAACCTCAGCAGTTCCCGTGCCTGAGCCTCTGTGTTATACACAAAACTACAGCCCGTGTGGTCTACTGCACCCGACTTTCTACCGGAGGGTTAAGTTCCAAGAATGTAGAATAGAAGGCAGCCGTGCATAAGCGTTCGTAAAATAAGACAGACGACTGAAATCCTGATAACATCAGCTGGGAAGACGGCTCTGCCAGAAATCCCCGCACGACGGACCAAGTGTGATCGCATGGCATTGGTCTTACCGGGCTAAGCAAATAAAGCATGCACAACTGGGCTTGTTTCTCCACAAATTACAGCAGGCATACGTGGTTATCAAAAGCTTGTTGCTGATTATTAACGAACTACCAATTGCTAGAAGCCATGCAATTCTCAAATAGCCTGCTCACCTAAGATCGACGAGTGGTATTGTACGGAGACTAAAGTTTCAAGAAATGCAACTTTAGGGGTCCTACGACACCATCAGAAATGTCGAAGCACCATAGCCACAGATAATCAGTCTACGTTAGGAGGTAGGCTGTTGCAACACGACCGAAACATCGATGAGCCGTACATGGCGCGTGTTCGTGCCATATCTCATTTGAGATCCTGTTTTTACTCTACTACCACGTCGTTATGTTAATTCCAATTACTGGTGTGACTGAGTTGCCGCCTTGCCGTGAGCGGCAGTAGCGGCGCTTATCGACATAAGCCCTGGAGTATTATCTTTGCTGACTTCTATTACTTCCCGGTTGTCGTGTTTTCGGAGTTAGTTCGGATCTGCCAGTGAGTTGGGAGGCGCTAGCAGTGCAGTTCGGACCTGGCAGTGTATCTTAGGTCGCGGCAGAAGTTCAGTCGGGGCGCGGCTGCAGTGTGGTCCCGACAGCCGTGACTCGCCCGACGGTTGCCGATACGTATGAGTGCGGACCACGTTGGTTGGTTGTCGGTCGGTCGTTCTTGTTAGACGACGTGTATGTTGGCCGGCGATCGCTTACGGGTTGCCTGCATGTGCCGACTCGTGATTTGTCGTTGTTACTGTAGAGTCGCTGCCGTTATTACTGTCTAGTCCTTCGTGCAAGTTTTTGTGAAACTGTGTGTGGCTTGTGGTGTAGACTGCTCAGTTATTTTAGTGCTGTCTCCGTGCTGATGTGTGGCAGTCGGTCGGTTGGCGTGGAGCAGCGAGGAAATCTCCGCGGGACATAGTTTGGCCGGGCCCTCTGGCGATCTCTACGCAGTGTCGGAGTGTGTGGGGCTGTTCCCATTGCTACGAGGTCCGTGGCTCACCGACCCTGGACACGAAAGTTGTGTTCGGATTTAATTTATCAGCAAGTCAAGACTGTTCACAGTGTACCGTCTGGTTCTCGTTGTTGGCTGTTGGGACATTCCCGTGAACAACAACGTGTGTGTTCGAGCTGGCGAAGGTTTAGCCACCGCCCGGTGTAGTCTAAATGTATTTGGTTATTTGCAATTGAAGTGAACCAGCGGAATTTTCTGCCTTCTGGCCGTTAACGTTCCGGTTACCTGCCCTGGCCGTTGACATAAATTTGGGCAGTGTCCTTTCCTCACCGTGTTGTTGCTGTCCAGCACGGTGTGTAGTTCGACAGCTTAATGTATGCTTGGTTGTGGGCGTCCAGGCATTTTACGTTTGCATTGAACTCCCGGTTGTGTGCTGGTCGAGTGGAGCGCAAGTTACCTTATCGGTGGGTCCGTTGATTAACTGTTGGTTGGGTTGTCGTCGGATCAGGAATGGTTGGGCCGATTGCCTGTCTCACCTAAGTGACCATTACTATTTCAAGTGCTGGCCGACCCCCGAAACTTCTGAGCGCCGTTAGCTGCCCTGCCTTTCTTATGTTCTGTTGTGTGTATTTGAATGGCTCATAGCCGATGGTTTTGAATTAAAGCTGAATTCAGAATGAGATTTTCACTCTGCAGTGGAGTGTGCTCTGATATGAAACTTCCTGGCAGATTAAAGCTGAATTGTTTTTAGTGGTCTTTTAACTCATGGGTCTTCAGCTGCTTTAAAATTATGGTTCCTTGCTTGTCAAGTGTTAGATTGTTTGGGCCTTCAGCCTGATTAATATATTGTTTAAAGATAAAGCCTAGGTCCTTCTGCCTACTAAAAATTATTTTAGTTGTGTTTTTAACTCATGAGCCTTCAGCCGTTTTAAAATTAAAGTTCCTTGCTTGTCAAGTATTCGATTGCTTCGGGCCTTCAGCCTAATTTAAGATAAGGCTTTGATGTTTAAATTTATTTTACCTTGACTTTTAAGTTATGGGGCCTTCAGCCGTTTTTAAATTGAGGACCTTTGTCTTTCGAGCATCAGACTGTTAGTGTTTTTTTTTTATTTAATTTTACCTTGAGTCTTAAATCATAGGCCTTCACCCGTCTTTAAATTAAGCTTGTTGCTTTTCAAGTGTAAGATTTTGGGCCTTCAGCCAAATTGTAGAACTTACTTAACGTGAGGCCTTCTGCCCTCTAAATGTTCTCTTTGGCGTCTGAATTTTGAGTTAATGGCTTTTAGCCGTTATTTAAAAAAAATTAAAGTGGTTGTGCCATTAAGGCATAAGATAGTGTGGCGTATTCAGCCGATAACTAAGTTCAAGAATTTGTACTGTAATATTTGGTCAAATAAATAAAGTTATATGTGTTCGAGTGTAGCTGACAGCCGCTCATTTTGGCCCCTTTCCACAATTCCAACTACCTGTCCTGTCTGCGGGTTTAGCAGGGCGTTTAAATCGTTATGTAATGTTTTAGCATTTTAAGTATTTTACAAGATGACGCGCCAGTACACCAGGAAGGAGTTTAATGAGATTGACACTGGCCACAGTAGCCCAGAAATTTCGGTCACAAATTAGTTTTTCTGAGTGCTCAGCGTGCGAGGAGGAGAGTGTAGCGGCTGGGAAGTCCCCGCCCCCAGTAACAGGTCTGTCTGCCTGGCCGGGGAACGGCGTAACAGAGTCACGGAGAAGCGCCGGCCGAGCGACTGCTTTACGGCGGCCATGCAATATTAATGCTCGCCGGCGCCTTTCCTCGCCCGCCTCCTTTATTCTTTTTATACCCTCTTTTTTAAACAGAGCCGTAATAAAACACGGTTCGAGGCGCCGGGCCGTTATTGCAGGCGAGTGTAGCGGAGTAAAACGGCGATTGCAGCGCCACGGCAGTCTAGAACAGGTGCTGGATGCGCTCGGAGCTGCGTCTTTTCCTGGAGAATAAGTGCTCCTGGCTCCTGGAAACGTTCTCCGTCCTTTGACCGTCTTTTAACGGTTTGGACCTAAAGGGGATTGATGAGGAAGGTCCGATTAAGTTTACAGGGTGCATACAATGAAAGCTTTCACGACAGGTTGTCTTCGTTACTGAAGAATCTTTCGGGTAGTATGGCCGTAGTCTTTGTAGCTTCTTTCGTTTCGTCTAGAGCAGAGTTGGACGCCTTCAGAGGTGCTCCTGGTTTTGTCCAGCTCTGCCGACTGACGGGTCGGACGTTGGAGAGCAACGCAAGTACCCCTAAAGTAGGACGAGTTAGAAGCTGTGACACGACTGTCACACATCGCTCTCCGCTATTGTTTCATTTTTCTGCCATTACTGCGTGGTTATTTTGATGAGAGTACTGGGTATTCAACTTGAAGGGAGGCAACTTCTCAGCCAAGATTGCATTTGTAAAACCTCTGTTTACGATGACAGGTTTCGGTAAACAGAGGTTCAAAATGGTTCAAATGGCTCTGAGCACTATGGGACTTAACATCTGAGGTCATCAGTCCCCTAGAACTTAGAACTACTTAAACCTGACTTACCTAACGCCATCATAAGCATCCATGCCCGAGGCAGGATTCGAACCTGCGACCATAGCAGTTGCACGGTTCCGGACTGAAGCGCCTAGAACCGCTCGGCTTACGTGGCCGGCGGTGAACAGAGGTATCATCGTCTGATCCATGAATAGCGTACATAACGTGTAATGCACATGTCATACATATAAAACATAGAGTGTTATTACTACACCCCGAAAAGGTTAATTCAAGTGCCCAACTAGAGCTAAATGTATTCCATATCTCTAATTGGACACTTGTATTAACCATTATCGATTTCATTATTTTTATTCACATGTCTAATTCCGTAGGACCAAATTAAGGAGCAAATCTCCAAGGTCATGGAACGTGTCAGTACATAAAACTACAACATAAAGGTAATAACAGATAAAATAAAATGTTTATGAACCCAAAAGAGTCAAACCATAACTTCAAATAAACGCAATCAATAATGTAACACAC
Source organism: Schistocerca nitens (assembly GCF_023898315.1). Lineage (NCBI taxonomy): Eukaryota > Metazoa > Arthropoda > Insecta > Orthoptera > Acrididae > Schistocerca > Schistocerca nitens. The sequence continues at coordinate 85,569,518 of NC_064614.1, read as the reverse complement.
AGGAATCATATTAATTTTCCGAGGGACTCCTCAGCAGAATAGTAGGAGTGACTCATGGGGAAACTGTTCAGTTTCGATTTGAAAGCGCTTGCATTATTACTAGAATTTTTGAATTCTTGTGGTAGCGTGTTGAAAACTGATGCAGCACTATACTGCACATCTCTCTGCACAAGAGTTAAGGAAGTGCGATCCAAATCAGATTGGATTTCTGCCTAGTATTAACTGAATGAAAGCTGCTGACTCTTGGGAATAAGCTGATATTGTTAACAAGAAACGACAGTAAAGAATATATATAGCGAGAAGCCAATGTCAGAAAACCCAGACTAGTGAACAGGGGTCGATAAGAGGTTCGCGAACTTACACCACTTATTGCCCGAACTGCCCGTTTGTGAGCCAAAAATGTCCTTTGAAGAGCTACCCCAAAATATAAAACCGTGCGACATAAGCGAATGGAAATAAGCAAAGTAGACTCCTTTTCGCGTCGAACGACCACTTACTTCAGATACCGTTCGAATAGTAAAAATGGCAGCGTTGTCTTCGAACAAAATCCTGAACGTGGGCTTCCTACGACAGTTTACTGTCTATCTGAAGTATGTGTAATAATTATTCACTCTGTGTATTACGTTTTGCACATTGTATACTATTTTTTATAATATCCTTTGCACTTCATGTACGCCATTCACGGATCGGATAATGGTAACTCTGTTTAGTGAAAATAGTCATCATAAACAAAGATTTTAAAAATGTAGTATTGGCTGAGGTGTTCTCTTCCTTCAAGTTGCATATTTACAGATCGCCTCTTGTCACTAGGATGACCGAGTGATGGGCATTTTTGCCTGGGAGGAAATATTTCCCCTTTTTTGTCACTGGGAAGGGGCACTACCGGCAGTGTTGCCAAGTAGGGGGAAAAGTAACTAAATATGGCGTATTTAAAAAGCATAACAGCGACTAAAATTCATGTTTGAGATTGACGACTTTGTTGGATTCTGCTTGCATATATTACGGAAAATATGAAGATGTTTCACTTCCATAACTCCCAAATTGTATTCTAAATTCGGTACTTCTATAATAATTTTGCAATATGTAGACAGGCATACGGAGAAAATAAGTACGCAAAATGTCTCTCTTGCGATAGTGGATTCTTTACTGTGTGAGGAAAACGAAAGAATTTGTTTGCCATTGTAAGAGGCGAGTAAGCCTTACTTCAGCTTAATCACACTCAATTTACGTACCAAAAATAAATGGTAAAAGCTTTCCTGAGTAAATGAACATAATTTATTCCTGTATTGCACGACCTAAGATGCTAGAGCAACTTGCACTGTGAAATCCCTCTAGACCAAAGCGCATAGGAAATCGTTGTTATTCATACGAACCACCTGATTCCGTGTTCAAGATGATAGGGACAATGTCAAGTAACACGAGACATTCTGCTCCTGACAATGGAGCAGCCGGACCTATACAGTCATCTTCAAGAATGGAGGAATATCTAATTGAGAATGAGAAATTATTGTAAAACACATTATTTTCGATAGTATCTGATTATCATTATCAATTTCATTTGAATATTATAACACATTTTAAGTGAAATTTGATATTTTATTTTTATTTATGTATTTGTTTTAAATTTGGGGTATTTTTATTAAAAACGACGACACTTTAAATAGGTTTTGGAACTTTCAGTGTCACCGAGTTGGCAACACTGACTGCCGGTGTGGTCTCTAGCTCCTGTCTGTTGGCAGAAGTGGGTTGGGAGTCTCATTACAAGAGGCGAGCATCCCCAGGAAGTTGAGCAGTTTTGCGCAAGTGCGGCCGCAGCCCACTCCGTGCTTTTGCTGGCTAGGGACAACGCGTATCCTCGCTGAGTGTAGAGACTGCCGTGTCGCTACTACTGTCCCCAGAGAATAACTTAGCATGACAATCTTGCCTTTCCTTTACAGACATCAAAGGACATGGCGACGCCCAAGCAGCGTGAGAAGATCGGATGCTTTCAATTTTTGTGGTATCCAATCGAATGAGTCACTGCCATCACCTTGGTTGACCAACTGGTGAGACACAGACCAGTACCAACCTCGTGTTTTTTAATGTGTTTTTTTGTACACTAAGAGTGAGATGTTTCTGCTATATTCCCCTGGTTTTTCGTTAAATAAGCTATTTTCTGGTTCGTCACATAGGCAACAGCATTGAGTCATCCTCTCAACATGGATTTTTTTCCTGACAGTTGGGAGTTGACAGTGGAGAAGGAAATTTGTGGGATTCGTTTCCCAGCTGTTGTCTGGCACAACCTATGTGATTTTTGGAGAAATGTGTCGCAAACGCGGTAGCACGACCCTTATCCTGAGCAATTCGCAACTTTCTTGTTCTACCACGGAACTTGTGTTTTCTGTTTGATTATAATTTTTGGTCACTTTTGTCTTGTCAACTCTGAATTCGTGAGCTGCGTTTTCTCCGCACGCCTTTTGCTAACCCTCTCTCCTAACTGTATTAGCGTCATTTTATGTAGTTTATGACGTTTTAGAGAACATTGCTCCTTGTCAATTTTATGTGTATTGCGTTCATCATAAAGAGCAAACAAAAATATCTGTATTCTGACATAATTGTCGTAAGGGGTGTGACCGAAATATAACTTACATGTTTATTTGACAACAATAGTGAAGCCGTAATCATGCATCTCGTAATTATTGTCAGATGTATGGTCATAATTCCCATTGCATACTACGGTCGTAGGTTCGAATCCTGCCTCGGGCATGGATGTGTGTGATGTCCTTAGGTTAGTTAGGTTTAAGTAGTTCTAAGTTCTAGGGGACTGATGACCATAGACGTTAAGTCCCATAGTGCTCAGAGCCATTTGAGCCCATTGCATAACCTCTAACTGATGTTTTACGCTTAAAAAGCTGTCGTAGTTGGTTGAAACCGGTAATGTAATCCTTTCTTTTTAAAGAAAATATTTTCTGTACTTTGACTATGGGTTCACTATTGTAGTGTCAAATGAACATTTAAAAAACAAAAATTTGTTATATGCAGACTTGACTTAGATTTCTAGCTCCCGTAATTGCTCTGCAACTTTTCTATAGTGAGGGGACCCACAAATATAATCTGTTGTGTAACTAAGTTGTAGTTCTCAGTGTGACACAGTATTTGTTGTATATAGTGGTCAAACACTATCAACTTCTGTTCGAATTTACAGAGGCACACCATCGGCTTTCAAAGTTTACACTTAGTCAGCAGAGAAAATCCCTGTTAGTGATAAAACTTAACTATCAGGCTGTCATCTCTCAAAGATAAAACCTATCTGTCGACTCTGTAGAGCTACTGTTCATATAAGATTAAATTTCAAGACTTCTTCATTCCTGTAAAAACTGCCCCTATGTTTATATATTTAGATGAATTTTCAACACCCTTCTATAGAATTACATCTCAAATACTTCGGTCCATTTATTTTCCGGTTTTTCCAAAATCTATAATTCACTGTCATAATACTGTGGGCTCCAAACGCACATTCACAGAAATTTCTTCCTCAGATTAAGACCTATGTTTGATTCTAATAGGCTTCTATTAACCAGGAATGTCTTCCTTGCCTGTGGTGGTCTGATATTTATTTTCTCCTTGCATCGTCGGTCATGTGTTATTTTGTTTTCAAGCTATAGCCACTGCCCATAAATCGTTAAGAATTTTGCATCATCTTTTCTTTTAAAGTTGTCCCCATTTTCATATATTTCGATGGTTTCTCTATATATCCGTGGGTAATCGTTCATCATTCTGGATAAAATTGTGCTTTCGGTAAACTTTGCTATAACTGATTTTTCTGTTTTGCATAGCCGGCAAAGACTTTTGTGTTCCTTTAGGCGTGTATTCACGCTTCTCCCTTTAATTACAATGTGGACCTTACCTCACGTACATGGAATGCTGTAAAGCCCGTACGCTGAAAGTGGACGGATTTTCTATTTATAGATATGAGCGCCTGACATATTTTCTTTGTTGGTCTAAAAATCGAACTGATGTTATTTTACTGTTATATCTTACCGATCTGATCAGTTACTTTTTTAATAAAAGGACGAGAAACAGCTTTCTTCCATCGTTGTTTGTTCTCCGGGACGATGTTAATTATACGTAGGACTCTATCTACTAACTTTCGTGTACAGCAGTTTTTCTCAAGAGCCTGCTTCAGACGTTTTAATTTCGGATGTAGGTGGTACGTGGTGCTCCAAGGTCTCAAACTGTTTCCACATACGGAGCCAATGTTCGAAAAAGAATACTTCAGAATGTTGAATGAGCAATGTACGTGAGTGATATATTCGTAAACTTCCTATGTTCCATATCAAATGAAGGGTTACCCATGGATGTCGAGGACGTCATCTTTAAAAACAATCATGGGTAGTGTGCCCACTGCCAAGACTCGAACAGTTACATTTGATGACAGGCTGTCGCAGATGAACCCTTTAATTTCCAATGGTCAACGGATTCAAGATCGAAACCATTGCCTTGAAGACAAACATAAAGTATATCTACAGGACAGGTGGCTTGTAATTAGGGAAGGTTTATGAGGATCTCTCCATTGCCAAAAGATTTCAGACTAGTCTCCCATTCGGATCTCTAGGAGGGGACTGCCAAGGCGGAAGTGTCCAGGAGAAAAAGACTGAATAACCAACGAAAGGGTAACGTTCTACGAGTCGGAGCGTGGAATGCTAGAAGTTTGAACGTGGTAGGAATTTTTTTTTTTTTTAGTCTTCTGTCTGGTTTAATGTGACCCGCCACGAATTCCTCTCCTGTGCAACCTCTTCATCTCAGAGTAGCACTTCCAGTCTACTTCCTCAACTATTTACTCGGTGTACCTCTGTCTTTCTCTACAGTTTTCCCCTCTGTTGCTCCCTCTAGTACCATGGAAGTCATTCCATGGTGTCTTAACAGATGTCCTGTCATCCTGTCCCTTCTCCTTGGCAGTGTTTTCCATATATTCCTTTCCCCTCCGATTCTGCGCCGAACCTTCTCATTCCTTACCTTATCAGTCGACCTAATATTTAACATTCGTCTGTAGACCACATCTTAAATGCTTAGTTTCTCTTCTGTTGCTGTTTTCCCACAGTTCATGTTTCACTACCATAAAATGCTGTGCTCCAAACGTACATTCTCAGAAATTACTTCCTCAAATTTAAGCCTATGTTTGATACTAGTAGACTTCTCTTGGCCGGGAATGCCATTTTTGCCAGTGCTAGTCTGCTTTTGATGTCCACCTTGTTCAGTAGAGAAGCTACAAAATCTGAAAAGGGAAATGCAAAGGCTCAGTGTACACATCGTGGGCGTCAGTGAACCGAAATCGAAAGAAGACAAGGATTTCTGGTCAGGCGAGTATATGCCAATATCAGTAGCAGCAGAAAATGGTATAAGGGGAGTAGGATTAGTTATGAATACGAAGATTGGGCACAGAGTGCGTTACTGTAAACAGTTCAGTGACAGCCATGTTCTCATCAGAATTGACAGCAAACCAGCACCGACGACAATAGTTCAGTTAAACATGCTGACGTCGCAAGCTAAGATGAAGAGGCAGAGAAAGTGTATAAGGATAGTGAACGGGTAGTTCAGTACACTGCGTGAAGGGAGATAAACATCTAACAGTCATGGCGGATTGGAATGCGGTTGTAGGAGAAGGAGTAGAAGAAAGGATTAGGGAAGAATATAGGATTGGTACAAGGAATGAGAGAGGAGAGAGACTAATTGAGTTCTGCAATAAATTTCAGCTAATAATAGGGAATACTCTGTTCCAGGATCACAAGAGGAGGAGGTATACTCGGCCGAGAGATACAGAAAGATTCCAGTTAGATTACATCAAGGTCAGGCAGAGATTCCAAAATCAGATATGGGATTGTAAGACGTACCCAGGAGCAAATATTGATTCAGATCACAAATTAGTGATGATGAAGAGTGGGCTGAAGTTTAAGAGACTAGGCAGGAAGAATTAATGAAACAATATGTGTAATACGGGAGTACAAAGGAATGAAGAGACACGCTTTAAGTTCTCTACGGCTATAGATACTTCGATAATGAATACCTCAGTAGGAAATTCAGTTGAAAAGGAAGGGACTTACTAGTAATAACTGCTTTCGATTCATGTAACCTGAGCACATAATTTGTCAAATTTCGCAATTGGTGGATGTGCAGTGAAAGTAAAATTCGCGCGGGTAATTACGGAAGCTGAAAATCACCGGAAAGAGTAACTGCTGCAAAATATCTAGGCGTCTGGACTGACCTAAACTTACTAGTAATAACCGTTGTCCATTCATGTAACCTGCGCACATAAGAGTTGACAAATGTCGCAGTTGGTAGACGTGCAGTGAAAGTAAGGGGCATAAATGACGTAAATTAGATAGTAGTTATTACAAGAAGTACTATGTTCCAGGTTGAAAATATTGTCATTTATCAAATAGTAGAGGACTGTGGAGGTAAATTAACGAAAAATAGGAGAATTTAGAGTTCTTATGATGATTTATCGACAGTTGTCTTTCTCACTCACCATTCGCGTATGGAATACGGAAAGCGGGAACAAATAATAGTGGTAGTAAATGTAACCTCTGCCACACACCTTAAGGGGGCTTAAGCAGTACAGCTGTAGATTCAGATAATTTGAGAAGACAAGGTTCTGACAGTCACCTGCGTGCAACATGATAGATAAGCAATACAGGTTCCTGGAGAAGATAAGAGTAAAGAACGAAAGAAAGAAAGAAAAGTCGCTAAGTTTAGTTGTACCTGGCGTCCGTTGCTAGAAAAGATGTAAACAAATATACCACTGAAACTTCCTGGCTGATTAAAACTGTGTGCCCGACCGAGACTCGAATTCGGGACCTTTGCCTTTCGCGGGCATGTGCTCTATCATCTGAGCTGAGACGAGATACTGGCAGAAGTAAAGCTGAGTCGTGCTTCGGTAGCTCAGATGGTAGAGCACTTGCCCGCGAAATTCAAAGGTCCCGAGTTCGAGTCACGGTCGGGCACACAGTTTTAATCTGCCAGGAAGTTTCATATCAGCGCACGCTCCGCTGCAGAGTGAAAATCTCATTCTGGAAATATACCACTGTCGGATGAAAGTGGCTGTGTACAACAGCAGAAAACATCTTCAAGATATACAGGGTGCGTCAAAAAAATGTATACCACTTTGGACTGTCAGACAATTTATTTCCCGTTCTACAAGGTTAAATAGCTATGTTTCTTCAACAGGTGGCAGCAGTGGCAAGGAATAAGTGCAACATGGCGGACGTGCGTTTGAGCTTTGAAGCGCGGAAGCAGATAATTAAGTGGTACTGGAAGTTTGAGAATGTCCCTGCGGTTCGAAGACAGTGGAGAAGTGAGTATGGTACAGAACCACCTTCAAAGTTAACGATTACACCTCTACGAGACAAATTCGAAATTCGTGGAACAGTGTGTGATGTGCATAAAGATCGATCAGGGCGACCTCGTACAGCTACAAATGATGATTCCACAACTGCGGTCTTGGAACTGTTTCAGTGTTCGCCTCAAAAATCTTCAAGGCAAGCGGCACGTGAGAGTAATGTAAGTGCTAGTAGTGTGCTACGCATTCTGAAGAAAGGCAAGTTTCGTGTGTACATTCCAAGGCTGGTGCAACAGCTAAGTGACGACGATCCAGATCGAAGGTTAGAATTTTGTGAATGGGTTCAGGAGATGGTGAGACGTGAACTGGGATTTCTGGATAACATAATTTGGTCGGATGAAGCCCAATTCAAACTCAATGGAACTGTCAATAGGCACAACTGTGTGTACTGGGCTGAAGATTATCTTCACATTACAGTTGAAAAGTCTATGAATTTGCCTGGTGTAATGTGTGGTGTGGTTTGTCTGCAAGGGGACTCATTGGGCCTTTTCTCTTTGAAGGTACTATTACTGGAGAAACGTACCTAACAATGCTTGCTGACTCCATATTCCCTGCCACTCGTGCATTATACGGTAATGATGAGTTTTATTTCCAACAAGGTGGCGCCCCGTCGCACTATCATAGGGACGTACGAGCATACCTGGATCACAATGTGCCAGGCCAGTGGATAGGACGCAGGGGACCAATCGAGTTTCCTGCACGCTCTCCAGACCTCACGCCGCTGGATTTCTTCTTATGGGACACAGTATAAGATGAGGTGTACAAACGTAAACCACGTAACCTAGACACACTTTGGAATGAAATTCAGGTGGTGTGTGCAGAAATCTCATTGGACACTGGTACGATGTACGTAAGCAGTGGTGACTCATACTCAGAAATGTATTGATGCTGAATGCCACCAGTTTGAACATTAATCACATTTGCAAAGTACAATTATTTTTCCAATTGGACTTTAAGCTTTCCATTTACAGAAATTTAACATTCTAGAACGGGAAATAAATTTTCTATGACGCTTCAAAGTGTGTATACTTTTTTTTGACGCACCCTGTATTATTTAATGTACAACTGTGTTCTCGTGCAGCACCTAGCGCTCTTAGATTTTAAATGAAAGCCTGTTAAAACTACGCCACTGATGAGACTTTCTGCCTTCTTGGAGATGAGCCGAAGCTCCAACAAGAGACGTGGATTTGCGCCTGACAGTTTCCTCTCGAGAGGTACGCCAGTCGGAGTAACGGGTAGGATGTACCTGCCGCTGGCGTGGAGGGAACTTTTTAATCTCATCTGACGAGAATGCAGTTTTCATTCTTACACTGCAAACAAAAATGTTTTCCACAAACTTGTGCGCCGCTCGCCGTCCAAAGGCAGAGCCGTTTTTGTGGGCGTTCACTTCTCCTTCCCTCCCCCGCCCTACTCTCCCCACCCTTCCACCATCTCCTACCCTCAATCCTTCCTCCTCCTCTAATATTTTTTTTTCCTTTCCTTTCTCTAATGGAATTGTAGGAGGGAGTATAAAATCGTAAGTTATTTACGAGGAGTAACTAACAGGGCGATAGCCGGAAAGCTGCTTTCAACGTTTGCTCTTCTCTCTGTTCACTTTAAATGTTCCAGTCTGTACTCCAACTCCCGATTCCCTTCCCTGTTTTCTGTCCTTCTCCTCTCCTCTCATGGTTGGTTCTCAAACCTGCGCCTCTTCTATACATAACAGAAATTAAAGTCCTCTGTCTGTTTCAGAAGCTATTGCGGGGATTGCTTTCGTTAATAGACAGAATGATTTACGAGGAAGACTTATAAACGTCGCTACAAATTACGCAAAAGTAGTCTGACCGTAGATATTTAGTGCTACCCGTGCGAAACTGTGTCGGTAGGTAGTTTCATATATTTTTGAAAAACTATCACTTGCAATAAAACTACAATCGGCATTTAAGTGCAGCGAAAAAACCATAAATAGGCAGAATGATAACAAACCAAACCCAATCATTATTTGTCACATAACCCACAGTTAGAAAAAACCATATTAATTATAGAACATATGTCCACTCGTGATCATTTGTATCTAGATAACCGTTACGCATTAATAGCATCAATTTTTCTTCATTTATTCTTTTTTAAATAACGTTATGATTTATGTCAATGTCTCTCTAACTACAGATTTTCATATACTACATGTCAAAGTGTAACTCTTTTTCTACCTTTCGGTAATTTTCATTGACAGCATAGATACGCCTTGCATGGTAAGTGATTTATCCATAGTGTACAATTGGGATGACTTCTACAATATGTGACACAGTTTCTTTTTTCAAGGCAAGTTAATACGCTACTGTAGTCTGGCCTTGTGCGTAACTCTGTTAACACATTGCGTAATGCATAAATCGGATGCTTTCCTGCACACTATAATTATAATGCTGTTAATATATGACGCTGAACTACATACAAATTATTATGACTGTTCGCATGCCCAGCAACTGATGTTTTGTAAAAATATAGGTTTTATGACGAATGTTATGTGACGAGATTCAGAAACAAATGGCTCTGAGCACTATGGGACTCAACTGCTGTGGTTATCAGTCCCCTAGAACTTAGAACTACCTAAACCTAACTAACCTAAGGACATCACACACATCCATGCCCGAGGCAGGATTCGAACCTGCGACCGTAGCAGTCGCTCGGTTCCGGACTGCGCGCCTAGAACCGCGAGACCACCGCGGCCGAGATTCAGAAACGCCGTAAGTAAACTGTACACTGACTTTTAAGTCAATAAAAATTTTAATTTATAAATACCAAAATGCAGAGATTTATTCTTATCGATATTTGCAGACCTGTCACAGAAAATACATTATAAATAAAAGTGTTATGCGTATGGTGAAAAATACTCTTTAATTATAGTAAACTTACTATGAAAAAACCAATAGTAATTGATAACTGAAAGCAATATTTGAAAGTCTGCAAGAAACTGAGTTTCCTAAGAAATGCCCAGAAAGCATTCACTCGTTTACGGATTAGATCGAATCAGAAACACGACGTATGTGCACAGTACAAGTGACAGAAGCTTACATGAATAAATAGTATCCATACAACATCAATTCTTTTAAAATTTTTCATTCGTCGCAAACGATGTTTCTGGACAGATCGGGACTACGTGAATAATGATTTAAGTAATAGAGTATCACACCCGTTCGGTTTTTTTCCACGGATAACACGTCAAAGTTCATAAATTTATTTACATTTTAGAGTGTAGTGAGTGTGTACATTGGATGTGATGTCCGCGTATATGCTGTTCTGTTTCTCTTTCACTTCAGACGCCTTTTTATATTCTCAAAGTATCGTTCCTATTTTACCACGCAGAAATTCACACACACGCAGCATCATTCACGGTGTCAGTTTACGTTAAATCATAATATAGTAAGGAATGCGTCATTAAAAATCTGGTATTTGTCACCTATGTAGCAAACAAATGAAACAAGGGAGTTTGCTGTGATAGACCAGAAGAATTCTCCAGGGAGGTAAGAAATTGTGTCTCTATTGAGAATGTAATAAATGGATTTAAAGGTACAGTAAAACCAAATTAGATGGGACATAGGAAAGAAGGAGAGAAGAGCGGATGAAGTAGAGAACGTACTGGGGTGGGGCACATAGAGCTCGGAGAAGAATGGCCAAGCCAGCGCCAAAGGCGCCATTGTGCGCTCGCGAGATTTATTAGCGAGTTTTAAACTTGAGACTAGGAACTGATTACTTTTCGTCAGTTCCATTTCAAATGAACATCGCCTCTGGTGCGCAGATAGGGCACTGAATCAGAGAATCGGAATAAAGACGGTCTTATTTGCAAGCTGCACAGAATCTCGCGGCCAAGAACCTGAGCATTACAGCCACTCTAGTAAACGTTAGATGGATTTCCGCGTGACGCTTTACCTCCACGAAATCGCAATGAAATCCATCATTCCACCAGCGGTCCAGGCTACCATTAGACTGCAAGCTCAAGCAATCGTAACGCCTTATCAGAGATGCAAACTGCTCCCTTTCATGTAAGCATTAGGTCAATTTTAATAACTGCCGCAGCTGTTATTTAGTCTCGCTCCTCACGTATACGCGAAAAATGTGTATAGGGCAGACCCTTATACTTGAGGTTGGTGCTTGTAAGAACTGTTTCGAGCGCAAAAAAGTCTGATTTATCCTAAAAGATTGTTTCAACCAACATGTTTTAACGCGGCAGAAGGTTCTGTTTTGAAATCGTCATGAATTATACATCCACGTGGTAACGTAATGATGACTGATGATTTCTATGACTGATCTGGTGGAACGATCCTTACTAGATGTCGATGTGTTTTCCAATATGATTTTCATAAAATTTTAACCTGTAGAGAACAGCTGGTCGAAAATGTTTCATAATACTACACCTGTTTCAGATGCAGACAACTCACAATTTATGATTTGTTTTACAAGAGATGCAGATACTTTACAAACATCCCTAAATTAATAATAGTTCAGTAGAAGTTCTATAGCTAACTGCTCAATCTTTCCTTCTGGTCTCCTTTTGTCACGTGCGTGTCAGAATTATTTATGTCCGAATTTCGTACTTCAGATGTACACTGATGAGACAATAGCCTGGGATAGCGATACGCACATATACAGATGGCAGTAGTACCTCGTACACAACGTATAAAACGGCAGTGCATTGTCGGAGCTGTTATACGTACTCAGGCGATTCATACGAGAAAAGGTTTCCGACATGATTATGGCTGCACGACGGAAATAAACAAATCTTGGATGCAGAATAGTAGCTGAAGTTAGACGCATGGCACATTACATTTCGGAAGTCTTTAGGGAATTCAACATTCTGAGATCCTCAGTTTGAAGCGTCTGCCGAGAATACCAAATTTTAGGCATCACCTCTCACCGCAGACAACATAGTGGCCGACGGCCTTCCATTACCGGCCGAGAGCGGAGACGTTTGTGTAGAGTTTTCAGTAGTTACAGGCAAGCAACACTGCGTGAAATAACCGCGGAAATCAATGTGAGACTTACGACGAACGTATCTGTTAGGATAGCGCGGCGACACTGAGCATTAATTTTCTATGGCAGCAGACGACCGACTCAAGTGCCTTTGATAACAACACGACATCACCTGCTGCGCCTCTCTTGGGCTCGAGACCAAATGCGTTGCACCACAGACGTCTGGAAAACGGTGGCCTGGTCAGATGAGTCCCGATTTCAGTGGTAAGAGCGGATGGTAGGGTTCGAGTGTGGCACAGACGCACCAAACCATGACCATGGTTGTCAAAAGGGCACTGTGCAAGCTGGTGATGGCTCCATAAGAGTGTGGGCTGTGTTTACATGGAATGGACTGGGTCATCTGGTCCAGTTGAACCAATCATTGACTACAAATGAATATGTTCGGCTACTTGGAGACCATTTGCAGTCATTCATGAACTTCATGTTCCCAAACATTCCACCGAGCCACAATTGTTCGCGACTGGTTTGAAGACCATTCCGGCCGGCCGAAGTGGCCGTGCGGTTAAAGGCGCTGCAGTCTGGAACCGCAAGACCGCTACGGTCGCAGGTTCGAATCCTGCCTCGGGCATGGATGTTTGTGATGTCCTTAGGTTAGTTAGGTTTAACTAGTTCTAAGTTCTAGGGGACTAATGACCTCAGCAGTTGAGTCCCATAGTGCTCAGAGCCATTTGAACCATTTTTGAAGACCATTCCGGGCAGTTCGAATGAACGATTTGGCTACCCTGATTACCCGACATAAATCTCATCAAACATTTTTGGGACATAATAGAGAGGTGAGTTTGAGCACAAAATCCTGCACCAGCAATACTTTCGCCGTTTCTGACGACTACGGAGGCAGCATGGGTCAATATTTCTGGAGAGGACTTCCAACGACATGTTGACTCCATGTCACGTCGAGTTGCTGCACTGCGGCGGAAAAAAAGATGTCTGATTCGATATTAGGAGATATCCCCTGACTTTTGTCACCTCAGTCTACAGCTGTTACACACGATGGTTGCTTCAGTTCTTCAAACGGTAACTTACTTCTTCAATTGGCCCTTCTCCTTCCCTTTCCTTCTCTTCCCCCTCCTACTCCTGTCTGTATCCTTCTTCTACTACTACCTTTCCCTCTTCCACTTCTTCCTTCTTCTTCTCTTTCTACTGTCTTCTCCACATCCTCCTCCTCTTCTTCCTTCTCCTCCTCCTCATCCTCCTGGTTCTACTACCATCTATTTTTTTTCACTTCAACAGCGTCTTCTCTCTACCTACACCTATTAATCATCTATTCTCTACCTTCTTGTCCACCTTCTCATCCTCCCCTTTCTTCTTGTATTTTCTACCTTTCTATCCTCCTCCTCTCCTTTCTTCTCCTTCTTCTACTACCTTGCCCTCTTCTAACTTCTCCTCTATCCTCTTCCTTCTTCTCTTGCACATCCTTTCTGCTTCCTCCTCATGCACCACCTCATCATCATTCTTCTGTCATCTCTTCTTCCAACACTTCATTCACCTATCCTATTCTTCTGCTTCTACCTTCTCCTCCTTCACCTGTTACTATCTTCTCTTCCTCCTTCTGTCTCCTCTTCCATCTCCTCCTCCGTCACTCCTTTATTTCCTATTTCTTCTTTGTCCCATCTCTTGCACCGATTCACCACGTAGGTCTTCATGTCTGGAAATGGGACTAGAGAACTGAAGGAACAGAATCATATTCACTCGGAGTGTCCTCCATTTAGAGCTAATGTCTTAGGGGAGTGTGTTTCTACAGTAAGCCGAGGACGACGCGACGATTGCCGCCTTCCCTCCCCCTGAGCGCCCCTGAAAGGCGAGCGCCGGCTGCCCGCCGTACAGCGCCGCTTGGCGGGCTGCCTGCGCCGGCTGTGCACAGAAGCGGCTAAGTAGCGTAATTAGGCTGTGAATGGCCGCCGGCGCTCTATTCATTACGTTGTATGGCGGCCAGGACGCCTGCCAGCTAATCAGCGCAGCCTGCAGATGACGCGGGCCCGGCTGCCGTCTCAAAACTCTGTGACCGGCCGGCACAAAGCACTGCCATCCGGTGACTGCTGATGTTACCGTAATTTCACACTGACCCACTTCTAAAAAAACGACAAAAATACACTGCTCTGCAATACTGCAAAACCTAAGGACGAAATAGATAAAGTAACATAAGACATTAGCTGCTAAGTGGAAATTAATTAAACGGCCAAGGCTTTCTATCTGTGCGTAATGTGTTTTTAAAATAGTTTTATGCGATAACGAATAGTGGCAGGGTTGAGAGATATAGTGAGTTCGTTCGTAGCTTTGGTGACAGTGGAAGAGTTAGTAAGTGACTAGAAACGCTTTGATTTGGTTTCGTAGTCGGTCCTTTAGCAGAGCGATGAGTTTGTAATATAAACACTTTTCTAATGTGTGGATCACTGCGCCGGCCGCGGTGGCTGAGCGGTTCTAGGCGCTTCAGTCCGGAACCGCGCGACTGCTACTGTCACAGGTTCGAATCCTGCCTCGGGCATGGATGTGTGTGATGTCCTTAAGTTAGTTAGGTTTAAGTAGCTCTAAGTTCTAGGGGACTGATGACCTCCGATGTTAAGTCCCATAGTGCTCAGAGTCATTTGAACCTTTCTTTTTTTTTTGTGGATCACTGCGAAATTTGCGGTTCGTATGGAACACTGTTGTGCGACTATGAAATCTAAAAAAAAAGATTCCACACATCGTGTCAAAATAATTGAAAAATATTGCAAGTTCGCGCAGAGTACTGGACATTCTTTGTAGGATTAGAATAGATGTTTCATATTCGGACAGAGAGATCCGGTATTTCATGAAATACGTTGATAGGATGGTAAAAGTTTGTTTCAAGTTCAGTATTCCCTGCAGTCTCGAAACTGATTTGTGCGTGATCCACCTCTTCGAGCAAGACGTGATTATTCGTGAGTACCTCCATGGTCTCAGGAGACGACTGCACAACTACAAGACAATAGACAATACACACATATCGGCGGACACAGAATCTCACATTACAGGTGCTCACTACAGGCACTAATTGTGACGCATCAGACGTCAACAAGTGTGTGCGACATGTGCGCGTGTGCAACGACAGCAGTCCGTTGTGGAAATCTGCGAATAAATGCGACAATACGGAGTGAAGGATTTGTCCACATGTTCTGAAACGTCTGCCCTCTGGTGGTGGGTTCCGTAACCAGGCCACAACGCGTGTTATTAATCGAAATTTGGAAAGATGCTGTGTTCACTGATCTTAAGTAATAGAACCCAATATGTTTTCCTCGACGGCGAGTGTTCATCATAGAGAAGGGTACCGTCAGGAGTGCCCCAGGGAACTGTGACAGGACCACTGTTGTTCTCTATGTACATAAATGATTTCGCGGACACGGCGGGCAGCAGTCCGCAGTTGTTTGTTGATGATGCCGTAGTGTGCTGTAAGTTGAGTGACTGTAGGAAGATACAAGACGACTTAGACAAAATTCCCAGTTGGTGTGATGAATGACAGATAGCCCTAAATGTGGAAAAAATGGTTCAAATGGCTCTGAGCACTATGGGACTCAACTGCTGTGGTCATCAGTCCCCTAGAACTTAGAACTACTTAAACCTAACTAACCTAAGGACATCACACACATCCATGCCCGAGGCAGGATTCGAACCTGCGACCGTAGCAGTCGCACGGTTCCTGACTGCGCGCCTAGAACCGCGAGACCACCGCGGCCGGCTTAAATGTGGAAAAGTGTAAGTTAATGCGGATGAATTGGAAGAACAAACCTGTACTGTGCGGATGTAGTGTTACTAGTGTCCTGTTTGACACAGTCAAGTCGTTTAAATTTCTGGGCGTGACATTGCAAAGCGATATGAGGTGGAACGAGCATGTGAAAACTGTGGTAGGGAAGGCAAATGATTCACTTCGGTTTATTGTTTGAATTTTAGGAAAGAGTGGTTTATCTGTAAAGGAGACCATGTTTAGGACGCTGGTGCGAACTGTTCTCTAGTATTGCTCGAGTGTTTGGGATCCGTACAAGGTTGGATTGAAGGAAGACATGGAAGCAATTCTACATCTACATCTATACTCCGCAAGCCACCCAACGGTGTGTGGCGGAGGGCACTTTACGTGCCACTGTCATTACCTCCCTTTCCTTTTCCAGTCGCGTATGGTTCGCGGGAAGAACGACTGTCTCGAAACCTGGACAGCAAGCTACACCGCGGTGCAGAGCGCCTCTCTTGCAGAGTCTGCCACTTGACTTTGCTAAACATGTCCGTAACGCTATCACGCTTACCAAATAACCCTGTGACGAAACGCGCCGCTCTTCTTTGGATCTTCTCTATCTCCTCTGTCAACCCGACCTGGTACGGATCCCACACTGATGAGCAATACTCAAGTATAGGTCGAACGAGTGTTTTATAAGTCACCTCCTTTGTTGATGGACTACATTTTCTAAGGACACTCCCAATGAATCTCAACCTGGCACCCTCCTTACCAACAATTAATTTTATATGATCATTTTATATGATCATTCAGAGGAGGGCTGCCAGATTTGTTACCGGTAGCTCCTAACAAAACTTAGGTGTTACGGAGATGCTTCGAGAACTCAAATGGGAATTCCTCGATGGAAGGCGGCGTTCTTTAAGGGAAACACTATTGAGAAAATTTAGAGAACCGGCATTTGAAGCTGACTGCGGAACGATTCTGCTCTCGCCAACTTTCACCGCGCGTAAGGACCACGAAGATGAGATGAGAGAATTTAGGAGACGTACAGACAGTAGTTTCTTCCTCGTTCGGTTTGCGAGTGCAACAGGTGGGAAAATGATAAGTACAGGGTACCCTCCGGCACGCACCTTACAGATGTAGATATAGATGTAGATGTGGCAGGTTTCTCTGTCTCCTGACGTTTTCGTGCAGTCGTCTTGTGGAACTCGGTGGCTGTTATGAATGTACAACTCTTTCTCTGCGGCAGTAGATCAGCCTTTATGACTAACATAACAAATTATTTCCTCCGACGGCTGACTGACTTCACTCTGAGATCCATCACTCCATATAAGTAGTAGAGCTGTTGGAAATTAAACTTGGAAGGAAGGATAAAACAAGACGTCGACGACGATCTCACTGGAGGCGGGGGAAGAATTCGGGTGCGGGAAGAATGGAGAAAGAAATCGGCAGTGTCCTTCTCAAACGAACCACTTCATTATTTGCCTTATACAGTTTAGGAAAACTACGAAAAACCTGAATATGGATGGCCATTATGCTAACTATGCGCTGCCTCGATGGGTAAATTAATCGGGTTCACTGGTAGTCGTCATCGAGCATAGCTGCTGATAGAGATAGTACAGCAAATACCACTTTGATCCTTGATCAATTTTCAATAGTTTTTATCAAGTTTGACCCTGTCCTCGATTTATTACACTGCCAGCGTCGTATCCTGAATTTATCCATTGTATTCAATGTCGCCAAGAATCTGTATAGCTTTTACACGCGTCATACACTGTTGAACCGCATCATTATGAACAGCTGGTTGATTCACGTTTGGAACACAGTACGGTAGCAATTCTGCGTTGGCTATATTCGACAAGTTTACAGAGGTAGGTGGCACCATACGCCTACGAATTCTTGTACATTATGGGCCGGCGATTAGCGGGTGTAGATCGCGTCCAAGACATGTTCTATCAGGTACATATCAGATGAATCTGACGCCCAAGTGCTCTGTAACAATCCTCAAATCGCCGTAGCACGATTCTGGCTTGGAGACACCGACAGCTATCCCGCTGGAAAATGGCACCTCCGCCGGAAAGACATCGAGGTTGAAAGGACGTACGTGGTGCACAATAACGCACAGTTAGTATAGTGCCTTCGAATACTACCGTAGGTCCTATGGAAACAGAGGTGAACTTCGCCCATAGCATAAACGTGCTCCGACTGGCCTGCGGTATACCCTGCATATTACGAACAGCTGTTCGCCTGTATTAAGGCGTATCTGCACACGAACATCGGCATGGTGTGAAAAGGATAGAGATTCATCCGGCCAGTCGACACGTTTCCAATCTCCACGATCCACTGCTGACTGCAATCGTGTCTGATGATGTCATTGAGTCAACGCGAAAACACGAAGGGATCGTCCGTGTGGAACCTCATTTTCAATACTGTGCACCTAACGGCGTGCTCCGATACAGTTTTGCCTGTACCAGAATTGTACTCTGTCGTTCTATCTGCCACAGATCGCAATCAGTGCTGCTTTACATAGTGGTCAAGCCTTCGATCTCCACGACACCTTATCGCGTACTTGTCGTTTCACTGCCTTCAATCACTTGTCATAGATGCTCACGACAGAAGCACAACAGCAGACCAGCTTCACCGCTTCCGAGATGGTTGTTCCCAGGCGTTGTGCAAGAACGAGGTGCCCTCTGTCAAAGTGGCTTTTGTCACTGGATTTCCCCGTTTGTGTCCAGCACTGTCGCTAGAATGAATTGGTGCTCGTCTCTGCTCCACTACTTGCGAGTGAAACTATACGGTTCAGGAACCTTTTCAAGTCTCAAACATCTATGATGCAACCACGTGGGCTAAGACGTGAATGGGAATTTGGACTGAGGAAGGAGGCGTAGTATCATTTCCTATTCTGCATCTTTATTGATATGGATTTTACTTAAAAGGTGTGAGGAAGTAATTTGCGGCGTCTGAGTATGGGCCATTGCGGCATCCTCACACCGCGCGCTGGCCAATAACGGCCACTCGCAACGGAAAAACCACTCGCAGAACCATTGCGCTTACTACATGGTGCGTTTGAGGTTGAATGGGACCAAACTGCATGGTCATCGGTCCCTTGTTCCATTGCACCAAGTCCATGGGTTAAAATGGAAAACATACAAGAGACACCACAGGAGGGCGAGAGGGACAAAAAAATAAAAAATAAAGAACAAAGTGGAACACACCAAGGACAATAGAAGACAAGAAAAGCGCAGACATATAAGAAATAGGCAGAAGAGCTTAAAACAGTAGAGCAGATGACCCGAGCTGGTTGATAAAAAAGGATGAGCCAGCCACTCTGCAACAAATTAAAATCTCTAACCTAAAAGGACTAGGATAGAAAGCACGGGGAGACAAAAAACAGGAAGTAAAACTTAAACTGAAGAATAAAAACCAGCGTCACGTATAAAATGTAAAACCAAGTTAGCCATGGAGGCATCGTCTCCTAAAATAGAAGGAAAGGAGTCAGGGAGATTAAAATTCCTTCTTAGAGCGGAGAGGTGTGGACAGTCCACGAAAAGGTGGACCACTGTCAAACGTGAACCGCAGCGAGAACATGGTGGGGCCTCACGCCGGAGAAGACAGTCATGCGTCAGCCAAGTGTGGCCGATGCGAAGGCGGCAGAGGACCACAGAGTCCCTGCGAGAAGCCCGCAGAAAAGACTTCCACTCATTTGTGCGCCCCTTGATGGAACAGAGTTTATTGGGCGTAACTAAGCTGCGCCATTCAGCATCCAAAATCCCGAGAACTTTGCGGCGTAACACCGAACGGAGGTCAGGTTCGGGTATTCCAATCTCCAGAAGCGGCTTACCAGTGGCCTGTTTGGCCAGGTTGTCAACAAGCTCATTTCCCGGGTTTCCGATATGCCCCGGGATCCATACAAAGATCGTTCGAGGGCATAAACCGACCCCTGGATGGAAACTACCAGAGGATGGCGTGGGTAGTACTCATCAATGGCCTGTAAACCACTCAGCGAATCACTGTATATCATGTAGGACACACCGGGGCAGGAATGAAGATGATCAAAGGCACGAGAAATGGCCACCAGCTTGACAGTCAAGACTGCAGCCATCCGGCAAGGAGCGCTGTTCAACATGAGCCGAGAGAGCATAGGAAAAGCCTACGCGACCATCAACCAGGGAGCCGTCAGTATAGATGACTTCAGAACCCTGGGATTCGTCAAGAATGGATAAGAAGTGACTGCGGAGTGCCTCAGGAGGAACAGAGTCCTTGCGAAAGCGCGATAGGTCCAGCCGTAGCTTCGGCCGAGGTATACACCACGGCGGCAGTTGTGAATGGACCCGCACGAGACGCTGGAAAGGTAATGCCTCGAGTTCCAGCAGTATGGAACGAACACGTACAGCGATCGTCATCCCTGACTGGGGCCGCCGTTCCGGTAGTGGAATCACACTGCTCGGAAACAGAAGACGGTAGTTCGGGTGCTGAGGAGAGCTATGGACGTGCGCCGCTTAGTGGGCGAGCACTTGGCGGCGCCTGATGTGCAATGGAGGGACTCCAGCCTTCACGAGGAGACCGGCCACTGGACTCGATCGAAAAGCGCCCGTCGCTAGACGGACACCGCAGTGGTGCACAGGATCAAGCAGTTTTAATGCCGAGGACACTGACGAACCATATACGACACTCCCATAGTCGAGTCGCGACTGAACTAAGGCTTTGTAGAGCCGCAGCAATGTAGAGCGATCTGCCCCCAAGTGGTGTAGCTCGGGCTGCGGAGGGCGTTAGGTTGCCGCCAGCAACCTTCTTCGCTTAAGCTGAAGAATGTGGGGGGGGGGGGGGGGGGCATGTTAGTCGGGCGCCGAAAACCAGTCCTAAAAAGCGATACGTTTCGACTACCCGTAGTAGATGGCCATCAAGGAAAAGGGATGGGTCAGGGTGGACTGTCCGTCGCCAACAGAAGCGCAAAACGCAGGTCTTGTCGGCAGGGAAGTGAAACCCATGGTCGAGAGCCCATCACTGCGCTTACTACATGCTTACCTATATTCCGCCAATAGCAGGGTTTGAAGTGTCGTCTGTTGGTCAGACGGCTCCGTACGCTACCTCGGCGGGAGTTCGCTCAGCTGTGGATGGGACTCGGACCGCACCGCGCTGCATCACTTGTGCAAACCAATGTGCCTCTAGCTGGTGCCCCTCCAGCTGCGGCTGTCATCTCTCACTATCCGAAGTACGCGTTTCCACGGTTCATTCCCTACACGAGGTTTGTGACGTGTAACCCTCATTATCGTGGAGGATATCGAAACATCTTTTACTTGTGTATTATGTTACACATTATTTTCGTGAGGCAGGTTTCAAGCGAGGGATGCCGCAGAGCTGGCTCGTAGTTTCCGCCACGCGGAGCCATTACGAGCCACTTAGAGGAACAACAAAGACGCCGCGCACGAGGAACGCTAGAGCCACCATCCTTCACATCTGGCCGCTATTTCCGGTACAAGTGAGCCGAGGCGGCGGTCGGCCTCCTTTATGAAGCCTCGCGTCACCGTTTCTTTTTTTCTTTACGAATAGTTGGGTTGCACTGACAGGCGTCAGGACGCTGGGGCGGATCGGTTTGACTAATGAGGCGAAGCGAGAGGCAGGCGTCTCCTCTCGCGAGACGGCGGCCGTAAATCAAAGCACAGCAGCAGCTGTGGCCGCGGCGGCGGCTCCGGAGGTGTCGGGCAGCCGCCTGGGCGCTCGCTTCCTCGGGACGCCTGCGAGACACCTGCGGAGCGACCCAGCTTCCAGGCAGCGAGCAGCATTTTAGTTGCGGTCGCTGTGGAGCGGCGCCGGAATCGGTCAAAGGTGGCCGGTCTCTACCAGTCACTAACCAAATCTCCAAACAAGCTTTTGACAAATAAATGGCTCAAGCTCTATAAGACGTAACAGCTGAGGTCATCAGTCCCCTAGGCGTAGAACTACTTAAACCTAATTAATCTAAGGACATCACACACGTCCATGCCCGAGGCAGGATTCGAACCTGCGACCGTAGCAGCAGCGCGGTTCCGGACGGAAGCGCCTAGAACCGCCAAGCTTTTGACATCGTCGACCAGACTGTACTCTTTGAAATACTGTAGACAGCAGCGATAAAACACAGGTAGCGAAAGGTTCTTAATCGGGTACCTCGCCAGTCACGGTTTGGATTTCAAAAGGGTCATTCTACCGAGTCAACTATTTACACATTTCCTGAGCGAAAATTTTAAATGATATAATATCACTGTGCCCTGACTGTCTCCGATGCTCTTGCTTTTGCGGTGTTTTCTCTGTCCAAACCATACAGGAGATAGACAGAATAAAGTGAAGAGTGTAGTAATGGGGTGGTTGTGTTCGACGGTCAACAATGCAGGTAAGGCATGTGTTGCGCTGGACTATGATTGTTCAGTACGGACTACGCATCAGCGCACGTTGTGTGTGAAATCTTATGGGACTTAACTGCCAAGGTCCAGTGCAATCCAGTGCACGTTGTTTACGAGTAAAGCGCACTTCGTATTTGCGCTCAGAGGCCGAGGTCGACGTGCAATGAAAGACCTAACAGAGTTCCAAAGAGCGAAGATTATGGGGGCCCGATTAGCTGGAGCATCAGTAACCAAGACAGCCAACTTATTGAATATTTTAGGAGGAACTGTTTCAACAATCATGACAGGCTACACAAAACATGGAAAGACATCATCGTGTAAACGTAATAATGGGTACAAATCAAAACTACATGACAGAGATCGTCGTACGCTAACACGAAATGTATCAAAACAACACAAAACTACGACGGCTAAAGTGATGCATAGCTCAGCAGCCATCTTAGAGACCCCGTATTTAATTGACACTGTCCGCCGAGAACTTCATAAAGCGAATATTCACGGACTAGCTGCTATGCCAAAATCATTCGTGACGACGACCAACGCAAAGAAGCGTAAAACACGGTGTCAGGAGCATAAAACCTGAATGGCTGATCAGTGGAAACACGTCATATGGTCCGACGAGTCAACGTTCTCGTTATTTCCAACATCAGGCCGGGTTTACGTCTGAAGAAAGTCAAAAGAAGCTTCCGCTCCTGATTGCTTGATTCCAGCGACTAAGCATCTAGTTGGAAGTGTGATGGTGTGGGCAGCCATATCATTACTCTCAAAGGCTGTGTTACACCCAATGATAATGTGAACATTTTAGGTGATCAGCTGCATCACTTGATTCAAATATTGTTCCGCAACAATGATGCTATATTTCATGAGGATAATGCAGCCATTCACACAGCTAGGACAGTACAATCGTTATATGAGGAGTATGCGTCTGAACTGCAGCGTCTTGCCTTACCAGCACAGTCCCTTATGGGCGGTATTGGAGTGCAGACTCTGGAGCAGATTTCCGCCTCCTTTGTCACCATGGGAGTTAGAAGAGGTTCTGATCGAAAAGTAGCATAACATTCCACTCGAGACTATACAATCATGTGCCATATTCCAAGAAGAAGGTTCCAAATGATTGGAAAAGAGCACAGGTAGTTCCAGTTTTCAAGAAGGGTCGTCGAGCAGATGCGCAAAACTATAGGCCTATCTCTCACATCGATCTGTTGTAGAATTTTATAGCATGTTTTTTGCTCGCGTATCATGTCATTTCTTGAAACCCAGAATATACTCTGTAGGAATCGACATGGATTCCGGAAACAGCGAACGTGTGAGACCCAACTCGCTTTTGTCCGCAGCTCGTGGTCGTGCGGTAGCGTTCTCGCTTCCCGCGCCCGGGTTCCCGGGTTCGATTCCCGGCGGTGTCAGGGATTTTCTCTGCCTCGTGATGACTGGGTGTTGTGTGATGTCCTTAGGTTAGTTAGGTTTAAGTAGTTCTAAGTTCTATGGGACTGATGACCATAGATGTTAAGTCCCATAGTGCTCAGAGCCATTTTTGAACCAACTCGCTTTGTTTGTTCATGAGACCCAGAAAATATTAGATACAGGCTCCCAGGTAGATGCCATTTTCCTTGACTTCCGGAAGGCGTTCGATACAGTTCCGCACTTTCGCCTGATAAACAAAGTAAGAGCCTACGGAATATCGGACCAGCTGTGTGGCTGGATTGAAGAGTTTTAGCAAACAGAACACAGCATGTTGTTCTCAATGGAGAGACGTCTACAGACGTTAAAGTAACCTCTGGCGTGCCACAGGGGAGTGTTATGGGACCATTGCTTTTCATAATATATGTATATCAATGACCTAGTAGATAGTGTCGGAAGATCCATGCGGCTTTTCGCGGATGATGCTGTAGTATACAGAGAAGTTACAGCATTAGAAAATTGCAGCGAAATGCAGGAAGATCTGCAGCGGATAGGCACTTGCTGCAGGGATTGGGAACTGACCCTTAAGATAGACAAATGTAATGTATTGCGAATACATTGAAAGAAGGATCCTTTATTGTATGATTATATGATAGCGGAACAAACACTGGTAGCAGTTACTTCTGTAAAATATCTGGTAGTATGCGTGCGGAACGATTTGAAGTGGAATGATCATATAAAATTAATTGTTGGTAAGGCGGGTGCCAGGTTGAGTTTCATTGGGAGAGTCCTTAGAAAATGTAGTCCATCAACAAAGGAGGTGGCTTACAAAACACTCGTTCGACCTATACTTGAGTATTGCTCATCAGTGTTGGATCCGCAGAGAAGATCCAAAGAAGAGCGGCGCGTTTCGTCACAGGGTTATTTGATAAGCGTCTTAGCGTTATGGAGATGTTTAGCAAACTCAAGTGGCAGACTTTGCAAGAGAGGCGCTCTGCATCGCGGTGTAGCTTGCTGTCCAGGTTTCGAGAGGGTGCGTTTCTGGATGAGGTATCAAACATATTGCTTCCCCCTACTTATACCTCCCGAGGAGATCACGAACGTAAAATTA
This sequence comes from Schistocerca nitens, assembly GCF_023898315.1. Classification (NCBI taxonomy): domain Eukaryota; kingdom Metazoa; phylum Arthropoda; class Insecta; order Orthoptera; family Acrididae; genus Schistocerca; species Schistocerca nitens. Next base: position 85,544,571 of record NC_064614.1, on the reverse strand, counting down.
GAAAGATTCGAGCGCGCACGCAGGTTTTCCGGCAGTCGTTCTTCCCGCGAACCATACGCGACTGGAAAAGGAAAGGGAGGTAATAACAGTGGCACGTAAGGTGCCCTCCGCCACACACCGTTGCGGAGTATAAATGAAGATGTAGATGTAGATATGCGGTGCCCAACGCTCTGCAGGAGGGTGGAGTACGGACTAGTCTGCACGAGGCATCGCAGGGGTCAGTTGGCGCGTGGTGTATGGCTGTGCCGTAGTGGTGTCGTCATCGCGGCGCCGGTGACTGTTGGCGAGCGGAAGTGGACTGTGGCTGTAATGACCAGGAAACATAGTCTCTGTTCAAGGGTCGTTCCACCTTCGCGCTACGACGAGACCCCCGGAATGTGGCCTGGCTTGTACACCTATGGCAGCTTTTCAAATGGTGAGCTATTTGTCTAGTGGATTGTTCTCAAGCTGTGATCGATCTGTCAGGCCACTCTGTCTGTGCGAGGGATGTTCTACTAAATCACTTGAGTATTGAGTTTGCATCATTGGTAATCGCGAGTGGAATTAAGTGACCTGTGATCTGGGTGACATAGCTGTCAATTCTTGTTTTCTGCCAGTTGTGGTCGATATAGGGCATATTTGTATCTTATCTGAATGGACTGCTACTTTCACGATTTGTCAGTAAATTCCTCGCCAGCGTGCTAAAGGGTTACTTTCAACTTAAGTTGGATTTTGCTGTGCCACTTTCTGTCTGTGGCCAGTTGTAGCTGGTAAAACCTTGTGCCTTCAAAGGGTGGTATTCTTAGCAGTTAAAAGTGTGTGCAAGTTTTCGTTATTTACTAAGTCCTGACTGCCTCTGCAGATGACCTTTTGTGAATGTTGATTTGATTCAAGCTGTCTTAACAGGGTAATTAACATCAACTGTAACTGCAGTTTACTGCGCAATACTGAATTACAGAAGAAAATCAAACTGACATTATAACTTTTTTCAATCTGGTGTGTACTTTTCGCTGTATGTCAGTGTCTTCAGTAACAAGGAACACCCTGTACTATGATTTCTACCAGTTATTCGTCACTATGATTCTATGAGTATTTCCCCAATATATTTTCAGGAGTTCGTGCCCCACAGCTCGTAAATATGTGATAAATGACATGTTACCGCCTTGAGCTGCTGATAAAATTCTGGTTTTACACAACCAGTTTCGATCGACTGACCATCATCAGATTCATAAAAGTATTCATAGCATCACTTAAGCTGAAACACGTCAGATGATAAAACTGTCAGCCAGACACTGTTGTTGTTGTTGTTGTTGCGGTCTTTAGTCCTGAGACTGGTTTGATGCAGCTCTTCATGCTACTCGATCCTGTGCAAGCTACTTCATCTCCCAGTATCTACTACAACCTACATCCTTCTGAATCTGCTTAGTGTATTCCTCTCTTGGTCTACCTCTACGATTTTTACCCTCCAAGCTGACCTACAATACTAAATTCGTGATCCGTTGATGCCTCAGAACATGTCCTACCAACCGATCCCTTCTTCTAGTCAAGTTGTGCCACAAACTCCTCTTCTCCTCAATTCTGTTCAATACCTCCTCATTAGTTATGTGATCTATCCATCTAATTTTCAGCATTCTTCTGTAGCACCACATTTCGAAAGCTTCTATTTTCTTCTTGTCCAAACTATTTTTCGTCCATGTTTCATTTCCATACATGGCTACACTCAATACAAATACTTTCATAAACGACTTCCTGACACTTAAATCTATACTCGATGTTAAGAAACGTCTCTTCTTCAGAAACGCTTTCCTTGCCATTGCCAGTCTACATTTTATATCCTCTCTACTTCGACCATCATCAGTTATTTTGCTCCCCAAATAGCAAAACTCATTTACTACTTTAAGCGTCTCATTTCCTAATCTAATTCCCTCAGCATCACCCAATTTAATTCGACTGCATTCCATTATCCTTGTTTTGCTTTTGTTGATGTACGTCTTATATCCTCCTTTCAAGACACAGATATCATATCGTATTATAAGTAACATCGTCACATAATAGCATTGCAAGACTCTTTATCTGGTAGTGGGGGAAGCAGGACAACCGTCGTGGGAAGAAACGACGTACGTTGGTTTTAGACGCGCGGCCGTAGAATATTTGACACTTAGCGTGCGGCTGACGTAATATTAGGGCACTTGCGGGAAATGAAAAGGTGTGGCGGACGTAATATAACGTCGCGCCAGTTGTGAAGATTTTACACGGTGTCAAACGTATATTAACGGCTCCCGCAAACGTATGGCAGGTCTTGAGGCTTTGCAGTTTTTTTTCTGTAGTAGTAGCGGTACCACTGGAAAAATTCGTCGTTTTTGAAACCTTTGTTATCGTCTCTTGCTTCCCAAGCATTACCTAATATCAAATTCTCTTTGATTCGTGCGTTGTGTGTGCTTTCGTGTTGATGTCGTGTTCAAAATGTACAGTGAAGAGGAGAAACCTCTGGAGCAAATAATTTACAAAGTCCATGGCGAGTCGACAGACGATGAGAACTAATAAATTTTTGGTGACGTTTCAGATAACACGTTCATCGTGTTACTTTCACAGAGTGTGTTTTTACGAAGGATTTTCCTGAAATTCACTCAAAAACTCAATCCCAGCACGTGATTTCGGGAGCGTACTGGTGAACTATGTATTTATCCATGTTTCACTTTCACACTGTATTTCAATACGAACGCTAAATTTAGCTTTGTTCTTGTATTTCTTTAGATTTACATGGACTGTAAAAGAAATTTCAGCAGAAAGATCACTTGTTGGCTTACCAGGGTATGTATTGGAATACCAGAACTCCTTTCCAGTTTTTTTGTGATAATTAGTGTTATCACATTTAGCCCCAGCAGTATCAAAAAAGTATATTGAAAGTAACATCCATTGAAAGTTCAACAACATATTTGTACAAACGAGTTATAACTTCCAAAATACCACCAATTTTAGCCAGTACAGGGGTATTGGCAGCTACATACAAGCCCAGCGGTGTAAGTAATAATCCACGTGCTTGTGTTTTACGTAACTTCCTGCAGATTTCACAAGTGACAGGGAATAACAATTTCAGGTACATATTTTAAGCCCTGGGTGTGTTACGAACTGAGTGAATACACGTGTCGCTTTTTTCCAATGTTACTTCATAATAGGTAACTGTGAACAGTGGAGCCTAAGTATCGTATTTATGGTAAAATATACCACGAAAAGAAAATGTAGGACGTGTTAAAAGATGATCAGTTTGGCTTTAGCAAAGGTAAAGGCACCAGAGAGGCAATACCAACGTTGTGGTTGATAATGGAAGAAGATTAAAGAAGAATCAAGACACATTCATAGGATATGTCGAAAGGAAAAAGGGTTTTTTTTTTTTTGGTCATCAGTCTACTGACTGGTTTGATGCGGCCCGCCACGAATTCCTTTCCTGTGCTAACGTCTTCATCTCAGAGTAGCACTTGCAACCTACGTCCTCAATTATTTGCTTGACGTATTCCAATCTCTGTCTTCCTCTACAGTTTTTGCCCTCTACAGCTCCCTCTAGTACCATGGAAGTCATTCCCTCATGTCTTAACAGATGTCCTATCATCCTACCCCTTCTCCTTATCAGTGTTTTCCACATATTCCTTTCCTCTCCGATTCTGCGTAGAACCTCCTCATTCCTTACCTTATCCGTCCACCTAATTTTCAACATTCGTCTATAGCACCACTTCTCAAATGCTTCGATTCTCTTCTCTTCCGGTTTTCCCACAGTCCATGTTTCACTACCATACAATGCTGTACTCCAGACGTACATCCTCAGAAATTTCTTCCTCAAATTAAGGCCGGTATTTGATATTAGTAGACTTCTCTTGGCCAGAAATGCCTTTTTTGCCATAGCGAGTCTGCTTTTGATGTCCTCCTTGCTCCGTCCGTCATTGGTTATTTTACTGCCTAGGTAGCAGAATTCCTTAACTTCATTGACTTCGTGACCATCAATCCTTATGTTAAGTTTCTCGCTGTTCTCATATCTACTACTTCTCATTACCTTCGTCTTTCTCCGATTTACTCTCAAACCATACTGTGTACTCATTAGACTGTTCATTCCGTTCAGCAGATCATTTAATTCTTCTTCACTTTCACTCAGGATAGCAATGTCATCAGCGAATCGTATTACTGATATCCTTTCACCTTGTATTTTAATTCCTCTCCTGAACCTTTCCTTCATTTCCATCATTGCTTCCTCGATGTACAGATTGAAGAGTAGGTGCGAAAGGCTGCAGCCTTGTCTTACACCCTTCTTAATACGAGCACTTCGTTCTTGATCGTCCACTCTTATTATTCCCTCTTGGTTGTTGTACATATTGTATATGACCCGTCTCTCCCTATAGCTTACCCCTACTTTTTTCAGAATCTCGAACAGCTTGCGACATTTTATATTGTCGAACGCTTTTTCCAGGTCGACAAATCCTATGAAAGTGTCTTGATTTTTCTTTAGCCTTGCTTCCATTATTAGCCGTAACGTCAGAATTGCCTCTCTCGTCCCTTTACCTTTCCTAAAGCCAAACTGATCGTCACCTAGCGCATTCTAAATTTTCTTTTCCATTCTTCTGTATATTACTCTTGTAAGCAGCTTCGATGCATGAGCTGTTAAGCTGATTGTGCGATAATTCTCGCACTTGTCAGCTCTGCGTTAAAAAATATAAAATGGTGCAAGATGTTCGAAATTCTGAGGGCGTTGGTGTACGTTGCAAGATCTGCTCTGAGATGAAGAGGTTGTACAGGAGAGGAATTCGTGGCGGGCCGCATCACACCAATCAGAATACTGATGACTCAAAAAAAAAAAAAAATAAATAAATAAAATAAAATAAAATAAATAAATAAAATAAAAAAAGATACGTGATGGCTTTCGTAGCTCAGTTGTCAGCTTATATAGCTGCCATACATAGGACGCTGGTTCGACTTACGGTACTACCAACGATGTTTCCTTGGTGGGGGGACCGTTACGGAGGGCACTCAATCTGGTGACTCCAATTGAAGACCTAGTTGACTGCGTAACAGCGGCTCCACGGCCTGGAAGGTCTACAAAACGGACGGGAGAGCGGTGTGCTGATCACATAACTCTCCATACCGGATCCACAAGATGATGCAAGACGGAGGACGACTCGGCGGCCAACAGACATCCCTTGGGCCTTCACAGCCTGACGAGGATCTTGCATGCTACGATAACTACCAGTGAGTGTTTCCCAAATCTGGGGTAACTAATATCATAGCAGAACTCTATCTTCAGCTGGCAGTAGGAGAAACAAGAGGACAACCACTGTGGGGAAGAAACCGGGTACGTTGGATTTAGGCACGAGGTAGTAAAACATTTAATCCGCATTGGTGCGTTTTACGTAACTTTTTGTAGCACTCACGACTGAGAGAGAACTACAATTTTAGATAGAATGAAATTTTCATGCAGCCGAGTGTGCGGTGATGTGAAACTTCCTGGTAGATGAAAACTGTTCGCTGAAGATGATAGGAAGGTAGAAGGCGGCTTACTCGTGGAAATAATGCGTTGGGAAGGGACCTGAGTTGTGCTTGGGTAGCTCAGTTAGTAGAGCTCTTCCCCGCGAAAGTCTAAGGTCCCGTGTTCGAATCTCGGTCCGGCACTCGTCTGCCAGGAAGTTTCGACAATTTTACTTTGTAACTAACCTGTTTCTACGGATTATTACGTTAAGATTAAGGTCGCCACTGACTCTAACCATACAACTAATCAAAGGTTTGGCCGAGTCGGAAAATAAATTAATTTGATCACAGACCAAAAACTCATAAAATGCATACGTTGTGATGTCGCTCATATGGGATGGGATCAGCTCCAATCAACACACCTGAAAATAAGACTTAATCTAAAGCATTTGTTTTAAAATAAAAGGGGAAACTAATCACTGGACCTGTGCGTAAGGAAACGCGTTGGATGTGCTAACGGGAAAGCTACGAGGTGAGTGGCTTAGGTGCAAAAACGTAACCTCGGAATACAAAAGAAAATTGTGGATAAAATCATTTATTCCTAAGATATGGATGTGAGGCATGTACACAATTCCTGATAACCTTAATTCCTAAAACATTAAAGAAAAGCATCGATACATTCACCGTTATAATCGACACCTAAAATCATTGGTGTGAATCATTCATACAACTGCTGTTGCCTGATAACTGATCGCAATAACTCGTGAAACGGTATACTTTTCGCAGTACACCCGCGTGCCCTCGTGGTTTGTGGAGACGGAATTTCTAGGTATTGTGGCCAAATTGCAACAATATCACATCACGTAATCGTGAACAGTTAACATTCTTTAAAACAAACATGAGTTCGGACAGTTAGTGATGACGGTAGCCCAACAAACTCTAATGTTCAACCACGTGGTTGGCTCCCCACGAACGAAAGTTACATAAAGCAAGGAAAATTTACGAGAAGGCAAAGCTATTAATATTTAGAAAAATAAAAGCTCATACATTCACAGCTGAAGGCAAACAGACATTCATTCAGAAGCGAGTGCTCACTTCTTATCGACACCTTTGTGTGGCGCTCTTCCGGCGGATCCAAGTCTGCTATAGAAACTTACTAAAAGAAAAATCTGCCAAAGTTTTGCATTCCTTGATGCTACAAGGCAAAGCAATCTTTCAGAGTTGAAAAGCGAGACCAAAAGCTAACAGCTCTCCTCTCGCCAAGTAACAACGCGCCACGCGGTCAGTCTAACTCACCCTTCTTCGACTGGAGCACAGCTGTGGACGCTTCCCGTACCGGCGGCAGACTGCCTCCCGCTTTCGTCTCCAGCCTCTTCCAGGCTCCGCATGGCCCGGAAAACCCAAAGATGCCATTTCCTCCACCAACTTAACGCAGGTTGATTTCTCACAAGTAGCGCAAACCTCTTTGCGTACTTGACCACTACGAGAGTTGGCTATTCTGTACAACTGCTGTCGAATCTGTATGACTATCGCAGACTTTCTGCAGCAGACTACGCCACCGTCTAGCAACATCTACATCTACATCTACATTCATACTCCGCAAGCCACCCAACGGTGTGTGGCGGAGGGCACTTTACGTGCCACTGTCATTACCTCCCTTTCCTGTTCCAGTCGCGTATGGTTCGCGGGAAGAACGACTGTCTGAAAGCCTCCGTGCGCGCTCTAATCTCTCTAATTTTACATTCGTGATCTCCTCTGGAGGTATAAGTAGGGGGAAGCAATATACTCGATACCTCATCCAGAAACGCACCCTCTCGAAACCTGGCGAGCAAGCTACACCGCGATGCAGAGCGCCTCTCTTGCACAGTCTGCCACTTGAGTTTATTAAACATCTCCGTAACGCTATCACGGTTACCAAATAACCCTGTGACGAAACGCGCCGCTCTTCTTTGGATCTTCTCTATCTCCTCCGTCAACCCGATCTGGTACGGATCCCACACTGACGAGCAATACTCAAGTATAGGTCGAACGAGTGTTTTGTAAGCCACCTCCTTTGTTGATGGACTACATTTTCTAAGCACTCTCCCAATGAATCTCAACCTGGTACCCGCCTTACCAACAATTAATTTTATATGATCATTCCACTTCAAATCGTTCCGCACGCATACTCCCAGATATTTTACAGAAGTAACTGCTACCAGTGTTTGTTCCGCTATCATATAATCATACAATAAAGGATCCTTCTTTCTATGTATTCGCAATACATTACATTTGTCTATGTTAAGGGACAGTTGCCACTCCCTGCACCAAGTGCCTATCCGCTGCAGATCTTCCTGCATTTCGCTACAATTTTCTAATGCTGCAACTTCTCTGTATACTACAGCATCATCCGCGAAAAGCCGCATGGAACTTCCGACACTATCTACTAGGTCATTTATATATATTGTGAAAAGCAACGTGACACACAACCACATTCATTCAATCACACCACTATGAGACTTATGAGGAAAGAGAAACAAGGAAAAGAAAGAGAAATGCTAGTGAAAATGGGCTACCGGACTAATGAAAGGTGGCTACAGGAGCCTTTCAACTTATTTTAAGCCCCGGCTGTGTTACAGTGTGAGAGAATATTTGGGCAGCTTTTTCTCAGCTACTACTTTATAAAAGATAAAGGAATCGTTTTGAACCGAGCGATGTGGCGCAGTGGTTAGAACACTGAACCCGCGTTCTTGCCATCCAGATTTAGGTTTGCCGTCATTTCCCTAATATCGCTTCGGGCAAATGCCAGGATTGTTCCTTTGAAAGCCGGCCGCTGGTGGCCGAGCGGTTCTGGCGCTACAATCTGGAACCGCGCGACCGCTACGGTCGCAGGTTCGAATCCTGCCTCGGGCATGGATGTGTGTGTTGTTCTTAGGTTAGTTAGGTTTAAGTAGTTCTAAGTTCTAGGGGACTTATGACCTCAGCAGTTGAGTCCCATAGTGCTCAGAGCCATTTGAACCATTTTTTTTTCTTTTGAAAAGGGCACTGCCATTTCCTTCCCCATCCTTCCCTGCTCCAATCTTGTGCTCCCTCTCTAGTGACCTTGTCGTTGACGGGACGCTAAACATTAATCTCCATTCGATCCTTTTGCCGCGATCTTCTAAGTTACAGATACCTTAGTGTACATTTCCGACTTACAGAAGCTGGTGACCGTTTCGTGAGCGCAACTCTGTCAGACGACTGTCTGAGCGCGCACGGTACCGCACGGCGCACACATGTCCGCAAATATTGTCCAATCTGAGCGGGCGATAACATCTAATGTCCCAACCGCCACCTGTCGCCGCGGACCCGGCGGGCCTATCGCCGCTTTAAATAATGCACTTAGCGCGCCCAACAGTAGCCACAATTAGCGCGCCGGCGCGGCATATCGAATGGAGCTAATCTGGTGGCGAGCCGGCGAGCGCGGCCAGGTGAGCGGCCGGCCGCCCCTAATTGGCCGCGGGCCTGCGGTGGGGCGCGCCGTGATTGGTCGCCGGCCGCGCGTCACCCCTCAGCCGGACGTGACGCTAATTATAGCAGTCGTGGTGTGCGACGTGGCCTCTGCGCCGCGGCCGGTCAAAGCGCGCCGCCCCCGACGACGTCTTTTCCTTACCCGGCGGACCCCTCCGCCGTCGACTGCCTAATTTGACAGCGATAATTTAATGACGTCGCTAATTAACGCCTTTATGCGACGCCGCCTCCGCCAGCGATTCGGACGCAGCGGCGAAGCGGCTCGGACTGGAGGGGGTTCCCCTACCCTGCAGCTCTGCAACCCGCGCACCTCGTTTAGCAGCTTCTGCCAGCTTTTCACCCTGCAGGCTCTCTCTTCTGCCTCTCTTTTCCGTCTCTCCTTTAATTTTTTAGCCTCTCGGGCGTCGCCAAATATGCGAAGAGGCAATCACGGGTCTTGCTATAATCCGGGTTAAGAGCTTTTTAACAATTAGCCGCTAGCATAAAACTTCGCTGAAAGAACTAGCACGGAGGACGTTATAAATTAAATTTTCGCCTTTAAGAACCGCTGTAATTTCCCTGTTTTTCAGCAGAGTGCACCACGTTAAGAGAGAACAGGTGAGTTTGTTTCGCTCGAACCAAAACAGTGACAATAAAACAGAATATAATCTGCTCCAAATACTTGCGAAGTGGACGCTTTTTTGTTATCTCCATTTAGATGTTGCTTTTCGTTCGTTATCGATTACGTGGTTATAACAGTGAGCTTTCTTTCTTTCAGAGCCCCAGCTGTAAGGTAACTTTGAATATAAAGGATCATTGCGAAACTGTAGTGAAGAACGAAATGGCCTTAATCATAAATAGTACATGTGCCAAACAAACAGGCAAAAAAAAAATTAAATAACAACAGCCACAAAAAACAATTGGACACAAGGGAAGGGGAAGAATCAAGTGCGCAACGATATCTGAAAATCGGCTGTAGCTTCTTGTAAGGAAATATTCCGTGATATCATTTAGAAATATTTGGAATGAAAGTCTGGATGATTGGTTGGAGAACTGATCCACTCTGTCCTGCCGGTAGGAAAAACAAGATGGTATTAAAATGGATGCAAACTAAGAGACGATTGCCACTTCATACCATTTATCCCGCATTTTGAAGCCATAGTCTGCCCAAAATTACTTTAGGATTGACATTTCGGCAGGAGAACGTGAAGGCGCGGAACGAAGTTACCAAGTCCTGCACGGAACACACACGTAATCTTACATTTCATTCAACTCTCTCTAACAGCAAACGATTCATTTTTTAAATATGGAAATTGCCTCAGTGTTTTACATTACATTTTGATTATTAATATGATATAAGAGCAGCTTACGAAAATGCATTTTCTCACGAAGTTATCGAATTTTCGGCACGTGGGAAACTTTTCTGCTATTGAAGTTACGTGAAAACATTGTGGGAATGAAACCTTAAGAATGCATTGTGTTTTAGTATTTTCGAAAGCAGAACTCTGAGATGTCTAGTGGGAGATAATTTGAGTGAAATATGACGCACAATGGTCCGTTCGCCCTTCAACTACTAATCGAGCGCCCATAGGGTTTCGACACGAGAAAAACATTGCTATAGGTTCGTAATGAAACTGTTATTACTGTTTCTGACGCACCTACTTAATTCTAACCCAAAAAAGATTAAATGTGTTCATCACGATGGGAAAGCGTATTTTAAATAGGCTAACCTCTAGTGTTCAGAAAGAACAAAAGCGATACAAATAAAGGGTCTCTGTATCACAGAAATTAAACTGTAAACAGTGACATTTATTCCAGTATGAGATTTTCACTCTGCAGCGGAGAGTGCGCTGATATGAATCTTCCTGGCAGATTAAAACTGTGTGCCCGACTGAGACTCGAACTCGGGACCTTTGCCTTTCGCGGGCAAGTGCTCTACCAATCTTAATCTGCCAGGAAGTTTCATATCAGCGCACACTCCGCTGCAGAGTGAAAATCTCATTCTGGAAACATCCCCCAGGCTGTGGCTAAGCAATGTCTCCGCAGTATCCTTTCTTTCAGGAGTGCTAGTTCTGCAAGGTTCGCAGGAGAGCTTCTGTAAAGTTTGGAAGGTACTGGCAGAAGTAAAGCTGTGAGACCGGGCATGAGTCGTGCTTCGGTAGCTCAGATGGTAGAGCATTTGCCCACGAAAGGCAAAGGTCCCGAGTTCGAGTCTCGGTCGGGCACACAGTTTTAATCTGCCAGGAAGTTTTGGTAATATTTATTTTGTGTGATACAGACTGAATTCCTGAGATTAACTTCCACTGGAATTAGTTGATTTTAAGGCCTTCTTACTGAAATTTCAAAGCTTGCGACGATATAATTTTGTTACGTAGGCACTTACAGATGTAAACTGTGCACGCCAAACATTTAGCTAAATCCTCCTGTACTCCATTTTCACTGGGATAATGGAAAAACTTCACTGATCTCAGTCTCGTTGCTATGACGGATTGAAGTGTCATTACCGCTGCAACTGTCACTGTCCTCATTTAATCTCCTTTACTGAATTTCCCATATGAGCTTTGTTCTGCCAAGCTCTGCGTATGGCGTATGTGTGACGACTTTCTTCCAGTCATCAGAGGTGACGTTCCTGAGAGCTTCTCTTGTGAGTGCTTCGATTGCACAGAGGGTAAATTTATTATTATTCCTGGTAGCTTAATCTTAAATTGGACCGGACGATATGGCCGAGCGGTTCTAGGCGCTTCAGTCCGGAACCGCGCTGCTGCTACGGTCGCAGGTTCGAATCCTGCCTCGAGCATGGATGTGTGTGATTTCCTTAGGTTAGTTAGGTTTAAGTAGTTCTAAGCATAAGGGACTGATGACCTCAGATGTTAAGTCCCGTAGTGCTTAGAGCCATTTGAACCATTTCTTAAATTGGGACCATCTTATCGCACTGGGTTGAAATGGCACTGGCTGATTGGTAGCTTGACGACGGTTTGCCCATGGTTTTCGTATCTTTTTTTGACCAGTCTGTCGATTTCGTATAGAGAGAATTGTGGCGTATGGAGAGATATTTTTTACATAACGGCCAAGTCATCACTTCCATCGACATTATGATACTGAAGCCAATCAGTCATTACCTCCTTTCGATTTTCATGGTAGGTACCGTTTCCACAACAACTAAATGATTTGCGTTACATAGAACAATTGTGCAGTTTTTCAAGATTTGGTGTTAGCGAATCTTCGAAACACTTTGTAAATGTGCCATGCAGGTATAGCCCCCCTTTCTATGAACAGCTTACGGCCACGGGAACATCAATAGCGAAAGTCTATGTTGTATAAAACTGTGGTCAGCATGTGTGACTGCCCTGGAAAAGTCCTGATTCTTTAAGTGTGGTCAGTTAGTTTCTGAGTGTCCGATATTCCTTCCTGCGATAATAATGATAAACATGATTACGAATCACATCCTCTGGAAGCGAGGCGATTTTGGTAATCACTATCAGTAAGACGTTTTTTCCCATGGGTGTTAAGTTTCGATGGCTATTCAGCTCCGTTTTCATTGCCAAACATGTCCTTCCCAACCGTCACAACAGTGTTTTTATCTAGCTGCAGCTGTTTTGTCGATTACTTTGTTAAAGGAGTGCAGCAGTTTTAACGTCTATTTAAATACAAAAAACCAAAAACAAGAGCAACTGTAGAACTGTTATCTCCAGAAAAAATAATTTAGCAGCTACGGACCTGCACGTAAAATTCTCCTTCTGATATGACGGAGAGGATCATGAATCACTACGGATGTCATAAATTAATTTAATGATCGTTCGAAATGACTGTCTCACCAGAGGTCTGTATGCCACAAAAAAGCTAAAGAATCAGTTAAAGGACGGCATTATATTTCTAAGCAACTATCCCGGAAAGTAGAACCTAATTACGGTCGCAGGTTGCCTATCTAACGGTTTACAGGGGTAACAAAAATGTGAGTTTCAATATTTCTGTTAATTAAAACCGAATTTAAAAACCTAAATGCTGCCATAATCTACTGATTAATCTTATGTTAAACGTTTAAAGCAATGAACCAAGTATACAAACTCAGGCTCTTTTTATTTTTATTTTTTTTATAGGCAGCGTAACAGACGGCGCGCAAATACCCAGACGATAGTCATCCAGTATTTGAGAATAAGAATACTTAGCGACTTCCGTCAAACCTAAAACATAATGTCAATCCCTTACGAAACACTTTTTCGCTGACACCCCTCCACATAATGGTGCAGTACACCTAAACTATCAGAAAACACATTTTAATTTCTTACTGTTTTACTGCCGTCTCTATTCGCACCACAGTTTGTAGGCAGTATCCGCATACACCACTGAATGTACCTGCGAAATAATATCATTGTGTGACACATAGTTTAGAAGATATGACACCATAGACATACAGGTGCATGAAAAATTAGCTTCCGCTTAAAACGAAGCGAAAATTACCCAGACTGCATTCATCCAGTGTATGATAATGAGGGCACTTGGCGACTTCCAACAAACTTCAAGTAAACTTTCGAAACTTTGCAAAACTTTTTCTCGCTTGGACGCTTAACGTAAGCATTTAACACGTTAACTCATTTGTAAACTAACCAGTCGTTGGAAGGTGTTTTGTTATGAGAATTGCATTATTTAAAGTATGGACATGCATTGTTTACTGGTGAGAAACTAATGACATATAGGAATCTATTTCGTGTTTACGCAATGATTTCTAAGTAGACGATGGTTCTGTCTGTAGTTAAATGTATCCCAAAGGATTTATGTTTCACTCACGAAAACATGGCCTTTGAAACTGTCACCCATCTTCGAAGCACCATCCATCGTCTGTTCAGACTAGAAATACCTCTGGAATGTCGCACTATCAATCACGTTACAGTGGGGCGGAGATTACACGCTCTTCTCTCTCGCCCATTCTCCACATCAGTCACAGTTCCTATTTCCGCACCTGCTGACTATGAACTCCAGCCTTGGTCCCGACGTACGTTGCCACTCCTCTCTTCGCTCGTACACCTCACTGTATGCGCTAGGTAAAACTTCACCTGCTGATGTTGCAAAAAGCACTTGTCTGCCAACAAGGAGTAATGGACCCGGTTTCTTACTTGTTTGTGTAAATTACTGAGAAAAGTTAACAACCTTGGGACAATAGGAAAGTTACCTGTATAGTAGATAATTGTTTTGGGATTATCAATAAATCTTGGAAAATAATTAAACGGCTCAGGGATAAGTCTAATCGGTGTCCAGGATGGCGCTATGGAAATGTCACTGGCAAATGTTACTGGCTGATGACCAGGTGATATTTACCGAAGATAGTGACGACTATAGTTTTGTGTTAAGGAAGCTGTTTAACTAATTTCAAATGTGGAGTTCGAAAACTGAACATACGATGGTGTGCAATGAAAAAGAGAATGATTTACATGTTGGAAAATTTATTATTAAATTTTTGTTTTTATTTAAAATGTGTAGATGTAACTATGCATGTGAATGGAATGAGTATTCGTGATATTAGAAATAAAGATGAACATCAACAAAAGCAAAACGAGAACAATGGAATGTAGTCGAATTAAATCGGGTGATGCTGAGGGAATTAGATTAGGAAATGAGACAAAGTAGTAAATGAGTTTTGCTATTTGGGGAACAAAGTAACTCATGATGGTCGAAGTAGAGAGGATATAAAATGTAGACTGGCAATGGCAAGGAAAGAATTTCTGAAGAAGAGAAATTCGTTAACATCGAGTATAGATTTAAGTATCAGGAAGTCTTTTCTGAAAGTATTTGTATGGAGTGTAGCCATTTATGGAAGCGAAAAGTGGACGATAATTAGTTTAGACTAAAAGAGAGTAGAAGTTTTCGAAATGTGGTGCTACAGAAGAATGCTGAAGATTAGATGGGTAGATCAAATGGTTCAAATGGCTCTGAGCACTATGGGACTCAACTGCTGAGGTTATTAGTCCCCTAGAACTTAGAACTAGTTAAACCTAACTAACCTAAGGACATCACACACATCCATGCCCGAGGCAGGATTCGAACCTGCGACCGTAGCGATCTCGCGGTTCCAGACTGCAGCGCCAGAACCACGCGGCCACTTCGGCCGGCTGGGTAGATCACGTAACTAATGAGGAGGTATTGAATAGAATTGGGGAGAAGAGGAAATTGTGGCACAACTTGACTAGAAGAAGGGATCGGTTGGTAGGACATATTCTGAGGCATCAAGGGATCACCAGTTTAGTATTGGAGGGCAGTGCGGAGAATAAACACCGTAGAGGGAGACCAAGAGATGAATACACTAAACAGATTCAGAAGGATGTAGGTTGCAGTAGGTACGGGGAGATGAAGAAGCTTGCACAGGATAGAGTAGCATGGAGAGCTGCATCAAACCAGTCTCTGGACTCAAGACCACAACAACAACAGAAATAAAACAGCACAATGAAACTCAGTGAGCCGGCCGCGGTGGTCGAGCGGTTCTAGGCGCACCAAACTGGTGCTAGACACACAGGACCTGTGTCTGGAGTTATGATCTGAGGTACGATATTTCCATACATTCATTCATACATTAAACCTTGTTCCATAGATCATGAATACGATATTTCGTAAGCGACTGCTACGGTCGCAGGTTCGAATCCTGTCTTGGGCATGGATGTGTGTTATGTCCTTAGGTTAGTTAGGTTTTAGTAGTTCTAAGTTCTAGGAGACTGATGACCTCAGATGTTAAGTCCCATAGTGCTCAGAGCCTTTTGTACCATTTTTGAAAGTCAGTGTTTGGAATAACAAAATCGCACATAAAACTGAAAGATTTTATGCAAAGCAATAATAAAAATGATGTGTGTACATACGTGGGACAGAATCTGAGAAACAAGAAAGAGTGAAAAAGATCAACTGCTGTACATCGAAATAGGTTACAGGAGATGAAGTGCCAGTTTCTCCCAAGACTAGAGACCATCATATATTAAGAAATCAGAAAAATTATGGAAGTTGTAGTTAACATCATAAAAGCTATTAAGAGAAAGAAGTTACTGTCGTACAACCATTTAGAACGAATGGTTGATAAATTATAGCCGAAGAACGTACATCTGTGGATCTTAGAAGGAGGATAGAAACGTGGTCGACCTCCTAGAAAGTCGATGACAGATTTCAAGGAAGCTATGGGCTGAGAGAATCTCCAACAGTGAGACTGGGAAGCCCGTAAAATACAGAGGCCCAGATGCGAGAAATTACATTGGTCTGACAAATAAATCAGCCACCCAGAAGACAAGGTCGGATGTCTATGTAACTTCGTACACGTACACATCATCGGCGAGAACGTAAATGATTATAGAGTTGCAGTTCTCTGTGACACGTAGGACAGCCACCAGAGTGCATTGCTGTTGGTTGTATTAAATATTGTTACATGACCTGATAGGATATATAAGGGGTGTGATCAGTGTCAAGTGAGATGTCGCGTACTCGTGTGAGACATCGTTGTCAGAAACAGTCTGAAAGAGGCCTCATTCTAGGTCTCCGGATGGCCGGATGGTCGAGTCCAGATTCGTGGTGCATTAGGATGTGGACTGCGTGGGAAGACGAGAGCAGGCATACTTGCCTTCAAAGTTCTGGTCGAGCACGACTGACCACGACGAGGGAGGATCACAGTATTGTACACCATGTTCATCGTAACACTTCCACATCCACCGTCGCTATCCGAGAACTGTACTCCCTGCAACATCATGTGTGTGATCCTGAACCACTAACTGGAGACTACCGGCGGCCATGGCGTTAACACCACATCGTAGACTGCCGCTTTTGGAGTGGTGCCGTGGCCGGGAAGCACGGACTGCTGACGAAAGGCGACAGATTGTCTTCAGCGATGAATCGCGGTTCTGCACTGCCCCGGATGACCATCGTCAGTGAGCTATTTTGGAGACGCACAGCGGTGTTATTCCTGGTGTCAAGGGGTGGAGATCTGAATGATTAAGGGAGCTCTGACGACACAACAGCACGCCGCGGACATCGTGCATCCTCATGTGTTACCTCTCATGCGACAGTATTCTGTTGCCATTTTTCAGCAGGACAATGATCGATCACCTTGACATGTGTCTCTAAGAAATGTCTGTGTGACGTTGAGGTATGCCAGTGGCAATCAAGATCCCCAGACTTGTCCCCGACAGTATGTGAGACTGTCTCGGACGCTCTGTCCCAGTGCCAGTACACACTATTTCTAACATCCTTACAACAGCTGAAGGCCATCGTGCCTCAGGAGATGCTGCAACAGCTTTACGGCACTCTTCCCAACCGAATCCAGGCCAGAGTAGGTGCACTCATAGTGCCATTTTTTTACTCCATTTTGTTATCACTTAAATAACATCACATATCCATAAAATTTCATTTCCTTCCCTTTCTGGATGCTTCACTTTTCTGTCAGGCCGCGTGTACTACACAGATTAAAATCCCCCGCCACAGTTTCTGCCTGTATGTTCAGACTTGTCTCAGGAACTACTGTCGGGATTTTGATACAGTTTTCAGTAATACATTCATGAGGAAGATTTGGGTATATAACTTCTTACCGTTACAGCATACAAGTTGTCCAGCCTTAGCTAGTGCTACCCGAGCGAAGCGTGAACAGGTAGTTAGTATACAGGATGTGAATTTTAAGTTAACAAACCAGAATAACTCGAAAAATAAGTTTCGCACGAAATAAATTGTAGAATCCAAAGTTGATTATTTTCGAGGGTGACATCTGCTGGTGCTAATGTTAGCCTGCCACCCCAGCCCCCTCGGGGGTGGGGGGAGGAGGCAACTTTAAAATTTCAAATGGGAACCCCCATTTCTTATTGCAGAATCAGATTCTACACAAAAAACTACGTACATTTTGTCTTAAACATTTGTTTTGATTCTTGGTAGTTGGCGCTGTAATTCAAGAAAATCCATATTCTCATTTTTGCGTGAAAAATGGTTACGGATCAATAAAAAATTCCAATACTTATTTACTTCGTAAATTTTTATTCGCTAAAACTAAAACTCTCCCCATATGGAGAGAGAGGAATTAGGGTTGTACGAATGCTGACCCAAATACTGTATTAATTTTTTCCGCAGATTCGGATAAGTTTTCTTCGTTTCGTGGTCATGACGCCCCACAACTTTTAATTATCAAAGAAATCATCTGACTAGCTAACTAACTAACCAAACATCCTACTTACTAACGAGTGAACTCATTTTTTATTTATGCATAACCATTTTTCACGCAAAAATGAGGACATGGATTTTCTTGATTTACAGCGCCAACTATCAAGAATCAAAACAAATGCTTAAGACAAAATTTACGTAGTTTTTTATGTAGATTCTGATTCTGCAATAAAAAATGTGGATTCCCATTTGAAATTTTAAGTTACCTCCCGCCCCATCCCCAGGGGGTGGTCGGCTAATTTTAGCAACAGCAGATGTCCCCCTCGAAAATAATCAACTTTGGATTCTACACGTTTTTTCGTGTGAAGCTTATTTTTCGAGTTATTCTAGTTTGTCAACTTAAAATTTACACCCTGTAAAACGTCCCCTTTGAACAATTATACAAGACTGTGCTTAAACTGACACACAATATTTTTAGCGCAACGCAATCTGACTTTCAAAAATCCGTACAAAAGAATGGCCCTGACTAACACTAACCTATACCTTACACAAATCACTTACCCCACAAAAATCTTCGTTACTCGAACCATTGCAATACAGCGAGCGCCACTACTGCCAGCTAAATAAAAGATTCAACTACGGAAGGCACTAACTACTGATAGGCATAGTTAGCAACTGAAAGATTTTAATAGAGAACAAACAATGTATTTACCTTAATAGTCATAATATATATAGCAGTTCATGACATCCCTTCTTACAAATGTACTGTTTCTGATGGACACACGTCCGGATCATCCGCTCTCAAAACTCCGCCATCTCACTTCCCCACATCCACCACTGCTGGCGGCTCACCTCCAACTGCGCACCGCTGCGCGCTGTTAATATCCAGCTGCCCAACACTACAATGGCAGACAACAATGCAAACCAGCCACAGACTGCACACAGCGCAGCCAGTGATTTTCATACCGAGCGCTACGTGGCGTTACCAATAAGAAAACCTAAACAGCCTACTTACACCTGTATAGAATGTAGTACAAATATAATGGGCAGTTATGTAGTATATAGGCCTAACCAGCACGAAAATGACGACACTAATGCCCAGAAAACAATAGATTTTAAAAGTGAAACACAGATCTCCTGTAAACACTTCTGTCGAAACAAGTGCATGCAATCGCTTTCTCAGTTTTCGTCCGTTTTTTCCGAGGGGGGAGAGCTATGTTTAGCTTGAGGATTGAATGGAAAACATCAACAATCTCGTAGAAAAAATAGGCAGTTACGGAGAAGCGAGAGTGAGCCATAAATTGAACCAAACCTGAACTGACCGGGGCAAGCCACACGATGCCGAGATTACCAGCTGCCCGTTTGTGGGAGCTCGATGGAAGAGAAGGCTACAGGCGACTTCTTTATCTCGCCTTTTCTCGGTTGCGCAGATAGTCTCGAAATTCTAACGAGATCCCCGTGAACAGAAAGGGGCGATTTTGCAGCCTTCGTTAACTTAATCATAAGCCATAACATCGACAAGGGAAACACTAAGACAAAATTCATCACAAACATCAGAGACGCACGCGAGACGATGCCAAAAGATAACACAATATTTCATCTAAATATGCCTCGAAAATGGATAACCCGTAACATGTATGAGGATCTATCCATGAACAATAGATGCAGCAAACTGCAAAGACCCTACTACTTCTACCGAAATTTTTACGTATCTAAATTCCTTTTCCTCGACCTAAAACTGGGACATTGCGTCATAGTGAGCTTTACATTACTGTATACCTCAGAAGGCGTACACAATTCAGTAAACTAGTACGAAGGAATAGAACGAATATGGTAAAAATCTTGGTCCCCATCAAAGAAGACAGTGTACACCGTATCATATACAACAAGAACACTGCCAACATCTAGGGAGATTATAACAGAAGTGAGAAAGATGAAGCCAATTTTCTCGTGACTCAAGGGTCTTCAGCGCCTTCTCTAGAGGGGAAGAGACTCGTGTCGAGTGGAAACACCTTAAGCAACTGCCGGCCAGAGTGGCCGAGCGGTTCTAGGCGCTACAGTCTGGAACCGCGCGACCTCTACGGTCGCAGGTTCGAATCCTGCCTCGGGCATGGATGTGTGTGATGTCCTTAGGTTAATTAGGTTCAAGTAGTTCGAAGTTCTAGGGGACTGATGACCTCAGCAGTTAAGTCCCATAGTGCTCAGAGCTGAAAGTTTATCGCAAACGTCATGGACGACCTGATAAGTACAATATACTTATCACAGCAGATTCTCCGCACACATCAAACGGCAGTCCAAGTACTTCTGGAAAAGTAGCGCAATGGGGTCAGAAAAAAAAGAAAGCAGAATGAGATGTGTTTTGGATGTGTGATCGACACGGAAAAATATCTGTGATTTGTTCTTTTCTTCAGAAAACAATGTCCATACTTCACCCTCTTTGTATCTTTAATGCACTGGGAACGCAAGAACGATTAACGCTTCCTAAGTTATTAAAGACCTCACAATTCAGAATCGCAGTAATAAGCCTAATTAATGTCAAGGAGTAGAAAAATATCAATCACAATATTGTGACAGAATAGAGCTGTATTCTATTTAACAGATGAAAGCAATTACACTCCTGGAAATTGAAATAAGAACACCGTGAATTCATTCTCCCAGGAAGGGGAAACTTTATTGACACATTCCTGGGGTCAGATACATCACATGATCACACTGACAGAACCACAGGCACATAGACACAGGCAACAGAGCATGCACAATGTCGGCACTAGTACAGTGTATATCCACCTTTCGCAGCAATGCAGGCTGCTATTCTCCCATGGAGACGATCGTAGAGATGCTGGATGTAGTCCTGTGGAACGGCTTGCCATGCCATTTCCACCTGGCGCCTCAGTTGGACCAGCGTTCGTGCTGGACGTGCAGACCGCGTGAGACGACGCTTCATCCAGTCCCAAACATGCTCAATGGGGGACAGATCCGGAGATCTTGCTGGCCAGGCTAGTTGACTTACACCTTCTAGAGCACGTTGGGTGGCACGGGATACATGCGGACGTGCATTGTCCTGTTGGAACAGCAAGTTCCCTTGCCGGTCTAGGAATGGTAGAACGATGGGTTCGATGACGGTTTGGATGTACCGTGCACTATTCAGTGTCCCCTCGACGATCACCAGTGGTGTACGGCCAGTGTAGGAGATCGCTCCCCACACCATGATGCCGGGTGTTGGCCCTGTGTGCCTCGGTCGTATGCAGTCCTGATTGTGGCGCTCACCTGCACGGCGCCAAACACGCATACGACCATCATTGGCACCAAGGCAGAAGCGACTCTCATCGCTGAAGACGACACGTCTCCATTCGTCCCTCCATTCACGCCTGTCGCGACACCACTGGAGGCGGGCTGCACGATGTTGGGGCGTGAGCGGAAGACGGCCTAACGGTGTGCGGGACCGTAGCCCAGCTTCATGGAGACGGTTGCGAATGGTCCTCGCCGATACCCCAGGAGCAACAGTGTCCCTAATTTGCTGGGAAGTGGCGGTGCGGTCCCCTACGGCACTGCGTAGGATCCTACGGTCTTGGCGTGCATCCGTGCGTCGCTGCGGTCCGGTCCCAGGTCGACGGGCACGTGCACCTTCCGCCGACCACTGGCGACAACATCGATGTACTGTGGAGACCTCACGCCCCACGTGTTGAGCAATTCGGTGGTACGTCCATCCGGCCTCCCGCATGCCCACTATACGCCCCCGCTCAAAGTCCGTCAACTGCACATACGGTTCACGTCCACGCTGTCGCGGCATGCTACCAGTGTTAAAGACTGCGATGGAGCCCCGTATGCCACGGCAAACTGGCTGACACTGACGGCGGCGGTGCACAAATGCTGCGCAGCTAGCGCCATTCGACGGCCAACACCGCGGTTCCTGGTGTGTCCGCTGTGCCGTGCGTGTGATCATTGCTTGTACAGCCCTCTCGCAGTGTCCGGAGCAAATATGGTGGGTCTGACACACCGGTGTCAATGTGTTCTTTTTTCCATTTCCAGGAGTGTATATTCGCTGTATTTAAGAAAGGAAGTAGAAAGGGTTGTAAAACTCACAGAAATGTAAGTGTATTATGTTCGCTGGCTAGGCACTGCGGAGAAATGTTAAAAAACACAATTTAGAAACATTTCAATAACTTACAAGACCGAAATGGGTTCGGGGCCGGTCGTTCATGTGGGGATGGTATTTTCACAGACTTAACTTCCTATTACGTTCACACAATTTGTTTCTAGTTAATTCTGATTTTTCGTGGTTATATTCACTTCCTAGTGAAAGGAACAAAACAGTTTTTATCGGTTGCATCCGCTGTATTTTTGCAGAACTGGTTCGATGATCTGCGATGTCGAGATCTGTATCTCGGAGTAAGGTAATCGTGTCACTACCTTAGTACAAGGTATAGGAACGTACTTTCGTGATACAGGTAATTTCCTGATATTTTTTATTAACTTACTGAGTCGACACCTGTTGAAGGGGGAACGCGCGATTTGGCTTGTAATTGCTTGGGACATCATTGATGCTAGATACTGTCGACCCTGCTGCACTCTATTCATCATACAACTAATAACAAATTACTTTACGTACATATGAAATGATCTACCTGTACCACGAAATTAACTACCACTGTCTGTGGTACTTGAAAATTCCACTTTTACTTGTAACATAAAAAAAATATTACATTTCTATTTCTACTTGGTACTTAGCACTATTTATATAACTGGTTCAAAAAGGAAACAGACAAACAGGTGATCTTGCAAACAGAAACCGCCAGAAATTCTTTTGCATCTCATCTGTTCGGAATACAGACTGTAATACAACGGATGACGTCAACTCATCTGAGGGACGTGGACCAGAGTAAATGAGTCGCAGAACAACAGGTAAACAAGCACAATGAAAATAAATTTTCTGCCCAACAAAAGGGACGCCAGGAGCTCAGCTGCGTGCTGGGATGTAAGCGCGTGCAGAAATCCGCAACAAGAAAGGAAACGGGCAGGGGAGGGGGGCGAAAAGCAGGAAAGAAGAGTGTGCAGGAAGACATAATAGACCCGGGATGCGGCAGGGGAAAAGGGAAATCCGTGTTAAGACCGAGATAAAGAGGGCGGAATTGATGTTGAGAGCAGTGAATGAGCGCGCAAGGGGGGAAGGGGGAGGGGAAAGGAAGGGGTGGGCAGAAAAATCGTCCGCACTGGTGGCGACAGAATGGTGGCCTTAGGCACACCCGACGCAGGTAACGATCGCACTTCGGTGTCGTTCAAGACTACCCACCACTCTATTCATGTCATGTACACTGACGGGAAGAAAATCACAGCACCCAGAAGCAGGCGTGCGATATAAACGAAAATTTGTAGGCGTGTTTTTACATCTGAAAGATGTCTATTCAAGTTTCGCGCCAGTCGCATAAGAGTACGAGGATGTAAATAAGGTTTGCTTTAACGCTGCCACTGTAACGGTCGTGAGCGTTAGTTACCATCCAGATTGCCCCTGGAGAGTTGATATGAAGGGTAGGGTGGAGGGAAGGGTAAAGGGCAGAGTGGAGGCGTGTTGTGTTTCCCACGAAAGCTGGTTCCGCCAAGGTGCCGGTGATGGCTGTGTGTTGTTAAAAGGACCTCAGCTGAGAGCATGGAATGGGTTGATCTGGTGGAAGAGACCAAACGGCGAGGTCATCGGTCTCATCGGATCAGGGAAGGATGGGGAAGGAAGTCGGCCGTGCCCTTTCAGAGGAACCATCCCGCATTTGCCTGAAACGATTCAGGGAAATCACGGTAAACCTAAATCAGGATGACCGGACGCGGGACTGAACCATCGTCCTCCAGAATGCGAGCCCAGTGTGCTAACCACTGCGCCACCTCGCTCGGTTTGAGAGCATGCAACCAAACTGTCTGCGTGCTAGACACACATGACCTGTGTCTCGAGTTATGATCTGAGGTACGATATTTCCATGCATACATACATACATACATACATACACACACCACATACATTCATTAATCCTTGTTCCATAGATCATGAATACGATATTTGGTAAGCGACTGCTACGGTCACAGGTTCGAATCCTTCCTAGATTAGTTACGTTTAACTAATTCTAAGTTCTAGGGGACTGATGACCTCAGATATGAAGTCCCACAGTGCTCAGAGCCATTTGAACCATTTGAACCATTTGAAGTAATGCAAAACATTTTTTCTCGGGCAGTTCCGGATAAAAAAAATCGATATCTGTTGTGGAACGTCGTGGAATATTTCCTCTCCAGCCCCTATAGTTTCAAGAAGTTCTGACAGACGGCGGCGCTATATGCAGCTTTCACAATGGGATCTGTAACGTAGGTCCGTTCTGAAGAGAGAGCTGCCACTGAGTTTCTTTTCTCTTCGCGGAAAACCATAGCATCGCAGGCGCTTGCAGAGAGTCTACGCAGATGTGGCACCAGCGAATAAAAGTACGTAGAGTCGTTGGGCGAGGCGTATGTCAGCATCGCATCAAGGCCGCGAAAACCTTTCCGATCTCCCGCGTCCCGGCCGGCCGCATACGGCTGTGATTCCTGCAATTTTAGAACGTGAGGACATTCTCATTAATGGTGAACGACAGATCGCAATTCAACACTTTGCGGCTCAGTTCTGAGCAACAGAGAGGAGCTCAAAAAACTTTGTTGGACTGTCCTTCCTCATCTGTCAGACAGTCCAGATCTCTTACTTTCCGACTTCCGTCTGTGGGGCCGAATGAAAGATGCACTTAATGGGAAGCAATACGTGGATGACGGGGTGGTTATTGATGCAGCACGACGTTGCTTTCGGCGTGAACCGGTAGACTGGTACATGTGAGCCCTTGGAGTAAGGTGGCGTAAGGCTGTCGAATTTAATGGATATCACGTTGAAAAATAGGAGATACACTACTGGCCATTAAAATTGCTACACCAAGAAGAAATGCAGATGATACACGGGTATTCATTGGACAAATACACACTCCTGGAAATGGAAAAAAGAACACATTGACATCGGTGTGTCAGACCCACCATACTTGTTCCGGACACTGCGAGAGGGCTGTACAAGCAATGATCACACGCACGGCACAGCGGACACACCAGGAACCGCGGTGTTGGCCGTCGAATGGCGCTAGCTGCGCAGCATTTGTGCACCGCCGCCGTCAGTGTCAGCCAGTTTGCCGTGGCATACGGAGCTCCATCGCAGTCTTTAACACTGGTAGCATGCCGCGACAGCGTGGATGTGAACCGTATGTGCAGTTGACGGACTTTGAGCGAGGGCGTATAGTGGGCATGCGGGAGGCCGGGTGGACGTACCGCCGAATTGCTCAACACGTGGGGCGTGAGGTCTCCACAGTACATCGATGTTGTCGCCAGTGGTCGGCGGAAGGTGCACGTGCCCGTCGACCTGGGACCGGACCGCAGCGACGCACGGATGCACGCCAAGACCGTAGGATCCTACGCAGTGCCGTAGGGGACCGCACCGCCACTTCCCAGCAAATTAGGGACACTGTTGCTCCTGGGGTATCGGCGAGGACCATTCGCAACCGTCTCCATGAAGCTGGGCTACGGTCCCGCACACCGTTAGGCCGTCTTCCGCTCACGCCCCAACATCGTGCAGCCCGCCTCCAGTGGTGTCGCGACAGGCGTGAATGGAGGGACGAATGGAGACGTGTCGTCTTCAGCGATGAGAGTCGCTTCTGCCTTGGTGCCAATGATGGTCGTATGCGTGTTTGGCGCCGTGCAGGTGAGCGCCACAATCAGGACTGCATACGACCGAGGCACACAGGGCCGACACCCGGCATCATGGTGTGGGGAGCGATCTCCTACACTGGCCGTACACCACTGGTGATCGTCGAGGGGACACTGAATAGTGCACGGTACATCCAAACCGTCATCGAACCCATCGTTCTACCATTCCTAGACCGGCAAGGGAACTTGCTGTTCCAACAGGACAATACACGTCCGCATGTATCCCGTGCCACCCAACGTGCTCTAGAAGGTGTAAGTCAACTACCCTGGCCAGCAAGATCTCCGGATCTGTCCCCCATTGAGCATGTTTGGGACTGGATGAAGCGTCGTCTCACGCGGTCTGCACGTCCAGCACGAACGCTGGTCCAACTGAGGCGCCAGGTGGAAATGGCATGGCAAGCCGTTCCACAGGACTACATCCAGTATCTCTACGATCGTCTCCATGGGAGAATAGCAGCCTGCATTGCTGCGAAAGGTGGATATACACTGTACTAGTGCCGACATTGTGCATGCTCTGTTGCCTGTGTCTATGTGCCTGTGGTTCTGTCAGTGTGATCATGTGATGTATCTGACCCCAGGAATGTGTCAATAAAGTTTCCCCTTCCTGGGACAATGAATTCACGGTGTTCTTATTTCAATTTCCAGGAGTGTATTATACTAGAACTGACATGTGATAGCATTTTCACGCATTTTGGGTGCATAGATCCTGAGAAATCAGTACCCAGAACAACCACCTCTGGCCGTAATAATGGCTTTGATACGCCTGAGCATTGAGTCAAACAGAGCTTGGATGGCGTGTACAGGTACAGATGCCCATGCAGCTTCAACACGATACCACAATTCATCAAGAGTAGTGACTGGCGTATTGTGACCAGCCAGTTGCTCGGCCACCATTGACCAGACGTTTTCAATTGGTGACAGATCTGGAGAATGTGCTGGCCAGAGCAGCAGTCGAACATTTTCTGTATCCAGAAAGGCCCGTACAGGACCTGCAACATGCTGGCGTGCATTATCCTGCTGGAATGTAGGGTTTCGCAGGGATCGAATGAAGGGTAGAGCCACGGGTCGTAACACATATGAAATGTAACGTCCACTGTTCAAAGTGCCGTCAATGCGAACAAGAGGTGACCGAGACTTGTAAACAATGGCATCCCATACCATCACGCTGGGTGATACGCCAGTATGGCGATGACGAATACACGCTTCCAATGTGCGTTCACCGCGATGTCGCCAAACACGGATGCGACCATCATGATGCTGTAAAAAGAACCTGGATTCATCCGAAAAACTGACGTTTTGTAATTCGTGCGCCCAGGTTCGTCGTTGAGTACACCATCGCAGGCGCTCCTGTCGGTGGTGCAGCGTCAAGGGTAACCGCAGCTATGGTCTCCGAGCAGATAGACCACGCTGCTACAACGTCGTCGATCTGTTCGTGCAGATGGTTGTTGTCTTGCAGACGTCCCCATCTGTTGACTCAGGGATCGAGACGTGGCTGCACGATCCGTTGCAGCCATGCGGATAAGATGCCTGTCATCTCGACTGCTAGTGATACGAGGCCGTTCGGATCCGTATTATCCTCCTGAACCCACTGATTCCATATTCTGGTAACATTCATTGGATCTCGACCAATGCGAGCAGCAATGTCGCGATACGACAAACCGCAATCGCGATAGGCTACAATCTGACCTTTCTCAAAGTCGGAAACGTGATAGTACGTATTTCTCCTCCTTACTCGAGGCATGACAACAACGTTTCACCAGGCAACGCCGGTCAACTGCTGTTTGTGTATGAGAAATCGGTTGGAAACTTTCCTAATGTCAGCACGTTGTAGGCGTCGCCACCGGCGCCAACCTTGTGTGAATGCTCTGAAAAGCTACTCATTTGCATATCACACCATCTTCTTCCTGTTGGTTAAATTACGCATCTGTAGCACGTCATCTTCGAGGTGTAGCAATTTTAATGGCCAGTAGTGTAATATGGCGTATTGAAATCCTGAATAAAACCATCGTGCTTTCAGAAGAAAAAATGTTGAATTACCTACTGAGCGCCCCTCGTAACTTTCTCAGCAAGAAGAGATAACAGAGTAATTCTTAGACACTTACGTACCTCGTAGGAGGAGACAATAACAGCAATGGCCTAGGAAGACGCCATTTTCATAATTTCGACAAACTGTTTACGAAGACATCTGGAGTACAGCGATCACCAAATTCGTACCCTTCACGAGGAGATGAAGGCGGAGGCAAGGCAGCTCACACAAAATAGGGAATTGCGGCAGTTTTTAAACAGAGTTACAGCAGACACTGGGGTTCAATCTGTGCGAAACCCCCCGCCGGTCAAATATCCAGCTTCGAGCGAAGAGAGGTCCCAGTAATAAACGGAGCAATTAGAGATATTTTTGTGTGCCGACGCGGGTTGACAGCACATAAAGCGAGACACCGTGATTAATTTAATTGAGCGTCAGTTGATACTAATTGTAATTGCTCGTGATTACGTAAACCACTTCCTCTACCAATTTCTTTTTTTGTTTATTATGTGCTTCGAGCAAATCAAACACGGCGGTGAACTGCGCGCTGAAATTTCTCTCGGTGCGTTCTGGTCACTGCAGGAACAACCCACCTATCCTTCCGTGGCATGCTTTATTCATCAATTATATCGCTAGCAGACTGAAGGCCGAAAGAGGCGTGTCCGCAGCTATGAATTATTGCCCTCCCCCTGTTTAGATAACTCTGTGCTTGCGCACGCAACGCCGGCTCCACGAAATTGCCCGCTTATATTAAATTTTCTGTTCGGGACACAAAGAACAGGGAGCAATCGATCTAGATACTTAATACAAAATAGCTGTTACAGTTTTCATTACCTGTATCAGAGATTGCTTTCACAGATTTTTTATGCGTGTGGAGTTTCCCAGAGTTATGTTGATAGTACGTAACTAATCGGATTTCCAGGGCACAAGCTCGTTTACCTGCTCTACAACTGTGTGTAACGTATCTCGTGGGGACATGTTACCTAATCGTCGTCTTTCAGTTAGTGTAATACAGTAGTTGTTTCTCTAAAGACATTAATTAAGAATATTACAGAGATTTTTTCAATGCCAATAGCAGTTCAGGATTCATTCGTATTATCAAAAAGCATTTGCTGTTAATAGTCACAAATTTTATTTATTTCATTTGTTTTGTGCACAATGCTTTTTAGGAAACTCTCAATTGCGATGTCTTACGTAATTATATAAGGTTTCCCTCAGCCCCATGTTCAACAAAATAAAAGGAATAGAAGAAATAGGTAGCTACCCCATATCAGAAGACAAAAAGGGTATGCTTATCTTCTTGCTTCGGTGGAGAAAGATAAAAGGACGTCATCTGCTTGATGAAAGACATTTTTTTCCCTTCAACTGTATTCGCTGGTGTGGGTTCTGAACGCTATAGGTTTGGAAACTCGAGATCGACACACACATACTCGTCATACCCAGGGTATACATTTCCGATCTATAAGTACCAACTTTACTTGAAGCCTGATCGCCGGCCGGAGTAGTCGTGCGGTTCTAGGCGCTACAGTCTGGAGCCGAGCGGCCGCTACGGTCGCAGGTTCGAATCCTGCCTCGGGCAGGGATCTGTGTGATGTCCTTAGGTTAGTTAGGTTTAATTAGTTCTACGTTCTAGGCGACTGATGACCTCAGAAGTTAAGTCGCATAGTGCTCAGAGCCATTTGAACCATTTTTTTGAAGACTGATCCAACCATAAAACTGCTTGACATATGCATCGAAGTGTACACATCGGATTTGTATGAAACAGCACAAGTTGGCTGATCGCAAATGATTCATGAAATCTTTCAAGGCCCCTGAAGATGAATCTATAGTGTTTTGAAATAGGTACCACTTACAATTAACATCAATAAAGACAGCTGGAGGAAAAGAAGAAAACATTATTTTCGTCGATGTTAAGAAGCGTTTTATGGATTGTAAAACTTTCCTAACACATGGCACAACTGCAGGAAATCGTAGTTCACAATTAGATCTGTAATCCTGATCCATTACAAAATTTTCGAGCCAGTAAAATAACGTTACTGACAATGTCTTGCTCCCAGAACACAGACGTGCTCAAAAGATATACAAAGTGGCAGAGAACTATGTATATGAATTTTTATACACGACCCACGGCACCCATTAGGGAAAATCGGACAATGTTTTGAAGAAATATACAGACTGAATAAAATGCATTAGTTTTTCTACAGCCACACTGGCAAGATGCCATGGAGTTGTGACTGGTGACATTTATTTAACCTATTTGTTAAGGGTAAAAAAGTCTCCAAGGTGAATAAAAAGATTCCTTCGAAATATTCGAGAGCGTTCAGATATAAAACAAAGATAAACCGATGGTTATTTGTTACTAAAATATTTTTGCTTCCATGCTGTGCTGACAGGCCAAGTATGGTTAACGAAAAGAACATGGAGCGATGTAATAAAATTTGACTTTATTGCATAACACGAAAACACGTCTCTATATGAATATTTAAATTCCTCAAAATTTTAGGTACGAAATTTTGCTTTGGAATGATAAGAATACAGATCGTTTTACTTCGTCTGTTAACTTTTCGCAAGTAACTCGCTTCCTAACAATGTTTAAACAAAGCCATTCCATAATTACATGTTTCATGTATTCCAGTTTCACGCCGAAATTTCCATTACTATGTTGCCTTTCCGAATCAACATTTCACGTTATACCTATCCGATGTAGCCCTTTTATAACTTTTTAAATTAGAATAAATTCTGCCAATGGAAGCTACTAACTAAATCGATGATATTGTTTCGTTCGCTGATTATACGCCCACTTTCCGCAAATAAACCGAATGATTGCTCATTGTCATCCTACCAGTCGACGTAATACTTCCAGATTAATAAGTCATTACTTTAACAAACTTTTAAAATAATTTTGCTGCGACGCAGCTGCATGCGAACTTCCGCACGAAATCCGAGCAGCAACCGCCTGTTCGCATTCTGGCACGTGGTCGCTAGCGCCTGGGCGTTATAGAAAGTAAGAGAAAGACCCCTGCCGAAAAGGCCGCTAGGCTCCTAAAGTTTCAGACAACCAATGATGTGTAAGGGGTACGATGTACTACATCATACTACTATCGATTGTTTTACGCCTTACACCAACCGTAATGTCACACAGCTTTGTTGCTGTTTTCGTCGTGCGCAAATGAACGGAAGGAATGTGCGTGATTGATGATAAGTCTGTGTCAATATCTCAGTAACACTTCACTTCAAATTACGTAAGAAGAATATACTTTTATATATATATTTAGTAATGAGTCGTGCAAGAAACGATAATAACGATTAATGTATTCGCAATTAAATTATTGTGAGGTTACTAGAACGATGCAGAAGCTCACAGTAACGTAAAAACCATATTCAAGTTGTAAAATAACAAAAATTCTGTTGCAAAAGGAAATTACCATACGAAATTCCTCGTGTGCCAGATAAATGAAAGAGATAAAAATCGAGACTGCCAGATATGAACGCTTTGTATTCTATGTTCAAGACGAAATTATTTAGACTCGCAGCACTTCAACTACAATTCGTAACGTATAAAATCTGTGTAATTCAGAAAACGAAAAGGATTCGCTGTGCTGGTAGGTCAGCAGCCTGAACATACTAGAAAATAACGATCGTAGTCATTTCATAACAACCTTCTCGACTTAATCAATCATAAATAACTGAGGCGTATCGACTTTCCGCTGCGATTGTGACCTGCTCCAATGGCATTTTCTTCTCGTTCCACGTAGGGTGACGTCACCACTAGCCCAGGCCTATTTTAGACTTCTTGGAAAGGTGTTCACTGCTTACGTATTGATACGGCTTGCACAAGCAGCAGCTAATCCGATGATAGTGCATTTAATGATTCTTCTTAAAATTAATTTAAGTTCCGAATGATGATAAAAGAGGTAAACGTATCTTTCAAGTACCAATAAATTATTATGGTAAGTTGTTGGCTTTATTTCTGCTATTAGATAATACTATTTTTGGCGGGAATTATGAACAGATGGCAGAAATATCTGCGGCGACTGATAACCTGATTCTTTTAGACTGGCTCTATGAAGTGTATCTCTAGTTATTGGTGCCCATACGAAAATACACTAAGAGTCTTTTCTTGAATTTCGCTCCAGTATTGAGGGGTGAACTGCAAATGTATTCTTATATAGCTTGCCCACATTTATATGAGACAGCACATAATTTCACTGATCTCGATTTTGAATAATGTCTTCTACCAAAGCGGCAAAAAATAAAATTATCTTTCTTCGAAATCACGAGCTTACAAAACTAAAAACAAAAATAATAAATCTGATGAAAACGGAAGAAATCATCCCCTACACAGTAGAAGCAATTTCAAATGTTTTTGCTGAACAGTCATTTTAGAATGAACAAAAAACGTCACAGGATTCTGAAAAAATGGGCAATAAAGCGATTATGTTAAGTTTGGCGAACACAGGATAATTAAAAGTATTTTCGTCTTTTCATGGCAACGCACCCAATACAGCAAAGATTTCCTTAGATATCGGGCTAGACACAGCTTCAACAAATTATTCTTTAAATAGCAGTTCTCCTGTTAATAAACTAGGGTAACTTATTTCCAGTTAGTTGTAAGGTGTCAGGCAAATCCAACACCTTCCATGAAAACCCTGACATGATAAGCAAATCCAGTAGTATGTCTCATAGCTCCGAATAAATCGTGACATTAAATTAACCAAAGTAATACGAGTAACGAGTGAGCAAATGGAATACCACAGACTAACACAAGAATGCCTAAATGCATGTCATACCTTCCCACCGTGAGACAGACGCAGTTCCGAGGGGAGAAACGAGAACAGAAGCCGAGAGCAGAACCGTGTTAAAATAGAAAGCCCTACGATAAGGGACGGACACCCACGTTGCCAGCTAACCGCCAGGACCACCCCCCAGCCCATGTTGAAAGCTAAAGCCCTCCAGAAGAACAGTATAGATCTTACGATAACACTAAGAGGGCCACACCAGCCGCAAGTTTTAGCGTGAGACTTTTTCGCGTCTCTGTTACGTTGCAAACGTTAAAAACATTGCCCCACCACGAAAAGTAACCGCCAGGACCACCCCCCAGCCCATGTTAAAAGATAGAGCCCTCCAGAAGAACAGTATAGATCTTACGATAATACTAAAAGGGCCACCCCAGCTGCAAGTTTTAGCGTGAGACTTTTTCGCGTCTCTGTTACGTTGCAAACTTTAAAAACACAGCCAGATAGGTTTTTTTTAAACCAACTTCGGTAAATTGTAGTAAGGAGAAGTTAGGAGAGAGTTGCTTCCGAGTCGGCGAGGTGCGTGGAGCTGTGCCGACCGACGCCCCCTGACACTGCCTAACCAACGACGAGGTAATGAACGCACGAGGTGCGGCATAACAGCGCATAAAGCTTCACTCAGAACTGCAGAAGTCTCATCTGTTACACCCCCGTTTTGCGTAATACTAGTGTCGATCGTCAATTAAAGCTCATGGTATTCACATTTGCTACGTAAGTTAAAATCTGAAACGCTATGATTTTTCTGTTATATAATTATTGAGAAGCCACGTCAGCCACTGTAATTTACGACAAGTTAGATAAGTAATTAACGATAATTGCGGGTCACTGTAGACCATTTTGATAGTTTTCTCTTTTGTGAAACTTAATTTAAACCTATATTATAGATGTGATATGACATAGGTCATCCTTCGATCCATTATAGAACTTGGAAACCCATTCAGGGAATATTGGTTCACATTTTTGTTGAACGCAGTTGGTTTTTATCATCCTGTATTAAAACATTTCCTTTTATCAATAGTGCAATTTATGAACAATGTTTTGTGAGTAGAATAAAATTTCCAGTGGTAAACTTAACTGATTTTTCGGCGCTATTTTACCAGCTAACTAAAAATAGGAAAGCCTTGAACCCCTTCCACTAAATTTAGTTAGTATTAAAATTATTTTACAGGGAGTGCAGTGGAGATGGCGCTGAAATCATTAATATTTGGTTATATCATCGCTAGTCTCACTGAAATCTTCTAAACTCTACATGTCATGTGTGATCTGGCGTCTCCTTACCAGCAACAGGTCTCAGGTTCAAACTAGTCAATTCCCTAAAAAACACGCTCAGAGCGTCGTTGCGCGAAAGTGGTAGGGAGACACGACATAGAACAACAGACACCACGCAGAATGTTAGATAGTGTTACTTGGTTCAAATGCTTTCAATATGCTTTACACATTTTAGAGTATTAACGTGGTTTTGACTAGTTAGAGCACGGCGCTGTTCCAGTTCCGTATGTGTCAGATTGACAGCATTCACCTTACAACTGGAGGCTAACAGATTCTTATTGTTATTGTTTCAGCATCAGAGATTGCTGTGGTTCAGATTTTTCCTCCTGTAACTTTCTCGCGGTGGAATCTCATTTTGCATTTCTTATGAATGATGCAACAGATTCACCCGAGGGCTTTCCATACAATTTCTCATCTCCATACGCCTTCGCTCCATTGTTCCTTCGATGCGTGAGCTTCTGTTTGGAAATGTTCACACTTTTTTTTCCATTTTCCATCTCGTTTTAGTCAGCTTGTTTGTCTTTGTCTGTACGTTAGCAGTCAAACAGAATAAGCAGCAGGGCTATATGCTTTCTGACATTTGTCATTCACAGAGAACTGGAAAATCAGCAAAATTCAAGTGCAACTTGCATCTAATGTCTAACGTGAACAGTGAAAAAAATCTGAAACTGGAAGACCGAGGAAGTGAAAATTTGAACGGACTAGTTTTCACTGGCAGCTCAGAACGCTGTAATGCACTTGCATGATTGGCTCAAATGGGTCAAATGGCTCTGAGCACTATGCGACTTAACTTCTGAAGTCATCAGTCGCCTAGAACATAGAACTAATTAAACCTAACTAACCTAAGGACATCACACACATCCATGCCCGAGGCAGGATTCGAACCTGCGACCGTAGCGGTCGCTCGGCTCCAGACCGTAGCGCCTAGAACCACACGGCCACTCCGGCAGCCGCATGATTGTTTCCCTCGATCATTATCTGCATAGATAGCTGACAGTAAGAGATGAACTAATGATTACCAATATGTGCATCTAAAATCGAAGCATGCGGCCATCTATCCCATCGGGCGTAACTCTGAGCATCCATCTCAAATTTGCTAAACACTCTCATACACAGAGCCAGGATTATTTCGGACAAACATCACCTCGGCTCCGAGACTAATCGTCTTACGACGACGTTCCGAAGGAATTGGGATTCAGTCCCTGATATCAGATCAAGTCTACCGCGGAAGTCAAGACGTGATGCCGTTCGATCAATCCCAGAGGACCAACACACAGCGCGGCTTCCATTCAGCGGTGCAGCAACGAATAATATGGGCGCATGCATCTCCATGTCCGTTTACAGCGACGCCTGTGGGGTGAGGATGACACGGCGGCCGGTCGGTACCATTGGGCTTTCATGGCCTGTTCGGGCGGAGTTTCTTTTTTAGTTTTTATCTTCCACGCTCACTAAATCAGACGGCCTTCAAGCCACTGAGGAAAATGAAGGAAATTTTGCAACCTATTAAAGATAATCTCGGTCTGAGAACAGCAAGGATTAGTAATATTCGTTGTGAGTGTGGTAGTTACGTGGAAGCAGTCTAAACAGACTATTGGGGTCTCTGTTTTGACCATGAAAAAGTTCAAAAATTTTGAAAAAATCAGTGCTTGCCGAGCACAGTCTTAGGAATAAACACAAGATTACGTTTGGATAGGGAAGGATTTTGAATACAGCTTCAAATTATTCACACTCTGTGATTACGGGAGCAGTGTGAATTACACTATGCGATAAATTCAGTTAACTCCGCTGATTATGCACATAGCAACACATGGAACCGTGTGCTTGTAAAGAAACAAAGTACAGCTAATCTTCATGCAGTTCACTACCTGGAATGAGATTTTCACTCTACAGCGGAGTGTGCGGTGATATGAAACTTCCTGGCAGATTAAAACAGTGTGCCGGACCGAGAATCGAACTCGGGACATTTGCCTTTCGCGGGCAAGTGCTCTACCAACTTTTTTTTTTTTCGTTAATGGTCGTTGTGTTTGGTCGCTGCGGACGTCGCAAGACATCCTGCTCAAGTTCGGTGGTTGATCCTTCCACTCAGTTTTTTTATTACAGAGGCCAACCGGCTCTCTGACCGAACACGCTGAGCTACCGTGCCGGCGACTGAGCTATCCAAGCACGACTCACGCCCCGTCCTCACAGATTTACTTCCGCCAGTACCTCGTCTCCTACCTTCCAAACTTTACAGAAGCTCTCCTGCGAACCTTGCAGAACTAGCACTCCTGAAAGAAAGGATATTGCGGAGACATGGCTTAGCCACAGCCTGGGGAATGTTTCCAGAATGAGGTTCGCAGGAGAGCTTCTGCAAAGTTTGGAAGGTAGGAGACGAGGTACTGGCGGAAGTAAAGCTGTGAGGACGGGGTGTGAGTCGTGCTTGGGTAGCTCAGTTGGTAGGACACTTGCCCGAGAAAGGCAAAGGTCCCGAGTTCGAGTCTCGGTCCGGCGCACAGTTTTAATCTGCCGGGAAGTTTCAGTTCACTACCTGTTCTGAGTGGTCACGCTGCAAGAAAAGCGGGTGCAGCCGTAATCTAGGAACGCAGGGTGCGACACTTCAGCATGGGCCGTCACCATAAAATGATTATGATGTAACAGAGCCAAACACATACGGTCCTCTGGGCATAAAAGTGGGAGCCTTGTCAGTTGCACGACAGTCGGATCCAAACCAGACGACAGTGAGCGAGACAGTCATTGGAAGTTGGTATTTTAACCAAATTTGAAGTTGAAACGACAACTTTTTATCCAAACTGAGGTTTAGCTATGGGAGTAATTACAAGGTAGACAAGTGTCAACAATCAAAGCGTGACGTATCACAACTGAATATCTTTGATAACACTAATTGGCAGTACCGCATGTGCATGTTACCACTCCTGATATGTTTTATTAATATTATTATTGTTATTGTCATACACATACAGCCCGCCAGAGGACCACGCGAAGGGTCTACAGTCGGCCGCGGTGGCTGAGTGGTTCTAGGCGCTTCAGTCCGGAACCGCGCGACTGGGCAGAGTGGCCGATATTGTGTATACCGACTGTTGAATCATTGAAGCTTCCACCGGATGGCAGTTTAGTAAACATACGACACTTTTACAGAATAATGTAAAATATTGTAAAAGATATGCCGTAGTTTAACAACTAGTAGAAGTAGAGTACATTACAATGTTTTATACATAGAAATTCGAAAGTTGCACAGATAGGGCCAATGAAGGTGTAGGTGGTAGACATTGACAAATAAGATAGTGCAATACATTGGACTTGCTTCAGTAGCCGTTGCAGACACTGTTTTCATCATGATTTTGCGACTGGTTGCTGCATATTTGGTAATTTTACTATTACTATCATTTAAGCAATATTTTTTTAAACTACCAAAGAATACGCCGCTGCAGTAAGTTACTGAATTGGCAGTAGAGAGAATAGCAGTTCACTTCCTCGCCCGGCCATTCCGATTCATTTTGTCCGCAGTTTTCCCAAATCGTTTGAGACAAACGTCGGCGATAGTCCCTTCGAAAATGACACGGCCGATTTTATTCCTTGTGCTCCGCCTCTAATGACCTTGTCGTCGACGGCACTTTGCGCCCTAATCCTCCTTCGTTCCAAAGCCTCAGCCCTCCGTGGGGTGTCAACACGGCGGCGTAAATCTACCCGTGTGTGCAGCGCAGGAGACAGCGACGAGCGACCTCGATATTCCAGAGTGCGCGCTCTCGACCGGCTCTCTCCTAGCGAGGGATCGATAGCGGCTCCGTTGATGGATGACAGCTGGCAGGCAGCCGAGCATCAGCAGCGTCCGAGGACTGCCCCTCCCCCCCCCCCCCCCCTACTCGCGCTGCTCACGGCACGTACGCTTCACACGTATGAAGTGTCTCTCTTATTTCCTACGCATCGAACTCAAGAGGCTAACTCTGCAATAATATGACTGAGTTGAAGGTTAGTCAATCCTGATCTAATGGACTGCTATTGGGTATTATCTTCAACTGCTCCACATTTAACAGTCACGTGATACATCAGGTCGGAAATTTCTGCCTCGGTTACTCACCTAGGGTCGTATGTTGGAGGTGTTAGTGTGTGGGAGAGATGATGGCTCATCCATTTTTACTTCAGCCATCAGCCAGCAGCATATATCTGCCCTAGTATTTTAATAATTTCTCCGCTGAGCTCTAATTTAAACGGAAATTTTAAGGCATAACATACAATTAATGTGTATTATGTGAATGTGTACATAAGAACTTTTAGGAAAATATTTTTTTTATTACAGTCTTTAATTTTTTAGTCATTTTAACCAACCCCGTTTCATCCTATTTTAAACAGGAAGCTAACAGCCTCGACGTCATGCACCCAACAGTCATATTATGAGTATGGTCATCATCATCATCATCATCATCATCATCACCACCGAAGCCATCACCGTCATCGTCCCCGTCATCGTCATCATCATCGTCATCATCATCACCAACATCGTCATCATCAACACCAACATCGTCATCATCATTATCATCGTCGCCATCATCATCGTCGCCATCATCATCATCATCATCGTCGTCGTCATCGTCGTCACCATCATTCTTATCTCTATGGCAAGAAATCCACATTCATACACAGTAATAACCTTTCTGTCTTACACTTCTGTTTAAATCTCGCACTTCAAATATCGTTTGCTACTTTACAGAAATTAATAATGTGGAACGACTTTCAATGTGAACATTTTGGGTTAGGCTTTACCGCGACTGTTATTGTTATGAAATGAAACAACAAGTTTACTGTTACCAGTCATCGCTCTATTTATATCCACGACGCGTTTCAAAGGTTTAAACCTCCATCATCGGGTAGATTTACATTAGTTAGTATGACATTTGTGTGTGTGTGTGTGTTTTGTGTTACGATTTTTCGGAGGAACTTGTGGCACTGCCTAGTGTTTCTCCACTAGGCAGTGCCACAAGTTCCTCCAAAAAATCGTAACACAACACACACACAAATGTCATACTAACTAATGTAAATCCACTCGATGATGGAGGTTTAAACCTTTGAAACACGTCGTGGAAATAAATAGAATGGTGACTGGTAACAGTAAACTTTTTGTTTCATTTAATCTGGGACGAAATTTTCACTTTGCAGCGGATTGTAAGTTGATATGAAACTTCCTGGCAGATTAAAACTGTGTACCGGACCGAGACTCGAACTCGGGAAGATAAGAGACGAGATACTGGCGGAATTAAAGCTGTGCGGACGGGAAGTGAGTGGTCCTTGGGTAGCTCAGATGGTAGAGCATTTGCCCGGGGATGGCAAAGGTGCCGAGTTCGAGTTTCACTCCGGCACATAGTTTTAATCTGCCAGGAAGTTTCAATTAGTAATCTCATTCTGGAAACATCCCCCAGGCTGTGGCTAAGCCATGTCTCCGCAATATCCTTCCTGCTTCCAGAATAACGGTTAACGATTAGACAAATCCATACACATTTCTAGTACATTTTTAAATATATAACAGAGTACAAATTACAAACTTTCTGCATTTTTTGATACGGGGAGATGAATTGGGGGCCGTCTCGAAGCACCAGATATTGATATTAACCCTGGTAGTAGCACTGAGGTCAATATGACCCTATAAGCACACTGGAAATATATATACCACCCTTATTTTCAAAACTACTATTTTCGAAACATATGACTTTGTCCTCTGTGTTAGTTTTTATCCTATGATGTTTTGTTCAGTTTCATATTTCCAATACTTCAAAAGTGACTCATGGTATTTTACACTGACAATCAGTACCACTAGGGTCAATATGACTCCAGTATAAATTTATTTTTGGTTATCAGCGTAATATTTAAAACATATAATGACGATTGTTACTCTAAACAGCAGAAATGTGTGTTTTCATGTTAGTTCATTAAAATACTGCCAATATATCGAGTGTCAGTTACTACATCGGTACTCAGTGAAGCAAGAAAATCCTGGTAGTATGAGGACTGAGGTTTATCACGTGCCTCTTCTTTGATTTTTCAGCAAATACGCATTTGAGATTTGTAGATGAAGTGATCACAGACGAAGTGTTTACCCACCAGTTGTTTCCTGTGACGTTCATTATCATCAACACATCTATGTACCGTACCTCATCGTCAACAACATGTTCGTGACCGCGTCATTGCTCTTGTGGAGGAAGGAAATATGGCGGCGTTGGATGTTAGGATTGTTGGGAACACTGCGCAACGACGGATTAAACGGTTTTGGAAGAGTGGGATACAGAGCAAACCTGCAGCCGCAGACGCGAAAATCAGTGGTGATAATCGAACCTACCGATTATCCTTCCTTGAAGAAAATATCTACAGTAACTCGCGCAGTTTCATATTTTCGAACGAATCGGTATTTTCCACAGTAAATGATGGTCTTGTACAAGTATATAGATCTCATGGTGTCCGTTTCGATGTCAAATATATCCGTAAGGCACCTCGCAGTGCCCGTGTCTCTGTGGCAGTTTTGGGCCGGATGTGTTCCCGTGGACTTGAGATTATGGTGCCAAGTGCACTCGTACTGTGTACAGTTTTAATCCTATTGGTGTGACAACGGTACCCTGAGGGATTTCCAGCAGGACCAGCCTCTTATAAACAAGCCACCTACACGGAAAGAGTGGTTTGCGGAATAGAACGAGACTTTTCCACTGGCATCTTTCTGTACCTCATTAAAAACGTATGATTCACGCGAGATAAATGGTCTGAGAGCACCTTGTAATATTTCTGGCTTATTCAGCCATCATATTACGGTCCAGGAAGCTATTCCCAGGGCAGTGGAGATGCAAGAAACATAGAGATGACGTAATGTGGGACGAGGTACCGGTTACAGATGTTAGATTCGCTACCATTCCCGTGAGAAAGACCGCCTGCATGATGCTGCTGCTCTGTGATTGGCTGCTGTGTTCGGCGGTAGGGCGCCAAAACGTTAAACTTTAGTTGCTATTATTAATTATACCTGACATCCAAATTACTTCATTTTTTTAAATAAACGTCTCTCAACAGCCAGCTATCAATCAGTCATTTCAAAATTATTAAAATCAAAGTATTACTAAAACAAAAGACTGACGATATTACGGCCGATGCACTTCAGTGGCGTTCGGGTCACGCCTTGCTGGCTTGGCGCGCGAAGTGTCTCGGGCAGTCCGGCTCTCCAGTTCTGACCGTTTCAGTAGACAGACATGTTGTCTGTTATAGCAGTATTTGTTTCATGCAATTTTATTTACTACAGTTTCGACCGTCGCTAGGTACAGACATGTTGTCTGTAATAGTAGTATTTGATTCATGTAATTTTATTCTCCAGTTCTGATGGTTCCAGTAGACAGACGTGTTGTCTGTGGCAGGATGTATTTCATGTTATTTTAGCCAGATATAATGACTGTGGAAAGATATGTTCAATACGTTATGATCAAGAAAAGTTTCTCGTGTCTATATCAATAAAAACGCGAGTGGCATCCCAAATGAGTTATAGTTTATTCGTAGCAGCAGTTCCTTGCGAAGTTAATTTCAGCCTCAAGAAAAAGAATCGACGACCTGCGTGCTGTTTTCTGCGCTGGGGACATCATCATCATGAAGACAGCAGGTTAGTAAAGTGTACAAGAACTTATGTATTCCACACAGGGCAGTGGAAACAACTAGGCACCTCACGTGTACTGCATGCACAGTACAAATGTGCTCAGTGGCACGTCATCTGCTATTAACACTATCTGACTTTTATTCCTTTTTCTTGCCGTAACCTTCGATGAGCTCCCGAGTGTATTTCTGGGAGGAGCTGCCAGAAAATGACAGATTTGTTACTCATCTCACTGGCTCCCTTCTTCACATGATACAAATACGAGTATTTGTTAAAGTCGGAGTCCCTGCAATGGGATCTTAATTGGTAGAAAAACCCCATGCCGTTTTGAGGACCGGAAACATCTTACGAATGGTTGATTCTGTTAATCTGGTGTTATCTATACAACATCTGTCGCAGTGAAACAAGGATGTCCAAAGGGGGTCTCTATCCGAATGTTTCCGTTTTTCTAAATTAAAATCTTTTGTTGTTCTGAAATACAGTGAATTGCAACGTTGTACAAATGTTGATGCAGAACGTAATTACTGCCAACACATCCTTTAAGCTACTATACTAAACAAGGAAATAACTTCAAAAAAAGTTATTTGCAGGAGGCATTTACCAGTGTACAAATTTGCATCGACAGGAACATATTTTTTTAAAACATACACTGATTTTACATTTTGTTCTAGAACATATGGTCTGTGCCATGTTGATGTACCTGTAGAACTTCTGTTAGATATAACTTAGTGAAACTAGCTGTAGAACTTTGCCGGCCCGTGTGGCCGTGCGGTTCTAGGCGCGTCAGTCTGGAACCGCGTGACCGCTACGGTCGCAGGTTCGAATCCTGCCTCGGATATGGATGTGTGTGATGTCCTTAGGTTAGTTAGGTTTAAGTAGTTCTAAATTCTAGGGGACTTATGACCACAGCAGTTGAGTCCCATAGCGCTCAGATCCATTTGACCATTTTTTGTATTACAAGAAAGAGACCATGAGATATTCGTGTTAATGATATAAATTATTTGTTAATACTGTTTTTAGATGAAAATTTTTGTTAATTAAAGTGTTCACAGCACGAGGTCAGACGTGTAATGTAAAGCATAAAATTATTACACTTTCGCTGAAAAAAGAATCCACTGAAACACTAAACACTACTTTGTTTCTGTATATGTATTAGTACAACTGCAGTATTTTGTTTGTAATTTTACAAGTACATGATCTCAGAACAATTTTCTTTCATCAGCTGAACGTGTTGCTGGCTTGAATGTGATTTCTTCATCGTCATTTTCAACTCTTAACCTATCTCCAGAATCACACGCAGGAAAAAAAAAAAAGTGCATTGCTGCCTACGTTACCCGACTACGTCATCACTACGCCAACTACTACGGTATTAACGTACTTGTTACTGCAGTTCCACTGTTGACTGCAGTTACTTTTTCAAAAAATGGTTCAAATGGTTCTGAGCACTATGGGACTTAACATCTGAGTTCACCAGTCCCCTAGAACTTAGAACTACTTAAATCTAACTAACCTAAAGCCATCACACACATCCATGTCCGAGGCAGGATTCGAACCTGCGACCGCAGCAGTCGCGCGGTTCCTGACTGAAGCGCCTAGAACCGCTCGGCCAGCTCGGCGGGCAGTTACTTTTTCCTCGTCTAAAATCGTATGAATAACATAGGGTAAATTTCCTTATGAGTGTTTGAGAAAGTGCTTGCTGCCTTTGAGTACTAATAACACGTAACTCACTCAACTGCACACACTATTACAAGTGTCGTTTATCTTCGATAAGGATGGGGGGCCGGAATTTTTTTATTTCCAATGCCTTGATCGCATTTTTTTCTTCATTTGTTCGACATTGTTTTCGTAATTTGGTCTGCGGATGCCTCCATACACCCCTCCGAACTGATTGTTGAATACAGATTTTATTTTTTTATATTTTATTTTTTATTTTTGACTAAGGAGATGTGTCAACCACTACATCACCTTGGATTTTTGGCTACACAGCTGCACTGACGAAGCTAGTCCTACGGCCCCCTTAACACAAAGTGCAGTTCATACCTTCAGCACGATCATTGCACTAGAGTAGACATGTGTAGATATGGTGACAACAATGCCACGGTGGTGTGGTGGTTAGTTCATGTGCCTAGTAAACAGAAGACCTAGGTTCAACTCCTGGCCTTCTTAGAAATTTTGATCCATTGCTTCAACTTGTATCCTTAC
The DNA here is from genome assembly GCF_023898315.1 of Schistocerca nitens. Classification (NCBI taxonomy): domain Eukaryota; kingdom Metazoa; phylum Arthropoda; class Insecta; order Orthoptera; family Acrididae; genus Schistocerca; species Schistocerca nitens. The sequence continues at coordinate 85,500,920 of NC_064614.1, read as the reverse complement.
TGAAGATGAAGTTGAGACTCGTATCTCCAGGAAATAGTAATTCCACCAGATCAAGTGCCATATATGGTTCAAATGGCTCTGAGCACTATGGGACTTAACATCTATGGTCATCAGTCCCCTAGAACTTAGAACTACTTAAACCTAACTGACCTAAGGACAGCACACAACACCCAGCCATCAGGAGGCAGAGAAAATCCCTGACCCCGCCGGGAATCGAACCCGGGAACCCGGGCGTGGGAAGCGAGAACACTACCACACGACCACGAGATGCGGGTGAAGTGCCATTTACTTTTATGAGCAAACTGTACATTTTGCAATGACATTGACTCCTGCGTAACATGATAGACAGTTGAAGCCATCGCAGATTTCTGTGATGTCAAGTGTACAGTCACCATCGACGAAAAACCATGTTCCTGGTCAGCTTGTGGATTACACTTTGGTAGCTGGTGGCTTTATAGTCAGTGCTTGTGTTGGGACTTTATAAGCCAGTAAGAGTTTTCTCGATTGTGCGACTGTATTATTTTCACGTTAAATTAGTGGACCGACAATGTAGAGATTGCAATAATAAAGACTAAGCTTTTACATTGGCGAAATCTAATTCATGAGACATCACCATCAGGCGATGACCTATAGATGGGCGATTGCCTAATAACTTAAGGGATGGAACTACAGTTAGACCACTGGCTGTCTACAATGCTGTGGCACTCTCTACACAAGAGAGAGTGTATGCGTTCCTCAGACCACGAACTGCATTAACCGCTCACTGTCCCGTCAAGCCCTCCACCCTTTCTAACGCGTGGACCGGCGTCAGAGGCCGTTTTAAGGCAGAACTGCCGCCTGCTTCGCTTCGGAATCTTTGAAACAAAGGGTAGCCGGTGAGAAATCCGCTTAGCTGTGCGGGGCGGGACGGGGGTGGAGCAGTCGGCCTGGATTACGCCCCCCTCAGACCTGTACGCCGTATCTGCCGCGCGCGGATCATCCGCCCCCACTGTGCGCGCTCAGCTATCGGCGCTCCAGCGCACTCAGCCCCCGTTCTACAAATGGAGTAATTAATGGCTCGCTGCCACTCAAACAATCCAAATCGTGCACAATACTTTGGCCTTTTCCCTCGCTGCAGTAACAATCCACATTCTCCATTCCTGGTCCAGTATCTCTTCCACGCTTTGGGAGAACGAAGCAACTTGATCTAAAAATCACTATCATACAATATTAAATATACTATCCGATCAAAAGTAGGAGTTCCACATACACTACTGGCTATTAAAATTGCTACACCAAGAATAAATGCAGATGATAAACGGGTATTCATTGAACAAATATATTATACTAGAACTGACATGTGATTACATTTTCACGCAATTTGTGTGCATATATCCTGAGAAATCAGCACCCAGAACAACCACCTTTGGCCGTAATAAAGGCCTTGATACGCCTGGGCATTGAGTCAAACAGAGCTTGGATGGCGTGGACAGGTACAGGTGCCCATGCAGCTTCAACACGATACCACAGTTCATCAAGAGTAGTGACTGGCGTATTGTGACGAGCCAGTTGCTCGGCCACCATTGACCAGACGTTTTCAATTGGTGAGACACCTGGAGAATGTGCTGACCAGGGCAGCAGTCGAACATTTTCTGTACCCAGAATGGCCCGTACAGGACCTGCAGCATGCGGTCGTGCATTATCCTGCTGAAATGTAGGGTTTCACAGGGATCGAATGAAGGGCAGAGCCATGGATCGTTACACATCTGAAATGTAACGTCCACTCTTCAAAGTGCCGTCAATGTGAACAAGAGGTGATCGAGACGTGTAACCAGTGGCATCGGATACCATCACGCTGCGCGATACGCCAGTATGGCGATGACGAACACACGCTTCCAATGTGCGTTCACCGCGATGTCGCCAAACACGGATGCGACCATAACGATGCTGTAAACAGAACCTGGATTCATCCGTATAAATGACGTTTTGCCATTCGTGCACCCAGGTTCGACCTAGAGTACACCATCTCAGGCGCTCCTGTCTGTGATGCAGCGTCAAGGGTAACCGCAGCCATGGTCTCCGATCTGATAGTCCATGGTGCTGCAAACGTCGTCGAACTGTTGGTGCAGATGGTTGTTGTCTTGCAAACTTCCCCAACTGTTGACTCAGGGATCGAGACGTGGCTGCACGATCCGCTACAGCCATGCGGATAAGATGCCTGTCATCTCGACTGCTAGTGATACGAGGCCGTTGGGATCCAGCACGGCGTTCCGTATTACCTTCCTGAACCCACCGATTCCATATTCTGCTAACAGTTATTGGATCTCCACCAAAGCGAGCAGCGATGTCGCGATACGATAAAGCGCAATCGCGATAGGCTACAATTCGACCTTTAACAATGTCGGAAACGTGATGGTACCCAGCTGAGTTCGTGCAATAGTTGTTGTGAGAAGCTCGTATTGTTGAGATGGTACAGAAGTCGGGCAGTCTGCATTGCAACTGCGAATTAATATTTTGGAATGTTACATCAAGACAGTATCCACCAAGGGATGTAAAAAAAAAAAAAGAAATGTTTCAAGTCAAGTATCGTGATAGGAAACTCTCCGCGATCACACTATTCAAGATATGTACAAGAAACGGCGGGCTGTAGGGTTCGATCACAGCGTATAGAGGGATAGGTGACCGACAGTAATGACCCCCTGAAACTACGGACCGTCATGCCACACATTTCTTTCCTCCCCAATTCTATTCAGTACCTCTACATTAGTTATGTGATCTCCCCATCTAATCTTCAGAATTGTTCTGTAGCACCACATTTCAAAAGCTTCTGTTGTCTTCTAAACTGTCTATCGTCCGTGTTTCAATTCGTTGTATGGCTACATCACCTGCAAATACTTTCAGAAAAGACTTCCTGGCACTCAAATTTATATTCCGTGTTAACAAATCTCTCTTCTTCAGAGACGCTTTTGTTCCCATTGCCAGTCTACTTTCTATACTTTCTCTACTTCGTCGCCGGCCGAAGTGGCCGTGCGGTTAAAGGCGGTGCAGTCTGGAAACGCAGGACCGCTACGGTCGCAGGTTCGAATCCTGCCTCGGGCATGGATGTTTGTGATGTCCTTAGGTTAGTTAGCTTTAACTAGTTCTAAGTTCTAGGGGACTAATGACCTCAGCAGTTGAGTCCCATAGTGCTCAGAGCCATTTGAACCATTTCTACTTCGTCCATCAACATTTATTCTGCTGCTCAAACGGCAAAATTCATCAACTACTTTAAGTGTCTCGTTTCCTAATTTAACTCCTTCACACCGCCTGTTTCGTTTTTTTCCTCACAGTTGATTTTAACAGAAAACAAGAAAGTTGTATTTGTGGCGAATCAGCTTATGATTAGAATACTACTAGGGAATCTGAATCGTACCAAACCTTATAATCGCACCCGCTCACAGATTAAAACTTTGCGAAATACTGTCATGAAGCTACTGTCCTGAAAGATCCAGCAGCAAGAGAGGTCTGTTGTACCTCGTATACGAATGAATCCAGCCGTTGTACCGAGTCTTTTAAGCTAACTCAATCTGAGTTATCGTTTCGATGTCAGTAACAATAAGAAACGTCAGAAGGAGGGTGGGGGGGAGTAGATGGACAGAAAGGGCGGTGGAGGAAACAGAGGGGTGAAGGAGAAGGTAGACAGAAGAAGAGTGGAGGTGGTAGTGGAGAGAGATGGGGGAATCAGGGTATGGGCAGAGGGAGGGGAAGGAGGAGATAGACCAAGAGAACGGTATAATGGTCGCCTAGTCGTAGATATTGCTATAATCGCACTATTTCACTCCCATTTACGGAGCTTGTTAGCACTTGATGTTAGGTTGGTGCCATTAAAATGCATTGTGGTAATCGCTGCTGCTTGCTGGATCGCTGCTGTGTCTCGATGCTAATGCTGGCTCTAAATCTGGTTGTCTAGGGGTAAAAAGATGAGGTCCCGTGTTTGTGATGTGCTTTTGATGATAAATAATGAGCGAAACCAACAAATATTTAAACTTCAAATGTTTATTACTCTGGTGGCCATCTTAATTCCACTGTCCACCAAAAACAATGACACAACACAAAGTAGGACTTCTTTTACATGTTCTTTGCAATGTTTATCCACCTCGAACAATAACAAACATACACTTTACCAAAGTGACATTCAGACTCCGCTCCCGACCCTTCTTGCTGCTTGTTTTTACAACCTTGTCAAAGAACTACTAAAAAGAGATATAGTTTATAAGTCACATGTACATCTGTTATTGCAATTTGTGCAGAAAAGTTATTAATTTATATCGAGTGACATAATTTAACAGGTTATTAAAATGACAGACAGATTTGTTGACTTGACAGAATAATTCTTTGTTACAAAAAGGCTGTTTTTTAGAAGTTTGTCAATTGACTTCTCTAATTTGCATAAATAAGTAAATAACATGAATTATTAAGAATTACATTGGTTATCGTCTAAAATAGGAGTGTTTACGTGAATACTGAGTGAAAACGGACCTAGTGAACAAATTGGTTTCACTGAGTGATTTTTATTTAAGGAGATTCAAAATACGTAAGTTGGCCACTATTTTTCGTACATCATATTAATTGTTTGGATGAACTTAGTGTTTTTACATGATGACATTTGCTGTATCAGTGATCAAGTGATGTTAACTTTTGTGTGGGTCAGTTATTCAGTATAATTTAATGGGTTGACTGTTTATGGAGACATGTTATGCAATCATTGTTAACATACACAATAACTTTTCTATAATCATAAATACTCGTTTAACTGGTTGAATTTGGAGGGTATCGCATACTTCGGTAATGTAAAGCCTTTATTAGGTTCCGTTACAACGGGGAGGATCAGATGGACAGCTAGAGGAGAGAGGAGGAGGTTAGGGCGTATTTCCCGTCCCCATACATATTTCGCAATGGTGAAGCATTTCCGTGTCGTTGATATCTTAATTTTTACCCAATTTTTGCACTCGGCACTGGATACCGTTTAATTAAATTCGGATCTCATTTCTTACGAAATAAGGGCGCCACAGGGCATAAAAGAGATATAAAACTCTTCGACAGGCCATGAAATCGAAAAATAAAAGTTAGCCTTGCAAGGTATCTGCGTGTTTATATTGAAACATCCAGACGCCCGCGAAAGGCCGTTGGAACCCAATAATTTACACTGCCGAGCGGAATCAATTGCTGCAAGTAGTTCGAGGGTCTTGAAGAATGCAGGACACGCCACGCGGCAGAACTGATGGAAATGTTTCCTACAGCGTTCGATTTCGCAGTCGGTGCGTGGCAAACGGAGCACTGCACTCGCCGAGGGCCGGAGGAGATGCCATTCGTTCTGCCTGCAGCGCCCCTGGGAACGGCCCGGAGAGAAGAGAGCACCAACAACAAGTGGAATAAAGAGCCATCCGGCGCGGAGGAGGCAGCCAGGCAGCTCCTGGCAGCGAGAAGGAGCGGAAGGGGAGAGGTGGGGAAGACGGATGGTCCTCAATACGGGGCCGTAATCAGCTATCAGAATTCACGGTCGCCATCTGCATGCCAAGCAGTCGACAGGCGCGGCGCGCGGCTCAACGAGCGCGTAGTGGCAGGCCTGGCGGCGGGGAAGTCCCGAGCAAGTGCAGGCAGCCTCGTCTCGCGTTTTGTACGTCACCGTCGCCCCAGAGTACCCCTCTCTTGAGTACATCTACCTACGACAGCCATAGCGCTCTAGTGGTAGAGGTTACTTCGTACCATTATTTGTGATTTTTGTTCTGTTCCATTCACGTTCGAAGTGAGGGGAGAATGATTATCTACACTACTGGCCATTAAAATTGCTAGACCACGAAGATGACGTGCTACAGACGCGAAATTTAACCGACAGGAAGAAGATGCAGTGATATGCAAATGCTTAGCTTTTCAGAGCATTCACACAAGGTTGGCGCCAGTGGCGACACATACAACGTGCTGACATGAGGGAAGTTTCCAACCTATTTCTCATACACAAACAGCAGTTGACCGTCGTTGCCTGGTGAAACGTTGTTGTAATGCCTCGTATAAGGAGGAGAAATGCATACCATCACGTTTCCGACATTGATAAAGGTCGAATTGTAGCCTATCGCGATTGCGGTTTATCGTATCGCGACATCGCTGCTCGCTTTGGTGGAGATCCAATAACTGTTAGCAGAATATGGAATCGGTGGGTTCAGGAAGGTAATACGCAACGCTGTGCTGGATTCCAACGGCCTCGTATCACTAGCAGTCGAGATGACAGGCATCTTATCCGCATGGCTGTAACGCATCGTACAGCCACGTCTCGATCCCTGAGTCAACAGATGGGGACGTTTGCAAGACAACAACCATCTGCACCAACAGTTCGACGACGTTTGCAGCAGCATGGACTATCAGATCGGAGACCATGGCTGCGGTTACCCTTGACGCTGCATCACAGACAGGAGCGCCTGAGATGGTGTACTCAAGGTCGAACCTGGGTGCACGAATGGGAAAACGTCATTTATTCGGATGAATCCAGGTTCTGTTTACAGCATCGTGATGGTCGCATCGGTGTTTGGCGACATCGCGGTGAAGGCACGTTGGAAGCGTGTGTTCGTCATCGCCATACTGGCGTGTCGCGCAGCGTGATGGTATGCGATGCCACTGGTTACACGTCTCGGTCACCTCTTGTTCACATTGACGGCACTTTGAACAGTGGACGTTACATTTCAGATGTGTAACGATCCATGACTCTGCCCTTCATTCGATCCCTGTGAAACCCTACATTTCAGCAAGATAATGCACGACCGCATGTTGCAGTTCCTGTACGGGCCATTCTGGATACAGAAAATGTTCGACTGCTGCCCTGGTCAGCACATTCTCCAGATATCTCACCAATTGAAAACGCCTGGTCAATGGTGGCCGAGCAATTGGCTCGTCACAACACGCCAGTCACCACTCTTGATGAACTGTGGTATCGTGTTGAAGCTACATGGGCACCTGTACCTGTGCACGCCATCCAAGCTCTGTTTGACTCAATTCCCAGGCGTATCAGGGACGTTATTACGGCCATAGGTGGTTGTTCTGGGTACTGATTTCTCAGGATGTATGCACCCAAATTGCGTGAAAATGTAATCAGATGTCAGTTCTAGTATAATATATTTGTCCAATGAATACCCGTTTATCATCTGCATTTCTTCTTGGTGTAGGAATTTTAATGGTCAGTAGTGTATTATGCATCGCTATGTCCCCGAATCTGTAGTTTTTCTAATTCCTATGTGACGCATAGGGCGAACATAGTACTTTGGTTGTCAAAAGTTTTCGAATTTCACTTCTGTAAAATTAGAATGCAATAAGATTTAAGCTGATAAATGCAAAGAGCAGATAATACATTAGAGGGCTGTATGAGGGGGAAGTACCTGGTGAACAGTTGTAAGAAGCAGTGGCAGTCGGTTAAGAGTTAGAATTTGACAGAGCTTCGTATGACTTGTTACCAAATAAGACGGGACGCATACATAACATTCCTTCGGAATTACTAAATTCGTCAGGGTAACCAAACGACGTGTTGCATATATGGGACTGGAGAAATACCAAACGACTCTTGCAAAAGTCCCAAATATAACCAGGACAGATACACGGCGACTATTATTGAGCAATATGAAGTAAAATCGTCATAACTTTTGAACGGTTTGCGTTAGGAATTTCAGCTGTACAGCTGGCCGCGAGGAATGATGGGAATCAGTACGTGCATGTATGGTTCGGCTTAGCGACGAAACCCAGTTTCATTTGGATTCGTTCGTCAATAAGCAAAATTGGCGCATTCCGGAGACTGAGACTCCGCATTTCGTGATAGATAAATCTCTTCACCCTCGACTGGTGACTGTGTGGTGTGCAGTGTCCAGTCACGGAATATTCGGTGCGATATTCCATGATGGCACGGTGACTACCTAACGGTACATGAAGGCTTTGGGAGATGGTTTCGTCCCCATTATCCAAAATGATTTCGACAAGATGAGGTTCATGCAGGACGGAGTTCGACCCCATCGAAGCAAGTTAGTGTTTGATGTTCTGGAGAAGGTCTTATGGGAACCGCATTCTGGCTCTGGGGTACCCTGAGGCCATTGGCAAGGGCCTCGATTGGCCGCTATATTCTCTGGATTTGAACACATGCGACTCCTTTTTGTGGGGTTATATTACAGGCATGGTGTACAGCAGTAACCCCAAAACCATTGCTGAGCTGAAAACAGCCATTCAGGTCATCGACAACATCGAAATTCCGACCTTCAGTGGGTCATGCAGAATTTCGCTATTCGTCTGCGCCACATCATCGCCAATGATGGCAAGCGTATCAAACATGCTGTAACCTAAATCCGAATATTTGTAGAGACGTTTACGTGTTGAATAAATTATGTAGACGCCGTATTTTGTAATTAATTTACGTTTTTTCATATAGTTCAGTAAATGTCAACCTGTAAGTGCGAGAACTATCGCACAACCAGCGCAACAGATCATTCATCCAAGTTGCTGGCAAAAATAATATACAGAAGCATGGAAAAGAAGACTGAGAATCTTTTAGACGACTATCAATTTGCCTTTACGGAGACAGTTCTAATTTAGCGCTTACTGATGGAAGCAGGACACGTCAATAGTGATTGTTGACATATAAAAGGCTCTAGACAATGTAAAATGTATAAACAAACATAATTCGCAGAAAACTGTTATATGCTATGGGGAAAGACTGGTAACATACAAGAACAATCTGGAGGAAACGCTGAGAACGGAACACAAAGAACGAATAAAATGATTTAAAATGTTGTAAGACTGGGATGCAGTCTTTCGATTCTGCTGTTTCATTTACACAACGACGAAGCGCAGGCAGAAATTAAACAAAGGTTCAAGAGTGGTATCAGACTTAACGGAAAGGATGTCTATGGTAAGATTCAGTTATGATTTTGCTATCCACAGTGAAAGTCGAGCTGAATTACAGGTCTTGCTGAATGTAATGAACAATTTTATGAGCACAGAAAACTGAGATTAAATAGAAGGAAGGCGAACGCAACGAGGAGTAGCAGAAGAGATAAAAGTAATGTCAAAAATGGGGACCACGAAGTAGAGAAATTGAAGGGATTGTGCTACCCTCGAACCAAAATAATACGTGACAGACGATACAAGGAGGATATGGAAAAAGCAGACTAGCAAAGGCAAAGAGAATTTGAGGAAAATATTTATGAGAATGTACGTTGAGTACAGCATTGGATGGTACCGAATGATGGGCTGTGGGAAAACAGGAAATTCAGGCGTTTGGTGTAAGTGCTACTCTAAGAAGAAAAGATCGGCACAGGCCCAATCTGATTTCGTGGGATAACCCATTTAAGCTTCTTGAGAACTGAAACGTCTCTATTAGATTCGTTTCATACTATTTAAATTGTATTTCGTGCTGTCACACTCAATTATTTGTAATTAAGTTTTGTACTTTGTGTTTCCCGCTATTCAGTGGTACACAGTTACATTAAAGTATCAATTTTTCTAATAAGCACCTAATCCTACGTACATTATCTACATTTTGTGTTCGCAAATTTCAAAAATGGCTCTGAGCACTATGCGACTTAACTTCTGAGGTCATCAGTCGCCTACAACTTAGAACCAATTAAACCTAACTAACCTAAGGACATCGCACACATCCATGCCCGAGGCAGGATTCAACCTGCGACCGTAGCGGTCGCTCGGTTCCAGACTTTAGCGCCTAGAACCGCACGGCCACTCCGGCCGGCTCGCAAATTTCCTTTCTCTCTTTATCGTCTGTATGAACACGTTAATTATGCTTACAAATTCAGTGATTAATTGTTGTTATATTAAATCTTTCCAATTTTAATTAAATTGGGTGGTGACTCAGCAAAATTTTATGGCACACGAAACTTGTAGCTGACTGCAGAGTTCCACAGTGAGTAACTTTTCGCAGTTTCTATTTGCAAATCACTTTCCACATAACGGTTCATCCACTAATAACCATTTAGCATCTCTGTTACACTTTCATGCGGACTATCCCGAGCTGTCTATCTCCTCTGACGCCTACTTTATAAAGAAACCAAACACTGGCACATTAGGACTCCAGAGAGTTTACCGCAGAGCGCCGTAAAAGTTCTATGTTTTACAGAGCGTACAAGAATTGAAATCGATTGTGAAGGATTGCACCATAATGGTAAGTTTCAGAGGATATCTGTGCAATATTTTATAAATAACAGTGAAGTATTTCTGTGTCATATGTCAGAAGTACAATCATCAGATACGACAATTTTACACAAGACTTCGGTGACGCTAATTTTTGATATCATAGCTGTAGGCGTACATATATTTCGGGTCTTCTGATTATTTGTAATCAGTGAATCTAATTGCGAAATGAAGTTACTTGTTCTAGCTGCCGTTGTTGGCTTAATGTGACTCTAAATAAAAATTTGTTAACTGCAAGACAAAACCATCTGAAAATATTTCAGAGGTGTGGACGTTATTCTTGCTTACGTTTTGGCCGTATTCAACGCGTTGTGATTTGTGTGCAACAGCAAAATTTAATGTAAATGAGGTAATGACTCCTAGGTGTTAATGCAGATCACATATTTTTTGTCGTATAATCTCATAAAAATAATTTAAGGTGGCTGGGTGCCTGTGATAGCGTGGTAAAGTTGTGTTAAACAACTGGTTTAAAGGTCGGTGGTTCGATTCTAGTAGGCACGATGTTTTTCAGAAAAAAATTCTTCTCTTTAGTGAATCAGAGAGATTCGTAGCGATTTCCTGTGCTCGAAACTATATCTGAAGGAAGAAGAATCAGAAACTATCTACGACAGGGGAATAAAAATTGCTAGGAAAATAACTGAGATACGTGCCGGAAAATCTCTTTTTTTTAATGCCGCGATGGCCTCTTATTATGCTAATCAACAACGTAATCATTTCCACATTTTCTGTTTCCGTAGCATCTGACAGAGATAAACTTTTACCACTCATGTAATTACGAAAAGTAATGACAGTCATGTGTTACATGTAGCATAGACGTAACTCTGCGTTCTATTCATGAGACTATTTCCAGCTACGATGATTTATACTAGTGAAGCAGTTTATCAGCGATCTAAATTGAGAACTATTTAAGTGTTTCAATAATTCATTAGCTTCAGGCAACACGCAAACTTCCGATGTAACGACCCAACGTAAATCTCTTCCCCATTCCCCGATTCAAATCACAAAGTAACAATTAAGTGGGTAACGTATTGAGTTCTGTCGAAGGCCAGGCCTACACAGCGTTATTTTCATACCAAAACTAAATGATAGACATTAAATTCTTCATCGCTCGAATACGTTCTCATTTTTCCACGAGAGCTGTCATTGTTAAGATCATTACGCGTTCATGTGGAATCTTTATTATTATATACAAAAATAGAGGCCAGTAGCCTCACTCTTAAATAGACGCAAAATTACCGACAACTGTCCGGAATTTACACAAATAAAAAAATTAAAAACCAACAATTTTGTTTATTCAAATGGCACGGCTGTATCGAGTTATTCACCCCAGCTACCTCTGCATACATACAATTTGGTTTCTGCTACAACCATATAGGGAACATGCAACAGAATGCATCTAGATGTGTACTGAATTGAGCTTCTCAATTATATTTTCAATTAAATTACCCTATGGTTCTGGAAAGATCTATGTTTACGACAGCAATTTGTGTCCATTCTACATGTCTGTATTGTTTTATTTTTTAAATGTCGTTTTTCCTTTAATAGAATGAGGCGTATGTTTCTGAGCCTATAAACTTAAAAAGCTATAATATTATATACATTATTATTTACCTGTGAGTCAAGTCTTGTTATCTACGAGTGAATTTAATTTTAGTACTATTTCAATTTAAAAAATGTATTTTCGTACAAGTATCCGAATGCAAATCAGTTTTTTATAAGCTCTCTGTCAGTGACATCATTAATTGCTATTCAGCTGTGACATCCTTGATTTCGCTCACCTTCTTGGAGGGTTTTGATGAAACACTATTTTTAATCGATACTGAGAATCTGGGTAAAAACTTTTGTATAGGTGAAAAGCTTTTGTGTCGCTGATAAATGCTGAAGAGCCAATAGTTCATTGCATTTCTCCTGCTCCTTTTGTTCTGAACTACAGCGGTTACTGAAACCTGTGATCTATGACAGGAATGTCATTGTGACTAACATCATGAGTTGCGGAATGAAATACCTTTATTCACTTTCGGTCTCAGTCTAAGTAACTATTTTCAGGTACCTGAATGTATCTACGAATGAAATGTTAAACAGCAGACATAATTACTGTAAAAAAACCTAAAAAGGACACTTAGAAGTTTCGTGGTAAAATATTCACAAAAGTTGAAAAATATCATTGTAAGAGACTTGATAGAATCAATTTGTAAGACAGCATTTATTCAACACTAATACGCGGATGGTACAATATTCATCGATGAAGACGTGAGTTATTTCATCAACATTGCAGAATAAAGTATAGCAGTCATCTTTACTCCCTACATGTGAGAGACGCACTTCTTGGAACCAGATGAAACTACTGGCTAGAGTTTGTAGTATAATGACAAATATCATGGGTAGCATACAGGTCTAACATTGCTTCATCATGTACTTGTACTATTCTGACTGCAACTGATTATTTACGTTCGCTTGTCACATAAATTTGAGTAAATTCGATAGCTATCACTGGAAGCTACGAACACATCTGTAGATAGATTGGTGATAACCTCTACGTTAAAATATGAAAATACATCGTACCTATTATTTACTTGAAGTCATTATTCTTAGAAAACGTTAAAGTTTTTACTTGAAACAGTACTGCTCGCAAGTTCGTTGCTATACAAAACAGCCATATCAATCGCCAAGATATCGTAATGTATTAGTCTTCCATTTTGTGATCGCTGCCAATGAAGAGACAGCTGTATGCATTTCAAAACTAAACAAAGATGCTTCATTACATCGGTATAGAAAGATTCTAAATTCCATGATTCTGCAAATACTTCTATTAGTTTCTTGTTATGGCGGTTCGGTACTTCCTCTGTCACTCGAAGGTCTTTTCTACGCAGTTGCTTGAAGTTTTTCAGTTACTTACTTTGGTAATATTTCACAAACATATTCATTTTATCTGTTTATTATCCGCTTATCCAATACATCAAGGCAACTGTGGACAATTTTTAATGCTTAAATGATCACTTGGCATATTTTAATACTTTTTCCAAGTTTCCTAAATGCTTGGCCGTGAGAAGGACTTTTGATGTGATTATGAGTCATTTCCTCTCGGTTATGTACTTCTCGAATAGCCAGGAGAACTAGAAAGATTGTGTGGCTGCCAGTTTTGTTGCCTTCTTAGCACCACCCAGGGGTCACGTGTGGGGAAAATTTCAGTTTACACCCACGGACGTGAAGCAACATTGATCCTAACATGTGGCTACCTGTCCTGAGTCATATACCACCCCCAAAAATACGACGAGAAGCAGCCTTGGTCAGGGAATACAACAAGATCGAAGCAAACCCTGAACTACCGGTACACATCGATATATCTGATCTGAGTATCAAGAGGCTTCGTTCAAGACATCCGCCTCTTGCTCTCGACAGCCTCACTGGGGCTGACATCAACTCTTGGAGAAGAGAATGGCTCCAAACTGACCCAAAAACTTGCCACCTTATGCCTTGTATTACTGAGGCAGTTCCTGGGTTTGATCAGCCCCGCAAGATCTGGTCAACTCTGAACCGACTAAGAACTGGGCATGGCAGATGTGCTGACTCACTCATCAAATGGGGAATGCTGCCTTCGACAGCATGTGACTGCGGCCGTCTAAGCAGACTATTGAACACATCAGAGAAGAATGCAGTGCCAGAGCGTTGAGTGGGGGCTTTGAAGAATTCCTCATGGCATCCCAAAAGTCCATTGAGTATATACAAGGGCTAGATGTTTGTCTGTGAGTATATGTAATGTTATGTAATGTAGAATAAAGTGATCCAATACTGAAATGTACTTAAATGCCATAAGCTAAATAAAGTAATAAAATGCTTAAATAAGCATAGATCTAAGCTCTACGGAAATATATTGTCACGTCCATATCGGACGACGGAAGGGCGAAATGGTAATACTCCATTGACGAGTCGTGTTGATTGAAATTTGGAGGAAGGAAAATGCCTTTGAACAGCATTTTAAAGGACTTCTGCTTGAGAACGCATTATTCGGCCTCTGAATTTCACACTACTGTGAATAAACTGAGCAACGTTCATCATATGGCACACTTAGTGCGATGTGTTGTGGAACAGTTAAGAGGGTGGGGAACCTCCGGCGTATGCGCAGGCCGTGGTACAGTAGAGTATACGCGTTGGTCAGTCGGTGGGAAACCTACTGCGCATGCGCGCGGCGCAGCTCGGCAGGGCTCCGAAAGGAGTCGAGCGGAGTCCGTCCCGCGAGGAGCTATTGCGTGTAATTTTAATGCAATCTCCCAAATGGCCGGCGATTACTTGAGCTCGTGCCAAGGGCCCATTCAACGGCCCCGGCGCAGGTGTGCCGTGGAAGCTAGGCCACAGTCCCTACGCTCGCGAGCCTGGCCTATCACAAGGTGCGCGGCGGGCGAAAGATTTACCTCCGTTCTCAGCTCCTGCACACAACACCACAGTTATTTTATGCAGCCATCGGAAATCGAGAACCTTTTGTAGTGCTCTCTGATTTGTTATTTTCATTTTCTTTTACAGCGGCACTTTTAATATCTCATCAGGCACTGTTTTCAATAATTTTCTACATCAGTCGAGCGATACTTGTCATACGTAGATAAAAAAAGCTTCGTATCTGTAAAAAGACAGCTGTTAACTGACATGGTGGCAAATAGTAGATTGGTCATTGGTCAGACCGCGCACACTGTTCATTATAGGTGCCTGGAGCTGCAGCATTCGCCTTTCGCATCTCAGTACGTCAGCCACAGCCGAACGTTGTCTCTACGCAGGACATTCTAAAAATTCTTCTACCGCGAAAGTCTTGGCTGCGACGTCATCCTTCTGGTATTCAGTTATTAAAGAATCTGTGGAACACGTTTGTGGTATCTCTTATTAGACGCGATGGTGGCTTTCAACACAACCACGTTTGTCACAAAATGTTCAAACGTGTGTGAAATCTTATGGGACTTACCTGCTAAGGTCATCAGTCCCTAAGCTTACACACTACTTAACCTAAATTATGCTAAGGGCAAATACACACACCCATGCCCGAGGGAGGACTCGAACCTCCGCCGGGATCATCCGCACAGTCCATGACTGCAGCGCCCTAGACCGCTCGGCTAATCCCGCGCGGCGATCACAAAATGGGAAGTGCAAGTGATATATGCGATGTGACAAATGTAGGTGAAAGAACGCCAGAAATCTGCCAGCTAGAGCATGTAAACTAACGAATACATATCGAGAACCACATGCATGAGTTAAGAGCGCTGGAAATCGCCACAGAAGATTCTTCCCAAATAAAAGAAGCGAAACGCGTTTGGCGATAAACAAACTGACTTCAATTTGTTGCACAGACGGAACATACCTCCACGAATTTAAAGCAACTAAGGAAAGACAGAAAACAGAAAAAAATGACGAATTGTACTTCACTTGTTCCATGCGAAATAGAGTACACAGAAGAAACACTGGAGACTGGAACAATGTTTGAAACGGGGGACATGGACTTCCTTCAGTAGTCTCCTGAAAAAATGGTACACAGTACAACAGTTCCACGTTTAATATTTACGTACCCATTCTTGTATCCACTATACGTGCCTACGTATTCACACCAAGAACAGTTCACATTGCCTTCAGACTCAGCACAGTTTTCAGCAAACCTTTTTTGATGTGCGTTTGAAATGTAAGGAATATACTTGAAGAAATGGTGCTGAATGGGAGGAATAAAAGGCAGCAGATCCAACATATCCTTCTTCTTTGCATCCGTAACTGCACGTCGCCGCTCGTAGAGGCTAGCTGGTCCTGGTGGCTGATGTGCTGGACTGTCTTAACCTCTCTTTGCCAAATTAATTTAATGAATTGTATGTCAAGGATCAAGACTGTTTTTGTGTTTTAGTGAATATGCACATCCCTTTTCGTACGGCAACCACTGAATGTCTAGCCAATTCGTTTTGTAACCATCAACGGTTTTCTTCCGGTTTACAAATGCTGCTTCCATTTTCTTCGTGGATAAAATGTCTGTATGCATCATGTGAACTGTTTTAAAACGGATTTTTTTCTTAGATTCTTTCACAATGGTTATCTAGTCATCGGGCGAATAAATATGGGTTGCATTTCTACTCTTTGCTTCTATCAAGCCAACGTCGGCTTTACTTGGTAGATGCGAATGCCCTGACACAAGAAATGTATGGTCTATGATTTTTGTTTCCATACCAGGTCCCTGTAATAGTTTCCTCAAAGGAAGAGCCATTTTAATGCTCCGATTTTGCCCTATGGAGCTTGTTCAGAATAGATTATGTTTTCGAAATTTTTGAAAACATAGCCAGCGATCTTAAAAGTAGTTAAAATTAAAATTTAAAACAGTCTTGATCGCAATCTTGTTAAAATATTTTCTTTATTGGAGTGAGTGACCGGTTTCGAATCTGTGAAAGAGTCATCTTCAGACTCCAGAGCGGTTGATGGACACTGCTTGAGCAGTTACACGAGCGTCGAGGCAGTCCATGCACCGCTCTGGAGTCTGAAGATGACTCTTTCACAGATTCGAAACCGGTCACTCACTCCAATAAAAAAAATATTTTAACAAGATTGCGATCAAGACTGTTTTAAATTTTAATTTTAATTAGATTATGATGTTGTCAAACCATGTATAACAAGGGTATAAGTGATAAAAAATGTGACATGTTTCGTAACACATTTTGAATTAAATTAGTTTACCATTATTTTCTTCCGAACAGTCGTCTCTGGCAAAAGTAACCATCATTTGCTGTAATGGAACTACAAAACCTTGAAACACGGCATTCAGTCGTCCGAAATACACTCATGTTCAGAAAAAACAGAACACCTTGAACGACCGGAGAACGACGTTCATATTCGCAGGTCGTGAACGTTAGTATGCTCTGCAGAAACAATTAGCCTTTGAACCATGTCTGCCCGAGGATTCAATGTCAGCATCAATATCGCGGCGCAAGACTACCTACATACGAAATATGTCTCTGCGGCTCTCGCTGAGCAAATGCGTAGGACGCCTCGCAGGCGTGTGTGCGAATCCTACCATCAAATCAGTGAGTTTGAAAGAGAGCGCATTATAGGCGTGAGAGAATGAGATGCATATTCCCGGGAAATTACGGCTCGTGTGAGACGAAGTGTTTCCGCAGTGTAATGGGTATGTGCGGAATGGTGCACGGAAGCCTGTAGAACATAACGAGATGGGTCAGGTCGCACCACCCACGCCACTTCCCGAGAAAATCGACACTTCATCCTAATAGCACTGTATGACAGACCTGCGACCTCCTCGGCTCTGGTGCAGCAGTGGAACCGTGTAACAAGTTGTACACTATCAGGGGTGACGATCCACCGCCGTTTATTACGGTATGGGTTACGTGCGCTTCGTCCACTTCTCCGCCTACATTTGACGAATGTGCTGAAACATGCTAGACGGCAATGGTGTACGGAATGACGTCACTGAGGACAGGAATGGCATCAGGTAGCGTTTTCGGACGAATCCAGGTTGTGTTTGTTTGAAAATCATGGCCGCATTTTGGTTCGCCGCAGACAGGGGAAGCAGCGTCACAGTGACTGTATTCGCACAAGACAAACAGCCACAACGGTTCACAATATATATAAATGACCTTGTGGATAATATCGGAAGTTCAATGAGGCTTTTGGGGGATGATGCTGTAGTATATCGAGAGGTTGTAACAATGGAAAATTGTACTGAAATGCAGGAGCATCTGCAACGAATTGACGCATGGTGCAGGGAATGGTAATTGAATCTCAATGTAGACAAGTGTAATGTGCTGTCGATACATAGAAAGACAGATCCTTTATTATTTAGCTACAATATAGCAAGTCAGCAACTGGAAGAGGTTAATTCCATAAATTATCTGGGAATAGGCATTAGGAGTGATTTAAAATGGAATGACCATACAAAATTAATCGTCGGTAAAGCAGATGCCACGCTGAGATTCATTGGAAGAATCCTAAGGAAATACAATCGGAAAACAAAGGAAGTAGGTTACAGTACGCTTGTTCGCCCACTGCTTGAATACTGCTCACCGGTGTGGGATCCGTACCAGATAGGGTTGATAGAAGAGATAGAGACGATCAACGGAGAGCAGCGCGCTTCGTTACAGGATCATTTAGTAACCGCGAAAGCGTTACGGAGATGACAGATAAACTCCAGTGGAAGACTGCAAGAGAGACGCTCAGTAGCGCGGGCTTTTGTTGATGTTTCGAGAACATACCTTCACCGAGGAGTCAAGCAGTATATTGCTTCCTCTTACATATATCTTGCGAAGAGACCATGAGGATAAAATCTGAGAGATTAGAGCTCACACAGAGGCATACCGACAATCTTAGTTTCCACGAACAATACGAGACGAGGGAGAACCGATAGAGGTAGTCAAAGTACCCTCCGCCACACACAGTCATGTGGCTTGCGGAGTATGAATGTAGATGTAGATATAGAACTCAAGCCTTATGGTGTGGCGTGCTATTGGATGAAACCAAAAATCGCAGCTGGTGCCTTTCCAGGGCACTGTGACCAGCGTGACATACATGAACGACATCCTGCGACCCGTAGTGATGCTCGTTCTGCACAACACCCCCGACGCTATTTTTCAGCAAGACAATGCACGACCACATGTTTCTGCACGAACACGTGGCTTCTTGGTGTCACAGGATGTCAGCCTTTTGCCCTGGCCCCGCCAGATCACCAGACTAAAAATGTGTGGGATATGGTGAAACGATAGGTGCAGTGCTGTGACCCAATGTCAACCACCACAAATGAAATTTTGAACCAGGTGACAGGACGCCATTCCTGCCTTATATGGGCCGATGCCATCACTCATGAAACAAGTTATCAAGGCCCATGGCGGACCCTGTGGCTACTAGGCAACAGCACAGGTGTTGAACCGAGGTGACTGAGATTCTAATCT
This sequence comes from Schistocerca nitens, assembly GCF_023898315.1. Classification (NCBI taxonomy): domain Eukaryota; kingdom Metazoa; phylum Arthropoda; class Insecta; order Orthoptera; family Acrididae; genus Schistocerca; species Schistocerca nitens. The sequence continues at coordinate 85,481,820 of NC_064614.1, read as the reverse complement.
TTTCTGCAGAAAATCCTTATGAAAATATTCTGTGAATGTGAACGTTTCTACCTCTAGTCGTTCAAGGTGCTCTGTTTCTTTTTATGAACATGAGTGTAATAAACAGCTGTTTCAGTTGCCAAGTCAAATGCTGCCATCTGTCACCACGCGGCTCAACTACAGACATCATTCACTGTTGTTGTTGTTGTGCTCTTCAGTCCAAAGACTAGATTGATGCAGCTCTCCATGCTACTCTATCCTGTGCAAGCTTCTTCATCTCCCAGTACCTACCGCAACCTACATCCTTCTGAATTCATCTCTTGGTCTCCCTCGACGATTTTTACCTTCCACACTGCCCTCCAATACCAAATTGGTGATCCCTTGAAGCCTCAGAATATGCCCTACCAACCGATCCCTTCTTCTAGTCAAGTTGTGTCACAAATTGCTCTTCTCTCCAGTTCTATTCAATACCTCCTCATTAGTTATGTGATCTACCCATCTAATCTTCAGCATTCTTCTGTAGCACCACATTTCAACAGCTTCTATTCTCTTCTTGTCCAAACTAGTTATCGTCCATGTTTCACTTCCATACATTGCTTCACTCCATACAAATAGTTTCAGAAACGACTTCCTGACCCTTAAATCTATACTCGATATTAACAAGTTTCTCTTCTTCAGAAACGCTTTCCTTGCCATTGAAAGTCTACATTTTATAACCTCTCTACTTCGACCATCATCAGTTATTTTGTTCCCCAAATAGCAAATCCCATTTACTACTTTAAGTGTCTCATTTCCTAATCTAATTGCCGCAGCATCACCCGATTTAACTCGACTACATTCCATTATCCTCGTTTTCTTTTGTTGTTGTTCATCTTATACCCTCCTTTCAAGACACTATCATTCCGTTCAACTGCTCTTCCAGGTTTTTGCTGTCTCTGACAGAATTACAATGTCATCGGCGAACCTCAAAGTTTTTATTTCTTCTCCATGGATTTTAATACCTACTCCGAATTTTTCTTTTGTTTCCTTTACTGCTTGCTCAATATACAGATTGAATAACATCGGGGATAGGCTACAACCCTGTCTCAATCCCTTCCCAACCACTGCTTCCCTTTCATGTCCCTCGACTCTTAAAACTGCCTTTTGGTTTCTGTACAAGTTGTAAATAGTAGCCTTTCGCTCCCTGTATTTTACCCCTGCCACCTTCAGAATTTGAAAGAGAGTATTCCAGTCAACACTGTCAAAAGCTTTCTCTAAGTCTACAAATACTAGAATCTATTTTCTAAGATAAGTCGTAGGGTCAGTATCGTCTCACGTGTTCCAACATTTCTAGGGAATGCAAACCGATCTTACCCAAGGTCGGCTTCTACCAGTTTTTCCATTCATCTGTAAATAATTCACTAGTCTGCGAGAAAGATCCCGTAATGCTGAGTGTGCTACGCCTCCGTTCTCAAAATACAAGTTTTGTGGAATTATACAAATTATACTCTATTCGTCTGATACATTAGAGACGCTTTTGTAGTGCTAGTGGGCAAGGACTCGCGCTGTGGTTTTCGAGTGCGCTAGCTTTGGTTCACCGTGTATACAGGGTGAAAAGTATTTAAACCGACAAACTCTGGGAGGTTGTAGGGGACAGCAAAACAAATATTTCCCCTAATGTCATTTTTTCCTATGAGGATTATTTAAACCGGTGGAGGCCGTATTACACACTTCAGTTGTTAGGGGCCGTATTACGATCTTCAGTTTGTAAGTAGGCTCTTTAGGTTTTTTTATTGGTAACGCCACCTCTGTATAAAAATCACCGGCTGTGCTGTGTGCAGTCTGTGGCTGCTTTGAATTGTTGTAATACTCGCCAATGTAGTGTTAGGCAGCTGGCTGTGAACAGCGCGTAGCGTTGCGCAGTTGGAGGTGAGCCGCCAGCAGTGGTGGATGTGGGGAGAGAGATGGCGAAGTTTGGAAATTTGTAAGATATACAATGATCTGTTATGTATATTATGAGTTTTCAACATTATTAAGGTAAATACATTGTTTGTTCTCTATTAAAATCTTTCATTTGCTAACTATGCCTATCAGTAGTTAGTGCCTTCAGTAGTTTGAATCTTTTATTTAGCTGCCAGTAGTGGCGCTCACTGTATTGCAGTAGTTCGAGTAACCAAGATTTTTGTGAGGTAAGTGATTTGTGAAAGGTATAGGTTAATGTTAGTCAGGGCCATTCTTTTCTAGGGATTATTGAGAGTCAGATTGCGTTGCGCTAAAAATATTGTGTGTCAGTTTAAGCACAGTCATGTACAATTTTTCAAAGGGGACGTTACAAGTTGTTAGAGGGCGTATTACGCTCTTCAGTTGTAGGCAACTGCTGTCCGCCAGTGTAGTAGTGCATTGTCTCTGTTTACTAATGGACCGATACACATGGAGTGAGTACACTGACATGGTTGGTGCGAACTACGTAGCTCACCACAGCGGACTAGCTGCACAGCTGGTTTATCAACAACAACTTCCTAATCGCCGTATCCCGCATCATACGACCTTCGCTGCTGTGTACCAACGTCTGCGTGAGACCGAGTCATTTAGCAGATTACCTGGACAGGGACGCCGTCGCACTGTAAGAACGCTGCAATTTGAGGAAGCTGTCTTGCAGCATGTGGAGCGGGATCCTTCAATCAGCGCAATTGCACGTAACATGGGGACGAATCAGACGAATGTATGAACAGTCCTTCGAGAGCAATTGTTACGTCCATTTCACTTATAGCGTGTCCACAACCTGGAACCAGTTGATTATCCACCCAGAGCACAGTTTTCACAGTGGTACCTGGAACAGTGTGAAATGCATCCTACATTTCCATCCTCTGTGTTGTTTACCGATGAAGCAACGTTCGGGCGTGATGGAATCTTCAACATGCACAATTCGAATGTTTGGAGTGAGGATAACCCACATGCCACAGTTACTAGCGTTCATCAAGTGCGGTCCTTCGTTAATGTGTGGGTCGGTGTGTTGGGGACTGTTTAATTGGGCCGTATCTGCTACCTACGCCATTAAATGGCAGGGACTATTACAATTTTCTCGCCAGAGCATTGCCAGAATTGCTCCCTACAACACAACGCACCTGATTCCAACATGACGGGGCGCCGGCACATTTCAGTCGTAGTGTGCGTCGATTCCTTGACCGACGGTTCCCAGAAACGTGGATTGGCAGAGGTGGTCCTGTACCGTGGCCTGCTAGATCCCCAGATATGTCCCTTCTTGACCTTTTTGTGTGGGGAGAGGTGCTCAACCTTCTTTACGCAACTTCTTTTTCATCAGAAGAGGATCTGGTTGCCAGGATAGTAGCAGCAGCAGGAACAATTCGGGATACTCCTGCGGTTTTTGCCCGTGTCAGACAGAACATGATACGACGGTGTAACTTTTGTTTACGTGTGAGTGGAGGCATTTTTGAAAATCTACTGTAATTGAAATTGGGTTTTGTTAATGTGTTGTCTCTTGGTCATAAAAAAATATCGAAAAGTGTTTCTCAGTTTGATTAATTTGCCGCTAAAGAAATCTTTCTCTACCGGTTTAAATACCTGTCATAGGAAAAAATGACAATAGGGAAAAATATTTGTTTTGATGTCCCCTACAACCTCCCAGAGTTTATCGGTTTAAATACTTTTCTCCCTGTAGAGAACAAGAGAGGTCCTATCACAGCTACCTGGAGCACTACTGGGATGGAGAGGAAGAGAAAATCATGCGGCATCATATGACGGAGAACGCTCGCTACACGGTCGAAAGACTGATGACTTAAAAATAAAAACATACCGGCGCGACTGGTGTGAGGTTTACGCTGCGAGGGACCGGCCCCGTGGCACAGTGCTGCACCTCCGGCTGGATGCATTAGGAGGCGCCCGGAGCGCAGCAGTCGCCTCGCCGTTAATGGTCGAAACCACTTATCGCCTGCAATTACGTTAATTAACTTCTCAGCCTCTCTCGGGCGCCCGGAAAGGGAAAGAGAGAAAAATAAATGGGATCTGAGGATCGGAGCCATTTCTTTCCTCCGCGGATCACAAAGGGCGTGAGAAGGCGGCAGCTGAGGCGGAGCCGCTGCAAGCCGACAGCCCGGATGGATCGCTCCACCGGCGCGGAGGCTGCAAGAAAGCGCGGCGCTCCGGCACCCGAAATCTGCCAGAAAGAGGCTAACTCGGCGAAAGCGGCCAAGACGAGGACAAGTCGTAACCTACAGACACGGGCAGCAAAATCTGCATTATGAGTATTGCAGATCAATTCTTTACGCACACGAAGTGTTGGGTGCTATTGACAAGGAATTTCAAGTTGATTCCGTATGTCTAGATTTCCAGAACTCTTTGGATACTGTACCACATAAGCGGCTTATAGCGATTTCGCGTGCCTACGGAATATCGTCACAGTCGTTCAAATGGTTCAAATGGCTCTGAGCACAATGGGACTTAACATCTGAGGTCATCAGTCCCCTAGAACTTAGAACTACTTAAACCTAAGGACATCACACACATCCATGCCCGAGGCAGGATTCGAACCCACGGTATAACCACTCATTACTACTACAATACAACTTTACTATTATTGCTAATCAAATACCCATGCAAAGAACACTTTCGCATATACTTACTGTACATATTATACATGCTATGCATACTATATATACAATAAAGTATGGCAGGCCACGCCCCACAAAAAGAGATTTCCGGCAACTTTCCCCCAAATATCTTAAATCTATCTATTTCTTTAAACTATTATTTGTGATCAGTGTTTGTAACTCGATACGATCATGAAAGTCGACAGACATCCCAGACGGTTGAAACTGGTTATGTACACGTCATACGAGTAGTGACGTCACAGAGACGTGTCACCAAGGTGAGCCTAACGTTTCCCACACAAGGAAAGGTGCATCGATTGATTAGAAGACGGAGTGAAAACCAAGTTTATGTTGCATGAACTAAAAATACCAGAGATGCCGTTAGTAGTAATGCTATCCAGATAAAATACTTCCAAAATTTTCCAGTATCGAAATTTTGTTTCCTATAAATTTCCCCAAGGTTTCAGTTTCTGCAAAAGTTCCCCCAGAAAAATATTTTTCCTCAAAATTGCGAAGAAAACTATCTGAAGTCGTTGAGCGTTCGCGCCAGACGTTATCATGGGCTGCAGTTAGACCTAAGAAGATCCCCAGATTTATCTTCTGCTGCTGAAAGCCACTTTGGAAGAGTGTTACTATGTTTACTCGTGTTACTCACATCCTCTTCCTGGCGTAAACCGACTCTGCTCTATGGGGACGCGTTTATTGATGGCCGAGCAGATTCTGTTACGAGTGAGCCTCTCCGGGACCATGAACGTGATACTAACGAGAGCATTGGAGCGGTAGTTTTCGACTTATGAGGGTTCTCTGGTCGGCTTTATTGCAGCAATGATCTTAATTTTCTTGGAGAGAGGTGGCGGATTTCGTATCACTGAGATATTTGAAAAGAAGATGTTCAGCTGTTAGAAAGTAGCAGGACTACTGTGAAACAGAAAATCTAGGTTTTCATGCTCTTCGTTAACTTTTATGCCCTCTTCCAATTGAACTGCTTCCGTAGTAGCAGTGTACTGCAAACTGCTATCCGAATGCTGTACCGCAGTGCTGAAGCCGCCCGCCAGTCACTGTAAGCCAGAGACGCTACTAAAATGGGCCTCGTACTCACCAACTATAAGCCAGAGACGCTACTAAAATGGGCCTCGTACTCACCAACTATAAGCCAGAGACGCTACTAAAATGGGTCTCGTACTCACCAACTATAAGCCAGAGACGCTACTAAAATGGGTCTCGTACTCACCAACTATAAGCCAGAGACGCTACTAAAATGGGCCTCGTACTCACCAACTATAAGCCAGAGACGCTACTAAAATGGGCCTCGTACTCACCAACTATAAGCCAGAGACGCTACTAAAATGGGTCTCGTACTCACCAACTATAAGCCAGAGACGCTACTAAAATGGGTCTCGTACTCACCAACTATAAGCCAGAGACGCTACTAAAATGGGCCTCGTACTCACCAACTATAAGCCAGAGACGCTACTAAAATGGGCCTCGTACTCACCAACTATAAGCCAGAGACGCTACTAAAATGGGTCTCGTACTCACCAACTATAAGCCAGAGACGCTACTAAAATGGGTCTCGTACTCACCAACTATAAGCCAGAGACGCTACTAAAATGGGTCTCGTACTCACCAACTATAAGCCAGAGACGCTACTAAAATGGGTCTCGTACTCACCAACTATAAGCCAGAGACGCTACTAAAATGGGCCTCGTACTCACCAACTATAATCCAGAGACGCTACTAAAATGGGCCTCGTACTCACCAACTATAAGCCAGAGACGCTACTAAAATGGGCCTCTAACTCACCAACTATAAGCCAGTGACGCTACTAAAATGGGTCTCGTACTCACCAACTATAAGCCAGAGACGCTACTAAAATGGGCCTCTTACTCACCAACTATAAGCCAGTGACGCTACTAAAATGGGCCTCGTACTCACCAACTATAAGCCAGAGACGCTACTAAAATGGGCCTCGTACTCACCAACTATAAGCCAGAGACGCTACTAAAATGGGTCTCGTACTCACCAACTATAAGCCAGAGACGCTACTAAAATGGGTCTCGTACTCACCAACTATAAGCCAGAGACGCTACTAAAATGGGTCTCGTACTCACCAAATATAAGCCACAGACGCTACTAAAATGGGCCTCGTACTCACCAACTATAAGCCAGAGACGCTACTAAAATGGGACTCGTACTCACCAACTATAAGCCAGAGACGCTACTAAAATGGGCCTCGTACTCACCAACTATAAACCAGAGACGCTACTAAAATGGGCCTCGTACTCACCAACTATAAGCCAGAGACGCTACTAAAATGGGCCTCGTACTCACCAACTATAAGCCAGAGACGCTACTAAAATGGGCCTCTTACTCACCAACTATAAGCCAGAGACGCTACTAAAATGGGCCTCGTACTCACCAACTATAAGCCAGAGACGCTACTAAAATGGCAACCCCCACCGTACTCACCAACTAAGATGGCGCAGTGGATAGACCGTCAAAAACTAAACACAGATCAGGCACGAAAACAGGAAGAAGGTTTACTGAGCTGTGAAAAAAGGAGCAAAATAGAAACAGTCAATGGTCCAAGCTCAAGATGTGATGACGGTGTCCCTCGTGCCCCATACATATTTCACAAAATTATGAAATGTCCGTCCGGTCATTGAGGTGTCTGTTCACTATATTCAAATTCTTATCTGTTTCGTCGTGCAACAACCGTCTGCAACAGCGAGGTGTAACGAAGGGAGCTCCAGACATGCATACGAGGTCTGTTCATAAAATTCTGGAACGTTGTCCGCAAAATTTTTCTACGTTTACCTTTTACTTATTGTGCATGGACTCCTTCGAAATACTCTCTTCCACACACAATTGATACGCCGCTCCCAATACTGCTTCAACTCCTGGAAGCAATTCTGGCTGGATCACACGAAGCACCGTCTGCGAGGTTATCTTGTCTATCTTTGCAAATCTTCGTCCTTTCAGCAGGGTTTTCAACTTTGGAAATAAAAAAGTGTCCGTAGGGGCCATGTCTGTGGAGTACGAAGGATGAAGCAGCACAGTGATTTCGTTCTTTGTGCGATAGTCACGCGCCAAAGGGGATAAATGCGCGGTTGCGTTACCGTCATGGAAAAGGCATGAACTGTCTCGGCACGTATCACACCGTTTCCTTCTCTCATTGTCCCCACAGGCTTCAGAACACGTCCCGATAGTACCATCGAAATAGTTTGTCCTTGTGGTACGAATTCACGATGAACTAATCCCTCAAAGTCAAAGAAAACTGTCAGCACGGCATTGACATTTGACCTGAACCGACATGCTTTTTTTGGTTTGGGAGAACCTTTCCCGGCCCACTGTGAAGATTAAAACTTGGTCTCAACATCATAACGGTAGATCCACGTCTCGTCACCAGCTATGACTCCCTTAAGGAATATCTAGGTGTCATTTGCCTGATCCAAAAGCTCTTCGCATGTTGAGTGGGGAAGGTTTCTGTTGTGGCGTAGTAAGACAGCCACGCCACTCGGAAGTAGCCGAAAGGCACGCGTTACACTCACGCAGACTAGACATAGGTCTGAAACAGGATACGTAATGAATGCTATAAAGAAAAGTACGTAGCTACTGGAATACTTAACTTTAATCCTTCATTTGTATACATCGTTCTTGATGAGACATGCTTCATACGATAACTATCAATTGCTATGGTGCCTTGCTAGGTCGTAGCCATTGACTTAGCTGAAGGCTATTCTAACTATCTGCTCTGCAAATGAGCGAGGCTTCGACACTGTGCATCGCTAGCTACGTCGTCCGTACAACTGGGGCGAGTGCTAGTCCGTCTCTCGAGACCTGCCGTGTGGTGGCGCTCGGTCTGCGATCACTGACAGTGGCGACACGCGGGTCCGACATGTACTAATGGACCGCGGCCGATTTAAAGCTACCACCTAGCAAGTGTGGTGTCTGGCGGTGACACCACAGTTTCTCTGGTCTTGACTCATGAGCCGTGGGACGAATTTGGCGGCGACACGATGCGTTCCAAGACGCTGTGTCAGGATTTCAGTACGCGATCGAACTGAAATGTTACATTCCTCTGCAACCTCCTGGACAGTTAGTATTCGACTGGCACTCAGAATTTCGCTGACGTTCCTGACATAGACGTCGAATGGTGTCCTGAACGAGAGTCATCTTTAACTTCCGCCCGGCCGTTCTTAAACCGTGTGAACCATTCGTAACACCGAGTAGGACTTACGCACTCATCACCGTAGGCTTCCTGCATCGTTTGGCGTGTCTCTGTAAAGGTTTTCTTGAGTTTCAAGAAAAATTTAATGCAGGCACGTTGCTCCTCTAACTCTGCCATCTCGAAATTCGGAAAGTGTGCGACACAACGTTCTACTCAGTACAACACTGAACAATAATTAAAAGACATGCACCAGTGAAACTTCCGGCATTTACACATTAAACACTGTCATGTGCAGAAATGCCAGTCGCATTTCGCTCCAACGCACCACTGGCACGAAACTACGAATGTTCCGGAACTTTTTGAACAGACCTCTGCGCCAGTACCACATGTTATGATTCATATGTTCCGTTTCGAAAGTTTTGACTCTTGAATTCCTTTGCTGTAACATACACTCATGCTCATAAATCAAGGATAAAATCAAGGATAACTGCAGAATGTGGTACCACACAACGTGGCACTACACAAAACTGGCGCTAATTGCAAAGGCACATAGGGAACACACACGACACAGATCTGTCAGTCCACGGTATTGGTGATAAGTTGAGAAAACTGTCGCGAAACACATGTGCTACAAAACGCCACTGTTCCTGCTCATGTACCCCGACATCAATATGGGATATGATCACCATGCACACGTACACAGGCCGCACAACGGGTTGGCGTACTCTGGATCAGGTGGTCGAGTAGCTGCTGGGGTATAGTGTCCCATTCTTGCAGCGGTGCCTGTCGGAGCTCCTGGAGTGTCGTATGGGTTTGAAGAAGTGCAGCGATACGTCGACCGATAGCATCCCAGACGTGCTCGATGGGGTTTAGGTTTGGAGAACAGACAGGCCATTCCATTCGCATGATATCTTCTCTTTCAAGGTACTCCTCCACGATGGCAGCTCGGTGGAGCCATGCGTTATCATCCATGAGAAGGATGGTGGTACCCACTGCACCCCTGGAAAGGCGGACATACTTGTGCAAAATGACGTCCCGATACACCTGACCTGTTACAGTTCCTCTATCAAAGAGATGCAGGGTCGTATGTACACCAATCATAATGCCACCCTACACCATCAAACCACGACCTCCATACAGGTCCCTTTCAAGGACATTAAGGGGTTGGTATTTGGTTCCTGGTTCACGCCAGATGAAAAACCAGTGAGGATCACTGTTCAGACTATACCTGGACTCGTCCCCCTGAACCTAACCTAGGACCACTGTTCCAATGGCCATGTACTGTGTTCTTGACACCAGGCTTTACGGGCTCTCCTGTGACCAGGGGTCAGTGAAATGCACCTTGCAGGTCTCCAGGCGAATAAACCATTTCTGTTCAGTCGTCTGTAGACTGTGTGTCAGGAGACAACTGTTCCAGTGGCTGCGGTAAGGTGCCGAGCAAGTCTACCTGTAGTACCCCGTGGCCGTCTGCGGGCACTGATGGTGTTGTGATCTGTGAACTTTCCGTACTGTGGCGCCTGCACACGTTTCCTGTCTGCTGGAATCGTTGCCATAATCTTGAAATCACTATTTGTGCCACACGGAGGGCTGTGCTACGACCTGCCGTGTTTGACCAGCCTCCAGTCGCCCTAGTATTCTGCCCCACATAACGTCATCAATATGTGTTCTTTGAGTCATTTTTAACACACAGTCACCATTAGCACGTCTGAAAATGTCTGCACACTTACTCGCTGCACCGTACTCTGACATGCATCAACACACCTCTGCGTATGTGGACTGCTGCCAGCGCTACCGTGCGACGATCGCAGGTCAAATGCACCGCATGGTCATACCCCGAGGTGATTTAAACGCACAAACCGCCCACCAGAGCGTTCTTTCACCATGTATCAGCATTATCCTTGATTTATGAGCATGAGAGTAATTGACAGTCTATACGCCATCTCGCCTGCTCTCACTATTCACTACATTTATTTGATACGGTAATACATTCTTACCATATGACTCATATTCTTTAACCAATGTATAGGACGACAGTTGCCGAGACTATTGAAGGAGATCGTTTGCGTCGATGACAGGACCGTAAGTTCATAATTTTGTGGAAAAAAAAGACTCGAGTGAGGTTTGAACAAGGATCTCTCACTTCGCTGTTCTACGCCGTAACCACGCAACCACTATGCCACGGTTTATCTTACACTACTGGCCATTAAAATTGCTACACCACGAAGATGACGCGCTACAGATGCCAAATTTAACTGACAGGAAGAAGATGCAGTGATATGCAAATGATTAGCTTTTCAGAGCATTCACGCAAGGTTGGCGCCAGTGGCGACACCTACAACATACTGACATGAGGAGAGTTTCCAACCGATTTCTCATACACAAACAGCAGTTGACCGGCGTTGCCTGGTGAAACGTTCTTGTGATGCCTCATGTAAGGAGGAGAAATGCGTAGCATCACGTTTCCGACTTTGATAAAGGTCGGATTGTAGCCTATCGGTACTGCGGTTTATCGTATTGCGACATTTCTGCTCGCGTTGGTCGAGAATGGGTGGGTTCAGAAGGGTAAAACGGAACGCCGTGCTGGATCCCAACGGCCTCGTATGACTAGCAGTCGATATGACGGGCATCTTATCCGCATGGCTGTAACGGATCGTGCAGCCACGTCTCGATCCCTGAGTCAACAGATGGGGACGTTTAGAAGACAACGACCATCTGTACGAACAGTTCGACGACGTTTGCAGTAGCATGGACTCCCAGCTCGGAGACCATGGCTGCGGTTACCTTTGACGCTGCATCACAGACAGGAGCGCCTGCAATGGTGTACTCAACGACGAACCTGGGTGCACGAATGGCAAAACGTCACTTTTTCGGATGAATCCAGGTTCTGTTTACAGCATCAACACGTCTCGGTACCTCTTGTTCGCATTAACGGCACTTTGAACAGTGGACGTTACATGCCAGATGTGTTACGACTCGTGGCTCTACCCTTCATTCGATCCCTGCGAAACCCTACTTTTCAGCAGGATAATGCACGACCGCACGTTGCAGGTCCTGTACGGGCCTTTCTGGATACAGAAAATGTTCGACTGCTGCCCTGGTGAGCACATTCTCCAGATCTGTCACCAATTGAAAACGTCTGGTCAATGGTGGCCGAGCAACTGGCTCGTCACAATAGGCCAGTCACTACTCTTAATGAATTGTGGAATCGTGTTGAAGCTGTATGGGCAGCTGTACTGTACACGCCATCCAAGCTCGGTTTGACTTAAGGCCCAGGCGTATCAAGGTCGTTATTACGGCCAGAGGTGGTTCTCCTGGGTGCTGCTTTCTCAGGATCTATGCACCCAAATTGCGTGAAAATGTAATCGCATGTCAGTTCTAGTATATTTGTCCAAGGAATACCCGTTTATCATATGCATTGCTTCTTGGTGTAGCAATTTTAATGGCCAGTAGTGTAATTCACTCGATGTTGCCCATCTTGAGCTTGGACCGTTCACTGTTTGTATTTTGCTCCCTTTTTTTCACAGTTCAGTATAATTTCTTTCTGTTTTCGTGCCTGACCAGTGTTCTGGTTTTGACGTGCTATCCACGGGGCATTTTACGACTAAATCTGAGAGGGTTGCGATGGGGAGTTTCCCATGTAAGGAACCGCTCCTGATACTTCCCAGGCGGCGAGTGCTGCGTTAGCTGCCGCAGCCGCCAGCCGCCAGCCGCGCGACAGCAGCCGCACACCGCACCGAGCGGCGCCAGTTGCGGGTACTCACCGGCGACCTCGAGCGTGGCGTTGCGCGACTTGGCGACGCCGGCGGCGTTGCGAGCCTCGCACCAGTAGACGCCGGCGTCGGAGTCCTTGCGGCCGTGCACGACGCGCAGGAAGAAGAGCGAGCCGGTGGGCAGCAGGACGCGGCTGGAGCGCGCGTCCGCCGCCGACGTGCGCACCGGCTCGCCGTCCTTGAACCAGGCGATCGTGGGCTCTGGCTCGCCGTCCGCCTTGCAGTTGAGCGTGGCCGGGTCGTGGCGAGGCACCGTCGCGTCCGTGGGGTGCTCCGTGATGCGCGGCGGCCGCAGCGGCGTGCCCAGCTGCAGACCTGCCAACACACACCCACACACACGTTACCTCCTGTGCCGAGCCCACATTATCTACCTGTCATCGTGTCCCATCACTCGTCTTAATGGATCAGCAGGCATGCGGAACACTGTCATGAATAAAGGTTTTCAGAAAAGTATGTTATCAATCACCTGTTTTGGTGGCAGAAATGGTTTCTTTTGTTATTACCGGTTGCAAGTCCTCTAGCCACTGAAATGGCCTAGACCATGTATCGGATACTACAATAACGAATTAGAGATTTGGGACACGGAGATGAGTGAAGGTTTTCAGAAAAGTATGTTATCAGTAGCACTGAAAGACCTAAGTCGAAACAAGGTCCCGGGAGTAGACAACATTCCATTAGAACTACTGATAGCCTTGGGAGAGCCAGTCCTGACAAAACTCTACCATCTGGTGAGCAACATGTATGAGACAGGCGAAATCCCCTCAGACTTCAACAAGAATATAATAATTCCAATCCCAAAGAAGGCAGATGTTGACAGATGTGAAAATTACTGAACTATCAGTTTAATAACTCACAGCTGCAAAATACTAACTCGAATTCTTTACAGACGAATGGAAAAACTGGTAGAAGCCGACCTCGGGGAAGATCAGTTTGGATTCCGTAGAAATGTTGGAACACGTCAGGCAATACTGACCCTACGACTTATCTTAGAAGAAAGATTAAGGAAAGGCAAACCTACGTTTCTAGCATTTGTAGACTTAGAGAAAGCTTTTGACAATGTTGACTGGAATGCTCTCTTTCAAATTCTGAAGGTGGCAGGGGTAAAATACAGGGAGCGAAAGGCTATTTACAATTTGTACAGAAACCAGATGGCAGTTATAAGAGTCGAGGGGCATGAAAGAGAAGCAGTGGTTGGGAGGGTAGTGAGACAGGGTTGTAGCCTCTCCCCAATGCTATTCAATCTGTATATTGAGCAAGCAGTAAAGGAAACAATAGAAAAATTCGGAGTAGGTATTAAAATCCATGGAGAAGAAATAAAAACTTTGAGGTTCGCCGATGACATTGTAATTCTGTCATAGACAGCAAAGCACTTGGAAGAGCAGTTGAACGGAATGGACAGTGTCTTGAAACGAGAGTATAAAATGAACATCAACAAAAGCAAAACGAGGATAATGGAATGTAGTCGAATTAGGTCGGGTAATGCTGAGGGAATTAGATTAGGAAATGAGACACTTAAAGTAGTAAAGGAGTTTTGCTATTTGGGGAGCAAAATAACTGATAACGGTCGAAGTAGAGAGGATATAAAATGTAGACTGGCAAAGGCAAGGAAAGGGTTTCTGAAGAAGAGAAATTTATTAACACCGAGTATAGATTTAAATGTCAGGAAGTCGTTTCTGAAAGTGTTTGTATGGAGTGTAGCCATGTATGGAAGTGAAACATGGACGATAACTAGTTTAGACAAGAAGAGCATAGAAGGTTTGGAAATTTGGTACTACAGAAGAATGCTGAAGATTAGATGGGTAGATCACATAACTAATGAGGAGGTATTGAATAGGATTGGGGAGAAGAGAGGTTTGTGGCACACCTTGACTAGAAGAAGGGATCGATTGGTAGGACATGTTCTGAGGCATCAACGGATCACCAATTTAGTACGGGAGGGCAGCGTGGAGGGTAAAAATCGTAGAGGGAGACCAAGAGATGAATACTCTAAGCAGGTTCAGAAGGATGTAGGCTGCAGTAGGTACTGAGAGATGAAGAAGCTTGCACAGGATAGAGTAGCATGGAGAATTGTATCAAACCAGTCTCAGGACTGAAGACCACAACAACAACATGTTATCAATCACATGTTTTGGTGGCAGAAATGGTTTCTTTTGTCATTACCGGTTTCAACTCACCTAGCTACTAAAATGTTTTAGAATGTGTATCGGATACTACAGTAACGCATTAGGCCGTGTATCGGGTACTGCAATACTGTTTGCCATGTATTAGAAGCTACACTAGATTTTCAACGCTAAAATGCCCGCAAACAATGCCCATAGTCGACGAAAAACACTTTATAAAGCTTCCAGGGTTCGGTAAGAAACTTCCGCACACTTTTAGCTTTAATTGACAGTATTTGGAATAACTGAAGTGTAGTCGTTGGGATAAAGGTAGCTGTGGGAATGAAGAAAAATCAGATTTAAAAATAAAAATAAATCAAACGACGTGAAATAAAGAAACTTCCTGGAAGATTAAAACTGCGTGCCGGACCGAGACTCGAACTCGGTTCGCAGGAGAGCTTCTGCGAAGTTTGGAATGTAGCAGACGAGGTACTGGCGAAAGTAAACTTGTGAGGACAAGTCGTGGGTAGTTCAGTCGGTGGAGCACTTGCTCGTGAAAGGCGAAGGTCCCTAGTTCGAGTCTCGGTTTGGCACACAGTTTTAATCTGCCAGGAAATCAGGGAGTTTCATATCGGCACATACTCCGCTGAGGAACAGAAATTTCGTTCTGACGTGAAATAATAATCGTGAATTTATGATACAGCCTACATACATTTCCGTGTGTCCAGAAATGTGTTTTGCTTTCGAAATGTTTCTCTCGGCTTGTAAGACAGGCAGATATGAGGGACTGTCAGTACAGCAACATAACGTATATCATCAACACGACAAACATTTTCAGCTACAGTAAGCGCGTTAGGCAGTAGCAGCAAAAGATATATCACACTTAGAGGGAGCAATTACAAGTACAAGGGTTGTCCAGAAAGTAAGTTCCGTTCGGTCGCGAAATGGAAACCACAGTGAAAGCCAGTAACGTTTTATTTGCAACAGTTAGGTACACCTTCCAACTACTTCTCCGCATAGTCGCCGCTCCGACTTTGGGTGTTGTTGTTGTGTTGCATCAACTTTCCAATATCCTCGTCATAGAAAGCATCCACCTGTGCTTTCGGCCAGTTACCTACACTGGTCTGCAGCTCGTTGTCGGTGGAAAAATTTTGTCTTCATAGCCAGCGGTTTTTGTGAGTATAGATGAGACTCAGGGGGAGCCAATTACGGACTGTATTGTGGGTGATCAAACACTTCTCATCGGAAACGCTGCAGGAGCGTCTTCATTGCCCCTGCGGTGTGCGGCCGAGGATTGCCATGAAGAAGGAACCGCTCGACAGTTGTGTTATGTGGGCTGCATGACACAGGCGAAATCTCTAACCAGGCCTTCATACTTGGCGGGAGACACTATTCCCTACGCATCTTTACGTGCTCACTGTTCACTCAGAACTGAAAAGAGCGACGCGACACGCTCGACGGGCACACTAGAGACACTGACCAGCATATCTGTGCTTTACCGGATTTTCCCAGTGGTTTCAATTTCGCGACCGATCGGAACTTACTTCCTGGACAGCTCTCGTATACAGGGTGTTACAAAAAGGTACGGCCAAACTTTCAGGAAACATTCCTCACACACAAATAAAGAAAATATGTGGACATGTGTCCGGAAACGCTTAATTTCCATGTTAGAGCTCATTTTAGTTTCGTCCACCTACGCTCAATGGAGCACGTTATCATGATTTCATACGGGATACTCTACCTGTGCTGCTAGAACATGTGCCTTTACAAGTACGACACAACATGTGGTTCATGCACGATGGAGCTCCTGCACATTTCAGTCGAAGTGTTCGTAAGCTTCTCAACAACAGATTCGGTGACCGATGGATTGGTAGAGGTGGACCAATTCCGTGGCCTCCACGCTCTCCTGACCTCAACCCTCTTGACTTTCATTTATGGGGGCATTTGAAAGTTCTTGTCTACGCAGCCCCGGTACCAAATGTAGAGACTCTTCGTGCTCGTATTGTGGACGGCTGTGATACAATACGCCACTCTGCAGGGCTGCATCAGCGCATCATGGATTCCATGTGACGGAGGGTGGATGCATGTATCCTCGCTAACGGAGGACATTTTGAACATTCCCTGTAAGAAAGTGTTTGAGGTCACGCTGGTACGTTCTGTTGCTGTGTGTTTCCATTCTATGATTAGTGTGATTTAAAGAGAAGTAATAAAATGAACTCTAACATGGAAAGTAAGCGTTTCTGGACACATGTCCACATAACATATTTTCTTTCTTTGTGTGTGAGGAATGTTTCCAGAAAGTTTGGCCGTACCTTTTTGTAACACCCTGTATTTGTCGCTTCGGAAAGTATAATCGTGGGACAGACGGGCAGAGATAATGGACTACTGCAGTGGTCACGGTTATAACCTACGACGATGCTGTATACAAATCATTCAGAAAATAAGTTATTTGTAATAAGAAAATGTTAGTTAGTTTCCTAAAATATAGGTATGAAGCTGCGCGTCCACGATGCCTCTTTTATCTTAAAATTTTCCCCAAATAGAAATTTTAACGCAAAATAGGTAGGCAATGTCAGAAGCCGTTTAGAAAACCTTCCTAACTATACCTCATTCGTCCCTGCACGAATAGTAGGTGTTGAGAAAAAGGGATGTTGACTTGAGAAATAATATACAGGGCTATTACAAATGATTGAAGCGATTTCATAAATTCACTGTAGCTCCATTCATTGACATATGGTCACGACACACTGCAGATACGTAGAAAAACTCATAAAGTTTTGTTCGGCTGAAGCCGCACTTCAGGTTTCTGCAGCCAGAGCGCTCGAGAGCGCAGTGAGACAAAATCGCGACAAGAGCCGAGAAAGCGTATGTCGTGCTTGAAATGCACTCACATCAGTCAGTCATAACAGTGCAACGACACTTCAGGACGAAGTTCAACAAAGATCCACCAACTGCTAACTCCATTCGGTGATGGTATGCGCAGTTTAAAGCTTCTGGATGCCTCTGTAAGGGGAAATCAACGGGTCGGCCTTCAGTGAGCGAAGAAACGGTTGAACGCGTGCGGGCAAGCTTCACGCGTAGCCCGCGGAAGTCGACGAATAAAGCAAGCAGGGAGCTAAACGTACCACAGCCGACGGTTTGGAAAATCTTACGGAAAAGGCTAAAGCAGAAGCCTTACCGTTTACAATTGTTACAAGCCCTGAAACCCGATGACAAAGTCAAACGCTTTGAATTTTCGGCGCGGTTGCAACAGCTCATGGAAGAGGATGCGTTCAGTGCGAAACTTGTTTTCAGTGATGAAGCAACATTTTTTCTTAATGATGAAGTGAACAGACACAATGTGCGAATATGGGCGATAGAGAATCCTCACGCATTCGTGCAGCAAATTCGCAATTCACCAAAAGTTAACGTGTTTTGTGCAATCTCACGGTTTAAAGTTTATGGCCCCTTTTTCTTCTGCGAAAAAAACGTTACAGGACACGTGTAATTGGACATGATGGAAAATTGGCTCATGCCACATCTGGAGATCGACAGCGCCGACTTCATCTTTCAACAGGATGGTGCGCCACCGCACTTCCATCATGATGTTCGGCATTTCATAAACAGGAGACTGGAAAACCGATGGATCGGTCGTGGTGGAGATCATGATCAGCAATTCATGTCATGGCCTCCACGCTCTCCCGACTTTACCCCAAGTGATTTCTTACTGTGTGGTTATGTGAAAGATTCAGTGTTTAAACCTCCTCTACCAAGAAACGTGCCAAAACTGCGAGCTCGCATCAACGATGCTTTCGAACTCATTGATGGGGACATGCTGCGCCGAGTGTGGGAGGAACTTGATTATCGGCTTGATGTCTGCCGAATCACTAAAGGGGCACATATCGAACATTTGTGAATGCCTAAAAAAACTTTCTGAGTTTTTGTATGTGTGTGCAAAGCATTGTGAAAATATCTCAACTAATAAAGTTATTGTAGAGCTGTGAAATCGCTTCAATCATTTGTAATAACCCTGTGCTATGGTCTTCAACATTTATATTTACATGACTTTATATTGTCATACTGAAAACATAATTACACAATACTGATGTTCCAACATAATAGTTATTTAATACAGGGTGAGTCACCTAACGTTACCACTGGATATATTTCGTAAACCACATCAAATACTGACGAACCGATTCCACAGACCGAACGTGAGGAGAGGGGCTAGTGTAATTGTTTAATACAAACCATACAAAAATGCACGGAAGTATGTTTTTTAACACAAACCTACGTTTTTTTAAATGGAACCCCGTTAGTTTTGTTAGCACATCTGAACATATAAATAAATACGTAATCAGTGCCGTTTGTTGCATTGTAAAATGTTAATTACATCCGGACATATTGTAACCTAAAGTTGACGCTTGAGTACCACTCCTCCGCTGTTCGATCGTGTGTGTCGGAGAGCACCGAATTACGTAGGGATCCAAAGGGAACGATGATGGACCTTAGGTACAGAAGTGACTGGAACAGCACATTGCTTCCACATGCTAACACCTTTTTATTGGTCTTTTTCACTGACGCACATGTACGTTACCATGAGGGGTGAGGTACACGTACACACGTGGTTTCCGTTTTCAATTACGGAGTGGAATAGAGTGTGTCCCGACATGTCAGGCCAATAGATGTTCAATGTGGTGGCCATCATTTGCTGCACACAATTGCAATCTCTGGCGCAATGAATGTCGTACACGCCGCAGTACATCTGGTGTAATGTCGCCGCAAGCTGCCACAATACGTTGTTTCGTATCCTCTGGGGTTGTAGGCACATCTCGGTACACATTCTCCTTTAACGTACCCCACAGAAACAAGTCCAGAGATGTAAGATCAGGAGGACGGGCTGGCCAATTTATGCGTCCTCCACGTCCTATGAAACGCCCGTCGAACATCCTGTCAAGGGTCAGCCTAGTGTTAATTGTGGAATATGCAGGTGCACCATCATGCAGATACCACATACGTCGACGCGTTTCCAGTGGGACATTTTCGAGCAACGTTGGCAGATCATTCTGTAGAAACGCGATTTATGTTGCAGTGCTCTCCGATACACACGATCGAACAATGTAGGAGTGGTACTCCAACGTCAACTTTAGGTTATAATATCTCCGGATGTAATTAACATGTTACAATGCAACAAACGGCACTGATTACGTATTTGTTTATATGTTCAGATGTGCTAACAAAACTAACGGGGTTCCATTTAAAAAAACGTAGGTTTGTGTTAAAAAACATACTTCCGTGCATTTTTGTATGGTTTGCATTAAACAATTACACTAGCCCCTCTTCTCACGTTCGGTCTGTGGAATCGGTTCGTCAGTATTTGATGTGGTTTACGAAATATATCCAGCGGTAACGTTAGGTGACTCGCCCTGTATATATGAAAGCGTGCTGTCTGTTCTTTTGGACATGTCCGGAAGAACATACACAACGCATCCATATAACTGATTCGTCTCTATGGGCAATGAATCCACCACGGTCAGTGCGGTCCGCAGTTCGTGGTCTAATGGCTGCGTGTTCGGTCAGAGGGTTAGCTGCCCTATGCAATGAAAAACTGAGTCAACGGCTCAACACTGAAATTGAACTGGTGTCATGGGGCATCCGCACCGAACAAATGCAACGAACAATATCGAACAAAATGAGAAAAAAAAAAGAGTTAACGTTGCTGCCTCTGGATCACATGGTCTCGGGTTCGATTCCCGGCCGGACTGAGAATTTTCTCTGCCCGCGGACAGGTCTTTTTGTGTAGTCCTCAGCATTTCATCATCATCATCATCATAATTCGTGACAGTTGCTAGATTGGACTGCGTTAAAAACTGGACTGTGTAAAAATTGGGACTTTGTACGGGTACTGATGGTCACGCAGTTGAGCGCCCCACGAACCAAACATCATCATCATCATCATCTTCATTGCGCATGCTTGCACGATCACGTCCGACCTTCTGTCGGAATCTCAAAGTAACAAGTAAGGGGGGACATGGACTGGGGATAGGTGGCGCTGGGTGAGAATTTTTGTCGCTCAGGAGGCGTGCCGATATAGTCCATGCAAGTGGAATCAACACTGTGTCAGATTGTCGTACTGGTTAACGCAACTTCACTCCCCGCCGCCGAGTTAGCATAAGGTCCCGACGCAGCTAACATCAGTAGCCCCTTTCGTTTCCTTTCCTCCCCCTCCCCTCTCTTCACCGTCAATTGACATAATATTTATATAATAGTTCGTTATGAACTGCCTTTCGGCTTACCACGCCATCTTCAGAAAGCCAAAAGCCATTTCATAGCGAACTATTAAATAAATACAAGAGATATTTTTTTTTCCAACCTCCAGTCGGTCGCAAAATTAAAACCACAGTGAAAATGCGATGAAGCTTTGTGCAGGTGTGTTGTGCAATGTCTCTAGTATGCCCATAGATAGCGTTACCGTCGCACTTTTCAGTTCCGAGCACACAGTGGGTACGTAAGGACGCTTAGAAGTACAGAATATCGCGCCAAGTGTGAAATGTTTGCAGAGAGGTTTAGCCTGATTTCATGCAGCCCACATAACGCCTCATGCGTTTACTGCTTCAGGCCAGAACTCGGCTGCACACTGTAGGTGTAACTACGAAGCTCATGCAGCGTTTTCAATGGGAAATGTTTGATCACCCACTATACAGCTTAGACTTGGCTCCCTCTAATTTTCTGGCTATGAGGACGTCCGTTTGGCACAGACCAGCGTAAGGAATTGGCGGAAAGCACTGGTGGTTACCTGCTATGACGAGGGTATCGCAAAGTTGGTACCCAGCTGCGACAAATGTCTATGTCGGATCAGCGACTATGTCGAGAAGTGGCTGTAAGGGATAGCTAACTGTTGCAAGTAAAATATTTTTGATTTTTAGCTTGGTTTCCATTTCACAATTGATGGGAGGCTAAAAAAAAAAGAAAAATAGCCCTTGTATTATTGTGGGACCTCAATATTGTCTATGTTCTCAATATATCTATTTTCCTGCACTTATCGAAGAAATATTCTATAAATATTACAATATTCAATTTAGTCTCGCAATTTGAGAAAGAAAAGGAAGGTTTCTGACGAACAGTAGTTACACCCATATTTGCGACATATATGTTTCTAAGGAAGTTTGACTGTGGCTAATGCTTGATCTACTTCGACAACGACCACGTCATCTGTAAAAAGACCGAAAGACTAAGCAAACTATTAAAATACGGAAATTGATACGTAATCTCGCGAAAGAGCTTCAAAAACTTCACAAAAAAGTTATTGCATTTCGACAATTTGTATTTCACTGAAGAGCTTTGAGGAAGGAGTAAACACAATACACTTTAAATTACGACAGAGCTGTCGCGTTGGGATAAAATTCACGTAGCCTACAAATAAGTAAATCAAAATTCTAAAACACACTTAAGTCTCACAACTATCGATACCAACATAATATTTGGATTTTTATAACATTGATGCAGTTATCGACATTATTACTGACAAGATATTGGCACCAGGGAGGTAAAGACCTTTGAGAACCTCTTAATTTCAAGTATGAAGTGTAACAGGTGATAAACATATTTTTTCGCGTGATCTGACAGCAAATTAACAATTTCGGATTTTTCCCTGTACTTGTACTGTGAAAATTTGCTTCTTGCCAAATTTCATGATTCTAAGTCAACGTAACCTACACTATAGGTTTTGATGTGTGTTTTCGAGTATCAAAATATGCGATACAAATGGCTGTTTCTTGTGGTTTCATTGACTCAGAAACATAAAATTTTTACGCCGCCAGTAGATTATCAACCTTAGTACGTGACATACATTTGAACTTGATGCGCCAAACTGTTCCAAAGAAAAAGGGTCTTAACAGACAGATAGACAGACAGACAGAAGGATAAAATTACAAATATATAATATAATTTTTTCCATATTTTGCAGTTTCAAACGTAACTATATTCAATACACCGGAATTTTTAGCATCCTCATACATTCTTCTCTCCATAACGATGCTAAAAAGTTAAAAACGCTTACCTTGGACTACGTGTAAACACTGTTCATTTTTACTACTATTTCACACATATTTTTCGCGATTGTGTTACGAAATTCATAACCTAACACAGACATTTTCATGACTGGAATATGCACTTCACTTCATTCAAGAGAAAAAACGAAGCATGTATTTACGCAAATTGCACCTGATGATGGACAACAGAATCCGAAATGCATCGTAAATTTAATAAAACACGAAAAGTTGTGACTGAAGGCGTTTTTTAATTCGGACTTCCAGTGGACAAAAATATATTATTTTTCGTGTGTATAGTTACAGCTTAACAATTAGCGGCTTTTTTCCTTGTCTTGTACAGTTAAACCTTGCTTATTGCCAAATTTCATGATTCTAGGTCAGCAGGAAGTGCACTAGAGTTTCTCATGAGCGAATTTTCAAAAATGGTTCAAATGGCTCTGAGTAAAATATCGTTCAAATGGCTCTGAGCACTATGGGACTTAACATCTGAGGTCATCAGTCCCCTAGAACTTAGAACTATTTAAACCTAACTAACCTAAGGACATCAAACGCATCCATGCCCGAGGCAGGATTCGAACCTGCGACCGTAGCAGCAGCGCGGTTCCGGACTGAAGCGCCTAGAACCGCTCGGCCATAATGGCCGGCAGCGAATTTTCAAGTATGAAAATATGTGACATAAATGACTATATATTTTGATGGAATTTATTTAGAAGCTTAAAATTCGTACAGCAGCAAGAGACCACACATCTTAATGGGAGACCTAAATTTACACGTGTTATGTAAACTCCTTCCTGAGAAAAAGGTTCTTAAAAAATCGGACGGACAGACAGACAGACAGACTGGATAATAATGCGATCTTATAAGGGTTCCGTTTGTACAGATTCAGGTCCGAAATCCTGAAAAAGATCAAAAATGCGAAATTTAGGAGTTGCAAACGTGACGGTGAATGCGAGCGTCGTCCGTATGCAGAGAAGTCGCCTCTGTACCCGCCTGTGATAAACATTACAACGGCAGGAGAATCACGTAGCCCGTGGCCCGGATGCGCAGTTCCGCTGCTCCTCGCACGGCAAGAGCATATTTTACTACCGGCGAGGATTTTTATTTATACGGGCGACCCGGGCGCACGCCCGCCGTAAAAGACCACTTGCCGCGATAGGCGGCGCGCACGTAACGCATAAACAATACGCCACGCCGGCCCCGGCTCCGGCGGAGGCCCGCCCGACGTTCGGCCCACGGAGGGCTATACAGGACGCGACGGCGGCGTCCCAGGGAAAACCCGGCAGAGTAGCGAGTAGCGAGTAGCGGCGGCGATTACGGGGCCGCGCTGGGGGCGGAATTAGGCCACAACTCGCCGTCGCTCTCTCCGCTTCGCTCCGTCCGGCTCTCTCTCTCTCTCTCCCTCCCTCCCTCCCTCACCCTCCCCCCCTCTCACTCTCACTCTTTCCCGTCACTCTGTCCGTCCCTTTCTCCTCTTTGTTCCGGCAGTGCCCGATGATGAATCGCTGACGCTGCAGAGTCGACAAAACTGCGTTATGCGCTCTGCAATTGTGTCCTGATGGGGTGCAGTTTTGCGCTAACAGGAGTTGCTTGCGGCAGAAGACCCGAATGGAATTACCACTCTGCTGCGCCGCTGATAACAACGCCGCCTCCCCCCCCCCCCCCCCTCCCAAACCGACAAGTTTACACGTGCTGATTGAGTTATAACGTCCTCGAGGCGAGGTTCCAATTGCTAGATCCTGGTGAGCCTCACCTACTCGGCTAGTAGCTAGGGGTGGTGGAGCACAGAGTTCGCTAGAACGTATTCTCCGTTGGCGCATTATCAAATACACTCCTGGAAATGGAAAAAAGAACACATTGACACCGGTGTGTCAGACCCACCATACTTGCTCCGGACACTGCGAGAAGGCTGTACAAGCAATGATCACACGCACGGCACAGCGGACACATCAGGAACCGCGGTGTTGGCCGTCGAATGGCGCTAGCTGCGCAGCATTTGTGCACCGCCGCCGTCAGTGTCAGCCAGTTTGCCGTGGCATACGGAGCTCCATCGGAGTCTTTAACACTGGTAGCATGCCGCGACAGCGTGGACGTGAACCGTATGTGCAGTTGACGGACTTTGAGCGAGGGCGTATAGTGGGCATGCGGGAGGCCGGGTGGACGTACCGCCGAATTGCTCAACACGTGGGGCGTGAGGTCTCCACAGTACATCGATGTTGTCGCCAGTGGTCGGCGGAAGGTGCACGTGCCCGTCGACCTGGGACCGTACCGCAGCGACGCACGGCTGCACGCCAAGACCGTAGGATCCTACGCAGTGCTGTAGGGGACCGCACCGCCACTTCCCAGCAAATTAGAGACACTGTTGCTCCTGGGGTATCGGCGAGGACCATTCGCAACCGTCTCCATGAAGCTGGACTACGGTCCCGCACACCGTTAGGCCGTCTTTCGCTCACGCCCCAACATCGTGCAGCCCGCCTCCAGTGGTGTCGCGACAGGCATGAATGGAGGGACGAATGGAGACGTGCCGTCTTCAGCGATGAGAGTCGCTTCTGCCTTGGTGCCAATGATGGTCGTATGCGTGTTTGGCGCCGTGCAGGTGAGCGCCACAATCAGGACTGCATACGACCGAGGCACACAGGGCCAACACCCGGCATCATGGTGTGGGGAGCGATCTCCTACATTGGCCGTACACCACTGGTGATCGTCGAGGGGACACTGAATAGTGCACGGTACATCCAAACCGTCATCGAACCCATCGTTCTACCATTCCTAGACCGGCAAGGGAACTTGCTGTTCCAACAGGACAATGCACGTCCGCATGTATCCCATGCCACCCAACGTGCTCTAGAAGGTGTAAGTTAACTACCCTGGCCAGCAAGATCTCCGGATCTGTCCCCCATTGAGCATGTTTGGGACTGGATGAAGCGTCGTCTCACACGGTGTGCACGTCCAGCACAAACGCTGGTCCAACTGAGGCGCCAGGTGGAAATGGCATGGCAAGCCGTTCCACAGGACTACATCCAGCATGTCTACGATCGTCTCCATGGGAGAATAGCAGCCTGCATTGCTGCGAAAGGTGGATATACACTGTACTAGTGCCGACATTGTGCATGCTCTGTTGCCTGTGTCTATGTGCCTGTGGTTCTGTCAGTGTGATCATGTGATGTATCTGACCCCAGGAATGTGTCAATAAAGTTTCCCCTTCCTGGGACAATGAATTCACGGTGTTCTTATTTCAATTTCCAGGAGTGTATATCAAAGAACTTCGCAAAGCAATATGACACGTTATTACGTTCAAGGCCGCTTTAAAATTACACTGTTCGCATTGCCGGTTTCGGCACCTAGTTGCCATTTTCAGATGTAATCAATCCACTAACAACATACGAAATATGTCATTCAGTACCGAAGAGCGTTGTAACTAAGGATGGTGTGCCTAGGAATAAACAATGGTTTTTGGTCTACGCTTCAGTCTAGCGACTGATTTTAGAATCGGATGAAGGAACTAGCACTAGAGATTACCAAAAGCAGTTTCTGGCGTTTTATACATTTTTTCGATGCCTTTAGACATTTGAAAATACGAGGGGCGTTTGAAGTCCGTGCAAAGTCCGAGAGATGGCACCACCGGTTCGTATCGAGGTCATGTTTAGTTAATAGCATCTTTTGAAAGAATGCACACCAAATTTCAACCACATTGGTCTATTTCTTTGTGTTTAGCATTCGTGTGATTCAAGGAAGTAGAGTGATTGTCAAAAAATGGACGAAAAAGAATTTCGTGTGGTGATTAAAAATTACTTTATGACAGGCAAAACGCCTCAGGAGATTAAAGAGAAGCTTGATAAACATTACGGTGACTCTGTACCTTCGTTTAGAACAGTTTATAAATGGTTTCAAAATTTTCGGAGTGGCCATATGGATACAAGTGATGCTGAACGTTCTGGACGCCCAGTGAAGGTTACGACTCCAGAAATCATTGATAAAATCCATGATATGGTGATTGATGACAGAAGAGTTAAGGTGGGTGAGATTGCTAATGCTGTGGGCATCTCCAATGAATGGCTACATAACATTTTGCATAAACATTTTTATATGAGAAAGCTATCCGCAAGATGGGTTCCGCGATTGCTCACACTTGACCAAAAACGGAATCGTGTGAAGTGTTGCAAGGATGGTTTGCAGCTGTCAGGAAGAATCAGCAGGACTTTAAGCGTCGTTTCGTCACTATGGATGAAACATGGATACATTACTATACTCCAACAAACAACAATCTAAACAATGGGTTACCGAGGGAGAATCTGCACCAAAAAAGGGGAAAACCATTCCTTTGGCCGGGAACATTAAGGCGACTGTCTATTGGGATTCGCAAGGGATAATCCTCATCGAATATCTGGAAAAGGGTAAAACTATTACAGGTGCATATTATTCATCGTTGTTGGACCGTTTGAAAACCGAGATGCGAGAGAAACGTCGGCGATTGGACAGCAAAAAAGTCCTTTTCCATCACGACAATGCACCAGCATACACCTCAGCAGTTGTGGTCGCAAAATTAATGGAAATAGGATTCCAACTCGTTTCACATCCTCCTCCCTCTGACTACTATTTGTTCCCCAATTTGAAGAAATCGCTGGCGGGACAAGGTGAGGAGGTGATTGCAGCAACTAATAGCTATTTTGCAGACTTGGAAAATTCCTATTATTTGGAAGGGATCAACAAATTAGAGCAGCGTTTGTCGAAGTGTATAGGTCTAAAAGGAGACTAAGTCGAAAAATAAAAAAAGTTTACCCCAAACAAGTAAGTAGTTATTATTTTTGCACGGACTTTTCAAACGCGCCTCGTATTTCGTGTTCTACACATTGAAGTTCTGTATACTAATGTATACTAAGGGGACCTGATACTGAAAAGACCACAAATTTGGAAAAAAAATGTTTCTCTTCTATAGGAAAGAGCACTTCATACCGATTACAAAAGTATATATTTATGAATATTTTCGTATTCCGTTTGTTCGTACATTTAATATGAACGTAATGTTGATACGTGCTACGTCCCTGTGTCACTTTAAAGTAAGAATACGTGATCTATTCTTCTATCCCTCATTTTTTTCGGCTCTTAAATATGTTTTGTAAATACAAGTGTATCCTGGAAGGCTCTGACTACTGCTGAAATCTAACTAAAGGCGTAGCTACAAGGCTATGGGTTATCTGCTACAAAAACTTATGATGTACTCGTATTCGTTTAGTTTTCGCTACTTGAATTTGAAAATTGGAAATTTGTGGTAGGGGCTATGGGACAAAATTGCTGGGGTCATCGGTCCCTAGGCTTACACACTAATTAAACTAACTTGACCTAACTTACGATAAGGACAACACATACATCCATATCCATGCCCGAAGGAGGACTCGAACCTCCCTCCTGCCTCCGACTGGGGAAAGGGGGGGGGGGGGTGCCAGCCGCGCCGATCGAGACAAGACGCCACAGACCGCGCGCGGTTTTTATTTGAAATTTAAACACATGTGTTTCGTATATAGTGCTTTGTTGTCCAACTTCAGTGTATGTGTTATAAGTGAACAATAACGAAATTAAACACCAGACAGAGGTTTCCAGGCAACCAGTTTAAACACATCATTTGCTTCAATAGCTAGATATTGAGCGTGCAGGCGGACAATACACTTACAAGCATTCCTTGCTGTAAGTCTGCAGCTCGTGGTCGTGCGGTAGCGTTCTCGCTTCCCGCGCCCGGGTTCCCGGGTTCGATTCCCGGCGGGGTCAGGGATTTTCTCTGCCTCGTGATGACTGGGTGTTGTGTGATGTCCTTCGGTTAGTTAGGTTTAAGTAATTCTAAGTTCTAGGGGACTGATGACCATAGATGTTAAGTCCCATAGTGCTCAGAGCCATTTGAACCATTTGAACCTTGCTGTAATGGAAGAAATTAATTCTAAATAAAGGGAACTGGTAAACACAGATCTTCTTAGGAGATATCTCCATGGTCTCTGACACAATAACAATGAAAGCTTCAACAGGTGCGTAGGGGAGCTAACACCAAAAACTGTATTTGACGGGCTGATAGCGCTGAAGTAGCTGTAATGGATGCAGTAATAAGTTTCAGAGATTGTGTTAAATCCCAAGAATCATGTTCTGACAAAAAAAGGTATCCTTAATGGAAGGAATATGGTGTCAATTCTAACCGTTATTGATCGGCTGCGAGTAACTAAAGAGGAGAGAGCTGCAGAGGCTAGGTCTCTGAAGATCATGAGCATGTGTCATGCTGTCCGCAGCTCGAGGTCTAATGGTTAGCTTTGCTGCCTCGGGATCATGGGGTCCCGGGTTAGATTCCTGGCCGGGTTGGGGATTTTCTCTGCCCGGGGACTGGCTGTTTGTATTGTCCTCATCATTTCATCATCATCACCATTCGTGGCAGTGGCTGCATTGCATTGTGTAAAAACTAGACTGTATAAAAATTGGGGCTTCGTACGGGCGCTGATAACCACGCAGTCATAAAACACAATGCTCATGAAATTCTGATATCTGCGAAACCAAATATGAATATTAGTGGTTTGTCTTACGCATGCACGATTGGTACTTGGTGTCCTCCATGCGATAGGCCTGAAGGTGAAGTGACAGGAACGTAAAACCTGTTGCTAATAAAACAGTATCAAAGTAATGGCTGTTGGTACTGTATTATCACATTTCAGCCACCAGCTGCTGACCCATGCTCCTGAGTTTACGATGGAATTACGTTTACACTGAAGAGGGGAAAAAATGGTACACCTGCCTAATACCTTGTAGGGCCCCAGTGAGCTGGAGGGAATTGACACCATTAATCCTGCAGAGCTGTCCATAAATCCGTAAGAGGAGAGGGGGGGGGAGGTCTATTCTATACGGCACGTTGTAAGCATCCCTTTGTTTAAACTCAGAAGAGTCTTCCTGGAGCCACTCTGTAGCAATTCTGGACGTGTGAGGTGTCGCATTATCCTGCTGGAATTGCCAAAGTCCGTCGGAATGGCCGGACGCTGTGGCCGAGCGGTTCTAGTCGCTTCAGTCCGGATATGCGCTGCTGCTACGGTCGCAGGTTCGAATTCTGCCTCGGGCATGGATGTGTGTGATGTCCTTACGTTAGTTAGGTTTAAGTAGTTCTAAGTCTAGGGGACTGGTGACCTCAGATGTTAAGTCCCATAGTGTCTAGAGCCATTTGAACTGTCAAAATGCACAATGGACATGAATGCACGCAGGTGATCAGACAGGATGCTTACGTACGTGTCACCTGTCAGAATCGTATCTAGACGTATCAGGGGGCCGAAATCACTCGAACTGCACACTTCCCACACCAATATAGAGCCTCCTCCAGCTTGAACAGTCCCCTGCTGACGTGCATGGTCCATGGATTCATAAGGTTTTCTCCATACCCGTACACGTCCATCCACTCTCGATACAATTTCAAACGAGACTCGTCCGACCAGGCAACATACAGGGTGATTCAAAAAGAATACCACAACTTCAGGAATTTAAAACTCTGCAACGAGAAAAGGCAGAGCTAAGCACTATCTGTCGGCGAATTAAGGGAGCTATAAAGTTTCATTTAGTTGTACATTTGTTCGCTTGAGGCGCTGTTGACTAGGCGTCAGCGTCAGTTGATGCTAAGATGGCGACCGCTCAACAGAAAGCTTTTTGTGTTATTGAGTACGGCAGAAGTGAATCGACGACAGTTGTTCAGCGTGCATTTCGAACGAAGTATGGTGTTAAACCTCCTGATAGGTGGTGTATTAAACGTTGGTATAAACAGTTTACAGAGAATGGGTGTTTGTGCAAAGGGAAAAGTTCTGGACGGCCGAGAACGAGTGATGAAAATGTAGCACGCATCCAGCAAGCATTTGTTCGCAGCCCAGGAAAATCGACTCGCAGAGCTAGCAGAGAGCTGCAAATTCCACAATAAACTGTATGGAGAGTCCTACGAAAAAGGTTAGTTATGAAACCTTATCGTCAACTACCCGAGGCGATGGATCGGCCGCCAGGCAGCCCGTGACAGAGCACTTCATCACTGGCCTCCAAGAAGCCCTGATCTTACCCCCTGCGATTTTTTCTTATGGGGGTATGTTAAGGATATGGTGTTTCGGCCACCTCTCCCAGCCACCACTGATGATTTGAAACGAGAAATAACAGCAGCTATCCAAACTGTTACGCCTGATATGCTACAGAGAGTGTGGAACGAGTTGGAGTATCGGGTTGATATTGCTCGAGTGTCTGGAGGGGGCCATATTGAACATCTCTGAACTTGTTTTTGAGTGAAAAAAACCTTTTTAAATACTCTTTGTAATGATGTATAACAGAAGGTTATATTATGTTTCTTTCATTAAATACACATTTTTAAAGTTGTGGTATTCTTTTTGAATCACCCTGTATTTCCAGTCATCAACAGTCCAATGTCGGTGTTGACGAGCCCCGGCGAGGCGTAAAGCTTTGTGTAGTGCAGTCATCAAGGCTACACGAATGAGCCCTCTGTTCTGATAGCCCATATCGATGATGATTCCTTGACAGGTTCGCACGCTGACTCTTATTGACGGCCTAGCATTGAAATCTGCAGCAATTTGCGGAAGGATTGCGCTTCTGTCACGTCGAAAGATTCTCTTCAGTCGTCGTTGCTCCTGTTCTTACAAGATCTTCTTCCGGCCTCAGGGATGTCGAGTATTTGATGTTTTGCCGGATTCCTGATACTCACGTACACTCGTTTACTGGCCGTACGGGAAAATCCCCATTTTATCGTATCTCGGTGATGCTGTGTCCCGTTGCTCGTGGCCGATTGTAACACCACGTTTAAACTCACGTAAATCTAGATAATTTGCCAGTAAACAATCTAAGAACTTCGTCAGACATTTGCTGTTTTATATAGGGCTTGCCGACCGCAGCGCCGTATTCTGCTTCAAAGGGCTCTGAGCACTATTGGACTTAACTTACGAGGTCATCAGTCCCCTAGAACTTAGAACTAGTTAAACCTAAATAACCTAAGGACATCACACACATCCATGCCCGAGGCAGTATTCGAACCTGCGACCGTAGAGGCGTCGAATTCTGCCTGCTTACATATCTCTATATCTGTATATGCATGACTATACCTGTTTCTTTGGCACTTGAGTGTATTATTCACTCCCTTCAGCTGATCTTCCAAGCCCTTTGTCGTCTCCTCAGCAGACCTCACAGATATTATCTCTTGTCCCTGATGTTTAATTCCATTCCCAAACACCTCCTTTAATGCTGGGCCAATGTACCGATCGAATAACATATGGTATTACGTTAGAACCTTGTCTCAGAACTACTCAACTGTTGCTTCCCTTTCATATCCGTTGACTCACTCTTGTAATCGTCGTCCGTTTTCCGTAAAAATTATAGATACCTACTGTATTTTATCTCTGCTACCTTCAGAATTTCTGAGTGTATTCCAATAAAAACTGCAAAAGCTTTCTCTAAATATAGAAGTGCTGTAGGTGTAGGTTTGCCTTCTACAGGTCATCTTCCACTTACGTCGTAGTGTCGGTACATCCTGTATTCCTACATTTCTCCGGCACACAAACTGATTATCGATTCATCACTGAATAACACTGGTCAACAAAGTTAAACCTTTACTCCGCATCTGATTTGTAAGTGGGTAGACTTACCTAATTTTGTGGTGCTGAATTCACCGATAAAATCGACTTTTCTGTATCACGTCACATTTCCCTGCTACACAGAAGATTCAGAATTCAGAAACAGTACTGGCGAATATTGGTAGAATTAATATGAAGAAGTAATACATATTTAGAACTGAAACTACTTATTACGTATGTATGGACATGACGCCAATAGATGCTCCAAATGAGTTTATAACATGTTTTCCGCTTAGGTTTTCTTTGGAATTCACAGAAGGTGACAACGGTGCGCCTGTAGCACTACTATACACAAAAATCCTGACATCTAAACAAAAGAACACTATATATCGAAATAAGGAAAATAATAAAACCCCTTAAAAACCGAAAATATTTACATGCTAGAACATCTTGGAAGGTATATTCGGATTCTACACACGAGAATAGATACCAACTGATGCATCACATCCCAGATACGAAGTGGCTTTTGAGTAGTGATAATTAGTTCAAATGGTTCAAATGGCTCTGAGCACTATGGGACTTAACTGCTGAGGTCATCAGTCCCCTAGAACTTAGAACTACTTAAACCTAACTAACCTAAGGACATCACACACATCCATGCCCGAGGCAGGATTCGAACCTGCGACCGTAGCGGTCGCGCTGTTCCCGACTGTAGTGCCTAGAAGCGCTCGGCCACCATGGCCGTGGAATAATATTGCCTTCGTTCGTTCTCCCAAGGATCTTAATAATTCTGGGGGAACTTCGTCTATGCCACGCGCCTTGTTTTGACTTACGTCCATCGGTCCCCTGTTAAATTCTTCTCGTGGTATCATATTTTCTGTCTCACCTAAATCCACTTTCTCTTCCATTCCGTATCGTCCTCATGTTCGTTTCCTGCTATATATTCCTTCCACACTTGACTCCTCCTTCCTTCTGATTATTGCTGCTATTCTTTTCTTCCAATATCCTACAGGCAGCATCTATCTCCCCATAATCATGCATGTTTTTACAGATTTTTAGCTTTAACAAAGTCTTTAGTCATGTTCGATTCTATAGCAATGATTGTGCCCCTCGACCGTGACGTAATCCAAGACAGAATGAAGCTCAGCATCGATCGTAACGTCATCTGCATTTTTTGTTACACTGCAGATGGATTTCAACCGACAGCACCGCTACCTTCAATTATAAGTACTCACGCAGACTGAACGAAATTATGACGACACATGTATATTAGACTAGAATATGTGTCGTTATAATAACGTTCAGTCTACATGACTACTTATAGCGCACTGATGATAGGTGCGCCGTCAGTTGAAATCTAGATCGGCAATACAAGAAAAAGGCACATGGCATTACGACCGATGTTGACCTTCTCCTTGTAGTAAAATCTTTACTCGTGGCCCTTCAGAAACAAGACTGTGACTCGAACAACGTTTCAGATGTTGTCGTCTTCAGTCCTGAGACTGGTTTGATGCAGCTCTCCATGCTACTCTATCCTGTGCAAGCTTCTTCATCTCCCAGTACCTACTGCAACCTACATG
Source organism: Schistocerca nitens (assembly GCF_023898315.1). NCBI lineage: Eukaryota > Metazoa > Arthropoda > Insecta > Orthoptera > Acrididae > Schistocerca > Schistocerca nitens. The sequence continues at coordinate 85,448,039 of NC_064614.1, read as the reverse complement.
CTTCTGTATCTGCTTAGTGTATTCATCTCTTGGTCTCCCTCTACGATTTTTACCGTCCTCGCTGTCCTCCAATACTAAATTGGTGATCCCTTGATGCAGCACATGTCCTACCAACCGATCCCTTCTTCTGGTCAAGTTGTGGCACAAACTCCTCTTCTGCCCAGTTCTGTTCAATACCTCCTCATTAGTTATGTGATCTACCCAACTAATCTTCAGCATTCTTCTGTGGTCCCACATTTCGAAATATTCTATTCTCTTCTTGTCCAAACTATTTATCGTCCATGTTTCACTTCCATATATGGCTACACTCCATACAAATACTTTCAGAAAAGACTTCCTGACGCGTAAATCTATGCTCGATGTTAACAAATTTCTCTTCTTCAGGAACGCTTTCCTTGCCATTGCCAGTCTACATTTTATATCCTTTCTACTTCGACCATCATCAGTTATTTTGCTCCCGAAATAGCAAAACTCCTTTACTACTTTAAGTGTCTCATTTCCTAATCTAATTCCCTTAGCATCGTCTGATTTAATTCGACTGCATTCCATTCTCCTCTTTTTGCTTTTGTCGATGTTCATCTTATGTCCTCCTTTCAAGACACTGTCGATTCCATGCAACTGTTCTTCCAGGTCCTTTGCTACCTCTGACATAATTACAATGTCATCGGCAAACCTCAAAGCTTTTATTTACGCTTCTGACTTAGAAAAAAAAATTGCCGTTAAAATCACAACAAATGGTTGTATCAAAGGTGTGTGTGTGTGTGTGTGTGTGTGTGTGTGTGTGTGTGTGTGTGTGTATGTGTGTGTGTCAGTTCTACAGTTTTATACTAACTATATTGGTTCACCAAGTGTCTAATTAAAAGAAAATAATGAAGTAGTGCACAATTTGCAAAAATTTGCATCTCCGGAAGTGAAGAATTACGATTAATAAGAAATAGAAATTCTGAAATGTTCTCATTCATATGTAAAGCCTCAAGCCGAAACTAATGGATGCCTCTCACCTGAGCCACATTCCAGATGATAAATTTGACAACAGCACTCTTTGCATATCGTCCAAGGAGGAGCCTACGTGTGTGACAAATTTCGTGCAGACAAATTGACATGCAGGCCGCGACATCTCTAACAGCTGACAGGATAATAACTTTTTAAAATTCCGGAGCAATACGGCAAGAAATTTCTGACGAACGCCTCGGCGCCGCGTTAAACGCATTACCGTCGGAATATATTCCGGCCCATCAGTCACGTCGGCATCCGCAGGGCCCTGGGACGAATTGTGCGCGCGAGTTGTTAAACATTTCCGGCGTCGCCTGCCGGGTATGGGGGCGATTCCTCGGAAATGTAAATCGGAATCGATTTCCCATTACTTTGTCTTCCTGAAATATTGAAGAGCCGAGGTCGGGGCTCAATCATTCACGGGCCACCTGACGTATCGGGTTAACGTCTTCGGCGGTTTGCCTGCTTTCCTTCGACCAGCCGAACACCATTTCGGTCGACGGCTGTCGAAAATACATCCTAAATCATTTTGACTACCTGTTTATGTGCTCCGAGAAAGCAGGAAGTGTACCGATTCCTATTCAAGTTTTCTGTTCCCTTAGCGAATCTTGTTACATTTCTTACGTACCCATGGTAACTTACTAACAGTAACCACATCCATTATGAGTCCCTGGACTGGTTCTAGGCGGTTCTCCACGTCAGACTACCCCATGCATGTGTCTTCATCGCGGCAAAACTACTGTAACCGAGATCCGCTTGAACTCGCACTTACACACACCATTACTTCATGGAGGAACATATCCATGGTAGATGCTGGCGTCCATTCAGATTTGGCACAACTTTGAAATATGGAAAGTTCTTGATCGTACAGTTATATACTAAGAGTTTGTAAAGGGACATCCTAGTCTAGCATTGCTTTTCCTCAACAGTAGTATTCGATACCAGTAATATTTTCAAATTTTGGACAGGTCAGTATTGTCTCAGCTGTTTTTCTGAATAATTTCATGCAGTTTTATATACGATATGTTATATTTCAAGCTAAAATTTATGAAAAGGAATTACTTTATTTTCGTTGTTACTGTCGATATGTACTAGCTCCGAATGTACTGTCAAAATTATTTTGTTTAGAAACATAGTTGCCCAGATCGTCACCGAATTACCGCCATGTTTCACTCTACACAGCGAGCAGTCTGCATAGTAAGATTTGGACGTCCTACGCCACATGCAAACTTCACCAGAACTTGGAAACAGTGTGAAACAAGACTCATCCCACTAATTTACTTTCTTCCATTGTTTCACATTTCAGGTTTTAGGGGTTCGGCAGCAAGTTTTCCTGTTGCTGTCATTTTTATCACTGATGGGTGGTTTGGAATTCTACTCGCTCAACAATTCCAAGCTTACGGAGCTCCCTTCCTGTTATTTTACAGATGAAAAGCTTCGCGAGTGCGCCATTCAGTTCTGCAGTGACTTTTGTAGCTGTCGATCTCGTATTTTCCGTCACGAACCTCTACAATGACAATTTCGTCCGCGTTGTGACTTAGAGGATGATGTTTTCCCGCTTTCCCTTTATGTGGTATTACTTTTCGATACGGTGCCTCTCGGAACACCAAACACTTCGGTTCTCTTCGTTAGGACAGTTTGCTCCATACGAGCACCAACAATTCGTACAAGTTCGAATTCACTTAGTTCCAATGTAATGCACTCACAACTACAAAGGACACTCTTCTAATCACGGCTGACACTTGCAATATATAGAGGAAATTACACAGGTGCCGTTCGTGGTAAAATGAAGCAACACAACTTGCGGCCTTGGGTAGCGCCTGCATTTGTGTCCAAGCATCAGTTTCTCGCGATTATATTCATGTTGGCTCTCCAGACGGAATACAACGTCATCTCGACACAATATTGCGGCGGTCCACCTTGCCGCCATCTTCAGGTGAGTAACCTCCGGCGAGTTAGTGCGACGGTTTACTCACCTGAAGATATCGGCCAGGTGAACCGCCGAAATATTGCGTCAAGGTGACGTTACGTTTCGGCTGGAGACCCAGGATGAATATCATCAATTACTACACCGCGAAAGTTTACGGTGCCACAGTTCCTCGCGACGTTTGCATATTTTTGTGTAACCCCTGTAATTATTAACCGAATATAAAAATTTTGAATACTGCGATGATCTGCTCTTACGTTAAAGGTTTAACACACAATAAGTCCAAGTTTTAAGTGAGATTTTATACGAATGTCTTGAGACAGCGCAGCTCCAGGGGCACAAATTACTCAGACTGTATTGAGAGATGGCCATTGTCCTCGGCAACGGCAACTCTCACTTATATTTCTAATAATGTAACAATATTTAATACAATTGATCGTCGTGTTCTTCTAAGAACACGAGTCTGATCGTAATAATATCTTTTTTTGATCGTAATAAAATCATTTAATTTCCTTAGCACAGATTTACTGTTGGTGTCTGCAAACCAACACCAAGTTATAAAAGATTGACCAGAGGAATCGAACTGTTTTTATTGATTGAATAAGTATAAGAATGCCCACTGTTTCCTATATTTCCTTATTCTATTGAGTCCACAGCAGGAAATGAATGTATGAAAATAATTGCAGGAAGAATGTTTGGGGAGAGAATAAGGATCGAACGACATTTAGCGATTGTGGTTGTACGATAGGGAACAACTAGTCGATAGGCAGCGATTATGGAAGCTCTGAAACTTCAGCCTTTGGCTGTAGCGAGGTGTAGGAAGGTTGGATAGTCTGCAAAACGTACGTTTCAGTCTTTGGGAGGCAAAGCGCGGGATCTTTCCCATTGTGTAGAAGGGAGGTTTGACCGGCAACTTTAAACCGGGAAAATTCTGAGCTGATGACTGGTTGGGAGCCGCCCCCACCACGAGCGATCAGGCGAGAAGAACGGTAGCGTGGGTCCGAGTCGGGGACTGCTGCTGAAGACTTGGACGAGAGAGGACGCTTTTCTGACATGGGTCGACCGATGCTCGATCTGAGTGTGGGAAATGTGCCATATTTATGGTAAATGGTTTCACATTAGGTGATAACCCTCTTTTTGCAGATAGACGTAAAGTAATATTAATATTTTGGGGGAACGAAATTTGTTTACGTAGGTAATGTGCAATAGCAGGTGATGTAGAAATGTTGCTTTGCTTTGTGATATTAATTAGCAATTTTGGGGTTTTATAACAATTTCGCGGTGAATAATTTAATCGTAATTTGTTGAGCAAGCAAGTTCATTAGAAAAAATGAAATATTTAAGTGCGTGTGGCAATTTACTTAGTTTTACTCCTGGCTCTCACCACGTGGGGCTGATGAAGAATCTTATAACTAGTGGAGGCACGAGTGCTACGGACCTGTAGCATGTAAGTAGGAAGTGTGCTATTACTTGAAATATGCGCGTGGAATTAAGTACTGTTAAAATTTTTCAATTTTGTTACGTATCTGCAATCTTGAAGGATTTAGTAACGTGGATCCTTTGTTAAGAAAATGTGGTATCTCGTGTGAAAGCGTGTGTCGAATTTTAGCAAACCAAGTGAAGGTAATGCTTGCTTACTCATGTTTATTGGAATGTAGAATCACGAGGGGAAATTTTCTGAATAATTAATATTGCAAAGCAGCGAAGGAGATTAGTAAACTGATAACGTAGCCACGAACGTTGGCTGCAACAAAGTAAGTAGTTCAACTTGAGTGTGTGTATGTTGTATCTGAAATTCTGGAAGGGTTTTCATGTGTCAATGGGTGAAGTTGTGTCGGGAGTAAGCAGCAGTACAATATTGGCTATTAAAGTGAATGATCACATAGGCGCGGAATTTATATGTGATAATTTTGGTTTTCGGTGGGATAATTTTGAGTAGAGATAGTTACTGAATAGTGAATATCGGAACTGCTAACGGCTCGATCCTTACTTTTCTCCTGTGCATATGTTGGTGCAGTAATTGTGTGTGCATGTTGATTAATGGATACAGTTATGGAATATCCTTTTCTTTCGATCCAAAAGTGGGCATTTGTGCTAATAAGAGATACCATTCTGTAGAAGACCATAGTTTTAGTAAAAAAGTCAGATGCGTTAACGAAAAATTTAAATACAATGTCAGATGCGTTAAATTTTACAGTGTTAATAAGAAAGTCAGGTGCGTTTCATTTACATTGTGGAATATGATGCAAATTACATGCTGTGTAAAGATCAGATGCGTTAAGATTTGTTTAAAGAAGTGAATTTTTTGTTCTTATAATTATCTGAAATGTTTAATGAATAAACCATTTGTTATATAAAATTCAAATTTGAGTCAGAACATGGCTTCTATAAGAGTAGACAAATCTTTAATTATTTTATTTTATTACCAGATAAAAAAGAAAGTTATTTAATGATTTTACTATATGTTTGATTGCCAATCACTGGGCCAAGCAGAATTGACATAGCTTTCAAGTTAGGGCATTTATGCAATGGTCCTGCAATTAAATCCGTTGCGCGTAGTGTTAAACTGAAGTAGTAGAGGGAACCTTTCAATATTCCCCCCACAATGAGAATGAGAGCATTTAGCGATTTACAACAGACTCTGAAAATAATTTTAAGCCTTTAGAAACTTTTTCTGACTGACATCTCCCACAAAATAATGAAGGGAAAAAGTTTATCACTTTTTTTTATTTTCGATGTTCGTGCAGAAAAGCTCCAATATCAAGCATGAGGTTTTAATTTATCTCTTCTTTAGAACTAACCCTATTAATAACACTTTTAGCAAACAGTATCCACGTACACCACTGAATATACCTGAAGAATTATGTCATTGTTAAGACACAGAGTTCAGAGGATTTGATGTCATACACACTGAGAACCTGTTTTATACATGGAGTCAGATTCGTTAAAGAATCGTTGGGGGGGGGGGAGGCGGGGGGGGGGCAGTGGTGAGTTACAGATGACCTAGCCTCTTCTTTGTAACAAGGAGCGTCAAACGGATTCAGTTATAATAACATCTGGTGAGCGCTCATTCACCGAGCGCCGTCATTAGTAATTCCTTTTCTTTCAAAGATCAAAATTAGGACAAAAGTTAATAATAAACATCGATAGTAATTAATTATGGAACAAACGAGTTTAACAAATAACAATATCGTGAGGCACCCAGGTGCAAGCCTTTAGGTCTGACGGTTCATCTGCTGCTTGCGTGACTATTTACTGATTAGTTATTCAAGAAGCAGCGCCTTTGGCGTCATCAGACTATGGCGACACAGTTCGTCACCTTTCCGCCACAGAAAAATCTGACGTGGTCGCTGAAAATAGAGCACGCGACTTTGACGTCAATCGTCAGCAAGGATAACTACTAGGTCACGAAGGCAAGTAATAGTACGTTTGGCAAAACAGTCATCGCTCTCAGAACAAAGGCCGGAGTGGACGATATTTACTTCTCACTTGCCAAGACTGGACATACAGCACTCGAAACAGTTCTTATTTATTTATCAACTATCCAGTTCATCTACACCAGTTAATGTTTTAACTTATTTAACAGCTTAATACGCCTTTTGAGTTTGATGTAGTCTTTTATAAGCTAAATCTTAATCTAAACACACAGTATTTGTTTGTTGAATACCTTTACTACTATAATTATCATTCTTTCATTTCGTCTACTAGTAGTTTTCTACATCATTATTTTCTATTCGCAGTAGTACGACAATTTTTGGCACAGGAAACCAGCTCTGGACGTTCTAGTCTACCTTTACGTATTTTACAAATAGTTTCCCCTTACTGTCCGATTTTATTGTAGTAGCTACTGTTACTACTTACTCTATAAGTACTACAATATTCATAGAAAACCCACCAACACCAACTTAATTTTATTTTATTTTTTTTTTGCAGTGTTACATTTACACGATCATGATTTCGGCTTAAAATGCCATTATCAAGTGTTTTAATGTGGTATACTCAGTCATGAAACATATCAGAAATATTGACCCTTAGACAATGTGTCTAATAATGTATTTTAAATACGACAGTATGCCTTCTTAGGCACTGTATAACATTAAAACACTTGATAATGGCATTTTAGACCGAAATCATGATCGTGTAAATGTAACACGGCAAATAAAAAAAAAACAGTCTAATGGCGGTACTGACTTTAAAGAAATGTATTATGACTGTGGCCCCACATTATGAAAAAATTACCAACTTAAATGTATCATGGCAACAACGAATCCCACTACTTACGCTGCTAACATTATGCCCCTACTTTCACTGTTGTGTCTTACTTGCTTTTATTTTGCTTTTGATATTGGTTTGATAATTGACCTGAAAGTACAGCTCAGTAGTGCCTCATTACCTCTGAAGTAATAGAACCAAGTATGTTGTCCTGGACGGCGAACGTTCATCAGAGACAAGGGTATTGTCAGGAGAGTCCCAGGGATGTGTGACACGGCCGCTGTTATTCGCTATATACACTCCTGGAAATTGAAATAAGAACACCGTGAATTCATTGTCCCAGGAAGGGGAAACTTTATTGACACATTCCTGGGGTCAGATACATCACATGATCACACTGACAGAACCACAGGCACATAGACACAGGCAACAGAGCATGCACAATGTCGGCACTAGTACAGTGTATATCCACCTTTCGCAGCAATGCAGGCTGCTATTCTCCCATGGAGACGATCGTAGAGATGCTGGATGTAGTCCTGTGGAACGGCTTGCCATGCCATTTCCACCTGGCGCCTCAGTTGGACCAGCGTTCGTGCTGGACGTGCAGACCGCGTGAGACGACGCTTCATCCAGTCCCAAACATGCTCAATGGGGGACAGATCCGGAGATCTTGCTGGCCAGGGTAGTTGACTTACACCTTCTAGTGCACGTTGGGTGGCACGGGATACATGCGGACGTGCATTGTCCTGTTGGAACAGCAAGTTCCCTTGCCGGTCTAGGAATGGTAGAACGATGGGTTCGATGACGGTTTGGATGTACCGTGCACTATTCAGTGTCCCCTCGACGATCACCAGTGGTGTACGGCCAGTGTAGGAGATCGCTCCCCACACCATGATGCCGGGTGTTGGCCCTGTGTGCCTCGGTCGTATGCAGTCCTGATTGTGGCGCTCACCTGCACGGCGCCAAACACGCATACGACCATCATTGGCACCAAGGCAGAAGCGACTCTCATCGCTGAAGACGACACGTCTCCATTCGTCCCTCCATTCACGCCTGTCGCGACACCACTGGAGGCGGGCTGCACGATGTTGGGGCGTGAGCGGAAGACGGCCTAACGGTGTGCGGGACCGTAGCCCAGCTTCATGGAGACGGTTGCGAATGGTCCTCGCCGATACCCCAGGAGCAACAGAGTCCCTAATTTGCTGGGAAGTGGCGGTGCGGTCCCCTACGGCACTGCGTAGGATCCTACGGTCTTGGCGTGCATCCGTGCGTCGCTGCGGTCCGGTCCCAGGTCGACGGGCACGTGCACCTTCCGCCGACCACTGGTGACAACATCGATGTACTGTGGAGACCTCACGCCCCACGTGTTGAGCAATTCGGCGGTACGTCCACCCGGCCTCCCGCATGCCCACTATACGCCCTCGCTCAAAGTCCGTCAACTGCACATACGGTTCACGTCCACGCTGTCGCGGCATGCTACCAGTGTTGAAGACTGCGATGGAGCTCCGTATGCCACGGCAAACTGGCTGACACTGACGGCGGCGGTGCACAAATGCTGCGCAGCTAGCGCCATTCGACGGCCAACACCGCGGTTCCTGGTGTGTCCGCTGTGCCGTGCGTGTGATCATTGCTTGTACAGCCCTCTCGCAGTGTCCGGAGCAAGTATGGTGGGTCTGACACACCGGTGTCAATGTGTTCTTTTTTCCATTTCCAGGAGTGTACGTATCCGATCTGACGGACTGGGTGAGCACCATATGCCACTGTTTGCTGGTGACACCGTGGTGTTCGGAGACGTGTCTTTGTTGCGTGACTGCAGTAGGATACAAGATGACTTACTTACGCAGAATTTCTAGTTGGCGTGATGTTCGAATGAACCTTTAGTAGTGTGCTCATTGACACAGCCACTCCGATTAAGTATCTAGGCGCAATGTTGCAAAGCGATGGAACAAGCACTGAAGGATGTCAGAAGGGAAGGCGAATGATCGAGCTCGGTTTATTGGAAGAATTTTAGTGAGTGTGGTTCGTGTTTAAGGGGACCACACCCTGCCTATCTAACCCGTGTTAATTTAGGCAAGTACTTGACCCATTTCTGAAAAACTATTTGATGCAGAACCTTAACATTTTTACTGTATGTTACACGATGCTAATAGAGTCAAGTGTATTAAAATATTCTTTATCCATATTATAGTTTTTAAGAAATACTTTTTAAAATTTATTAACCAAAATATTAAGTTTTTTCTGCAGAAAATATTTTTTTGTGAACTTCCTAATGGGGGAATATTAATGAAAGTAGCACCAGAGGTGGATTTTTATGTTATGCAGAGTCTCTGAAAATTTCATTCGTTTATCTACGATAGTTTCTGACATAATGGGGCATATGTACTGAAAATTTTAGTTTGTGACAAATTGACTTTAAAGAAAAAACTTTTGAAATTTGTTACTTACATTTAATTAAAACTGTCCTGCTGTATATGATGGCCCTTCTTTGGCCTCTAGCAGGTCTTCCAGCTTCTTTTTTACGTTCCGGGATGTTTGTCTCACTTTCTTGGCCATATTAGATGCAGAACTGTCTGCATCGGCTATCCTCATTTTATCGCAATGTTGCGGCCCAGTGATCATATTTTCACCAGGATTAATTCCCAGCTTTTTCAGTACCCAACAATTTCCAATATTACCACAATTTAATGTAATAACAGAATCATGAAGTCCTAGTTTCATTGTATGCATGCCTACAAATACAATTTTAAGAAGGCGGTTCCAAATTATGTTGTTGAAACATTCATTTGGGTTCTGTGTCTGCCCATGCAGACATTTCCTTAGAAGGTTAGGATGAGCCAAGTCTCTTAAAATAAGTTTAATTGCTGTAATAACAGTAGCAGGAAGAGAATGCTGGTGAGAATAAGATTCTCTAGTTGCCTGATCCCTATTGTATTTGCACCACGAATTTTCTCCTGATGGACACAATCCATTACATGGCTTATCATCGGTAGAGGACTTACGGAAGAATATGGCCAAACATCTCTCTTCATTGCCTCCAGATTTTCTTTGTTTCTTCTAATTGCCTGCCCATAGTATGCCTGCAGGTTTTCTATTTCAGTTTTAGTTATCCAACCCAGTCCGGTCAACAATTTTCCATTTTTTGAACATGGCCTACACATTCTATTTTGCTAATAATGGCATCTCCATATGGCTTAGAGTTCACAGCGGGTGGGCTGACAGTGGGTGAGAGAAAAGTGGGCGTGGCACATAAACACATGGGGGTAGGAAAATGCTCTTAAAACGCCCGAAAAAAAAATTTCAGCAAAATCCTTTTCAGAGTTCTTAAATAAAACCTTAATCTATCGAAATATGATCAAAACCGAAAATTGATTTTTTCCGACCTGAACCACGGTGTGGTACTCTTAAAGGAGACTGCCAGTAAAACACCAGTGCGACCCATTCTTGAGTACTGTTAGTGTTTCTGGGATCCCCACTAGGTCAGATTAAAGGATGACATAACTGCAATTTAGAAGCGAGCAGCTAGCTTTGTTGTCGTTAGGGTCGATCAGTACGTGAGTATGGGGGAGATGCTTCGTCAATCAAATGGAAATCCTTGGTGGGAAGATGACTTCCTTTTCGTGAAAGACTATTGAGGAAATTTAGAGAACCGGCTTTCGAAACTCACTGCAAAACGATTCTAGTGCCACCAACGTTCATTTGGCGGAGGTAAGAGTAATTAGTTCGTACGGAGGCATACAGACAGTCGTGGTTTTCCTAGTGGTACAGGGAATTACTACAGTAGGAGTGGCACACGGTTCCAACTGTCATTCACCCTACGGTAGCTTGCAGAGTACGTACATAGATGTAGATGCAGAATCAAAAATGTAGACTCAAACCTTGCATCTCTAGCTCCCCTCTCAGTTTGGCACTCAAGCGGAACCTTGCGACGCTTCGACCTTAAACCTGCCCTGCGCTCACCTCAGGGGCAGAAGTAGAGCGGCCACTGCGGTCTTGTTAGAAGTTATGAGAGGGTTAATGTTTGATTGTTGGTCTTCTAGCACTGCCAACACTCGGGCTGAGCGATCAGTTGCTGTGGCATAAATTTCAAACTGGAGGAAGATGGATTCGTGAAGGAGCGTTGTAGATACAGTCATATTCAATGAGGTCCATATTTTTAGCAAGGAATATTATGTTAAGGGTGCTGTAATAGGGTATTGTAATACAACGCAATGAGGAGAAGAAAAATGACACTCGAAACATTTCGTATGAATCTATGATCATGTCTCATTTTTAAAAATATAACTACAAATATTGTTATTAATCAGTTAATTTAATTTTCTCATTGTTAGAGTATTGAGGGGCGATCTGTTTCAATTGTTAAAAACCATTCAGAACCAAAAACGCACTAAATTTTTTTATTCAAGACAACCGGTTTCAACAGTCTTTGCTGTCATCTTCAGATCTTAAACATCTTTTTATAGTAAAGCATGTTCCTTTAAGCTTGTGTATGCGGTTCAGCGTAAAATGAACATGTTTTACAGCAAAAAGATGTTTAAAATCTGAAGATGACAGCAAAGACTGTTGAAACCGGTTGTCTTGAATGTAAGATATTTAGTGCGCTTTTGGCTTTTGAATGGTTTTTAATAATTATTTAATCATTCGTTCACACAGGCAGAGCAATAACACTTCGTCATTCAATTATAGTGCCACTACTTTGGTGTCGCTGAGCAATCTGAAACAGAGAACAGTCGACACGAAGTGTTCTGAATTATGACTTTTAAGGGGCTCCGGAAAGGCTCAAAATCATGAAAAGTTCAATTTTTACTTTTTTGCGTTTTCTGAATCTGCAGACTATTACCTTTTAATAGATATATAATTTATTCAATTCCGAAGACTACAACTATTTTTAAAGTTTTTTTGAAATGTGTTCTACATGGGCGTGACCCACTGTGGCGCTGTTAAACTGCTGTCAAATGGTGTTATTATTAACGTCCGTGTTCATCAGGTATATTTTAGTGATGTGAGATAAAGTATGTGTTGTGTCTAACCTGTGATGGTTCAATATATATCGCTGGTGTGATTGTCGTTTGTTTCGTGTTTATTTACTCTGTCGTTATCTCGAAAATATTCGTAATTAATTCTGTTTCTTCAGTCTCTGTTTTGTTGAAGTATAATAATGAGTAAAAGTAAAGTTATTAGAAATCCTCTGAAGGCTTTTAAGAAAAGGAGAAATGTTGGAAAGCCAAAGGTATTTAGAAATATGGGAATGAAGATAGGTTCTAACATGGTACGAGCGATGCTTGCTTTAGACAAGGAACGCCTTCCGGCTGTAGACAGGGCTGTAAAGAGTCTAGAAATACAAGCAAGAGTAAACAGGAGGAGGAACAAGAGGAAGCTGGAGGAGGAGTTTGCAGAGGATGAAGATAATCCATCCTATCGACCTGGAATGCACTAAAAAGTTAATCCAATCTTTGTCGCTCGATTCCCAAAACTTTTATTTTCTCATAGTAATTACATGTTTTCTAAGGATCTTCCTAACATATTTGTTTCAAACTTTCAGTAAATGTTACACAGTACCTTCTACATAATTTAACACAGCCTTTTTCGAAAAAACTGTATATTTTTGAATATATAAATAAAAAATTGCAAAAAAATGTTGTGAATTTTCATTACAATTGAAAAAGAATCATCTTTAATAACTGAACTAAAATTTTGTAAAATCCCTGTGTTAAGTTGTAGCCCATATTCCAATAAATAATCTGTAAAAAGTTCAACTTCCTACCTCAAATACTTTGTGAGGAAAGATGTAATTTATAAGCGTTATTTTAACATTGCAAGTATAGGGCGTTCCGGAGCCCCTTAAAATCAGAACTTGTGGACTGGTGGCCGACTTATCAGGCCCTTACTACAGCTAGACAATTAGGAGCTCATAATACACTAGTTTATGTACTTTACAAATATGTTGCTCAGTTGCTGATTTCTTTAGCTATTCTACTGGGGGCGCATGACATACTAATTTCTGCACTGTACGAATATGTTATTCGGTTGTGGATGTCCACCACATCAAATCCTTTGTCATTTATGCAGTCTCTTTTGTAGCTGGCTAACACTCGAAAACAGAACAGATGACGGTCCGGTAGATCTTTGACTTTACATGATCCTTACTCCGAGAATCGCAGGTGACGCTTCTTGTTCACCACTTCATACAGACTGCCTGCGTCCTTGCATTGACCTCGCCTGTAAATTGGCCAGCGCTAGAGACCGTAGTTTATGTAGGTTAATGTGCAAGTACTGGCTGTTGAGCAAACATATTTGACGAACACCGCTCCATTCTACCCATTTTTATTTATTTTACGGATAGTTTTTTATTTTTAATTAATTAATTAATTAATTTTTTACTGTCCGTGATGTTAAGACCCCGCTTCTACTTGACACTATTACTACAATACTCGTAGGAAATCCACCGTCGCCATCTTAAATTTACCACATCAGCTACGAATACTAGTACTTCAGCTAGTAATACTATACCGTTACTTCAGCTATTAACCGAGCGAGGTGGCGCAGTGGTAAGCACACTGGACTCGCATTCGGGAGGACGACGGTTCAATCCCGTCTCCGGCCATCCTGATTTAGGTTTTCCGTGATTTCCCTACATCGTTTCAGGCAAATGCCGGGATGGTTCCTTTGAAAGGGCACGGCCGATTTCCTTCCCAATCCTTCCTTAACCCGAGCTTACGCTCAGTCTCTAATGACCTCGTTGTCGACGGGACGTTAAACACTAACCACCACCACCACTTCAGCTATTACGAGGGTTGGAACTTTAATAGTGCCAACTATTGGTTTACAGTTCGTACAAAATAGATACGTGTTTCGAAGTTTTACTGACTGATGCATTGTGTATAACCCGTTGCCAGCGATGTGGAAGTCCTATGACACTCTTTGCAGTGCCAGTTGTGTTGATAGTTCGAGCGGCGCGGTCTATCGTCCGACGAATTTGTAGCAGTTCTGAAGCGAATGCCATGAAGTGTTTCCTTCAGATTAGAAATCGCGTTGAACTTACGAGGGCTTAAGTCAGGGGAGTGTAGTAGGTGGTATAGCACTTAGCAGCCCCATCAGTCAAACAAATCAGAACAGCTTGCACTGTACGTGCTTGAGCATTGTCCTGCAAAATGATGGTCAGGTCCTGCAGAAAGTGTCATCGCTTCTGTCTCTATGCTGTTCATGTTTGGAACACAACCTACGACCAGCTTAGAGACAGAAGTGATGACACTTTCTGCAGGACCTGACCATCATTTTGCAGGACAATGCTCAAGCACGTACAGTGCAAGCTGTTACTGATTTGTTTGACTGATTGGGCTGCTAAGGGCTATACCACCTACTGCACTCCCCTGACTTAAGTTCAGTTTATTGCTATTGTTATTACTATTCAAAATCCCAGGTGCGCTGGTTATGTAAACGCCGATGAACCAGAAGTGTCTCGTTAATCTTCTGAGATTGTTTAGTTAAACCACTTAGTAGAAAACTTTTTAATGTTTATTAATTATGCTGATATTGTTTAACTCTGATGAAGTAACTGTTGTTTTGTGGTTCAGTATGTACATACAGTTTCTCAGAAAACTGTATGTTTGTTATCTTGGCAGGAAGACTAAGATAATAAAACCTTGTGCTGATACGTTGGTCACAATTATCCTATCATCATGAGCTGTTACGCTGATTATGCGATAGTGTTCGCACTAATCTGCCTAATCATTGCATTACGTCCATTTTAATAAGAGTACATCTCTTTTTTCTTCAATTCTTTGTATTCCAGCCTGCTACTTCCGTACAAGGTAGCTTTCCATTCTTTTCCTACAGCATCTGGAGAAATATAAAAGACGCTTAAACGAATATGCAGTGTATGTTCTTTCGGTTATGTCTAAAACAACAGACATTATTTTGAAACAACAGCCACTATAAGTTAAGACACAAAGGAATTACAGAATTTTGGTCTGACGGAAGGCGTACTAGCGTAGCTGCTGCAGTTGCGATGACCACTGTCTGCGGATGGCGCAATGGTCAGCGAGTCTGCCTAGAAAGCATGAGCTCCCCAGTTCGAATCCTGATCCGGTACAAATTTCCAACTTTCTCCAGTGATTTCAATCAAAGCCCGCTCGCAACTAGTGTCTGTCATTCCTTTGTATTTTAATATATAAATGTGTCAGTGTTATTTAAATATCTTTGTTTATTGTTTTTAAATGTTTGAAACTATCTGTCTGACAACGCAGAGCCTAATCAGGTACCACCCTCTTTACGGACACAGTTCCAGCGTGTCAACGCGGCCCTCTGGAGACCAGCTGGACTGGAGTCGCTCTGCACCTCGCGTGACGCCGTGATTGTCTGCCCCTCCTTACCGGGCTGAGGCGAAGATTGCGTGTGTCGCATCGCTCGTTCTCTACGCCCCCGAAGTGGACCATCGATTTCTCTATTGCTCGTCCCACAGGAGGCTACTGCCCACTCTTTTCTACAGCCCTATCGTCCGACCTGTCTGAACGTTGTTTCATTATCTCTCCTGCCGTGGTTGATGTCCAGTCACACCGGATAAAAAATTCGTTAGCTGCAGGACATATGCCCCTAAAACCAAGTAACACCGCTTCCAGCCTTCATAACGGTCTCAGTGCGATAAGAAAGGGTCCGTAACATTCTTCAGGAATGCATGTCCATCTGAAATGACTCACTGATGATTACAACTCTTAAGAGCATGGAAAATGGAACTGAGGATCTGTTAGATGAGAATGCAAAATACGATCTGTTAGATGACGATCAGTTTGGTTTTACGAAAAGTAATGGCACCAGAGGACGTTCTGAAGCTTTGGTTGTAAATGGAAGTAAGACTGCAGTAAAATCGAGACACATTCATGGGATATTCTGCCTGGAAAACAGCTAGGATATTCTACCTGGAAAACAGCGTTCGACAATGTGAAATGGTGCAAATTGTTGGAAGTTCTGAGATAATACGGATAAGCTATAGGGAAAGACGGGTAATATACACTATATACAAGAAGCAAGAGGAAACAATAAGAGTGGAAGGTCAATAACGAAATGGACGGATTAAAAAGGGTCTAAGACGGGGATGTAGTCTTTCTCCCCTGCTGTTCAATCTACATGTCAAAGAAGCAATGAAGGAAATAAAAGAAAGGTTCGAAAGTGCCATTAAAATTCGATTCTACTGAATGGAATGAACACTCTAATAGGTTCAGAATATGGCTTGAGTGTAAGTCATGGAAAGACGAAAGTAATGAGAAGCAGCAGAAATCAGAACGACGAGAAACTTAACATCACAACTGGTGATCACTAAAGGGATGAAGTTAAAGGATTCTGCTACCTAGGTAGCAAAATAACCAAGGATGGACGGAACAAGGAGGACATCAAAGGCAGACTAGCACTAGCAAAAAGAGCATTCCTGGCCAAGAGAAGTCTACTGGTTTCATACATAGGTCTTATTTGAGGAAGAAATTTCTGAGAATGGAGCACAACTTTGTATGACAGTGAGACTTAAAATGTGACAAACCGGAAAGAGGAGAATAGAAGCATTGAGATGCAGTGTTATAGAAGAATGATGTAAATTAGGTGGACTGATAAGATAAAAAAAAATTATCTCCGGAGAATTGGCAAGGAAAGAAATACATGGAAAATTCTGACAAGAAGAAGGAACAGAATGGTAAGACATCTGTTAAGATAAGAGGAAGACAGAGACTGGGTTTAATCGAGCAAATAATTGACGATGTAGGTTGCAAATTAGTACAGGAGAGGAATTGGTGGCAGACCACATCAAACCAGTCAGAAGAATGATGACTGCAGAAAGAGCTACCAGACTGCGAAAATGTTAGTTAAAGTGTCTCACCTACAGAACCTACAGTGAAAGACATATTCTATGGAAATGAGACTGAGTGATTAGCGGACAGCAAAAAGTCATGGAGGGAGATCAGATACCATGAAATACGAGGGGCATTTGAAAAGTTCGTGCAAAGTCTGAGAGATGGTACCACCAGTGTGTATCGAGGTCATGTTTAGTTAGTAGTATATTTGGATAGAACGCACACCAAGTTTCACCCATATTGGTCTATTTCTTTGTGTTTGGCATTCGAGTGACTCAAGGAAGTCGAGTGATTGTCAAAACTGGAATTTCTTGTGGTGATTAAACATTACTTTATGAAAGGCAAAACGCCTCAGGAAACTAGAGAAGCTTGATAAACATTACAGTGACTCTGCACCTTCGATTAGCACAGTTTATAAGTGGTTTCAAAATTTTCGGAGTGGCCATATGAGCACAAGTGATGCTGAACGTTCTGGACGCCCAGTGGAGTTTACGACTCCAGAAATCATTTATAAAATCCATGATATGGTGATGAATGACAGAAGAGTTAAGGTGCGTGAGATTGCTAGTGCTGTGGGCATCTCAAATGAATGGGTACATAACATTTTGCATAAACATTTGGACATAGAAAGCTATCCGCAAGATGAATTCCGCGATTGCTCACGCTTGACCAAAAACGGAATCGTGTAAAGTGTTGCAAGGATGGTTAGCAGCTGTTCACGAAGAATCTTCAGTACTTTAAGCGTCGTTTCGTCACTGTGGATGAAACACCTATACATTACTATACTCCTGAGACCAAAGAACAATCTATACAATGGGTTACCAAGGGAGAAACTGCACCAAAACAGGCGAAGACCATTCTTTCGGCCGGAAAACTGTTACAGGTGCACATTATTCATCATTATTAGGCTGTTTTAAAACCGAGCAGCAAGAAAAACGCCTGCGATTGGACAGCAAAAATGTGCTTTTCCATTACGACAATGCACCAACACACGTCTCAGCAGTTGTGGTCACAAAATTATTGGAAATAGGATTCCAACACGTTTCACATCCCCCCTATTGTCCAGACTTGGCTCACTTCAACTACTATTTGTTCCCCAATTTGAAGAAATGGCTGGCGGGACAAAAATTATATTCAAACGAGGAGGTGATTGCAGCAACTGAAAGCTATTTATCAGACTTGGACAATTCCTGTTATTCGGAAGGGATCAACAAATTAGAACAGCATTGGACGAAGCGTATGAGTCTAAAAGGAGACTGTTGTTGTTGTTGTTGTTGTTGTTGTTGTTGTTGTGGTCTTCAGTCCAGAGACTGGTTTGATGCAGCTTTCCATGCTACTCTATCCTGTGCAAGCTTCTTCATCTCCCAGTACTTACTGCATCTTACATCCTTCTGAATCTGCTTATCGTATTCATCTCTTGGCCTCTCTCTACGATTTTTACCCTTCACTCTGCCCTCCAGTACTAAACTGGTCATCCCTTGATGCCTCAGAACATGTCTTACCAACCGATTCCTTCTTCTAGTCAAGTTGTGCCACAAACTCCTCTTCTCCCCAATTCTATTCAATACCTCCTCATTAGTTACGTGATCTACCCATCTAATCTTCAGCATTCTTCTGTAGCACCACATTTAGAAAGCTTCTATTCTCTTCCTGTCCAAACTATTTATCGTCCACGTTTCACTTCCATACATGGCTACACTCCATAGAGATACTTTCAGAAACGACTTCCTGACACTTAAATCTATACTCGGTGTTAACAAATTTCTCATCTTCAGAAATGCTTTCCTTGCCATTGCCAGTCTAAAAAGGAGACAATGAGGAAAAATAAAAAAGGTTTACCCCTAACACGTAAGTAGTTTTTATTTTTGCACGGACTTTTCAAACGCCCCTCGTATGAGCGCGACTTGTAGCTTGCCTAGCGGCATCATTAATGTGAATGAAGGAGGCAAGGGCTAGCTGTTCCCTGATAAAACTGAACAGCTCTTCTTCTTCTTCGACACCGGATTCACCTTGCGTGATCCCTGCGGAGCGCTAAGACATGGTACGTCTGGGTATCCACTTTTCAATATCGGTAGCCTAAAAGCGCCCGCCATTATCCCTGTAAGAACGTATTGAGAAAAATGTGAGAGTCGCGTCCACTTTTCTCCCCGCGGAAACCACTTAAGGTAACTCGGCGTCACGGGCCAGCTTGTGGCCGGTTTCTTGCAGCCTCAGCGGCGGTCGTCTGGGGACGCGACGCGCCACGCCGCCCGGCTCTCGTCCGGTAATGTCCTCATCCCCCGCTGAGGCGCCGAGGGCGCCAGCCCCGGCGTTCCCGATTCCAGAGTAACCGACTGGAAGCGCCTCCGCCGAGGGCCCGTAAATAGCGCCCGCCGAGCAGAGAAAAAGGGGACGGAGGTCGCCGGAGGAGGCAGTCGCGTGCGGCGCGCGTCCTCCGACGCACCGGCCGCCCACGGCGCGCCGCGGCGGTTCTATTGATTTATATTCCATCAAACCGCCTATCAATATTTATATCTCGTCAATCAGCCGACACGCCGCCATTAAATATTGAGCCGTTCCGGACGCGGCGGCGTCGCGACACATCCAGCACTGCCGGATAGCCGAAAATTTCCCTTCCTCTCGAGCGGTTGTCCTGCGATTACCAAAGAGGGCGAGACTGCTAAACGCCCCAGCCGCTGCCGATCGGAAGGGAATAAATTATCGGCGGGATTTTATTAATCTAATTTCAAAAATGTCTGCTCCGAACCGAACAAAAAAAAAAAAAAGGATCGTACCGGACAGAAATGTTACGCAGGACGGCAAAAAAAAGGATTTTTTTTTTTCCAGTACTGTAGTGTTTGCAGTCTCGGAAGAAACGAATTAGGCAATCCATTACGTAGCCAGAATGAAAAGTCGAGGAATGACAATTATTTCACCAATTAGTTGGAGAGGTCTGAAGAAGTGGCGCCATGGTGTTCGAACGAAACGGAACGGAATCTCCGCTTTCTTTTCCCTCCTTTCCTTTTCGTCGTTGCTCTCCGGCGAATACGAGATGAGACCCGCCCTTGTTGCTTTGTTAGCATTTTACGCGACCGCTGGAGAATCAATACGGAGGGTGCACGAGAAGAAACTCTTTCTTTTTCTTTTTTAAAGAAAAAGAAAGCACAGCAGATCGCTCCATCTGTCAGCATTCTTGAATAGCGAATGAGCTTTATTTTCGGCACTGAAAGTTTACCGTAAATAGATCCAGGACAGTCGAACGCCTTTCACACGAATTCCAAATCAGTTACGAGGCAAGCGCAAGCTGTTACAATTTTATTCGGCAATTTGTCTCTGGAATACTATTGACTGAACTGAATGGAATATGTACAGAGCAATTCGAAAAACGTTAATTACTTACCAGCTTACATTACGTCCAGTGACAGCTACGAACGTAAAACACACCTCGAAAAATGTTCTTCCTCTAGGTTATGCCATCCTCTACTGCTATCCAATAAAGAAGAGAAGCATAGACAACATTTCTTCGAAACTTCCAAAATCATATGGGAAATTGGCACACAACGACTGTTCCCGGCTGCAAAATCTATGAGTCTGGGGATGTACCACGAGACTCTCGAAAAAAAAAAAAAATATCCGGACAATCACTAAGATAGCAAGGGAAGCTAAGTCCGAAAACTATCGCACATTCAGCTTAAAAGTCCATTTATGCAAGATCCTGACAAGAATAATAAATGGGAGAACGAGAAAGAGAATTGAGGATCTGTTAGATGACAACCACTTTGGTTTTACGAACGGCAAAGGCACCAGAGAGGCATGTTCGACGTTGCGCTTGGTAATGGAGCCAGGAATTGAGAGAAAAATCAAGACACTTCCAGAGGATTTGTCTATGTACTGTAAAACATTCGAGAACGTAAAATTGTGCAAGATGTTGAATATTCTGAGAAAAATAGGAGGAAGCAATAGAAAAAAACGGATAACACCCAATTTGTTCAAGAACCAAGAAGACGAAGGACGAAAAAGACGAGTAGACCAAGATGGAAGTGCTCGAATTAAAAACGGTGGAGAACAGGGATATGGTTTTTCTCCAAAGTCGTTGAATCTCTATATCGAAAAATGACCGAAGCAAAAGAAAGGGGGCTAGGAGTGGATTAAAATCCGGGTTGTAAGGTTTTCAATGATGAGATTCGGTGATGACACTGCTACCCTCAGTGAAAGCGAGGAAGAATTGCAGAACATACTGAATGGAATGAAGAGGCCTTTGAGCACAGAATACTGATTCAGAAAGACGAAATTAATGATAAGTAGCAGAACTGAGATCAGTGAGAAATTTGTCTTCGCAATTTGTGACCTAGAAGGAGACGAAGTTAACCTTGAAGGAGACGAAGTTAAATTACTCTGATACCCTGGAAGCAAAATAACCCATGATGAACGCAGCGGCGAATTGTACGGGCAAAGAAGGGTAATAGTATATCGGCCTTGATCTGAAGAAGAAATTTCTGAGAATGAACTTGTCGAGCACAGCATTGTGTGATAGTGAAACATGGACGGTGGAAAACCGCAAAAGAAGATAATCGAAGTGATTGAGATGCGGTGATGGAGAAGGGTGTTAAAAATTAGGTGGACAGATAAGGCATAACGTTCTCAGGAGAATCGGCGAGTAAACACACGGAAAACATTGCAAGATGAAGGGGCAAGATGAAAGGATATGTGTTAAAACAGTGGGGAATAACATCTACGATACTAGAGGGAGTTGTAGATGCTAAAAACTGTAAGAGGAAGATAGAGATTGGATTACATCCTGTAAATAATTGAGGACTTTCGGTGTAAGTTCTACTCGGAGATGAAGAGGTTGACACAGGAGCGATATGATTTCGTGACACAACGTCGCCTTTCGTACTAGGACTCCCGTTTAAGTTCCGTGAGCGTCTTTAGCTCAAATGCAGTAATAAATGGAGAGCGACATCAAATCAGACGGCTTATGAAACGCCCTAAAGGTAGTTTAGAGTTCATAGTTCTTAAGCAATTCGTCTTCGCAGTTCCTTGAACGTCACGTCGGCGCACAGTCAACAGAGAGTCAGGTACACAGAAAGATTATTTAAAAAGCAATTTACGCGGCAGTAAATATGACGGTCGAGCTGCGCTACCGGACATGCGGAGAATCGTAATGAAGCAAACAGCCTCAAGTGCTTGCGCGGCTTCCGCCTTTACTCGCCGCTCGAATTACAAACACAGGCTCTCTGTGTGCCATGGGATCGGTGGCTCCGACAAATGACTCCAAAGCACCGAGCCAGGGCAGCGATATTCACAGCGAGATCAGGTACCTCCAAAGCGATGCTACGAACTTCCGTTCACACACAGAATGTTACTCAGATGTCTATTAAATTAGGCTACAGGTAAGCACCAGTAAGTTTCGTTCCCTCTATTTAGCGCAAAGAGAACGAACAACGTGGAACGTCAGCAGTAAAGATTTGAGTGGAGCAACCTCCAGATGCGAATAGTTTTCAACGATGCTTAAAAACTACACGTTTAGCTCCTTTTTTGAATAAATGAAATGGTCGTATGTAATTATCGGCCACGAGATACCCGTTCGGACAGGGAACGAATCTGGGTCCCTACGAATTAGAGGCAACACCGGATAACCATTAGACCACGAGCTGTGGAATAAACAAGAGAAAATTCTTATAGGGTGACATATCTCTTTCTGTCATTCTGGTTGTTGTAGTAGAAGGACGCATTTGTGTATTTTAGCACTAGGTGCCACATTATTACTGTGAAAAAGCATGTATGATCCTTCAAATAAACAAGGTAATTATATAGAACTTTTATTTCTTAATCACAAATATGGCTGACCACGAACTCAATGAAATTTTGCAGCCCACAAATTTTAGAATCAGTATAATAGAACACAGGCTGGCCAGATGTTACCTGCCACCCTCCCCCCCCCCCCCCAAAAAAAAAAATATGACGACAATGAAAAAAACGTAAAACTTTAACTAATTTCCACCTAAGCCCGATAGCCTTCACGCAGAATAGGAAACCCAGAGGCTCTGGCCACAAAAGAGATGAGAAATGCCGATGTCAAACAGTGCACAATTTTCAGCTTTCAGTAATTGACAATATGCCTGCAATACAGACAAAACTAATTGAGGAACAGTACGGCAATTGTATTAATATTGTAGCGGGCCCTTACTTCTTCCTGCCCCTAACTAATTACGATAAGATATTGGATGTTCGAGCCGTAACACATCACTGCGTCAGACACGCTAATAGCGTAAGTTGTTCTTTGTGAATTGTTGCATGTGGAGGAGTAGGTTAAGTATTTTCCTAGGCTAGTTTAAACTTTACATTAATTTGAATAAGACATAATATCCACTCGTATCTGAACAGATTACTGAAGTGAAAGACAGTTCTACAAGGACTGAAAACTTTCCTAGACGGCGTGATACGCTAGCTAGATTGTTTCACATCAGTCCAACCAGAGTGCACTCGTGATTGGTCGGTTCAGTCCGCCAATGATATATAACCTCAAATAAAATATTTAACTAACATCTGGTATGAAATTGGAGTTACTGAAATCATAATTAGAAAGCCATCTGTGTGATTAATGTCTCCAGCGTAGCTGGAACTCGGAAACAACATTTAAACAGTAAACAGAAATATTCGAAGTTACGCGTTTAACGCCAGCGCTAAGAGGTGAATCAAAGATTTCTATGCACGCTTCAGCACGATTCGGCTTCGTTGTCATGCTCCCCGGATGGGGTTATTCTACTGACCTCGCCTGCTCGCAGCACTGTGTGATAAAATGTGACAAAACATGGGCTGACATAGGGCATAAATGCCACAATATGATAATACAGCAGTAGCTGAATTGTAGACACCACTGGAACTAAACAATATCCATTCAACATACAGGATGTTTCAAAAACATTCACCTAATTTCGCAAGACAATATTTTCTACATGAATGACAGCAACTTGGGTCAGTTACAACTTACGCATCAAAACAGAAAGTTCGCCCATCAGTCAGTATGTGTCAACAACACAGCAGCAGAAGTGATACGAGTTATCCATTGAAACAGATGACGTTCAGTCCTTTAGTGATGTACCGGCCCTTAGGAACTTCTCGCATTGCACCACTGACCTACAAGGTCACTCTAACCCACGGTATCGTTGGTGATATTTTTTGTTGGTGTTTGCTCTCCTTCCAGCAATGGAACAAAGTCGATACATGTACACACAATTTCCGGAGTAACCCAAGAAAGTGTGATAGGACCGTTGCTGTTTACAGTGTATATGAATGATGCAGTAGACTGCATCGGAAGCTCTTTTTGCAGACGATGCGGCTATCTATAACAAGCTAGTAACGCCAAAAGGTAGTAAAGAATTGCAGAAGAACGTACAGAGGATTGGTGAATAATGCAGCGACTCGCAGTTAACCCTGTAAACGTAAATAACTGTAACATACTGCAAATGCAAATTAGTCATGTCCAGTCTTTTAGTAGTTATGCTGAATCTGCGCTCATCCAGGACAAAGGCACAAGACAAAGAAGGAGAAGAAGGTACGTTAATGAAACACTGAAAGCTAGGAAAAAACATGACAGATAAGCCCTATATTGTGGAATACAAATATTAGAAACAAAACAAAACTCCATAACTTCAGGTCATTTGTGGAGAGTGCTGTCACCTATTGGACCGAAGAATGGATTCTCACTAAAAAAATTGAAAGAAATAATAAAAATATGAAGGATAAGCAGAGTTGAAAATAATTTTGGAGATGAGTCTGTGGGATGGCAGTGAGATAATATTAAGATGACTGAAATTTGTACAAAAATTGTAATTCAAAAAAATCTCCTTCGTATAGAGGAGACGGAATTGTAATGATATAGTCTGGTTAGCAGAAGCTGACGCACATAACTAGGAAAGAAGAGAAACGAGGCACACCAAGGAAAAGATAGCTGGAGGGAAGCGACGGTCTGACGTGGGGCTCTCTCTACGTTCATTTTTTCTTAGTTAGTGCTGTTTCATACTGCTTTTCTTCAACCTTTTCATAAATGTTATAATTATCTTGTTGATTTCCATTATCCACATTTTTTACATCCGCTTCGCCTGTAACACCCCTTACTTTGCTGAGAAGCTTATTTCTGCTGATGGTGTATACTTGTATTAAGTTTTTTAGGAATACATGACTCACTTCCATAGAGAAATAAAAGTGAAGTAATGCTTTTATGAAATTTTAACTTAGTTTTCTTCTGTATTTTGTTTTATAATGTTCTGTTTATCGCTCCTCATATTTGCAGCTATTAGTTGATATAATTTTCTGTATTCTTGTCTATCCTAAAAAATTAAAGCTTGAATCTTTATCAAGTGGTTTATTACCTATTATTATTTTTGATCGATTGGGAATTTACCACGACGAGCCACGATTTTAGTTTCCGTTGTTGATATGCGAAGATTATATTCGCTTTTTCGAGAGTGATGTAGTTCATACACTCCTTTTTGTAGATAATTTTCACTTTGTTTCGAAACAGCTATATCATTTGCACATATAAGATAAACCGTTTTTATTTCTATTTTCTTTATACCCAGTTGTACTCCCCGTCTCCATTTCTTAATCAAGACTTTTAAGTACACGTTAAATAAGATTGGTGGAAGGCTATAGTCTACCTTAAATTTTTTTCGTCTGTGATGGGGAAACTAAAGACCACGTACCAATTTCAACAGTTTATTCGTTAATGTCTTCTTTTCTTCCAGCACTCTTTCATCTGTTTTCTATGTTTCATCTTCCTGTCTGACCACTTCACACCAGATTTTTGACTCTCCTATATCGGAATCTTTCCATATTCAATAACGTTTTCCTTTTCTAAAGGCTTTTATTTATTTTCTCTAAATCCTTTTGTGGGTCAAAGAACCATCTTGTTTTCGACTTCTTACCCAACAAATATTTGAAGATCTTTTTGGTTAATCTACTGTATTGCATTGAATATAACTGTTCAAAAAATACCACCCTTCTTTTTCTAATTACTTGTGATTAGTGATGTGGGCTGGGCAAATGCCCAGTGGGCAGGACATATATAAATGGGCATTTCCCCCGAAATTTGTCCAAAGTATATTTAAATGCCCAAAATATGTGTGTTTATAAAAAAATACTTTTTAAAGTTTTTACTACTAGAATGGATAATTTACCAACTGAAATAAGGGATGAGTTGCAACGCACTTTTTATTTTTACCACTTCTACTATTTACTCCCTCTGTCTCACACACACACACGCAGACACACACAGCGTTGAACAGCTCTGTGATGATAAGCCGGTATAAAAAAAATACTGGCCTTAGGTCATCGCTTTGCAATGTAACTCACTTTATAATATGTGTCAAATGCGCATCAAATCTCTGAATATTACTGAAGAATGGTTATTGATACAAAGATTATTACTGAATGCAGTAAATACACTCCTGGAAATGGAAAAAAGAACACATTGACACCGGTGTGTCAGACCCACCATACTTGCTCCGGACACTGCGAGAGGGTTGTACAAGCAATAATCACACGCACGGCACAGCGGACACACCAGGAACCGCGGTGTTGGCCGTCGAATGGCGCTAGCTGCGCAGCATTTGTGCACCGCCGCCGTCAGTGTCAGCCAGTTTGCCGTGGCATACGGAGCTCCATCGCAGTCTTTAACACTGGTAGCATGCCGCGACAGCGTGGACGTGAACCGTATGTGCAGTTGACGGACTTTGAGCGAGGGCGTATAGTGGGCATGCGGGAGGCCGGGTGGACGTACCGCCGAATTGCTCAACACGTGGGGCGTGAGGTCTCCACAGTACATCGATGTTGTCGCCAGTGGTCGGCGGAAGGTGCACGTGCCCGTCGACCTGGGACCGGACCGCAGCGACGCACGGATGCACGCCAAGACCGTAGGATCCTACGCAGTGCCGTAGGGGACCGCACCGCCACTTCCCAGCAAATTAGGGACACTGTTGCTCCTGGGGTATCGGCGAGGACCATTCGCAACCGTCTCCATGAAGCTGGGCTACGGTCCCGCACACCGTTAGGCCGTCTTCCGCTCACGCCCCAACATCGTGCAGCCCGCCTCCAGTGGTGTCGCGACAGGCGTGAATGGAGGGACGAATGGCGACGTGTCGTCTTTAGCGATGAGAGTCGCTTCTGCCTTGGTGCCAATGATGGTCGTATGCGTGTTTGGCGCCGTGCAGGTGAGCGCCACAATCAGGACTGCATACGACCGAGGCACACAGGGCCAACACCCGGCATCATGGTGTGGGGAGCGATCTCCTACACTGGCCGTACACCACTGGTGATCGTCGAGGGGACACTGAATAGTGCACGGTACATCCAAACCGTCATCGAACCCATCGTTCTACCATTCCTAGACCGGCAAGGGAACTTGCTGTTCCAACAGGACAATGCACGTCCGCATGTATCCCGTGACACCCAACGTGCTCTAGAAGGTGTAAGTCAACTACCCTGGCCAGCAAGATCTCCGGATCTGTCCCCCATTGAGCATGTTTGGGACTGGATGAAGCGTCGTCTCACGCGGTCTGCACTTCCAGCACGAACGCTGGTCCAACTGAGGCGCCAGGTGGAAATGGCATGGCAAGCCGTTCCACAGGACTACATCCAGCATCTCTACGATCGTCTCCATGGGAGAATAGCAGCCTGCATTGCTGCGAAAGGTGGATATACACTGTACTAGTGCCGACATTGTGCATGCTCTGTTGCCTGTGTCTATGTGCCTGTGGTTCTGTCAGTGTGATCATGTGATGTATCTGACCCCAGGAATGTGTCAATAAAGTTTCCCCTTCCTGGGACAATGAATTCACGGTGTTCTTATTTCAATTTCCAGGAGTGTAGTTGGCATGTGTTTCTTGATCATAAATATATTTTCTTAAACTTTAAAGTGTTTTCAGCGAAGAAACAAAATAAATTAACTTCATTGTCAGATATAGCGACATTTGTGAGAGAACATAGTTTGCTATGACGCTCCTTTTTTATCTAATTTCGTATGACTGCTCTGCTGTGATGATAAAATGAGAACACTAACATAAAATGCTTTAATAACGAAGAATAGCTACCCAAGACACTGGAATCTTTCGATTCTGATACTAATCGATTCCTAGAGAATCGGCAAATCGGAATCAGCATGAGATTCATCCCTAATTCAGATCATTTTGGATAAACTGTTATTATTATATTTTTTTCAGCATATAGTACAAGCAAAAATGCTACCTACAGGCTAACTACTTAATATAAACTTTACTTTATTTCAAGAATCACTTTTAAAGTTGTAGTTTGTTTTCTTTTTTTTATATGTACTACCCCAAATGGTTCAAATGGCTCTGAGCACTATGGGACTTAACATCTGAGGTCATCCGTCCCCTAGACTTAGAACTACTTAAACCTAACTAACCTAAAGGCATCACACACATCCATGCCCGAGGCAGGATTCGAACCTGTAACCGTAGCAGCAGCGCGGTTCCGGACTGAAGCGTCTAGAACCGATCGGCCACAGCGGCCGGCTACTACGCCAAGAATTGACCCATTGAACATATATAGTTATGTTTACAGTCCAGTTTATTTCCCCTTAATATCTCTTCCGTAACTCTCAGTCAGCTTTTTCAACTCGGTTACCCACCACTACAGAAGCAATGTTGCAAAACACCTCTCACGGTACGGTATATCAGTTAAAATTTTTTTTGAGCGCCGCCTAACAGTTAATCTTTAAAATACATAAATGCCCAGACATTTATGAGTTTTGGGCATTTGCCCAGGCACTTATTACGTTCGTTTATCCCAACTTATAAATGCCCAGGCATTTTACATCACTACTTCTAATATGTTTTCTATGCTTCAATGAATTTCATCATTACTACGTAACTTCCGATCTTCCACAGTTTTTCGTGGACCTAATGCTTTTCTAATGATTCTCTTTTCTAGTATTTATCAAAATTATAGTTTAATGTTAGTTTTACTTGCATGTAGACATTCTGGCTACACTACTGTACTTCACTGCCTTATTTTTTGCATTTTTAGACAGGCATCTTTGGTTGTAAAACTCTTTAGTTATACTATCTGTCCTTCGCCTTTCAATTATCCTTCCCTCTACAGTAGCTTTTTCCAATCCATTTTTGTGGATTATCCCCGCAGGATGCCCAGGTTTAGTCATTAACATAGTATGGACAGAAAAATGTCTGCGTGGTTATTTCTTTTTTTTCTGTTCCATAGGGGAGGGAAACTGGTAGAAGCCGACCTCGGGGAAGATCAGTTTGGATTACGTAGAAATATTAGAACACGTGAGGCAATACTGACCCTACAATTTATCTTAGAAAATAGATTAAGGAAAGGCAAACCTACATTTCTAGCATTTGTAGACTTAGAGAAAGCTTTTGACAATGTTGACTGGAATACACTCCTTCAAATTCTGACGGTGGCAGGGGTAAAATACAAGGAGCGAAAGGCTATTTACAATTTGTACAGAAACCAGATGGCAGTTATAAGAGTCGAGGGGCATGAAAGAGAAGCAGTGGTTGGGAAGGGAGTGAGACGGGGTTGTAGCCTCTCCCCGATGTTATTCAATCTGTATATTGAGCAAGCAGTGAAAGAAACAAAAGAAAAATTCGGAGTAGGAATTAAAATCCATGGAGAAGAAATAAAAACTTTGAGGTTCGCCGACGACATTGTAATTCTGTCAGAGACAGCAAAGGACCTGGAAGAGCAGTTGAACGGAATGGACAGTGTCTTGAAAGGAGGCTATAAGATGAACATCAGCAAAAGAAAAACGAGGATAATGGAATGTAGTCGAATTAAGTCGGGTGATGTTGAGGGAATTATATTAGGAAATGAGACACTTCAAGTAGTAAAGGGGTTTTGCTATTTGGGGAGCAAAATAACTGATGATAGTCGAAGTAGAGAGCATATAAAATGTAGACTGGCAATGGCAAGGAAAGCGTTTCTGAAGAAGAGAAATTTGTTAACATCGAGTATAGATTTAAGTGTCAGGAAGTCGTTTCTGAAAGTATTTGTATGGAGTGTAGCCATGTATGGAAGTGAAACGTGGACGATAAATACTTTAGACAAAAAGAGAATAGAAGCTTTCGAAATGTGGTACTGCAGAAGAATGCTGAATATTAGATGGGTAGATCACATAACTAATGAGGAGGTATTGAACAGAACTGGAGAGAAGAGAAATTTGTGGCACAACTTGACTAGAAGGGATCGGTTGGTAGGGCATATTCTGAGGCATCAAGGGATCGCCTATTTAGTATTGGAGGGCAGCGTGGAGGGTGAAAATCGTAGAGGGAGACCAAGAGATGAATACACTTAACAGATTCAGAAGGATGTAGGTTGCAGTAGGTACTGGGAGATGAAGAAGCCTGCACAGGATGGAGAGCTGCATCAAACCAGTCTCTGGACTGAAGACCACAACAACAACTGAAGCTGAAAGTGGAAAATCATGTCACTTCTAAGACATCTCTGGTAACTCGGCCAATCTTCTATCAGTCGCATTGGAGACAGGGTCATTCAGATACCTGCTACGTCAGAGGCAGGAATGTTGGTCAGCCTGTCGGTGTTGTTCGGCAGGCAGACTCGCCAGTAACTTGGCTGAGGAGGCGCCTTTTCGCCATCTGACCTCGCCTTTCGTGAGGATACAGCTTTTCAGAAGAAGAGGGGACGGCACAGATGTGGGAGGCGCAGAGCAGGAGGTCCGGGGAGGGGGTAGGTGACGCAGGAGTTGCTGCACACACAGGGCGGGCCGGGCCTCTTCCATTACCCTGATTACTACAGCCAGAATTCGCGCTTCCGTGTGAGGAGTCCGCCTTCCGGAAGTGGACGAACGGCGGTGCGAACAACACGTCTTGGTGACCTTTGTCTGGTCTCCCTGTGAATGCTACCCACACAAAAAAGTTAGCTTGTGACAAGTAATGTTTCTATTTTAATCTGTCTTCTAACCGAATAACTGTACAACACGTACATCTACATCTACATCTACATCTACATGATTATTCTGCAATTCATATGTAAGTGCTTGGCAGAGGGTTCATCGAACCACAATCATACTATCTCCCTACCATTCCACTCCCGAACAGCGCGCGGGAAAAACGAACACCTAAACCTTTCTGTTCGAGCTCTGATTTCTCTTACTTTATTTTGATGATCATTCCTACCTACACTCCTGGAAATTGAAATAAGAACACCGTGAATTCATTGTCCCAGGAAGGGGAAACTTTATTGACACATTCCTGGGGTCAGATACATCACATGATCACACTGACAGAACCACAGGCACATAGACACAGGCAACAGAGCATGCACAATGTCGGCACTAGTACAGTGTATATCCACCTTTCGCAGCAATGCAGGCTGCTATTCTCCCATGGAGACGATCGTAGAGATGCTGGATGTAGTCCTGTGGAACGGCTTGCCATGCCATTTCCACCTGGCGCCTCAGTTGGACCAGCGTTCGTGCTGGAAGTGCAGACCGCGTGAGACGACGCTTCATCCAGTCCCAAACATGCTCAATGGGGGTCGGATTCGGAGATCTTGCTGGCCAGGGTAGTTGACTTACACCTTCTAGAGCACGTTGGGTGGCACGGGATACATGCGGACGTGCATTGTCCTGTTGGAACAGCAAGTTCCCTTGCCGGTCTAGGAATGGTAGAACGATGGGTTCGATGACGGTTTGGATGTACCGTGCACTATTCAGTGTCCCCTCGACGATCACCAGTGGTGTACGGCCAGTGTAGGAGATCGCTCCCCACACCATGATGCCGGGTGTTGGCCCTGTGTGCCTCGGTCGTATGCAGTCCTGATTGTGGCGCTCACCTGCACGGCGCCAAACACGCATACGACCATCATTGGCACCAAGGCAGAAGCGACTCTCATCGCTGAAGACGACACGTCTCCATTCGTCCCTCCATTCACGCCTGTCGCGACACCACTGGAGGCGGGCTGCACGATGTTGGGGCGTGAGCGGAAGACGGCCTAACGGTGTGCGGGACCGTAGCCCAGCTTCATGGAGACGGTTGCGAATGGTCCTCGCCGATACCCCAGGAGCAACAGTGTCCCTAATTTGCTGGGAAGTGGCGGTGCGGTCCCCTACGGCACTGCGTAGGATCCTACGGTCTTGGCGTGCATCCGTGCGTCGCTGCGGTCCGGTCCCAGGTCGACGGGCACGTGCACCTTCCGCCGACCACTGGCGACAACATCGATGTACTGTGGAGACCTCACGCCCCACGTGTTGAGCAATTCGGCGGTACGTCCACCCGGCCTCCCGCATGCCCACTATACGCCCTCGCTCAAAGTCCGTCAACTGCACATACGGTTCACGTCCACTTTGTCGCGGCATGCTACCAGTGTTAAAGACTGCGATGGAGCTCCGTATGCCACGGCAAACTGGCTGACACTGACGGCGGCGGTGCACAAATGCTGCGCAGCTAGCGCCATTCGACGGCCAACACCGCGGGTCCTGGTGTGTCCGCTGTGCCGTGCGTGTGATCATTGCTTGTACAGCCCTCACGCAGTGTCCGGAGCAAGTATGGTGGGTCTGACACACCGGTGTCAATGTGTTCTTTTTTCCATTTCCAGGAGTGTATGTAGGTTGGGCTCAACAAAATATTTTCGCATTCGGAAGAGAAAGTTGGTGACTGAAATTTCGTAAATAGATCTCGCCGCCACGAAAAAGGTCTTTGCTTTAATGACTTCCATCCCAACTCGCGTATCATATCTGCCACACTCTCTCCCATATTACGTGATAATACAAATCGAGCTGCCCTTTTTTGCACCCTTTCGATATCCTCCGTCAATCCCACGTGGTAAGGATCCCACACCGCGCAGCAGTATTCTAACAGAGGACGAACGAGAGTAGTGAAAGCTGTCTCTTTAGTGGACTTGTTGCATCTTCTAACTGTCCTGCCTATGAAACGCAACCTTTGGCTCGCCTTCCCCACAATATTATCTATGTGGTCTTTCCAACTGAAGTAGTTCGTAATTTTAACACCCAGGTATTTAGTTGAATTGACAGCCTTGAGAATTGTACTATTTATCGAGTAATCGAATTCCAACGGATTTCTTTTGGATCTCATGTGGATCACCTCACACTTTTCGTTATTTAGCGCCAACTGCCAGATTGTCACCCAGGACATTTATATAGATCAGGAACAGTAGAGGTCCCAGGACGCTTCCCTGGGGAACACCTGAGATCACTTAAGTTTTACTCAATGATTTGCCGTCTATTACTACGAAATGCGACCTTCTGACAGGAAATCACGAATCCAGTCGCACAACTGAGACGATACCCCATAGGCCCGCAGCTTGATTAGAAGTCGCTTGTGAGGAACGGTGTCAAAAGCTTTCCGGAAGAAATACGGAATCAACTTGAGATCCCCTGCCGATAGTGGCGGTTTTAGTTTTCTTGGTAAAAACTCCACGCGGAGTTTCCCGTGGCCTGGCAGACACTGTGAAGTGCAGAGTACTCGGTGGCGAATCGCGGAGACTTACGGGCGAGATTTGGCCGTGTCCTCCAGATGAGATTTGGTTTCTAGGACCAGCCAGAAGAGGCGACGGAGGTCCACCGTTTGACTCGACGCCGAGATGTGTTGGTCTTTGCATCTCGAGTCTGGTACATGTGTACGGTGAGTCGCAGCACCGGCACTATGAATCCTTAGAGTGAATTCTCTCACTCTGCTCTGCATCCATAGCGGCAGCAGCAGTTGTACTATTCAACGGCTCTGCAGGAGTTTGCATCTGGCTTCAGTTCAAAACCACTGTCATTTCTGTTAATCACAGTCAGATCGCGTTATCCATTTAATTAAAGTCGAGTTTCACAAGCTGTGTCATGGTCGTGAATGGAACAGTGACTCGAAAATGTAGAATAAATGTCTTATTTCACAACTATGGTCACAAACTTGTAGGTCCTGGCTCCAATGTGTTAGGACATGTTTTTTGCAAAACAGATTTGAAGATGGTCATCGCTGACCGAAACTGATGTCTGAGAACCTACAAGTTTGTGACAATAGAGTGAAATAAAATAAATTCATTCATCATTCTTGGTTCAACTTTGTCAACTGCCAATCGGATCGTTTTACTGTACGAGTACTAGATAATCAATGTATTATGTTGACCCATATTCCATTTAACTCATGTTGTTGTTGTGGTCTGCAGTCCAGAGACTGGTTTGATGCAGCTCTGCATGGTACTCTATCCTGCGCAAGCTTCTTCATCTCACCGTACCTACTGCAACCTACATCCTTCTGAATCTGTTTAATATATTCATCTCTTGTTCTCCCTCTACGATTTTTACCCTCCGCGCTGCCCTCCAGTACTAAATTGGTGATCCCTTAATGCCTCAGAATATGTCCTACCAACCGATCCCTTCTTCTAGTCAAGTTGTGCCACAAAATTCTCTTCTGCCCAATTCTATTCAATACCTCCTCATTAGTTATGTGATCTACCCATTCTTCTGTAGCACCACATTTCGAAAGCTTCTATTCTCTTCTTGTCTTAACTATTTATCGTCCACGTTTCGCTTCCATACATGACTACAATCCATACAAATACTTTCAGAAAAGACATCTTGACACTTAAATCTATACTCGATGTTAACAAATTTCTCTTCTTTAGAAACGCTTTTCCTTGCCATTGCCACTCTACATTTTATATCCCCTCTACTTCGACTATCATCAGTTATTTTACTCCCCAAATAGCAAAACTCATTTACTACTTTAAGCGTCTCATTCATAATCTAATACCCTCAGCATCACCCGATTTAATTCGACTACATTCAGTTTAACTCATATTATTGTGAATAAATCTGTCGTGGTATGCAACTCCGCCTATCATTCAAGTCCACAAGATCCTGTCAACACATTTGATTATATTAGTTATTTATGTGGGAGATTGTAGGAGTAGTCTTACAGTATGAAATACAATGTGTCGTCTTCAGTTTCACTACAAAGGGGCACATTTTATAGTCATTTGAGGTAGAAACTGTTGCGTTTACTTTTCATAGTAGTGTCACTGAAGTGATGGCTCTGTATCCTAAAGTTACTGACAGACAGAGGTTCATTAGAACAACGCACTTGCCTGTCCACCATAGAGACATGTTGCAACAGTCAGACCACATGAGGACGGCAACAAGTTGGTTGGATGGTTGGTTGATCTGGGGGAGGGGAGCAAACAGCCACGTCATCGATCACATCGGACTAGGGAAGGATGGGGAAGGAAATTGGCCGAGCCCTTTCAGAGGAACTATCCCGGCATTTGCCTGAAGCGATTTAGGGAAATCACGGAAAACCTAAATCAGAATAGCCGGACGCGGGTTTGAGCCGTCGTCCTCCCGAGTGCGGGTCCAGTCAGCTTGCTACGGTACTTTCGCGTTCTCGTCAATACGGTACAGAACGTTTAAGTTCTACCACTGTAAAGACGGAAGATCCGCGATTCGGAATGTCAAATGGTTCAAATGGCTCTGAGCACTATGGGACTCAACTTCTGAGGTCATTAGTCCCCTAGAACGTAGAACTAGTTAAACCTAACTAACCTAAGGACATCACACACATCCATGTCCGAGGCAGGATTCGAACCTGCGACCGTAGCGGTCTCGCGGTTCCACACTGCGGCCCCTAGAACCGCACGTCCACTTTGGCCGGCGATTCGGAATGTCAGAACTGTGTAGTAAGTAGCGGCAGGAACACCACCACAAAACCACGCAGCACTAACACTCCAAACCATCGGCTCTCGGAGAGAGATACTAACCGTGTTCAAACCAATCGTAAAGTATCGAACTATTTTTCTCCGAATCATACAGTTTGGGGGAAAAACAGTGAGAATAATTACTTTTGGAAACCTTTTATGAGACAAAGCCTATTATAACAATGAACGGTTTCGCTTAATATAACGGCTGCCAGCCCATATCGGGTACAGTGTCTACCCAAAAAGATGAAGTCAATCTTCGACACTGAATAAATAACTACTTCCATTTACTACGGTTAATTGGCAATAAGTACTATTAATCCCACTTTCTGTTACTTAATGGAATTTATCACTATACTTCAGTAATTATTTAAAGAAGACACACATATATTTCAACAAGGATACAAAAAAAAAATATATTAAACTTATAGCTATCATTCGTATGACCAAAACTATTATTTAACACGACTAAATTTCATTTCTTTAGGACTGTTATTTGTTAACGTTTTACTAACACCAATATTTGTCTGGCTTTCTTTGACATGGAGAAGCAACACGAACAATTACTGTTAAGGTTGTTGCAGTTAAACAATTATGTTACTTTACTTTCAGAAATACTATTGAAAACTTATCCTCATGACCACGCAAAACGGTGGCCGTTAAAGTGATACGTGCAACCTTTAGTATTTAATAGTGATTTTCAGAATTTACTACCAAAACAGTACCTTTGCCATTAATTTACTATTATTCGAGCTTCAGTAAACATCAGGATACTCGGAATAATTCGCTTAGGTAAGGACCCTACTGAGGTACATGACATAGGAAAATCACGGTTAAACACAAAGGTACATTTAACACTTATATTCCACTGATTGAAGATGAATGGTTCACAGTGTGATACACTTCTAAATAAAGCACTTTGCCTGTTACTGATGTCGAAGGTGGCGTGAGGCGGTGCTGCGTAGTAACACTGCTTAGGTACGGCTCTTGATGTACATAGCTCTCTGTCTTCCTCTTGGTGGCGACGATAAAATTGCAAATTTATGAGCTATTAATTTATTGCCGTACTGCGCCAATCACGTAGAACACGTCCGAGGCCAAAAACCCAGTCTTGCAGGTAAATTCGGGGCCTCTAATGCTTGACCAACGTAATGCGTGTTCACCACTTGCAGGGCAGCTACCGACTATATGCTACTCGCGCGCCAATTCTCTCTCGCACGCCCCCCCACCTTTTCCATCCCACCACAGAACGGAGTTCCGTTCTATCTATGATCCCTACACCTTTTCAATTTACACTTCTGCTCACAAAAACCCTAAGCATGAACCATCTACAATTGCGTGACAGCATAGACACACAAAATTGACATAATTAATTACAGTTGTACTTGAAACATTTCATAATTATTTACAAAATATGTTTTAGTACATTTATTCCAGCTACGTCAAAGAGGTTATTTTAAATAGATAAACTACACTTAACAAAAGATTACTCTCGTTATAGTATTTTCTTAATTTTTCAAAATTATTATGGAACAAAAAAAAATTTAAATATACAGATTAATGGCAGTATTATATTTACAATAGCATTACAAGCTTGCTGAAATATCACAGCATTTACGCGACGCCACCAGGCAAAATACTCGAGAACATTGAAAGACGTGCACTGCATTCACCATTCAGTGCTCGTATTTCATATTTCTAATCCACGCATTCTGGTATTCGGTAAACTAATAATTCATGTAAAATTAATAATTTCTATGGGTTGCCTGATTTATTTGACGATGCTTACAGCTTGTCACACACTGATCTGTGAGAGGAGCTTGGCGCCAGGAATTTTCTTTATTTATGGGCGAGGGCAGCAGTCTTCCTAGCAGCCATGAAGGCTCCCCGTTTCCTATCCTTTTTCCGATCGCCAGGATAGCACGTGGTGGCGTTTGAAAGTTCATTAATGGCCAAAGTTTCTCCTGCTCTCAGTTCTCCAACCTGCCTTACCAACCTTGTAACTGATATTTCTTCTCAACTTTAACGTCGCGAGGTCGTCTCCCTGTGAAATTCCGGCCCTATGATTGGCCAGTTCAGGTGCGGGCCAGTTTTTCGCGGGCGGGCGCCAACCGCGGATGGAGAGTGGACAAAGGGGCAGTAGGGCGGTTCTAGTGTGACCGTGCGTGAGGCCGGAGGTGCTGCTTCCAGGAGATGAAGTTCGGTAAGCATGAGCGCCGACATGCACTGTAGATTCGCGCCCTGCGGCCCAGAGGGAACCTTATAGGTCATTGTACTGATGTGCGCTCCTTGAATTACGGTTTACGCAATGTTTTCCGTGTTATAAGACTGTAGGGTTTTCCTTATACAGTCGGGCGTAATGTACGAGACGAGTTGGTTAGTCACAGAAGCTTGCAGTACGGCACTAAAGCGCATACATTCGTGCTTACTTTTCCACTTCGTCCGACAGTAGCACTTTCAGTTCTCCTGTGTAAAATTCGACTCAGAATTTATGTCTTCCTAGCTTGAAAACTTGTGTCCTTCGTCCTACGCCACGTGTTGAGTGTCTGGCGCCCCTTCATGTTTCGTTAACTTAGTCGGACCGCGAGCCAAAAATTATATGAATAGTTTCGCGTCTTGCTGGTTGTATTCCTTTAGTACAGGAGGCTACCTAGCGATTCACCAACAGTAGCATCTTTCGTAGTCTTTGGCTGATTCATGATGGTGGTCGTTGCATTTTGCAACCCCTTCCTTTAGTAAATTGGACCCCATTTGATAATACGGCGACCGTCCCTAAAATTCCTTGTCTCCTGCTATCGTGGCTTATTATGAACGAGCGTTGGGGCAATCTGCTGAACTAAATTCTTTCTTCCCCCACCCCCATTTGATTGTATAATTGTTCAGTATTCAACTGTTAAATAAATGAGTCCTTTAATCTGTACATTCTCCCTATCATTGCGTGAAACCATCCTTAGTGTCACAGTAGAATAATGAAGAACTATAACGGTTGCTACAAGGTCGTGCAGGTCTCGCGCCATTAATGATAGGATCAAGATTCAATATCGCGCGCCTGGCACGACCATTGCACGCATGGCACCGATAATAGTAGTAATAATTTTCAATTATCCCCCATTGATAAACTGGGAAGTGTTCACGGCTCAGTGTGAGTACGGGACCCCAAAATCCACTTGATGTGGTGGAAGTGGTGGCCTCTGTTTTACCTTGCTGGTTAAAAAAAAAAAGAATATCAAAAATTACATCCCCTTCACAGACGGATAGTAACAAGTAAAATAAAAACGAGTCACCGCTTTTAACATTTCAGAAATCACCGTACGCCGAGAAAGACGAAAATAAAGGTGTTAGAGACCGTGACCGCTGTTTTCCTCTTCACCAAACCCGACGAAACAGTGGCTAATGCTGATTCGAAGTACCCTCCGCCGAGTGCTCGCGGCAGAAGACGCCCGCAGGCTCCGGGGCGGCGCCTCGGGCCCTCCATTACGCTGATTACTGGCGCCCTCTGCCGGCTGCTGCTGGGGGATGATTTACGGGCGAGGAAACGCACGTCGCGTCCCGTGCCGCATTCTCGCGGCCGTCGCTCGCTGCTCGCGCCCCCTCGTCCCCAGAGGGCCAGCCGCTGAAGGCTGACCTTTTCTTCAGCGCCCGTCTCTGTATGAAAAGTGTCGCCGCATTCGTCGAAACAAAGAGTCGCCGGATTTTAGAACTACGGCTATTGTCAGAATGTATGTCAAAGTTGACGGCGTGCACGCGAACCTGCTCGTGTGTTTCCGTCTCTCAGTACGGAAAAGATGTAACGGCACTCGAGCTTTATTTTTATTTTACTGGGGACATTTGAAATATATCTTTACAACTACTAAGATATGCATATTTATTTTACCGTACGCTTTTCATTTTGTTAATTTAAAACGTCAGTGACAGAATTCTTGTCTGATTTCCGCTTGCATCTGAAAGTGTGGTTTCCCATTTCCCGTGTTTTGCCACATTTCATCTGCATGTAAGCTTGCAGCATTACATATTTTCTTGGCGTAAAACACGACAAAAATATTGGGTTACAGGTGTTTATTTACTTCTCTCGGATAAACATGCAGACATACTTTTAGCCAACAGAAAGTAGCCGGCCGCTGTGGAAAAGCGGTTCTAGGAGCTTCAGTCCGGAACCCCGCTGCTGCTACGGTCGCAGGTTCGAACCCTGCCTTGGCCATGGATGTGTGTGATGTGCTTAAGTTAGTCTTGTTTAAGTGCACTACTGGCCATTAAAATAGCTACACCAAGAAGAAATGCAGATGATAAACGGGTATTCGTTGGACAAATATATTATACTAGAACTGACATGTGATTACATTTTCACGCAATTTCAGTGCACAGATCCTGAGAAATCAGTACCCAGAACAACCACCTCTGGCCGTAATAACGGCCTTGATACGCCTGGACATTGACTCAAACAGAGCTTGGATGGCGTGTTCAGGTACAGCTGCCCATGCAGCTTCAACACGATACCACAGTTCATCAAGAGTAGTGACTGCCGTATTGTGACGAGCCAGTTGCTCGGCCACCATTGACCTGACGTTTTCAGTTGGTGAGACATCTGGAGAATGTGCTGGCCAGGGCAGCAGTTGAACATTTTCTGTATCCAGAAAGGCTTGTGGAGGACCTGCAACATGCGGTCGTGCATTATGCTGCTGAAATGTAGGATTTCGCAGGGATCGCATGAAGGGTAGGGCCACGGGTCGTAACATATCTGAAATGTAACGGCCACTGTTCAAAGTGCCGTCAATGCGAACAAGAGGTCACCGAGACGTGTAACCAATGGTACCCCATACGATCAAGCCGGGTGATACGCCA
The DNA here is from genome assembly GCF_023898315.1 of Schistocerca nitens. Classification (NCBI taxonomy): domain Eukaryota; kingdom Metazoa; phylum Arthropoda; class Insecta; order Orthoptera; family Acrididae; genus Schistocerca; species Schistocerca nitens. The sequence goes on along the minus strand of NC_064614.1, from coordinate 85,407,551 downwards.
GTATGGCGATGACGAATACACGCTTTCAATGTGCGTTCACCGCGATGTCGCCAAACACGGATGCGACCATCACGATGCTGAAAACAGAACCTGGATTCATCCGAAAAAATGACGTTTTGCCATTCGTGCACCCAGGTTCGTCGTTGAGTACACCATCGCAGGCGGTCCTGTCTGTGATGCAGCGTCAAGGGTAAGCGCAGCCATGGTCTCCGAGCTGATAGTCCATACTGCTGCAAACGTTGTCGAACTGTTGGTTGTTGTCTTGCAAACGTCCCCATCTGTTGACTCAGGAATCGAGACGTGGCTGCACGATCCGTTACAGCCATGCAGATAAGATGCCTGTCACCTCGACTGCTAGTGATACGAGTCCGTTGGGATGCAGCACGGCGTTCCGTATTACCCTCCTGAACCCACCGATTCCATATTCTGCTAACAGTCATTGGACCTCGACCAACGCGAACAGCAATGCCGCGATACCATAAACCGCAAACGCGATAGGCTACAATCCGACCTTTATCGAAGTCGGAAACGTGATGGTACGCATTTCTCCTCCTTACACGAGACATCACAACAACGTTTCACCAGGCAACGCCGGTCAACTGCTGTTTTTGTATGAGAAATCGGTTTGAAACTGTCCTCATGTCAGCACGTTGTAGGTGTCCCCACCGGCGCCAACCTTGTGTGAATGCTCTGAAAAGCTAATCATTTGCATATCACAGCATATTCTTCCTGTTGGTTAAATTTCGCGTCTGTAGCACGTCATCTTCGTGGTGTAGCAATTTTAATGGCCAGTAGTGTAGTTCTAAGTCCAGGGGACTGATGACCTCAGATGTTAAGTGCCATAGCGCTAAGAGCCATTTTGAACCAAGAGAATGTAAATAAACAGAAAGTGCTCTTTCTTAGCTGAGGTTTGGCATTTGATAGCTCTCGTGTGAAAGTATTGCTGGATTTTTTTAGTTTCTTGCTGCTGTTGGTGTATGCATTTACCGTCATGGCGAAAACTCACGAATTAACCACCAGAAAGGAGAAGTGTATCGAGACTAAACGCAATGAATGTCTAAACAACACCGAAACTGCGAAGAGATGAATCTGTTCGAGGACAGTTTTGAGTAATGTGTAGACGCTGATGACCATAGGAAATACGCCCACACGTTTCTTCGTCCCAGGAGAAAAGAATAGTTGACTGACGACGCCGGAAGAAAAGGTGTGCTTCTTCAGCTGAGTTGGCAATATAATGGCAAGAGGCGACGAGAGCTGATTCCAGCTCATCAGTTGTTATGGGAATGAAAGCTAGAGTTGACAAGGAAAGGCTATTTTTAACTGCTGCACTGAGGAAAAAGAGGCTGGCGTGGGCCTTGATCGACTCCTTGCCTGACAAAGTGAAGACTGTAGTAAAGGGAAAAGTGGTCAACAAAATATTAAAAAGGCGAGTCCACGACATTGGGATCACGGATTTACTTCAAACTTTGTTACACATCTACACTCCTGGAAATGGAAAAAAGAACACATTGACACCGGTGTGTCAGACCAAGCATACTTGCTCCGGACACTGCGAGAGGGCTGTACAAGCAATGATCACACGCACGGCACAGCGGACACACCAGGACCCGCGGTGTTGGCCGTCGAATGGCGCTAGCTGCGCAGCATTTGTGCACCGCCGCCGTCAGTGTCAGCCAGTTTGCCGTGGCATACGGAGCTCCATCGCAGTCTTTAACACTGGTAGCATGCCGCGACAGCGTGGACGTGAACCGTATGTGCAGTTGACGGACTTTGAGCGAGGGCGTATAGTGGGCATGCGGGAGGCCGGGTGGACGTACCGCCGAATTGCTCAACACGTGGGGCGTGAGGTCTCCACAGTACATCGATGTTGTCGCCAGTGGTCGGCGGAAGGTGCACGTGCCCGTCAACCTGGGACCGGACCGCAGCGACGCACGGATGCACGCCAAGACCGTAGGATCCTACGCAGTGCCGTAGGGGACCGCACCGCCACTTCCCAGCAAATTAGGGACACTGTTGCTCCTGGGGTATCGGCGAGGACCATTCGCAACCGTCTCCATGAAGCTGGGCTACGGTCCCGCACACCGTTAGGCCGTCTTTCGCTCACGCCCCAACATCGTGCAGCCCGCCTCCAGTGGTGTCGCGACAGGCGTGAATGGAGGGACGAATGGAGACGTGTCGTCTTCAGCGATGAGAGTCGCTTCTGCCTTGGTGCCAATGATGGTCGTATGCGTGTTTGGCGCCGTGCAGGTGAGCGCCACAATCAGGACTGCATACGACCGAGGCACACAGGGCCAACACCCGGCATCATGGTGTGGGGAGCGATCTCCTACACTGGCCGTACACCACTGGTGATCGTCGAGGGGACACTGAATAGTGCACGGTACATCCAAACCGTCATCGAACCCATCGTTCTACCATTCCTAGACCGGCAAGGGAACTTGCTGTTCCAACAGGACAATGCACGTCCGCATGTATCCCGTGCCACCCAACGTGCTCTAGAAGGTGTAAGTCAACTACCCTGGCCAGCAAGATCTCCGGATCTGTCCCCCATTGAGCATGTTTGGGACTGGATGAAGCGTCGTCTCACGCGGTCTGCACGCCCAGCACGAACGCTGGTCCAACTGAGGCGCCAGTTGGAAATGGCATGGCAAGCCGTTCCACAGGACTACATCCAGCATCTCTACGATCGTCTCCATGGGAGAATAGCAGCCTGCATTGCTGCGAAAGGTGGATATACACTGTACTAGTGCCGACATTGTGCATGCTCTGTTGCCTGTGTCTACGTGCCTGTGGTTCTGTCAGTGTGATCATGTGATGTATCTGACCCCAGGAATGTGTCAATAAAGTTTCCCCTTCCTGGGACAATGAATTCACGGTGTTCTTATTTCAATTTCCAGGAGTGTAGTAGTAAGCTGCACTACTCTGGAAGTTCCGAGAAAGTCACAGGAGAAGTATTACGCGTCCATTATGGAACTAATGCATCTGTGAGAAGAGGTCCATATAAGAAGTCATTGTGGTGAAATGGTTAGCATTTGCACTCACTAAGAGGATCGTGAACGAGACGACAGTGGGAATCTTGCTAATTCTTATTTTCTAATGTATATTTTTTCATTACTGATCATATTATTTAATTTATATGACATTTGAGAGGAAACATAATGAAAAATTCCATCCGCATTTTCAAGAAGTTATAGTGAATTCCATATGTTATTTCACTTTTTACTATTTTTAATTAAATTGTCATGAACGAGGGACAGGCTTGGAAAGCCTGAGTCAAACATCGATAAATAACAATGCGAATGACGTTATTCAGTAATACAGTAAGTCACAATGCGACTGACGACAAGAATAATGTACAGTTACTCGTCGGGTGTGCTCTTGTCATCACACGTTGCAGCATGGTATATGTCATACAGACATGGAGAGCATAAATTGAAACAGCATCTACTACATCGAATGAATGCAGTTTTCCCGCATTTGCAGGGAATGTTCAGAGTTTCTAAGGAAAAACACACTTCGTTTTCATTTAGAAAAATCACTCTTTCTTCCGATAATGTAGATTAAAAATTAAGTTTGAGTGGGAGCAGAACCATCGCCTTACGAAACTCGAATGCTAACCGCTTTTTTTTATTTCGTTCGTTATTTTTTATCATAGCGGACGTCACATGAATCCGCTAAACCGGTCGATGTGGCCGAGGGGTTCTAGGCGCTTTAGTCGGGAGCCGCACTGCTGCTACGGTCGCAGGTTCGAATCCTGCCTCGGGCATGGATGTGTGTTATGTCCTCAGGTTAGTTAGGTTTAAGTATTTCTAAGTCTAGGGGAATGATGACCTCAGATGTTAAGTCCCAGAGTGCTTAGAGCCATCTGAACCATTCGAATCCGCTGAAGTTCATTGTTGATCCTTTCACTCAGTTTTCTTTATTACAGAGACCAGCCTGCTCTGACCGAACACGCCGGCATCCGCTTGACCACCAAGGACTATAACGTCCCATCCGAACTCACAGATACATCAGTTGCGTAATACACCGCTAAACCTTCTCTTGCGGTTACATCGGAATTGCCAGGGTAGTGCACCTAACTACTTTCACACTACTTTGATGTAATGGCCTACTGAAGGTGTAGTAAGTCTGAAGTAAATTGTCATCCCAACGTCGTGGCCTCCCATTGTAAGAAAATTTTGAGTGTAACTACTCAATAATGATCTTGTGATAACCAGTATTTTACACTGTGACCAAATTAAATGGAAATTTCTTCAAAATATTTAATATTTAAGTTCGACGTCATCTCTGACATGGCATGTTGTTGTGCAGATATGCAAGTACTGTTCACATATTTCCTTGAATTAAAATATTAAAAGCACTCTTGTCCTCAATTATTATGTTCCTTCTCACTTGTAGATTAGCCTTCTATAATAGATATTTGAAATTTCAAGGAAGAATCGGGTTTTAGAAAGTCTGTGCCAGAATTCTATAGGGACGTACAACACATATGTTTTTGGGTGGGGTCCGCTTTTAGCAAAACACAGTTTTGTTTTTTGTCCGAGACATGTTTCACTGCTGTTGCAGCATCATCCGAGTTTTTTTTTATTTTATGGTTTCATACCACGTGGTGTGGTTTCCTTGCTGTTTTACATTTTTACAGTGTCTGTTTTTCTTTACAGTTTGTCATATTCTCTTCTTTCGCATCTTCTTCACTGTCAAGTTCCGTGTATTGAGTTCTCACTGTCACTGTTCACCAGTACAATACTTTAGAACAGTAGTGTGAATGAACACTAGTATTGACAACACATCACAACGGTTTCAGAAACCGTCGCTCATGCGAAACTCAGCTTACCAGTTTCTCACATGATATCTATGGATCAAGGGCAACAGGCAGACTCCGTATTCCTAGATTGAGATGAACAGTTTGGCACAGGAGAGGAGCCGACCGCTGTGGCCGAGAGGCCCTAGGCGCTTCAGTCTGGAACCGCGAGACCGCTACGGTCGCAGGTTCGAATCCTGCCTCGGTCATGGATGTGTGTGATGTCCTTAGGTTAGTTAGGGTTAAGTAGTTCTAAGTCTAGGGGAATGATGACCTCAGATGTTACGTCTCATAGCGCTCAGAGCCGTTTGACTTTTGAGCAGGAGAGGAACTCGTGGCGGTCCGCATATAAAATAGAAAAAAAAAACAATAATATTGATAATAACAATAATAAATTAAAAATCTTTTTCCGATGGGCACTAACGAGCATCTGATGGAGGATTCCCTGCGCAGCATGCTGCGATTCATGCACTGGGTGGTGATGGTCGACTTCCATCAAACTTGTCCACTCCAGATCTAACGCAATGTCTCTTCGCACTTGAGAGTAATTTTATATTGGAGCTGTCAGGCACTCTATCGCATTTCGCACCGTCAACTCTTCACGATAACGTGAACTTCTTACAGCTGCTCTGGTGAACACAATTACATCTTAAAAAGTTCCGGTTATCTTTGAGAATACCTTACCTGAAACGGGCAGTCGCACCTGGTGCTGATTACACAGATCCAAAAGTGTCACTAAAAAAAAGAAGTGAAAATTGCGATCAAAGACTGATATTCTACTTCTGATTTCCTCCACTCTACTACCATTTGCTGTCAACAAACATCCAACATTTACCACGTGGTCGCCAAGTTTCATCTACTTCTTTGAAATATTCCTTTCGCTCCAAGAAATTATTTTAATATTGAGGCCTTCAGGAAGAGAACATTTACGTCTGCCACTTGCCTCTCCCGTTAGAAGTACTCAGCAAATTTTGCTCCATGCAAGGGTATTTTTAAGTGCACTTCTAACGGACATTAAAAAAACTCAGGACGTCTTTGGGAAAATCACTCGTTCTCGAAATAAAGCATATTTGGCTCAGACCACCAACTGTTTATCAGAATTACAGGGAGCAGGTCCATCCTCTCTAGGCAGGACAAAAGCTTCCTTCCCCAACAGATGCTGGAAAGTGGCACTGACGTACACAATAGTCACTGGCCGAGGACACAGACACGGTTACGAAATGATATGCTACGGATTGTTGCTAATCTCATTTCTCCTGTTCCTCGGTAGAGTATATTAGTGGTGTCTGGAACTTACGTGCAGTTGGGGACACCGTGTCAGGAGACAAACACCGTCTCACACGAAGAAGGAAGCCACATAATTTTGATAGGTACAGCGCTTGACTGTTGGCTAACAAGGACTGGAATGGCTAACTCGCACGCCAAAGCTGTCTCATGGTGTAAAGGCGTGTCTCCACTAGCAAGAAACTTCCACCAAGTAATTTCTGCAAGCGCTTGCTGAGCTGTTTACATTAAAACAAAGACTTGCGCCAGTTTACTTCTACAAGTCGTTTCGTCAAGTTAATTTCAGCTGCAAGTACTGGCAGAAGTGTTTCCAGTCGACTTGCGTCGTGATATCATCATGATTAAAGAGACACCAGCCGCCACCGTTGTTGCATTGTCATCATTCACGCTAAATGGTGACGCATAACAAAGTTAAGAAAAAAAGAAATATTTGGGTGAAGAAATGGATTCAGGGGCGTACATATTTAAGGTTTCGAATAACGGTTTTTTACTGTAAAATCAAATACCGGAAAACAAGTACAAAAATGCTGCAAGATATTTCACGAAGAGATGGATTTTTAATTACTCGTGGATTTTAACAAATAGTGTTTATTACTTTTGTTACATACGTAATGCATTTGTGTTTCTACTAACGTTAAAAAATCAGCTAAAATTTAAAGACCTCTACATTGTCATTCTACTGTTCCTCTGGCAAAAAATCGATAAACTGATTTGGCACGTCGTTGCCGGCGGTGGCTAATTATATTTTCTTGGGCGCTCTAATGGTACATTTTTTTTCGACCCATGTGTCTGCGCCTTTGTCCTTTTCGTCACTGGCACTTTTGTACCGGTATTCAAAACACAAAACTTCCGTAAGTGTGAGAAAGACTGAAAGTACTTGGAGCAAGATACAAGAAACTATTTTCACTAACTTGTGGAAATCGACTTGCTGTGCGGGGGTTCCCAAGTGAAAGAACTTGCAGAAGTAGCTTTTGCAAGCGCCTTGCGGAAGTTTGCTTGCCGTGGACGCTAGCCTCTCCGCCGAGGTCCGTTGAAAGCATTTTCTTTCATTGTTGGGTTTCGGGAGGTGTCCATTCACCCAGCCCAAGAGTGGAATGTCAATTTGGCGATACGAACGTAAGAAGAACTACACGCCCAATTCCCGAAAATTTGGTGCTAATTTCCTATGGGACCAAGCTGCTGAGGTCATCGGTCCCTAGGCTTACGCGCTACTTAATGTAACTCATACTGACTTACGCTAAGGACCACACACACACACCCATGCCCGATGGAGGACTCGAACCTCCGACGAGGGAAGCCGCGTGAACCATGGCATAGCGCCCAAGACCGCGCGGCTACCCCAGGCGGCCCAGTTCCCGAGAGGAGGAAATTTCCGACCCTTGCCGGGAACCGATCACGGGCCTCTTTATCTGGCAATCTGCCGCGCTGACCGCGCAGCCACCAAGGCGAACATTGTTGCAAGTTGTGTCACAGCGAAAAGTCCACTTCAAGTACAGATACTTCGCCGCAAATCTCCACCTCATCGAATATTTTAGTTAGAGCTGTTGAGAGGAATTTTTACTATAGTCTGTCGGTAAACTGAAGAGCGAGCGAGCGAGTCCCCACTCTGCCAACCCAGCTACGTCACAGGGCGCTTCTACAGGCTGTTTCACAACGTAGTACAGTCCCTGCCGCGGCGCGCGCTTTAAATCTGTGGCGACGCCGTGAACACATACGTCTCGGCTGCGTTCGTTTTTAGACAAATGCATTAAGACCATAAGGGATACAAAAAACGATGGCTTCTTCCGAAATATAACATTAAGATAAGAATGGAAGTCAGGATTACACTACAAACATAGAACCGAATGCCTGTTCATTGTATGTTCCTCTATTGCTATTCGTAAAACGAACTCCATATAATGCAATCAATCTGAATGTAAGGCTTGTTCTAACTTTGTGTTTCTACTAAAAGGCAGAAGTTTTCTTTGAAGGACTTGCAACACGAAGAGTGTTTCAAAAGTAAGCAGAAATTTATAATTTTGTGTGTCTGATTTGCACTACTTTTTTATCACTGTCTTCGTAAACATGTCTCAAAAGTATGTGTACAATTTTATGGATATTGGGTATTTACTCTGTTGTCAGCTGTCAGAAAGGCTACATGTGTTTTGATAGCATCAAAAATTATTTGTTTTGTATAAAAACAAATTAGAGAATCTGTATTAAATTTTTTATAGGAATGGAATAAAGTGTATGAAATTTTTTGAAATGTTAAATAATGATTTTGGTGAGCCTGTTACTAGTGAACCAAGGGCATAGAAGTGGTATAAATATTTCAAAGCACGCCTTAAAGGACAGCAGTTTTACGAGCATGGATGAGATTAAAAATGCGCAGTTAAGAGACCTATAAACTATCCCGAAGAAAGTTCCTAAAGAATTTCGGGAATAGGAAAAAGCACTGGCACAAATGTATAGTACGTAATGGGGAATATTTTGAAGAGGATAACATTGCTGTAGATTAACAAATAAAGTTCTTACCAAAAAATAAAAATTAATATGTGAACGCACCTCGTATGTCATGCTACTTGCTTAGAAGTCGAGAATCGATGCACATGTTTCGAAGAAAATTTCAGCAGAGTTTAGAATATCTATTGCGCACATATTTCAAGCAATATGTGTCAGAATCAGGTGAATAGTGACCGAGATAGAGATTTAGCGTTCCATAAGCATCAAAGGTTTCACGTGGTTTTGAAACTGTCTATAATGATCGGTTTCCTCCCAAGATGATTAGTTTTCCTTCGTGGCGATTCCACTAAACCATGCGGCTTATTTTCGCGTTCTTTCCTAATGCGTCCTATTAGACGAGGCTGACGTTTGCATAAATTTCAGCCCTTTGATTGGGACTGGTAATACTAGCCAAGAGTTCTTTTAGGGGTCGCCTCTTTAATACACGCTGTAATAACATTAGAGACGATCGAAAGCTCGTTTACTCCGCAAATACCTCCCCTTCGTAGTATTCCGCACATTTTCTTGCAATGCTAGACGATTATCCATCATTTCCGGATATCGAAGTATATCGCCAGTATTCATTACGCCAGAGATTGCAGTTGTGTGCAGCAAATGATGGCCACCACATTGAACATCTATTGGCCTGACATGTCGGGACACACTCTACTCCACTCCGTAATTGAAAACGGAAACCACGTGTGTACGTGTACCTCACCCCTCATGGTAATGTACATGTGCGTCAGTGAAAAAGACCAATACAAAGGTGTTAGCATGTGGACGTAATGTGCCATTCCAGTCTCTTCTGTACCTAAGGTCCATCACCGCTCCCTTTGGATCCCTACGTAATTCAGTGCTCTCCGATACACACGATCGAACAGCGGAGGAGTGGTACTCAAGCGTCAACTTTAGGTTACAATATCTCCGGATGTAATTAACATTTTACAATGCAACAAACGGCACTGATTACATATTTGTTTATATGTTCAGATTTGCTAACAAAACTGACGCGGTTCCATTTAAAAAAACGTAGGTTTGTGTTAAAAAACATACTTCCGTGCATTTTTGTATGGTTTGTATTAAACAGTTACACTAGCCCCTCGCCTCACGTTCGGTCTGTGGGATCAGTTCGTCAGTCTTTGATGTGGTTTACGAAATATATACAGCGGTAACGTTAGGTGACTCACCCTGTATACCTGTGCGTGGCCATTTTTACCATGAAGCGGCTGCAGCCGAGTGGTTCGCGTTCAAACCCGTAATCACTGGATCGAGTCCCGTTCGTCTGTTTTTCTTTTTTTTTTTTTTTTTACTTTCAACACAGTCATTTTCTTTACTATTTATATTATAACTGATATAATGGAAAAATACTTGTAATCGGATGAACTTTTATTAAGATTACAATGTTGTTTGGCAGTCTACTAATTTTTACTGTCACAAATTATGTAATATTCATAACTATCGACTAGTAAACGCCCAAACGCATAAAGTGATACTGAAAATGTATGCTTGTCCATGATTTGAGAATTCCCTTATACCTGAAAGGAGCCCGAAACGACTTGTTACCTCCAAGTTTTGACCGGCACAGACGGCTTTCTAAAGATCTACAATTAATCGTCGCTTGCGACATTACGAGTACAAGTTGCAGGATGGTATTTTCCGTAAAATTATGGAAAACATATTGTTAAACGGCACCAGCTGCATTGCATAAATGCCATGTTTCTGCATACGCAAGGTCTTATGACGTTTTCCGTGGAAAAACAAACCTCTTTAACATTTTCGAAAACCTTTCTTTCAGACGATAATTTGGAAGCAAACCATACATAACGCAGTATTTCCTTAAAAATCGGCGCCGATAATTGGTTATGTAGTATCGAGTGTATTTTAATAGCAATTTCTCGTTCTCTTTCGATTAAATATGAACAGTTTTGAAAACACGGACAAGCATACATTTTCAGTATCACTTTATGCGTTTGGTCGTTTACTAGTCAATAGCTATGAATATTATATTATTTGTGATAGTAAAAATTAGTAGAGTGCCAAATAACATTGTAAATTTAAGAAAAGTTCATCCGATTACACGTATTTTTCCCATTACATCAATTGTAATGTAAATAGTAAAGAAAATGACTGTGTCGAAAAAAAAACCCTAACGAACGGAATTCGATCCAGCGATCCAGCGGCTTGAACGCCAACCACTTACAAAAAAAAAAAAAGTTCTGTATTGTTCGTTGAATTTGTTCAGGGCAGACGTCCGTCCGATTACACCCGTTCAGTTTGTTCGATGATCCGTTCGCTCAGGTTTTTTTTATTGGAAATGGTAGCTGACGCTCTGACCGAACAGGCTGAGCTGCCTTGCCGGCACCAGTCGACTGCAGCCGTTTCATGGGTAAAATGGCCAAGGCACAGATATATATTTGGCGACCGAAATTATGTTGCGATTTGCTCAAATGGTTCAAATGGCTCTGAGCACTATCGGACTTCTGAGGTCATCAGTCCCCTTGAACTTAACTACTTAAACCTAACTAACCTAAAGACATCACACACATCCATGCCCGAGGAAGGATTCGCGCGGTTCCAGACTGAAGCGCCCTGAACCGCTCGGCCACTTCGGCCGGCGTACGCGCTACTGCTTACACAATTTCTAGTCCTCATCTAGTACTACGAGTCTACGAAGTTTACAGTAAATCCGCGTTCCGAACGTTGTGGCCTCCCCTTGTGAGAGTTTTTTCCAGCTATCAATCAATTAAAAGAATAACGCTTTCTTTGCTCGACTCTGAAGAGACCTACGATAGCTAAAGGAGCCTCTGATGTTACGTTCCAGACTAGCTCTTCCGTGGCGTGGCCACGCTTCCGGTAAGACCCCGCCTTTCAAGCTGTGATTGTAGACCCCGTCAGGACTCCCGATTCGCCAGCACAGGTGACATTCAGAGTACGCCGCCAGGCGAAAACGTGCGACGGCGCCTGCAGGGAAGCAGCCCAACAGCCGACAGAGCCAGCAAGTAAGCTCGGAGCAGATCTCACTCCACCTTGCGGGAGCTGCGCAGGGGGCTGGCGCCAGTGGGGTGCCCCGCCGAGGAGCCACCATTAGGCGTCGGGCCGGCCGCCGGCCGCCGGCCGCAGCTGCGGGCGCTATTGATCGCGCCAAGACGGCAGCAGTCGGGAAGCGGCCACTGCCGCGGACACAACAGCCGCAGCCGCGCCGCTACAAAGGGCCAATTGATGCCGCCGGCCGGACGCCTCCTGGCCGCGCCGCTCGCCGCTGTCACTGGCGGAATTTACTCCGTACTCGCCCGGCGGGTCCGCTCCTTACTTACGTACAGCCCGTTCGGAAATGACCAACTCACAAAGGGCCCGATGGTGAGGGGGGCAGTAGGCACCTCGTATACTGCCCCCCTCCTACTCTACGGATACGTTTACACATACTGTCTACATCTGCATCTATACTTACAATCCACATGTGCCAGAATGAGATTTTCACTCTGCAGCGGAGTGTGCGCTGACATGAAACTTCCTGGCAGATTAAAACTGTCTGCCAGACCGAGACTCGAACTCGGGAACTTTGCCTTTAGCGGGCAAGTGCTCTACCAACTGAGCTACCCAAGCACGACTCACGCCCCGTCCTCACAAGTTAGGAGACGAGGTACTGGCAGAAGTAAAGATACCACAGTTCATCAAGAGTAGTGACTGCCGTATTGTGACGAGCCAGTTGCTCGGCCACCATTGACCAGACGTTTTCAGTTGGTGAGACATCTGGAGAATGTGCTGGCCAGGGCAGCAGTCGAACATTTTCTGTATCCAGAAAGGCTTGTGCAGGACCTGCAACATGCGGTCGTGCATTATCCTGCTGAAATGTAGGATTTCGCAGGGATCGAATGAAGGGTAGGGCCACGGGTCGTAACACATCTGAAATGTAACGTCCACTGTTCAAAGTGCCGTCAATGCGAATAAGAGGTGACCGAGACGTGTAACGAATGGCACCCCATACCATCACGCCGGGTGATACGCCAGTATGGTGATGACGAATACACGCTTCCAATGTGCGTTCACAGCGATGTCGCCAAACACGGATGCAACCATCACGATGCTGTAAACAGAACTTCGATTCATCCGAAAAAATGACGTTCTTCCATTCGTGCACCCAGGTTCGTCCTTGAGTACACGATCGCAGGCGCTCCTGTCTGTGATGCAGCGTCAAGGGTAACCGCACCAATGGTCTCCAAGCTGATAGCCCGTGCTGCTGGAAACGTTGTCGAACTGTTCATACAGATGGTTGTTGTCTTGCAAACGTCCCCATCTGTTGACTCAGGGATCGAGACGTGGCTGCACGATCAGTTACAGCCATGCGGATAAGATGCCTGTCATCTCGACTGCTAGTGATACGAGGCCGTTGGGATGCAGCACGGAGTTCCGTATTACCCTCCTGAACCCACCGATTCCATATTCTGCTAACAGTCATTGGAGCTCGACCAACGCGAACAGCAATGCCGCGATACCATAAACCGCAATCTCGATAGGCTACAATCCGACCTTTATCGAAGTCGGAAACGTAATGGTGCGCATTTCTCCTCCTTACACGAGGCATCACAGCAACGTTTCACCAGGCAACGCCGGTCAAGTGCTATTTGTGTATGAGAAATCGGTATGAAACTGTCCTCATGTCAGCACGTTATAGGTGTCCCCACTGGCGCCAACCTTGTTTGAATGCTCTGAAAAGCTAATCATTTGCATATCACAGCATATTCTTCCTGTTGGTTAAATTTCGCGTCTGTAGCACGTCATCTTCGTGGTGTAGCAATTTTAATGGCCAGTAGTGTATCATGAAGAACAAGTGCGTGATACAAGAAAACTGAGAACAGTTTTGAGATGAGTATAAAAAAGTGAAGAACGCGTTTTTATTTTCAGTCAAGTGATATCGTGCGGAATGGCGTTACTTAGCAGGCCTATCCTGAGAGATAATATCCACGACAGCAACGTTAGGGACACGCCCGCTGTGGCAGCGCTGGCGGCCAGACGCGAGAACGGCCATTGTCCTGTTGATTGCCACTAGAGGCGCTGGCAGCAGCCAGCAGGCCGCAACGAAATTCAGAAGCTCGTTGCCGGCTCATCTCGGACGCACTCTTGTTTAATGGTCCCCCTAACGACGTTAATGACAGGCGAGCAGGGCCGCGAATCTGGCACCTAATTGCAGAAAAAGCCCGGCTAGCAGTAATGAGTTCATCTTGAGCCGGCGTGATAATGAAACACTGGAGCACGCGAAAACAAGCGCGGCGACCTCTCTCTGCTCGGTTTTTTCTGCCGCCGCCTCCGCCTCCGCCGCCTCCTCAGAGGAAGAGCGCTGTTTTCTGCTGCCTGCTGCCGTCAGGCGATGTTTTTGCGCTTACCGCTGACACAAGTGCGCAGCCCCGCCGAGCGGAAGGCATAACGATGCGCCTTGTGAGCGAGGCTGAGCTAATATTTTGCCCTCTTTACACTTTGTGTCTACTGCGTTCTCATGATGACGCAGTACGATAATCGTAGCTCAAAGGAAAAGAGCTTATGGGACTAACATATTCTATGTCTAATTTCTCATTAACATCGATTTCGTTTGAACCAAATTCCCTGAAATGAGCGGAATCAGTGGGAAGGAAATTAGATTAGATTAGTACTTGTTCCATAGATCATGAATACGACACTTCGTAATGATGTGGAACGTGTCAGCTTAATAAAAGGTGCCTAAACAAGATATTACATTACACAAAACATTACATGACACTTAATATTTTTAATTTTTTTCCCGGGGATTGGGGAAATTACTCACTTACTGTACCCAAAAATTCATCTAATGAGTAGAAGGAGTTGCCATTAAGAAATTCTTTTAATTTCCTTTTAAATGCTATATGGCTATCTGTCAAACTTTTGTTGCTATTAGGTAAGTGACCAAAGACTTTTGTGGCAGCATAATTTACCCCCTTCTGAGCCAAAGTTAGATTTAACCTTGAGTAGTGAAGATCATCCTTTCTCCTAGTGTTGTTGCCATGTACACTGCTATTACTTTTGAATTCTTTCGGATTGTTAATAACAAATTTCATAAGTGAATATATATATTGTGAGGCTACAATGGAGATCTCTAGCTCTTTAAATATGTGCCTGCAGGATGATCTTGGATGAGCTCCAGCAATTTTTCTGATTACACGCTTTTGTGCAATGAACACTCTTTTACTCAATGGTGAGTTACCCCAGAATATGATGCCATACGAAAGCAGAGAATGAAAATAGGCGTGGTAAGCTAATATAGATGTATATCGGCAAAATTTGCAATGAGCCTAACAGCATAAGTAGCTGAACTCAAACGTTTCAGCAGATCCTCAGTGTGTTTTTTTCCAGTTCAACCCCTCATCAATGCATACACCTAGAAATTTTGAATATTCTACCTTAGCTACCGATTTCTGATCGAAGCCTATATTTATTAATGGTGTCATTCCATTTACATTGTGGAACTGTATGTAATGTGTTTTGTCAAAGTTTAATGAGAGCCCATGTGCAGAGAACCACTTAATTATTTTCTGAAAAACATCGTTTACAATTTCACCAGTTAACTCATGTCTGTTGGGTGTGGTAGCTATACTTGTAACATCGGCAAAAAGTACCAGCTTTGCATCTTCGTGAATATAGAATGGCAAGTCATTAATATTTATTAAGAACAGCAGAGGACCCAAGACCGAACCCTGCGGCACCCCATTCTTGATTGTTCCCCAGTTTGAGAAATCACCGGTTTTTTTTTTTTGCATATTATGAGAACACAATAAATGAATCAAGTCCAGTGGCACTAAGCCGTCATCTAACAAATCCTGATTCTTTTCTTATGCATATTATTCTTATTAGGAACTTGGGTCCATAAGCCGTTAGTCAGTCCTCGCACTTCTCAACCCTTGCTACCTTCGGGACTGTGAGGATGGTATTTTTCTGAAAGTCTGATGGTACGTCACCGTCTCAAAGAGTCTATACACCAATGTCAATAGTTGCTTAGTTGCCACTTCCCCCCAGTGATGTCACTAACTGCGAAGTAATATTACCTGTTCCCTTCTACTTTTTCGATAGCGAGTCTTCCGAAGCTCTATTAAACGCTTGTTTTTTAGAAAATAATGTCCTTAGTGATGTACGTAATGCACCCTGGCACAGGGAATTTTTCCAGTCAGATTGTAATATGCCATTCTTTAACCTCCTTATAATAAAGGCGAAAACGAAGATTTAAATAATTACCCTCGAATTTTTTTAAGGGGAGTACTTATATCCTATACCTATAGTGTTAAATTTGCAATATTGATGACCCATTATCTCAGGACTTTTGACAGGTATAGAGCTGAATTTTTGGAAAATACAGTTTCACTCCTTTTCTGATTACTGAACAAGAACCATAATAACAGAGAAACCATTAATTAGTCACGATTTTTTAGAAAATAATGTTCAGTTTGAAAGTTTACCGTCTCACCTCCTTGCCTAGGGACGCCAGCTGAAAGTTGATGTCGTCAAGCCCTGAATGAAAATTGCGCAACGGATAACTGGGGAGGGGAGCTTGAGAGCGCTACCTAGAGAGCGTGTCCTTTCTGTACGGTACTAGTCAAGGGGCTGGATGGCTCACACGCTGTTGTGTGGGTCCCTACATTCTATAGCTTTTATTTTAAATAAAGTCCTTTAACTTGAATTATTTGTGATTTTTAAGGTATGTTACAGATTGATGACAGTTGATTACCTATTTATTTTAAACATTATCACTCGACTTTACAGCGATTGCAGCAATTGTTTCAGTTTACAGATATTACAATTTTACAACTTATAGCTCGGGTATATTATATACCAATCTGCATGCACTTTTCTACGGACAAGACGGAATTGCGTTGGCCAAATGTATACCACCAAAGCCTCCCAATATTTTACATAGGACATCGACTACGTGAGGAGGATAACAGGCAAACTGGGGACCAGATACTTTAAAACAGGGAGTCAAATTTCCTAAATTAACGAGATCATTAATTTCCTTACACAATCCGAAGCTGGAAATAAAAGAATTAGTACAAATATTCAAATACCTCTCTTCCATGCGTGAACATTGAGACAGACGCACTGAGGGCACGTCTGCTCACTTACCCGTCTTCTGTAACACTCCTGAATATGGCGGGCACCCGGAGGTCTTCCTGGGCCCCGGTGGAGAGGGTGGTCGAACCACTTGGCCGTGACCAACCTCTCCACCCCAAATCTTGTGACACTGGAAAGTCTTTGACTTTGACCTGCCTGTGCTGTCTCTCTGATCCCCTACCCAGGAGTAAGGTTGGCACTACTATACTACAGAACTACTTCCCAACTAAGATTTAGCCACGCTTTACGGAAAGGTGTGAGGAGGATAGGGAAAGTTCATGTGTAGATTCACATTCACGTACAAGAAATGCATAATACACGACACATATAAATACGTATTATGAAACCTGACACATTTCTTTCCACCCGTCCACATGGGTTCTGTTGCACCCGCGGCCGGCCGCGTCGTGTAATAAAATTGGCTGCGGAGCCGCCTCTGTTTCTATTTCCCGGTGCGAGCGAGCAGCGAAACCTGCTGCTTATACAGCGGAAACTACTGTATCGTTTCAAGTTTTTTAAATTAAACTTTGCTTGTGTAAGTATAAAACCATTAAATGTAGAAATATTTTGGTGGATCAGCAGCAGCAGTATACTAATAGGTAACATAGTGTAAAAGTAGATATACGTGTCAGTAGTAATTCCTGAGATAATTGGTCAAATATTTGAAAAAAAGTCATTTTGAGAAAATCAGGTTTAAACGTTACATTTGCTATTAACTCACATATGGAGGAATGCCAGCTCCCAGAAAGAGCCAGACCCATAATCAGCACTATCTGGATCCTGTTCTTGACCATCCTGCGAACCTAAAAGTTTATTTCTTTTCCCGCCTCATGCTTCTTTAGTCATTTCCTCTGCTGCACGCTGGTCTTTCATAATACTAAATCGATCCATTCCATGGAAGGCCTGCAGTGTGTTGTTTCCTGGAATGCCAAGTTTCTCTAGTACCCTGATTCTTCCCATAGCACCACCATTAAACGTTATCACAGCGTCACAAACACCAAAGTACAGAGTTTTCATTCCTACAAAGACAATTTTTGGTATGCAGGTCCAAATGATATTGTTGAAAGACTTATTCGGGTTTCGCTTTCGGCCATGGAGACATTCTGAAAGAAGGCCAGCATGAGCTGACTCTCTATATATTGGTTTAATAGCTTCCATCACTGCAGATGGTCTGTTGTTTTTGCGCCTAACTTGTTCCTCTGTACCCGATGCCCGAGATTTGCGGTACTTGCACCATAAATCAGCACCAGATGGGCAAATACCTCGTACAGGTGTTAAGTCAGTGGATAATATGTGGAAGAATGTAGCCCACACTGCTCTTTTCATTGCTTGTAGGTCACGTGTATTGCTTCTTATTGCCATTCCATAATATTGCTGGAATTCATCAATATTTTTGTCTGTAAGTCTTCCTTTACCATTTAGAGTCTCCACAAAATGCATGTACAATACCGCCATTTCTGTTTACACACTGCATCCAATCTCTTCACTGGATTTTCGTACACTTGCACTATTAACATTGAAATAATAGAAACCATACTTCCAATTGGAATTAATCGAGAAATAATGAATCAAATTATTCAGGAGAGGTCAAATGTTATTAAAATGTTACTTTCTGACCAATTTCACCTAACGTAGTCCCGTTAATAAGGTCTATCTACATGAGAGTAGTCTCACATTTAAGTATAAACCACTTCCTTAGCACATCACAGTTTGGATTCGAGAAGCGTTGCTTGGAATACTATTTATACATTCATTCACTAAGGGTTACAACCGTTAAATTAATAAAACATCGCCAGTTTGTATTTTTTATGATCTATCCAATGTATCCATGGTACTAGAGGGAGCTGTTGAGGATAAAAACTATAGAGGAAAATAGAGATTGGAGTACATCCAGCAAATGATTGCGGATGTAGGTTGCAAGTGCTGGGGTCTGAGATAAAGAGGCTGCAAAAGGGAGAATGAGATGAAGAAGAAGTTGGAAGAGGAGAGAAATTTGTGGCGACACACAGTTAGAAAAGATTGATGACTAAAAAAAAATTAATTAAAAAAAACTTTCAGTTTCAAGGAATCTGATAGAGTAGATCATGCTACCCTCTTAGAAAAAAAAGGTTTTATGGCATTTACGGCTTAACAAGAAACTGGTTTGAACCATACCCAACAGATTGCAAAAAGTTAAGCTGAATAACTGATATATGAAGATAGTAACTGTTTCTGAAACAAAAGATACCATTCATTGATGACAGTGCAGCTTCTCTAGAATAAATGATAATTATTTGAAACCCTCAGCTTCCGACAGGTGTTGTTGATATACCTCGATGGGGACAGCTGAAAAATGTGTGCCCCGACTGGGACTCGAACCCACAATCTCCTGCTTACAAGGCAGACGCTCTATCCATCTTTTCTTTAATTTAATTTAATTTTGTTCGTTTTCGTTCGTTGCATCTGATCGTGGCGGACGTCGTGAGAAACCCTTTTAAGTTCTTTGCTGATCTATTAACTCAGTTTTTTTTATTACAGAGGGCAGCTAACCCTCTGACAGAACACGCTGTGTTACCGTGCCAGCGAGTAGATCATGCTACTCTCATCCATCTGCGCCACCGATAACACAGATGAATAACGCGACTCCAGGGACTTCTCCCTTGCACGCTTCGTAAGACCTACATTCCCTACTGTCCACAACCTACATACGTAATGTTCCTAATAGATATTTGCCCATCAACTTCTATCTTCATATATAGTTAAAGGCTACCCGGCCATTGACCTTCGTCTGTGCGAATGCGCACAGGTTGCCCGAACTCTTACGGGAATCGCCACCTTAGTTGGCGTGAGTAATGATTGGATGGGCAAATATCTATTAAGAATATTACGTATGTAGATTGAGGACAGTTGGGAATGTGGGTCTCACGGGAAGCGTGCAAGGGATACGTCCCTACAGCCGCGCTATTCATCTTTGTCGTCGGTGGCTCAGATGGATAGAGCGTCTGCCTACAGGAGATCGCGGGTTTGAGTCCCGGTCGGGGCACACATTTTCAACTGTCCCTACCGAGGTATATCAACAACACCTCTCGGAAGCTGAGGGTTTCAAATAATTATCATTTACTGAATGATTTGAAACTGTATTGGAAGGAGAGAAAATTTTACTGACTGGGGTTTTCAGCCTCTAGAAAAATTCTGTCAGTCCTGACTGCTCTAGGCCACTACGCACAACGAACATAACCATCAAGAATTCCTGCAGTGACAAGGCAGGCATTGTTTTCCCATCTGTCTCTCTCACAATGGCTTTAGGAATTTAACGGGCTTCGAGAGACCTTCAGTAAATCACTATAAATGAGCCAGCCACCGGGGTGGCGAAAGCTGAAACGAGGAGAGCCACTGTAGACTGTCGCTTGTTCCCGGCCGGCCTCCACGTCAGAGACAGACGAAGGCGCCAATAACTCTGGCGGCGACGCAAAGGGAGTCGGTGGCTGACTATCGAGATGGAGCGGGCCGATAAGAGAGGAGGGTGCGTCCCGGCGGGCGCCGACCAGGATCTGCCATTAGGGCGCGGTGTCGCGGCCGACCCGCGTCTGCGCCACCTGTTATTTATGGCGGGGCGCAGCCGACAAGGCCGTGGCGGACGCTGGCGCCACGGCGTGCTGGCGTCAGCCACATGTCTTTCCAACTGCACTGGTGAGCAAAACTCAAGAACGGAAGTCACTTTCGCATGACGTGTTTCCACGGAGTAACGTAACTCGATGAAACTTCTACATCTAATGAATAATGTGTCCCTCTGGAAGGTGGGAATTTAAGGAGATGGGACCTTGATAAACTGACAAAATCAGAGGTTGTAGAGAGTTTCAGGGAGAGCATAAGGGAACAATTGACAGGAATGGGGGAAAGAAATACAGTAGAAGAAGAATGGGTAGCTCTGGTTGGTGAAGTAGTGAAGGCAGCAGACGATCAAGTAGGTAAAAGGACGAGGGCTGGTAGAAATCCTTGGGTAACAGAAGAAATACTGAATATAATTGATGAAAGGAGAAAATATAAAAATGCAGTAAATGAAGCAGGCAAAAAGGAATACAAACGTCTCAAAAATGGGATCGACAGGAAGCGCAAAATGGCTAAGCAGGGATGGCTAGAGGACAAATGTAAGGATGTAGAGGCTTATCTCACTAGGGGTAAGATAGATACTGCCTACAGGAAAATTAAAGAGACCTTTGAAGAAAAGAGAACCACTTGTATGAATATCAAGAGCTCAGATGGATATCCAGTTCTAAGCAAAGAAGGGAAAGCAGAAAGGTGGAAGGAGTATATAGAGGGTCCATACAAGGGCGATGTACTTGAGGACAATATTATGGAAATGGGAGATACGATACTGCGTGAAGAGTTTGACAGAGCGCTGAAAGACCTCAGTCGAAACAAAGCCCCGGGAGTAGAAAACATTCCATTAGAACTACTTACGGCCTTGGGAGAGCCAGTCATGACAAAACTCTACCATCTGGTGAGCAAGATGTATGAGACAGGCTAAATACCCTCAGACTTCAAGAAGAATATAATAATTCCAATCCCAAAGAAAGCAGGTGCTGACAGATGTGAAAATTACCGAACTATTCGACATTGTAATTCTGTCAGAGACAGCAAAGGACTTGGAAACGCAGTTGACCGGAATGGACAGTGTCTTGAAAGGAGAATATAAGATGAACATCAACAAAAGCAAAACGAGGATCATGGAATGTAGTCGAATTAAGTCGGGTGATGCTGAGTGAATTAGACTAGGAAATGAGACGCTTAAAGTAGTAAATGAGTTTTATTATTTGGGGAGCAAAATAACTGATGATGGTCGAAGTAGAGAGGATATAAAACGTAGACTCTCAATGGCAAGGAAAGCGTTTCTGAAGAAGATGAATTTGTTAACATCGAGTATAGATTTAAGTGTCAGGAAGTCGTTTCTGAAAGTATTTGTATGCAGTGTAGCCATGTACGGACGTGAAACATGGACGATAAATAGTTTGGACAGGAAGAGAATAGAAGCTTTCGAAATGTGGTGCTACAGAAGAATGCTGAAGATTAGATAGGTAGATCACGTTACTAATGAGGAGGTACTGAATAGAATAGGGGAGAAGAGGAGTTTGTGGCACAACTTGACAAGAAGAAGGGACCGGTTGGTAGGGCATGTTCTGAGGCATCAAGGGATCACAAATTTAGCATTGGAGGGCAGCGTGGAGGGTAAAAATCGTAGAGGGAGATCAAGAGATGAATACATTAAGCAGATTCAGAAGGGTGTAGGTTGCAGCAAGTACTGGGAGATGATGAAGCTTGCACAGGATAGAGTAGCATGGAGAGCTGCATCAAACCAGTCTCAGGACTGAAGACCACAACATCAACAACTGGAAGTCAGATCTGGAAGCTGGAGAGATCTGGAGAGATTGAATAAGAGTCTCTGGCTGTTCTTCCCACCAATCTGTCGTCTTCTAAAGCTGTGTCCCAGCGCAGAAGACAGCTCGTCGGTCGTGGGATCTTCTTCGGCTGAGGCTGCTACGCTATCATTTTGACCCTGTGATTGTGCTCTTTGTGGGATGCCTCTTGCCCAGGTTAGTCTCTGTATCTACAGAGGGCAAGGTCTATAGTACTGACAATGATGCTAGGCGACACTTCTCATTAATGTATCCTGTTTGGTTATCATTCAAGTATTCACACATTTACAGTGTCTTTTACAACACTCAACATAGCTTTCTCAAGGGGACCACACCCTGCCTATCTAACCCATGTTAATTTAGGCAAGTATTTGACCCATTTCTGAAAAAAACTATTTGTTGCAGGACCTATATCTCTGACGTCGATCTGTTGTAGAATTTTAGAACATGTTTTTTGCTCGAGTATCATGTCGTTTTTGGAAACCCAGAATCTGCTATGTAGGAATCAACATGGATTCCGGAAACAGCGATCGTGTGAGACTCAACTCGCGTTATTTGTTCATGAGACCCAGAAAATATTAGATACAGGCTCCCAGGTAAATGCTATTTTTCTTGACTTCCGGAAGGCGTTCGATACAGTTCCGCACTGTCGCCTGATAAACAAAGTAAGAGCCTACGGAATATCAGACCAGCTGTGTGGCTGGATTGAAGAGTTTTTAGCAAACAGAAAACAGCATGTTGTTATCAATGGAGAGATGTCTACAGACGTTTAAGTAACCTCTGGCGTGCCACAGGGGAGTGTTATGGGACCATTGCTTTTCACAATATATATAAATGACCTAGTAGATAGTGTCGGAAGTTCCATGCGGCTTTTCGCGGATGATGCTGTAGTATACAGAGAAGTTGCAGCATTAGAAAATTGTAGCGAAATGCAGGAAGATCTGCAGCGGATAGGCACTTGGTGCAGGGAGTGGCAACTGTCCCTTAACATAGACAAATGTAATGTATTGCGAATACATAGAAAGAAGGATCCTTTATTGTATGATTATATGATAGCGGAACAAACACTGGTAGCAGTTACTTCTGTAAAATATCTGGGAGTATGCGTGCGGAACGATTTGAAGTGGAATGATCATATAAAATTAATTGTTGGTAAGGCGGGTACCAGGTTGAGATTCATTGGGAGAGTGCTTAGAAAATGTAGTCCATCAACAAAGGAGGTGGCTTACAAAACACTCGTTCGACCTATACTTGAGTATTGCTCATCAGTGTGGGATCCGTACCAGATCGGGTTGACGGAGGAGATAGAGAAGATCCAAAGAAGAGCGGCGCGTTTCATCACAGGGTTATTTGGTAACCGTGATAGCGTTACGGAGATGTTTAATAAACTCAAGTGGCAGACTCTGCAAGAGAGGCGCTCTGCATCGCGGTGTAGCTTGCTCGCCAGGTTTCGAGAGGGTGCGTTTCTGGATGAGGTATCGAATATATTGCTTCCCCCTACTTATACCTCCCGAGGGGATCACGAATGTAAAATTAGAGAGATTAGAGCGCGCACGGAGGCTTTCAGACAGTCGTTCTTCCCGCGAACCATACGCGACTGGAACAGGAAAGGGAGGTAATGACAGTGGCACGTAAAGTGCCCTACGCCACACACCGTTGGGTGGCTTGCGGAGTATAAATGTAGATGTAGATGTAGATGTAGACCTTAATTGTTTACTGTATGTTACATGATGCTAATAGAGTCAACTGTACTAAACTCTACTTTATCCATTTTGTAGGTTCTAAGAAATACTTTTTTAAATTTATCAACAAAAAATATTTTTTTTTGTGAACTTCCTAACGGCAGAATATTTATGAATGTAGTATCAGAGTTGGCTTTTTATGTTATGCAGAGTCTCTGAAAAATTAATTTCTTTATCTATGATAGTTTCTGATATAATGGGGCACACAAACTGAAAATTTTAGTTTTTGCAGGAAATTGACTTTAAAGAAAAAACTTTTGAAATTTGTTACTTACAGTTAATTAAAACTGTCCTGCTGCATATTATGGCCCTTCTTTGGCCCCTAGCAGGTCTTCCAGCTTCTTTTTCACCTTCCTGAATGTTTGTCTTGCTTTCTTGGCCATATTAGATGCAGACCTGTCTACATCGGCTATCCTCATTCTATCGCAATGTTGCAGCCCAGTGATCATATTTTCACCAGGATTTATTCCCAGCTTTTTCAGTACACAACACTTTCCAATATTACCAATTTCACCAGGATTTATTCCCAGCTTTTTCAGTACACAACACTTTCCAATATTACCAAAATTGAATGTCATAACAGCATCACGAACTCCTGGTCTCATTGTATGCATGCCTACAAATACAGTTTTAGGAAGGCGGTTCCAAATTATGCTGTTGAAACATTCATTTGAGTTGTGTGTCTGCCCATGCAGACATTTCCTTAGAAGGTCAGGATGAGCCAAGTCTCTGAAAATAGGTTTAATTGCTGTAATAACAACAGGAGGAAGAGAATGCTGGTGAGAATAAGGTTCTACAGTTGTCTTAGCCCTATTGTATTTGAACCACGAATTTTCTCCTGATGGACACAATCCATGACATGGCCTAACATCAGTAAAGGACTTACGGAAGAATATGGCCCAAATATCTCTCTTCATTGCCTCCAGATTTTCTTTATTTCTCCTAATTGCCTGCCCATAGTATACCTGCACGTTTTGTATAACAACTACTCGCAATCACACTTGAACCAAACTAACCGCCTGTTTGAAAGCGTGTTGTTTACAAACAGCAGAAACAAAAGAATACCGACCGTTGCATTCCAATGATAGGCAACACACTCGGGAGTAAAAAAAAAAAGCCTAACGTGCGATGTATGGGATATAAAAATCTAAAATATATGCAGAAAAGTGGGTGACAGAAAAGTGGGCGTGGCACCTTACCACACATGGTAGGAAAATGCTCTTTAAATGCTCGATAAAAAAATTTCAGCGAAATACTTTTCAGAGTACTTAAATAAAATCTTAATCTATCGACGTATGATGAAACCGAAATTTGATTTTTTTCGACCTGAACTACGGTGTGGTCCCCTTAATTGTATGGTAACTTTTCCATCCAACTTGCGAAATAAGATACACATTTCCGACTCTCCGGTACACACTAGACAGAGTGAGTATTACATATTCACAACTAAGTTACGCCCGATATCGTGTGCAACGTGTCCGACGCTGCAGAACGCCCGAAACAGAGAAACGTGTCCAGCCCTCCAGAATGCCCGAAACAGAGTGACTAACGCGGCCAAAGTGCTTTGTCTCCCAGGTGCGCCAAAGCGACCCGAAGGTGTCCGACGCACTTCGGTTGCAATATCGTTACTCTTCCGTTTCTCAAAACTAGTGAAATTTAATAGACAAAAATGATAGACTTGTCGGGTGACCATGAGAGATTATCATACTAAAAGCTGGGTTACATACAATGAAAATTACGTAAATAATTAATAAGAGAAGTTAGTCATTTTGGTGCCTAGCACTCGAACGTGCCGACCAATCAGGAGCAAGTTCAGTATGATTGGCGGACTCTCCCACGGGACTGGTATATAATGGCGCTTGTATCTCACGCCACTTTTGTACCACATGCTACTTCACATGTATCAAGTTGCACCAAGGCGAGCTTGTAGCAAAATGCAGTACTGGCGGCCACAGGCAGGAATATCACAATCTTCGTCTACATCTACGTAGATAGTACGGAAGCTACCGTACGGTGCGCAGCGGAGGGTACCCTATGCCACTACTTGTCATTTCCTTTCCTGTCCCACTCACAAAAATAGCGACGGATAACGACTCTACATGCCTCCATATGAGCTCTAATTTCTCGCATATTATCTTCGCGGTCTTTAACGCGCAATGTATGTTGGCGGCACTAGAATCGTTCAGCAGTCAGCTTCAAATGTCGGGTCTCTAAATTATCTTAATAGTGTTCCTCGAAAAGAGCGTCTCTTTGCCTTCAGGGATTCCTATTTGAGTTGCGAGGTGCCGGGGCAAGCAGTGTATTTAACACTAAATTCTTCTAGAATCTACATATGTAAATGATGCTCTAAGCCCCCCCCCCCCCCTATTCTAACTCCGACTTTTGCTGTTGCACATAGATTAAAAAAATATACGCGAACTGACTGTAATCAACCCTGCAAGTGGAGTAGAAAAGAGTTTGGCACCTGCAATAATTTAATTTGATAAATAAGTTAAATAAAGAAAGGTTTCATTAACATAGTGAGGAATGATAGGGTTGCTCTACCGATTAACAGAATGAAAGTTCTGTCCAAAATAACAATATGATTTATTAAGACTAAACACAAAATAATAAACAAAAACACATGAAACATTTACAATACATCAAATTGGCTCAAATTGGATCCTCAAACAAACGCTGTGTATGTGAAGTTGTCCCTAAACTAGATTGTGAGGATTATGACGAAGTGGTATGTGGAGCCAATTCCTTGCAACTCAAATCTTTAGAGAAAACACATAGCCAACCCAACATTAATTGCTGCTACCCAAGACAGAACAAAGTTAGAAAAAGACGAACAGGCGCGCCTGCTGAGCTCTGATTATCACCTAGGAAAATCCCTGTCTGCCGGTGCTGCGGACATACCTTACCAATCTGTCTTCTTAACTGCAAGAACACGATTTGGCGTACCGGAGGCGATGGCTGGTTGCTTCGACGTCCTCGACCGAAAGGCGAGAGCCGACTACCTAGAGCACCTGTACAGGCCGAACACACAACATTTCCGCCCCCACGACAGTGGCCGTGGTTAAAACGTTCCAATCAGCAACTCGAAAACCGGCGGAAAATTCCACTCTATTGCCGGAGCACTACCATTCCACCAATGGAGATTCTTGGCGCCAATTTCTGCGCTGATTTTGCGACGTCACGGAGCTATGCCCTGATCAAGCCAATCACAGTTACTATTTTGCAGAAAGCGCAGGAATTTTCCCGCCACAACTGCCTGGGTACACAAGTCATTCCCACGCCTCGCTGGTAGCCCGCCAGAAAGTGTTTTCGCTAAGTTTCTGCGAAGTAACGGAACCTCTAGCCCAGCCGCTACTTCAGGCCCCGGCGGGCGTGTCTCTTGACAATGTCGGCGTCTGGAAAGCATTCACTCGACTGCCTCACACCCGTCGGCTTAACCCTCTCGAGATCAGCGGAGGCCGCCTGTCACCGGACCACCTGGGTGACGAGAGACGCTGCGTGGGAAGTCCACGTGTGAAGGAATAGCAACTTTCCACCACATGCAATTAGAGAGGAGAATCGTAAGATAGAAATATGAGAAGGGGCTCATGCCACCTCTCAGAGTTACAGAAACATCACCGTAACACGTGCGTGTTGTTCGAACCTAATGGTAGCAAATCTACCAGCCGGCCTCAGAGTTGCTTCGATTCCATCCTTTGATCCTACGTGGTACGGGTCCCAAACACTCGAACAGTACTCAAGAATAGATCACAACAGCGTCCTGCATACGGTCTCCCTTACAAGTGATCAACAATTCCCTAAAATTCTCCCAATAAACTGAAGTGGACCATTTGCCTTCCCTACCACATTTCTCACATTCTCGTTCCATTTCGTGTCGCTTTGCAACGTTACGTCCAGATATTTAAACGACGTGACTGTGTCAAGTAGGGCACTACTAATGTGGTATCTGAATGTTTTAGGTTTGTTTTTCCTACTCATCCGCGTTAACGTACATTTTTTCCACATTTAGAGGTAGCTACCATTCGTTCCGTGAACTAGAAATTTTGTCTAAGTCATCTTGTATCTTTCTACAGCCAATCAAGTTCGGCACCTCAGCGTACACCACAGCAGCATCAGTAAACAACCGCAGACTGCTGCCCACCCTGTCCGCCAAATCATTTATGTATATAGAGAACAACACACCTCCTTGGGGCACTCCTGACGATAGCCTTGTCTCTGATGAACACTCGCCGTCGAGGACAACATACTGGTCTCTATTACTTACAAAGTCTTCGAGCCACTCATATTTCTATGAAATTATTCCATATGCTCGTACTTTACTTGACAGCTTGCAACTTGGATCACATATGGAAAGAATTGCTACAGTATAGTACAGAAGGTAACTAAAGAATACGAACTTAGACACACAACAATGACACGTGTATTCAAAGACAAAAAATTTTCTGAAGTTACTGCGAACCATAATGGTCCCTCGAACATCACGATAGGTGGGACGTGGTTCTAAATATGAAGTGCCATAGCCATGGGCGACAATCCACACTATGCAACGTGCCTCCACTATGTTGGTAAGGAGTTGTTGTAGGAAGACATTCCATTCCTTCAAAAGTGCGGTTGGAAAGTGCTGGATGGTCGCCAGTGCACGTACACTAGATACGGGAAAGGGCAAGCAAGACAATTTGTAATCCTTTAGTTCCAAGAGCTCCGCTGTCTTCCATAGAAATTAACTCAGTGCTGAACGCAAGTCTGAAAAAGACGCAGACGGGGAAAGAGCAATAACTTTGACAGGTGAGTGTACAGTATTCAAAAGTTTGAAGGTTATCACGTTTTTGTGCAATGAAGACTTTCTTTCTTAAAGATGAGTTACCCCAGAACATTATTCCATATGACATTACAGAATGAAAATGTACAAAATATATCAACTTACTGATTTGTCTCTCTCCAAGATTTGCAAAAAATGGTTCAAATGGCTCTAATCACTATGGGACTTAACATCTGACGTCATCAGTCCCCTAGACTTAGAACTACTTAAACCTGACTAACCTAAGGACATCACACATATCCATGACCGAGGCAGGATTCAAACCTGCGACAGTAGCAGCGGCGCGGTTTCGGACTGATGCGCCTAGAACCGCTTGGCCACAGCGGTCGACTAAGATTTGCAATGATCCTAAGCGCAAATGTGGCTGAACTTAGTTTTTAGGAGTTCTAAAACGTGTTTGTCCCAATTCAAATTCTCTTCAATATGGTCCCCTAAGAATTTTGCCGTTTCCACCCTATTTATCATTTCCCTATCCAGTCTTTCACTTATTGCTCTGGTACCCCGAGATGTGCAGAAGTGAATATGATGCGTCTTTTTAAAATTGAGGGTGAGTCCATTCACAGAAAACCATTCTATGATACTTTTAAGAACTTTGTTTACCATTTATTCTGTTTTAGTACATAAACTTGAATTGATTACTATACTAGCACCATTTGCAAAAAGAACTAATTCTGCTTATTGTACATCAGACGCAAAATCATTTACACATAGTAGACGGAAGATCGTTTACATATATAAGGAACAGTAACTGACCTAAGATTGAACCTTGGGGAACTCCATATGTGATTTCTCCCCAGTCAGAATTATGACCCTCGAGTATTTTGCTTGAATTACTACATGCAACTTTCTGCATAATTTTGATTGGATTTGACATTATCCTTTGTTCAGTCCCATAAAACGTCAATTTATCTACGATAATACTGTGACTCACACAGCGAAATGCCTTAGAAACATCGCAGGAAATACCGACCGGCGCTATTTTATTATTTAATGCTTGTAAAATCTGGGCCGGCCGCGGTGGTCTCGCGGTTCTAGGCGCGCAGTCCGGAACCGTGCGACTGCTACGGTCGCAGGTTCGAATCCTGCCTCGGGCATGGATGTGTGTGATGTCATTAGGTTAGTTAGGTTTAAGTAGTTCTAAGTTCTAGGGGACTTATGACCACAGCAGTTGAGTCCCATAGTGCTCAGAGCCATTTGAACCATTTGTAAAATCTGGTGAGCGAACATATAAATGGCGTTCTCAGTAGAGCAACCCCTCGAGAAACCCAAACTGTGATTTGCTAAGGAGGCTAATCCTTGCTAACGTGAGATAATATTCTAGAATACATCACCTTCTAAAAAATTTTGGAGAATGTTGTCAGCATTGGATCAGGTCGGTAGTTACTGACATCTATCTTAGCACCTTTATTATGGACGGAATTAAAAACGGTATATTTCTGTCTCTCTGGAAAAATGCCTCGAGTTAGTGATGCATTACATATTTCGGACAAGACTGGCCTTATTACATGAGAAAATGTCTTTTAGTACTCTATTAAAGACACCATCAAAACCAGATGAGCTTTTATTTTTCAGAGGACATCCTCTTCAAAGTCGTGCACTGCGAAAGTAGTAGTTTCTCGCCACCATTGCTGAAACTGAACTGAAATTGTATGTGATGTCATATTTACAGCAGGGAGTGACTAGTGCCGTAAAGGGGGAGATGCGAAAGTGATCCAGTCTTCAGTCTTCTTTTATATTCAAACAGTACACTTCCGGACATGTGTTCGTTAACAAAACCTTTTCTACGACGTCCCCTCTATATCTCCTAGAAACCTATAATAGGAATTGTGTAACGCCCCGTGTAAAGTAAACATGCGGAGTGACTAACTGGAACGACCATATGAAACAAGTCGTAGGAAAGGCAGATGACACACTGAAATTCGTTGGAATAGTGTTAAGTAAATGAAAGGGATAGCTGCCTTACAAGGCAGAATTACTGGAGGATATAGAGAAGGCGCGAAAAGAGCAGAACGGGTTCGTTCAGTACACGTGAAGGCCTTTGTCTCGTCGATGCTCATCGAATTCCAGTAACAGATGATAAAGGAAAAGCACTGTGTATTGCAGAGAGATTTACTGCTGAAATTCCTGCAACGCTCGTTCCAAGGAAGTCAAGCAATACGTTATTTCTTCCAAACGTATCTGACGTAATGAACATATCGCAAAAAATTTTTAAAAATTGGAGCCCACACAGGGGTTTAACAATAGTCACTCTTCCCAAGCCCCCATTCGTGGCCGGCCGCGGTGGCCGTGCGGTTCTAGGCTCTGCAGTCCGGAACCGCGGGACTGCTACGTTCGCAGGTTCGAATCCTGCCTTGGGCATGGATGTGTGTGATGTCCTTAGGTTAGTTAGGTTTAAGTAGTTCTAAGTTCTAGGGGACTGATGACCTAAGCTGTTAAGTCCCATAGTGCTCAGAGCCATTTGAACCATTTTGATCCCCATTCGTGACTGGAAATTATAATAATATCAGTGGTACATTTCACTCACACAGTACGAAGTAAAGGTGTAGATTTACATGATTTGAGGCCGGAGTAAAAATACTGCAGTTTTGGAGAAGTGTAAGAGAAGTAGGGGTAGGATGGGTAGTATCGAAAACGCAAACTTTTCGAAATTATGATATTTTTTTAAGCTTGTACTGGAACATCGTTCACACTAATGAATGCTATGACACGTTACGTAATACAATTATTAAAGTCAGTATCATAAAAATGTACGTTCATTGATTTTTAATATTTTTTCTACGTTTTGCATTTTGTTGATTTAACTTTTCTGATGGGATGTATCAGATATGAAGCTGTAGTGTGTAAGAAGTCATTTATGTTACAAAAAAATTTAAATTGAATGGTAAATAGTTATAAACTTGAACTTGTCCATCATCTCACCTAGTCTGTAAAGAATATGTCAACTTGTTCCATGTTGAAACTTGCAGCTCGCTGCAAACTCGTGGGTTCAGCTGTCCTCAACCTTAAGTCTTTATGTCTATCCATAAAATCACAGTGAAAGTTTCTGCTTTCAATTTTATGTTATTGAAACGATGCTTTTTTCAGTACCCTGCATATTTGTACGCTAGGCTATGAGCTCATTGTTACTCAAAGGCATAAGCTATCGAAATTTTGAACTTGTTCGAACAGCACTGTTTCCTGCTTATCACTGAATGTTCTACGTACAACTAACTGTTGCTTTCGTGGCTTCCTCTTTACTTTCCCTTAAATTTGTACGTCCTTCACCTAACGTACCTGGTGGTTACACTCGTAATTAAACTGCAGCTACCGAGTGAAGTGGCGCTGTGGTTCGCTCAGTGAACTCGCGTTCGAGAGGACGACGGTTCAAACCCTCGTAAGGCCATCTTGATTCAGATTTTTCGTAATTCTCCTAAATCGCTTCAGGCAAATTCTGGGATGGTTCCTGTGAAAGGGAACGGCCAATTTCCTTGCTCATCCGATGGGACCGATTATCTCGCTTTTGGTCCTCTCCCCCAAATCAACCGATCAACCAAACTGCAGCTGTTTACAGAGGTCCAGTGAGGGCTGTTCAAATGGTTCAAGTGGCTCTGAGCACTATGGGACTTAACATCTGAGGCTATCAGTCCCCTGTTGGGGCTGTACTTATCGTATGGCAGCGAAACTTGGTATATATTCCAGAGTGAGATTTTCACTCTGCAGCGGAGAGTGCGCTGATATGAAACTTCCTGGCAGATTAAAACTGTGTGCCGGACCGAGACTCGAACTCGGGACCTTTGGTATATATTCTAAACGTTAATGAAGAAAGATGTATAAAAATGCTTCCATATGTAATAGATTAGGAACGTGACTCGTGCAGAAACAGTCAAACAAGTGAGAAAGGCATAATGTTGATTTTATTGTTAACCGCCACTAACACAATTCGTTCAATGTGAGCACCGGAGACGGGGACGAGATGCTGTATAGCGCCAGATCTGCTGGCCAAAATTGGAACCAATTCTTTTTCATTGTAAATCGGTTCTGCATATTTCCAAAGTTTCACTGCCATACGATAATTACAGCACACAATGGACCTAGTGAATACCTGCACTGTAATTATAACCACCTGGTACTTCGAGGGAACGTTCTTACCCATTCCTCCACTTGTTATTTCTTGAAGTCGACGAGATGCTGTACTGCCCCAGATCTTCACCTGACGGCCAAAATTGGAACTAATTCTTTTTCGTTGTAAATCGGTTCTGCATATTTCAAAAGTTTCACTGCCGTACGATAATTACAGCACACAATGCACCTAAGTGAATACCTGCACTGTAATTATAACCACATGGTACTTCGAGGGAACGAATATTTCTTACTCACTCCTCCACGTGTTATTTATAGAAGTCGACGAGATGCTGTACAGCGCCAGATCTGCACCTGCTGGCCAAAGTTGGAACTAATTCTTTTACAGTGTAAATCGGTTCTGCATTAATACATTAGCGTATTTGCAAAGTTTCTCCGCCGTACGGTAATTACTGCACTCACTGGACCCCTGTGAATACCTGCACTTTAATTATAACCATCTGGTACTTCGAGGGAACGAATATTTCTTACTCACTCCTCCACGTGTTATTTCTAGAAGTCGACGAGATGCTGTATAGCACTAGATCTGCACCTGCTGGCCAAAATTGGAAGTAATTCTTTTTCAGTGTAAATCGGTTCTGCATTAAAGCTTTAGCATATTTGCAAAGTTTCTCTGACGTACGATAATTACTGCACACACTGGACACCTGTGAATACCTGCACTTTAACCATAACCACCTGCTACCTCGAGGGAACGAATATTTATTACTCACTGCTCCACGTCTTATTTCAAGAATTTTTAGTTTTTTTCCGCAACTTCTTTGTCGTTCTTTTCGTTCCGGTTACGACCTGAATGCTTCCTGTTTTCTGTTTAAAAATATCATAAAAATTTAATTTTTTTTTTTTTTGCTATCTATTTATGTCCTGTACATCCCGGTAAAACTCGTACGTACCGTCGTGGTCGTTCAACATTCCCATTGTTATTACCTAGGCCGGCAGTTGTCACAGCTGGCAATATAGAAAATAATATCAGTTGTATATAAAGGTACAATAAAAATGTACAGCCCTATGTGAAGTTGTTCCACATAGGAAAACACAAGTTGCTGCAGTAACTTCCAGAAATTTACGTTCTGGGCGAAGCAGTGCGTGCGCGCAACCATTCCCGTGACTCACAAATGCCGTCCTCCCTCTTTCGACAGCCGAAATGAGAAAAGAAAAAATAAAATGGAGCAACTCCCTCCCCAGATTAGAGCTATGATCTGTACGAGGGAAACCTTTGTTCGTTTGACCCCAGGCGCGTCGGAGGCAGTGCAGCGCAAGCCTGAGGGCCGCTGGAGACACGTGACTGCCGGAGAAAAAAGGAGGGGGGGGGGGCGTAGAGGGGAAAGGAAGGAGGAGGAGGAGGAGGGTGCATGCCGGAGGAGGGAAGGAGAAAGAAAATAAACGAACCCGTTATTACCGTTGGAGGGCTGCCGCGGCCTGTCTTTTTCTCGGCGTGTGTGATAGAAATGTTTTAATCAAGCGGTGACGTCTGGAGAGCGCGCAGGCTGCCTGAGGGTTCTCGGGATGACGTGTGTCGCGAGGGGAGCAGGGGGGGGGGGGAGGCGGAGCACAAACGCAGCCACAGACGGCCTTAAACAGCTTCTGCTCGCCAGCCGCCAGATGGGTTTTGCAAGCATTCGCCGCAATTACTGGTCCCTGCAACTCGCTCCTGTGGCCGAGTTACGCTTGCG
Organism: Schistocerca nitens; assembly: GCF_023898315.1. Classification (NCBI taxonomy): domain Eukaryota; kingdom Metazoa; phylum Arthropoda; class Insecta; order Orthoptera; family Acrididae; genus Schistocerca; species Schistocerca nitens. The sequence goes on along the minus strand of NC_064614.1, from coordinate 85,373,127 downwards.
CTACTTCTGTTTCCTCCGCTAGCCGCCATGGTCGAAGTCATAAGGGTGCGATTCCGTTACACACAAGGGTGAGGCGTGCTATTAACTGTTGCAATAGCCGATTACAGTTACAGATCAGAGGCTTTCTTTTTTACTTTTAAACACCGTTGATCTATATTTTTCTAAAATTTCATTTGTGGGCGTACTTGTGAAACGCACTGTTAACCCACTGGCATTTAAAACATTAACGGCTGTCAGTGTGACAGGCGCCAGTTTGGAAGGCCACACTTGTAGTCAGCTTCTTACTGCACTTCTGTAACTTCCCAGCACCAGCGATTAATGGTGCGCGCACATCCCATTGCGAGATCCATCCCCTCTCGCTTCCACTAGAGGAAGAGAAGGAGGGATGTGCGACTGTTAAAAGACAAAAAATGGTTCAAATGGCTCTGAGCACTATGGGACTTAACATCTATGGTCATCAGTCCCCTCGAACTTAGAACTAATTAAACCTAACTAACCTAAGGACAGCACACGACACCCAGTCATCACGAGGCAGAGAAAATCCCTGACCCCGTTAAAAGACAGTTGATACTCGTGTAGCGCCATGATTCCCTAGCTCTTCTAAATACACGTATGCTATTCTTTCGCACGCTACAGTGCTGAAAGTATTCAGATATAAATCAGGGTACGTATTTTAGAGTTTCATAGCGTTAGTACATATTATTATTGATTATAATTTTAATGAACAGATATATTTAATAATGACTTCAAATTAGCTTCTGTGTAAATGTGAAGTTGGGTTGCTGAAACAATATGGACGTAGTAGCGGGCTTCTCGAAAGATAGAAACATATCACATCGTAAATGTGTGCTTGTGGAAACTTCCATTTGGAGGACTTATTTTGATGGTCTAGTGTCTAGGAAACCTGCATACTCGACTCGCAAGGCAATCAGTCAAACAAGTGGTATTAATGAGTTTTATTACAATAAGAAAAGATACAATACTTAAATTTGGCAATTACAGAGATGTGTCGCAAGCGAAGAGCGACATACAGGGTGTTACAAAAAGGTACGGCCAAACTTTCAGGAAACATTCCTCACACACAAATAAAGAAAAGATGTTACGTGGACATGTGTCAGGAAACGCTTAATTCTCATGTTAGAGCTCATTTTAGTTTCGCCAGTATGTACTGTACTTCCTCGATTCACCGCCAGTTGGGCCAATTGAAGGAAGGTAATGTTGACTTCGATGCTTGTGTTGACATGCGACTCATTGCTCTACAGTACTAGCATCAAGCACATCAGTACGTAGCATCAACAGGTTAGTGTTCAGTGGTTTTGCAGTCAGTGCAATGTTTACAAATGCGGAGTTGGCAGAAGCCCATTTGATGTATGGATTACCACGGGACAATAGCCGTGGCGCCGTACGTTTGTATCGAGACAGATTTCCAGAACGAGGGTGTCCCGACGGGAAGATGTTCGAAGCAATTGATCGGCGTCTTAGGGAGCACGGAACATTCCAGCCTATGACTCGCGACTGGGGAAGACCTAGAACGACGAGGACACCTGCAATGGACGAGGCAATTCTTCGTGCAGTCGACGATAACCCTGTCAGCGCCAGAGAAGTTGCTGCTGTACAAGGTAACGTTGACCACGTCACTGTACGGAGAGTGCTACGGGAGAACCAGTTGTTTCCGTACCATGTATAGCGTGTGCAGGCACTATCAGCAGCTGATTGGCCTCCACGGGTACACTTCTGCGAATGGTTCATCCAACAATGTGTCAATCCTCATTTCAGTGCAAATGTTCTCCTTACGGATGAGGCTTCATTCCAACGTGATCAAATTGTAAATTTTCACAATCAACATGTGTGGGCTGACGAGAATCCGCACGCAATTGTGCAATCACGTCATCAACACAGATTTTCTGTGAACGTTTGGGCAGGCATTGTTGGTGATGTCTTGATTGGGGCCCATGTTCTTCCACCTACGCTCAATGGAGCACTTTATCATGATTTCATACGGGATACTGTACCTGTGCTGCTAGAACATGTGCCTTTACAAGTACGACACAACATGTGGTTCATGCACGATGGAGCTACTGCACATTTCAGTTGAAGTGTTCGTACGCTTCTCAACAACAGATTCGGTGACCGATGGATTGGTAGAGGCGGACCAATTCCATGGCTTCCACGCGCTCCTGACCTCAACCCTCTTGACTTTCATTTATGGGGGCATTTGAAAGCTCTTGTCTACGCAACCCCGGTACCAAATGTAGAGACTCTTCGTGCTCGTATTGTGGACGGCTGCGATACAATACGCCATTCTCCAGTGCTGCATCAGCGCATCAGGGATCCCATGCGACGGAGGGTGGATGCATGTATCCTCGCTAACGGAGGACATTTTGAACATTTTCTGTAACAAAGTGTTTTGAAGTCACGCTGGTACGTTCTGTTGCTGTGTGTTTCCATCCATGATTAATGTGATTTGAAGAGAAGTAATAAAATGAGGTCTAACATGGAAAGTAAGCGTTTCCGGACACATGTCCACATAACATATTTTCTTTCTTTGTGTGTGAGGAATGTTTCCTGAAAGTTTGGCCGTACCTTTTTGTAACACCATGTATAAAATAATCAACCTTCTTCACTGTAGACAACCGCAAGTCTGTGCTACATAGAGTGTGCAAGCGAAGTGACTGACGTTGACGCTTCTATGGAAGTCGCTAATCTTGAAGCTGCTATTTCACTGGGCCGTCACCAGTCGGTCGTGGCGCCTATGTGCTCTTCTGCTGTCGCGTTGTCGTCCTGGAGGGAGGTCCGGTCAGCGTGCGATTGGCTTCTCTTCCCTGTCCTTCCCGACTGATGTGCTTTACTTTACGCCGTAACAGAGGGGAAAAGTAACCTGATCAAACACGGACAGCCTACGCCGAATCCTTCACATTTAAATATAGTAACTAAGAATAATGTCAGGCATTTTCAGGGATCTTGGTATTCTTCTTACAGATGGTTTTGTGGCTGTAAAAACACAAAACTTATACTGTTGGCGATGTGTTTTGTTTCCGTGGATATAACAACTTTTCCGAGCATCCGGTATCGCTCAATAGTCCTAATGTCTGTGTGGTTAGGCCTTGTACTTTAGTCGACAGCATATGACATTATTCAGCGAAATACTAGGGCGTTTTGCGATGCGATAGCGGAGAATCACAAACGATAATATTTTTGCGTATTGACCGTATTCGGTCAAAAAATACGACAGAGCGGATGTGAGTTGGAACAGAACCAGCCGCAAGTGGGTCAGAGTGTTACGCGTTGCAAAGCAAAACACGGTCGACGGGGTTTGTGAAGTGGAGCCAGCTGGGCGCGGTATAGCAACAGCCGATGCTGCAATACGCTGGCAGAGGGCTGGAAGCCTTTCCTCACGTACCACCAGGGAAGTGATTAGAGTACATGCCGTAAGCCAGGGCTTCACAACATACGTGCTCGCGGAGCAAGCTGTGAGCAGCAAGGCGCGAGCACGGAGCAGCGCGAGCACGCTACCCCCACTACCGGACCAGAGTGGAGAGTGGGGAGAGTCACGTGGGGTACACAACAGCTGCCGCCAGTCGATGTAAATCCGCGGCCACCTGCAGGGATATCACTCACGAATTATTACTGCGACAAATGAAACAAATAAAGGAGAATGTACACGTGCCACATAATTTTATTAGCTTAGTGTATGCCTCTACCATCTGTAGACACTGAAACTAAAGAATTCCACGACAATCCTATATTTTCAACACTTTCTTCAACACTACTTAAAATATCACCTCCGGTTGTAGTGTTCTTCATGGCTACTACATCGAGGAGCTCCTCCCTCACCTGAAGATCTCTATTAACACCTCTAATAAATATGGCAAGCTGCGCTGTTCCAGTGATATCAACACTTTCGTCCAGAGCTAGAGAATACGCCATAAAATCTTTACAGATATTTGCAAGCTGGCTCTGGACGTCGTCTGCCATGTCCTGTAACCGACGCATAATGGTCATGTTAGATAATGGCACAATCCGGAACTGTTCAACTTGAGATGGACACAAATGTTCCGCTGCAGCTACCAAATATTCTTTTATTAAATCGCCATCAGTTAAGGGGCGCAGGGATTTTGCTAAAAGCAAAGCAATTTTGTAACCCACTCTGAGAGCTGCCTCTGTTGATTTTTCTTCGTCGTCCAGATCTTCTTCAGATAACTTCCTTTTAAGTTTAATAACTTCCTGTGCACGATCTGGTCAATCACATTTTCCACGTCCGTAGTCTTTCGCGTGGTACGACATATAATGTCGCTGCAAATTAAATTTCGTAAAAGAATTCAGCGTTTTGTGACATACTAAACATTTTGCAACACCATCTTTTTCAGTAAACAGATACAATTCCCCCCAATGGGGGCTGAACTGCGAAAGCATGGTTGGGGTTACACAACGGTGACTTCACATGATTCTTAACCAGCGAAGTGACTGTTAAGAGCTGATCGCAGTACTTTAAACGTTACACAGTCGGCGCGAATTCAATAGGCACGCTGCGGCCCTATTCAAACGTGCGCGCGCATTTCCCCTCCCTCCCCTCCCTCCCTACTCGGCGACCTTGCAGCTGCTCGCGAGCACGTGCCTGAGCAGACGCGAGTACTCGCGCTCAAAACCGGCCAGTTGTTAAGCCCTGCCTTAAGCCCTAAACGAACAAAGTCTGGATTGTATCAATACTCTGCCGTTCGTGTACCACTCATTCTAGTCTCAGTATCACAGCCTAGCCGGCCGGAGTGGCCGTGTGTTTCTAGGCGCTACAGTCTGGAGCCGAGCGACCGCTACGGTCGTAGGTTCGAATCCTGCCTCGGGCATGGATGTGTGTGATGTCCTTAGGTTAGTTAGGTTTAATTAGTTCTAAGTTCTAGGCGACTGATGACCTCAGAAGTTAAGTCGCACAGTGCTCAGAGCCATTTGAACCATATCACAGCCTACACCACGAGCGTAAGACAACAGGAGCGATATTCTGGAATGCAATACGGGGTTCCCTGTTCGACCACGAGACAGGGCATCCTTATAACAATGACAATAATAATAATAAAAAATGACAGCAAGAACAATGTCACTTGTATAATCGTAAACAATAATACACTCCTGGAAATGGAAAAAAGAACACATTGACACCAGTGTGTCAGACCCACCATACTTGCTCCGGACACTGCGAGAGGGCTGTACAAGCACTGATCACACGCACGGCACAGCGGACACACCAGGAACCGCGGTGTTCGCCGTCGAATGGCGCTAGCTGCGCAGCATTTGTGCACCGCCGCCGTCAGTGTCAGCCAGTTTGCCGTGGCATACGGAGCTCCATCGCAGTCTTTAACACTGGTAGCATGCCGCGACAGCGTGGACGTAAACCGTATGTGCAGTTGACGGACTTTGAGCGAGGGCGTATAGTGGGCATGCGGGAGGCCGGGTGGACGTACCGCCGAATTGCTCAACACGTGGGGCGTGAGGTCTCCACAGTACATCGATGTTGTCGCCAGTGGTCGGCGGAAGGTGCACGTGCCCGTCGACCTGGGACCGGACCGCAGCGACGCACGGATGCACGCCAAGACCGTAGGATCCTACGCAGTGCCGTAGGGGACCGCACCGCCACTTCCCAGCAAATTAGGGACACTGTTGCTCCTGGGGTATCGGCGAGGACCATTCGCAACCGTCTCCATGAAGCTGGGCTACGGTCCCGCACACCGTTAGGCCGTCTTCCGCTCACGCCCCATTCCTAGACCGGCAAGGGAACTTGCTGTTCCAACAGGACAATGCACGTCCGCATGTATCCCGTGCCACCCAACGTGCTCTAGAAGGTGTAAGTCAACTACCCTGGCCAGCAAGATCTCCGGATCTGTCCCCCATTGAGCATGTTTGGGACTGGATGAAGCGTCGTCTCACGCGGTCTGCACGTCCAGCACGAACGCTGGTCCAACTGAGGCGCCAGTTGGAAATGGCATGGCAAGCCGTTCCACAGGACTACATCCAGCATCTCTACGATCGTCTCCATGGGAGAATAGCAGCCTGCATTGCTGCGAAAGGTGGATATACACTGTACTAGTGCCGACATTGTGCATGCTCTGTTGCCTGTGTCTATGTGCCTGTGGTTCTGTCAGTGTGATCATGTGATGTATCTGGCCCCAGGAATGTGTCAATAAAGTTTCCCCTTCCTGGGACAATGAATTCACGGTGTTCTTATTTCAATTTCCAGGAGTGTATAATAATAACAATTATAGTAATAATAGTAACAACAACAATACTGTTACTTTTAACAATTTCTTAAAAAGCGATTAAAGTTACAAATATCTCCCCCCTCGCCACTGGCTACTCATACTAATAACCGATCGCGTTTATTTCCTGGCGTGGGTTCACCTCAACAGGTGACACGTAACACGTTCATATGCAATAACGCACTGACTCTACAAACAACAACATTCCGTGCACGAGACCCTTTGAGTCTTAATTCTACCTTAGATGCCTTTACACAGCTGGCTAATGCTTCAACGTTTCCTCCGTCACATGCAGTAAGCCAGTGTAGTTATCATGTACTTATACTTGTCATCTGTGCTTGGTATTCATGGCTGACATTTCCAAACACAACCACTGTACACACACAAAAATTAGTGTAGGTGAAGTTGACGATACTTCCTAACTCCCTTCCACCGCGCCAGTCACTGGTTTTTGAGTGTGGTGTCAACGTGGCTGCCCCGCTGTGTTGTACATTATAGTGATTATTCGGTGTTAGTAGTTGTGTTTGTGAAGATATGAGTGTTTCAAGTGGTCGCCATCACATGTGGTTTCTAGGACAACTTCTGTCTCTTTAGTATCAACGTTTTTTTTTTTCAGGGAAACGAAACGAGACTGTTCCATAATGTTCTCGATACCTACTCGCTAAAATGTTTCTAAACATAACAGAAGTATAAACATTAAAGTAAAGAAAACTGTAAGTCAGTATTTATACCACGAATTCTACACATCTCAACTAACCATTCAGCTTTTGAAGGCTCCAATTTCCGTTAAGATCAGACTATAGTAGGACTCTCAATAAAGAGCAAGGGCAACAATTCCAAAATTGTGTAGTGAATTTAAAAGAATCATGTTTCTCGCACGACAGCCATACTTAGTGTGTTCGTCACAGGAATTTTTGTCTTAGCATCCGAAAGCAAAGCACCAAATGCGGTTTATAAGGATACATTCGAATACGTTAGATGTTATGCAAATAAGATGCTTCATTGCACATTTTTTCCAATTCAGAAAACAAATGGAGAAAAAGGTCTAATTAGGTGAGTCATCTGGCGTCGAACTATTTATTAACCCACATCATTCCGCATTGTACCTCACATTGAAACATACTTATAAATAACCGACTTGTCCATTTTTCTTCCAGCTCACGATGGCCATATGGTTTTCGAGAAGCGCGATTTTGCAGGCGAGAAATTCGAAAACAAAGAAATTTCAGTATGTGGGCCCACTGTGAAATGTTCACTTACTTCGCTGGTTTATTAGCATAATACTCTTTCTCTCACATGTTACAACACACCAACATCACACAACTTCAAAACATCCTAAAAACTGATAAACACGTCTGTCTACAGAGACTGAATCATAAGAAGCATAGCGACTTCTTTCAACTTACTATGTACTACTATAATTTTAATTCCATACAATTACTATTTTTTAAACAAAGAATTGTTGCTGTGATCTTCATTGAAAAGACTGGTTAGCCGCAGCCCTCACTCTAGTACAATCCTCCATTTGAATGTATTCCTACCATTTTTTTACCCCCACATCCCCCCCCCCCCTCCTCACTAACCACACTGAGGATTCCTTCATATCTCCAACCGATCGCTTCTTTAAGTCAAGTTGTGCTCTACATTTCCCCATTTCGATTCATTAACTCCTCATCGGTATTCTTCTATAGTGCAACATATCAAAAACTTCTATTCTTGTCTTTTCTCGTTTGGGTTAAAGTTCGCGGAAAACTTGACTATATCAACTTTAAAAAAGCGTAATTTTATGAAAGGCTGAAATTAGAATATAATTCATGAAAAGCGAGTCGGATTGCTCTCTTTACGTAACAGCTAATAAAACGAACAATGCTATTCATTTAAATGATCGATTATATATTTCAATAGAACTGTGAATTATAATCAAGTTGTCTGAGAGCCGACAATTTTGATTTATAGAATTATGAATAGTTCGAAGTTCACTGCGAAACAGAATTCATGGATCACTTTTTCGAAACTCCGTAATTGTATCCCATTGCGACGCATAAGTTTTAAATTTGGTTCAAAGGTGCATACGTCCTTCCTCTCTAATGGTGCAAAAGCATAGCACCCCGCGACGTTTTTCTCGGGATCGACAACGCTTCAGACAGAAAGATGTGGACACATTCGAAAAAGGCCACTGTTCAGAAGTTCAACCCTTCTCTAAATCAAATTTCAAACTACTGTGTCGCAATGAGATACAGTTACGGGATTTCGAAAAAGTGATCCTTTAATTCTTTCGCGCAGATCGGACTGCGACGCACTCTAATCAAAACAAGGTGGAGTTCTCCAATACACGTTATTTAATAACATTAAATACGTAATTTATGGTACTTACATAACGAGAACCGTGTGAAAGAGTTAAAAGCAGTATATTATTTGATTACAAGTATTATGTAGAATACATTCTCACCGTCAAAAATGTACATAAAACAACTTTTCTTACATGAAAAAAGCCATTCCAAGTTTTTAGGGCAGAAATAGATGTCCAATCGCTAACAACTATCGATATACAGAGTTACTCGAACACAACTGCGGAAGTAAAACAAACAAACAAATAATTGTCAAATTATTAAGAGGTAAAATAATGGAGAAGACCGATTATATCATAGTCTCTTCACTACTATGCTCATGAAATTGTTTTCATAAGAGTTACCAGAGATGTAGTTGTCTTTACTGTTTCGCTATTGGTCTGGGCTCTGTCGTTGCCTGCATTCATGAAACTCCCAGATCCCAGCATTTGAGGGAAAGCATATGCCTCTTGCTTTCTCGTTTTTGTCACCTAATAGTACCACTGAAAATCTTCTACAATGTCTGCGGATCAAACTCTCGGAGTAACAATTGTGGTGGCGAGAACTACTTGCCATTAGACAACTGTTGTCTGAATAGCTCCCGCCAGCATCAACCCATGGAAACCAAGCATTACCGCCTCTCACTATGTTAGCACTTTTGCTTCCAGATTTCAGTGGGCTGTTCCAGCGTGTTATTCGTATAACGTTTAGTTTCGCTTGTTTACCTAGTGCGATTAACGTAGTCGAAAGAGGGCGTAGGGGCGACATTACATGGAGCTGTACGATACGTGAATTTCAAATCTTTTACGGTAGCTTTTCAGGAGAGAGACCTTAAACTTCATACCTGTTACGAGTTAAATATAGACAAAATTGTAAAAAAAAGGGGTCACCTTCCGAAGCTTAAACATATCAAACGTAACAGCATTCGCAAATTTGGAAAGATCCTTTGTCAGGCTAGGTATTTTGGTAAAAAAAAGACTATTTCAGTAATTTCAGTAGTTTTCGTGGTATGAGAAGAAATCTGAATCTTTTTGATGGACAGTAAAATTTCACATCCTTTATAAAAATAATCAGCATACCAGCATTTAGCTACCAGAAAGAATTATGAAGACAAGAAAGAAAAATTCTCGACGTTAATATGTGTCACTTTTCGTAAATGAAGCTTAGGTGTGCCCTCTAACCTGTGGCTAGGTAATAGGAAGCTCAAACTTGGGCGGGGCAAACCAGTAACTGTAAGAAAAAAGGTATTGATGTAAAAAGTTATGTGAACTGTTTCGAATCTGTTATGAATGTCGTGTGACTAGGACCTCCCGTCGGGTAGGCCGTTCGCCAGGTGCAAGTCTTTCGATTTGACGCCACTTCGGCGACTTACCCGTCAATGGGGATGAAACGACGATGATTAGGACATCAGAACACCCAGTCCCTGAGCGGAGAAAATCTCCGACCCAGCAGAGAATCGAACCCGGGCCCTTACGATTGACACTCTGTCTCACTGACCACTCAGCTACCGTGGGCGGACTTCGAATCTGTTAATGTCACATGTAAAACCAAAACTACATCATTGCAGAGAAAAAGATCCACTGAAGATGCCGTTAAGACCAGTGGCGAAATGTGTCAAAGTAAACATTAAATTTTAGCAAGAAAATGGCGTTTGAAACTCATAAAATGTGTATTGTTTGAAATATTTTATTTTCTGGAGAAACTGAATTGACGCATTTGATCTAATGCCTAATGCCAGGGATGTAGTCGTGATGAATTCACTTTTGTGTTCAGACTGTTGGTTGTCTTTGTATACGCCTTTGTCAGACGTTTTATAAGGTTTTAATGTTCTGTGGATCGTAGCGCACTTACTTTGCAGATAGTCGTGATCAGTTCACTTTTGTGTTCAATCTGTTGGTTGTCATTTATTGTAATACACTGTGCACTGTGTGTAACAGTTCATTGTACTTTAATTAAGGTAAGTGATTTTTCTCATGCTCGCCTTTACTAAATTTCTCTTTAACAAACTCTTACACTTTTCTTGATGCTCGACTATTGTACAGTTCTTTTAGCAACCCTTTTACGTTTTTTACTTCATCTTTTTACATCTTTGTCATCTGACCCTTGTTCGAGGTCGCCTTTCCTATTACACAACTTCTGAAGGTAATAGATTAATCTGTCAAAAATGGTGAAGGGATATATATATATATATATATATATATATATATATATATATAAAACTAACAACTGATTTTGGTTTTGGTAAAAGAATAAATACCGATGTTATCAGATGTTTCGAAATTTTGCTGCTCCTTCAGTTCTCAGCAGTGTGGAGAAATTACCATATGACCTTCGACAAAAACATCGAGTACAGCTTTGGTCATCAATAAACTCCACTCTCATAGATAGTTCCTTTATGCTGTTATTATTTTCTAACTTTTTGCAAGAAAGACTGTCCTTTATATCCTCGTATTCATAGCAGACAATTCTGCAATAGACGCTCTTGCCACTAGCGGTCGATTGAGACAAGAAGGTCGCTCGTATAAAAGGGGCTTTACGGTGACAGTGGCACAGCTTGCCTTTCCTTGATGACGTCAGCTGCAGCCTGGGGCTTCCTTGGGGACCCTCCTCTTGCAGTGCCCCGGGGGGCAAGGCCGGTCGAGACACGGGCCGCTGGAAGGGTTCGATAGTTCATCATACGCCAGGAGTCGCTCCCCAGTTGTCATTAGCGGCGAAGGAGTGAAAACACAATTGTTCCTCCACTCCCCACCACTCAGCGACAGCACAAAGCGGCTGTTCAAGAGAGCGTAAACCAGACGGCTGCATGCGGTCGCCGTTTCAAGGAGTAATAATTAACCCGCAGCGGTTTTCAACCTTTCGGTACTCGCAGACCACCAGAACACAGCAACAATTCCATATTGACCCTTTTATGATCTTAGTAAAGCTGTCAGTCTTACTAATGGTTTGAAGTCAACCTACACAACACGTGCTCGTCAAAAATATCGAAACACCAAAAACACGACACATTTACACTCCTAATACAGCTTCAGGCCGTCTCAGAGCGGGTAAATAAAGATCGTGTATGGTTTTCAATGAAATCTTACGTCATTATTCCTGCAAAATAGTGGCAAATCGATCTCTTTTCCAAAGTAGACTACGAAGGCTCAGTAATATTGCGGTCTGGTGACTGGTGGGCAGAAGAGATGTAGCATTTCATCCTCGAGCTCACAAAACCAGTCCCGGACGATGCGAGCTGTGTGAACACGGTCATGTCGTTTTGTAACACAGCATCATCATGGGATGGACCTGATCGACCAAAAAGGTAAAATGATCCTTTGCAGTAATGCGACCTTGCAGAGTAGATATGGAAACCAAGGACTGGCACGATATGTTTGCCGAAACCCGTCATGTTTCACTCCTGCGACGTATACTCGGCCAGAAGCTGGAAACAATGTGAAACAACTCAATATATTTTTTCTGGGCTTGTGACCGCATTGTCAATATACACTGCTGGCCACCGTAAATGCAACACCAAGAAAGACAAGAGGTAGCACAACAAGATTTATTTTGTAGATAACATGTTGACCAAGTATCAAATGATTACGTTTACAGACGTCTGTGACATGTGGTTCCTGCCAGAATCAGTAGCCAGAGTAGCCGCCATTGTTGGAGATCACCGCTGCCACAAGTCTCGGCATTGAGTCAAAGAGACGTTGGATGTGTTCCTGGGGTACAGCAGCCCAAGCAGCTTCCACACGTTGCCAAAGATCATCTGGTGTGGCTTCTGGGGATGTAATCTGGGTCACTCGTTGAGCAACCATGGACCACATGTTTTCTATCGGCGAAAGATCCGGAGAGCGAGCCGGCCAGGGAAGCAATTCAATCTGGTTATTGACGAAGAACCTTTGGACAATGCGTGCCACGTGTGGTCGCGCATTATCCTGTTGAAATATGGCGTGGCCGAGCCCTGAAGGTAAGGAAGGACAACTGGCTCCAGCACCTCGGATATGTAGCGCCGGCTATTTAAAGTACCGGCAATGCGTACTAGAGGCGTGCGAGAGTAATATCCAATGCCGCCCCATACCATAATACCCGGTGCAAGACCAGTGTGGCGGTGCATAATGCAGCTGTCCAGCATCCTCTCTCCACGGTGTCTCCACACTCGAATCCGACCATCGTGGTGCTGCAGACAGAAGAGTGCCTCGTCAGTAAAGACAACGTCATTCCATTCTGCCGTCCACATCCGTCTGTCATCACACCATTGGCGACGGAGACGTCTGTGGTTCTGCGTCAATGGTAGACGAAGCAATGGACGTCTTGCGGACAGACCACTCTGCTGTAAACGGCGTCGAATGGTACGCGCAGACACTGGATGATGCGTTACAGACGCAATGTGCTGTGCTATGGTTCGGGATGTCACTGAGCGATCCGTTACTGCCATGCGCACAATTTGCCTATCAGCACGTGCACCGAGGTGAATGCGATCGCCCACGTCGGTCCGTCGTACCCTCCTGCATCCAACGGTCACATATCCACATTACAGTTGTTTGGTTTCGTCCAACACGACTAGCGATTTCTCTGTATGATAATCCACAATCTCGGTAAGCCACTATCCTTCCTCTGTCGAACTCGGATACTTGATCAAAAGATGTTCGCTGTTGTCTACGAGGCATAACTGATCGTCTTGTGAAACAACCACAAGGTAAACACACGTGCCGAACGTACACTCGTCGAAATCGCCAAGCCTTAAATGGCGCTATGAGGTGGCGCCACAGGCGCGCGTGATGTGCGTCTGCGCTGAAATTCTAATCAGTTGCATATCTCATCGCTGCAAACCCATGGTGTCAATTTCACTTGATTCGGATGCTTCCTTCAGGGTGTTGCATTTACGGTGGCCAGCAGTGTATAAAACCACCTACGTTTTGGTCCCCGTTGCAAGTAACCTTCTTCTGGGTGCTTTTGTTTCCAGTAAACAAAAACACCCTGAAAGAGGTCACTTGCAACAGGGACCGAAACGTCGATAGTTTTATTTATTGACAATGCAGTCACAAGCCAAGAAAAAATTTTATTGAATGTGACAATGGCCACAGAAGCCTACGTTTATAATGTGAAACAACACTCATCCGACCGAAAGACTTTCATCCATTTCTCCACAGTCCAGCTTTTATGGATGACAAGTGGTTTTCGGTGACTTTTGCAGCCATCTTCCTCATATTTTTCGTCACACTTCTCTTCAATGACGGTCTTAAACGATCATTCAGCACACAATTTCGTCCACGTTGTGGCTTAGAGGGTGACGTTTTTCCGCTGTTCTGTATGCGGTATAAGTTTTCGATATGATGCCTCTTTAAACACCAAACACTTCGGCTAACTTGGTTATGGAAGCACCCACACTTTTTCCCACGTTCGAATTCTCTTAGCTCCGGCACAATTCACTTAAAACTACACAGAACGCTTTTCTGACCACGACTGACAGTTGAGATGTATTGAGGACATTGCACGGGTGCCATTCGTGCACAAATACACAAAGGGCGTTCAAAAGGTTTTGCAGGAGGAGAATGAAATTTTTTGGGAACATACTTGGAACATTCAGCTATAAGTTGGTATATAAAAGTATTTTCTTTTATTTACAGGTGAGCCATAATAGATCGTGAAGTAGGTGTCAAGTTGCTACAACGGTCGGTGATGGAGTTCCTCTTCAAGACCGATGCTGACTCTGCCACATTGATTCACAGGAAGTTGCTTCCGGTTAATGGGGAGTACACATTGGATCGCAGCAGTATCCAGCGGTGGTTGCAGTGGTTTGAAGAAGGTGATTTCTCTCTGCTGGACAATCCACGATGGGGTAGACCATCGACGGCAGTGAGTGATGTGAATAAGGAGACCATTGATCAAATCATCCAAAATGACAGACGTGTGACGACACGACAGCTTGCTGAAATGACTCTTTTGCCATTGGGTAGTGTGGTATCACTGGTACAGTCACTAGGGTACAGAAAAATCTGTACATGTTTGGTGCCAAGATTATTGACAAGAGAAATGAAAACGTTGGGGAAGAATGTGTGTGAGGGTCTCCTGAAGACCTTTACTCAAGAGTGGCAGCAGTGTTTTGACGGTGTTGGTTCAAATGGCTCTGACCACTATGGGACTCAACTGCTGTGGTTATCAGTCCCCTAGAACTTAGAACTACTTAAACCTAACTAACCTAAGGATATCACACACATCCATGCCCGAGGCAGGATTCGAACCTGCGACCGTAGCAGTCCCACGGTTCCGGACTGCGCGCCTAGAACCGCGAGACCACCGCGGCCGGCCTTTGACGGTGTCATTCCCCAAGATGAAACATAGTTGTTTTTGTCCGAACCTGAGAGCAAAACCAAATCCATGGAGTGGTGTCATCCGGGTTCCTCTTGGAAGAAGAAACCAAGACTTCCACGAACAGCAGGCCGAAAGGTGATGGCTTCCTTCTTCTGGGATCAGTGTGGTGTCATTTTCATTGAACTTTTGGAACCTGGCTCCACAATTAACCGGCACCGTAACTGTTTGTCATTGGACAAGCTGCGACATGCCATCAAGACCCACAGACCACAGCTTCAGGGTCAGCTCATCAGACTACACCATGACAATGCCAAACCCCATACAGCCCCTACGACGCAGGAGAAAATCAGGAAAACGGGTTGGAAAATTGTTCCTCATCCTCCCTATAGTCCAAACTTGGCTCAGTCTGATTTTTACCTCTATGGTCGTCTGAAGGCCCACCTGTGCGGTAAAACATTTGATGGTGAGAAAGACCTTATTTTCTGTGTCAAGCGATGGTGTAATAGTCAATCCCCAGGATTTTACCAAAGTGCATTTACACCAATGAAAGAAAGTTGGGCCAGATGCGTCACAGCTGATATGAGGCTAAATTGAGTAGGTTCAATGTATAGCATCTCCTGCAAAAAATAAAAAAATTAGAATCGACGGTGCAAAACTTTTTGGTCGGCCTTTGTAATATTTGCATTTATGTTGATGCATACATTTTCGCGGTGTTTCCACATTTCTGGCCTACCGCTATATATCCATACTCTGTAGCCCATCTTAATGTGTGTGACGGAGGATACTTATGGTATCCATATTTATTTACCCTCTCCGTTCTATTCGCAAATGGTGTATGGGAGGAATGATTGACGGTAAATCTCCTTGTGGGTTCTAATTTTTTTCATTTTTTCGCTGTGTCATTTTGCGAGACATATGTGGCAGGTAATAAAATCTTAACCGACTCTTCAAATACTAAACATTTTTTTAAAAAGGCACCTGCAAACATCACGTTGAATATTCTTGTAAGTTTATTTCAGGACAGTTCGGATTCTTTACAATAAAGCAGTTTTTCAGCTGAAACTTCGATCTGTCATACGCTGTCACTTGGTTCATTCATTTTCTATACATTCCAGTCTTAATTTGTTCAGCCTCAGGAGTCACAGTTCTGCGATGCTGCGCATACATAACCGGTATTCTAATGACGTAATTAACGAAAAAAATGAGTTGAATCCGGCGGTCCAGTGTCAGCGGTTCGCAGCAGCAATTACTGAAGCAATTATCTATACGCAGCAGCGCAAAAGCTGTACCGCCTGGTGACGAACAAATTATCCTCGGAACATGTAGGACACAAGTACAGTAAATAATGACACGTGACAACTCGCTATTTTATAACAGGTCAGCGTTATATACCATGTGTTTCAAAATGAATATTGTGGTTTTAAGGTACTGTAGCATTTATTACAATCGACTTAAAATTGTAAATAATACATCACGTGGAAGAGTAACTCAGTTTTTCTTACAAGTGTTCAACGTGAGCACCATTCGTTACATGGCACACATCGAGTCCATAGGCGAGTTCTTCCCAAACTTTAGTCAGTGTTGAGTAACTATTGGAACAATTGCTTCAATCCCATTTCTGAAGTCGGGTAGATCAGCTGATAGCGGAAGCATATTGCGGGGTGGCGGGTTAATAATAACTAATCACAAGTAATAGGAGGAGATATAAGAATATTGTTCACCTTCTTTTACGAAAGCCTGGAAACTATTTCTGTGGTCAGCCAGAAAGCGATGGAGAGCATACTCACCATAGTTTCCAGTCTGGAAGTCCACATTCTTGTGCAGTACACTGAAAGAAATGTTTCTACTTACTCAGCGGGGTCAGGAACTGTGATTATAACTGAAAATTTTGAGTTCTAATTACTCATAGACATATTTGATAGATTTTCACACGCACTACATCGTAATATTCATGATGTTAAAGCAATTTTAACTTTTAATTTCATTCTTAAATTACCTTGCAATACGTGTGCTAAGGTGAGAGGCACCCACATGCCTTACTCATACTGTGGCATCAAGCAGTCAGGCCTGCAAGATGAGTGGTCTGCCAAGCGAGTGGATTCATTCTTATTTATCGAGTAACATGAACTCTCGTACTCACAATTAAGTTACAAATTATCCTACTGTATGAATAATACGCAACGGAAACACGCATCTGACTATCAGTAATTTACAGAACTCTGACTGTACACTACGCACTGGCAATACCACATTTTCTTTTTGTCTTTTATTTAACGGCTTTTGTCAACACGTGGCCACCGCACTGAATATGAATGGCGCACACATTATAAATTCGGGACATTATGACAACATACAATTCGAAGGAAAAGTCCACCAATCTTTTTCTTTTCACTATCTTATTTATTCCGATAAATTCTCTAACCTAAACACACAAATTCTATAACCTACAACAATAACACATGAGAAATTCCGCCCAGTGGGTATGGCTTTACATTGGTGAATCTCTATATTATGGTCTCGTAATTATTTAACGCTACAGTGCACTTTCTGGATAGGATGGTGGATCTTTTATTATATCTCACACTTCGACTCTCACAATCATCATCACGAAACTTTCCTCCAGACCGAGCAGTACAAAAGGAACAAGCATAACCCACTAATCTTTTGAAACTACCTTGCTACTCTCCCATGCAAACTACACATACCCAAATTACATGACATACATCACACTGCAATAAGAAATATAAAACACTAAATAGTCACAACACTATCACTTTCAGCTTTCCCACTTCAATTAATATTTATCCCAGTTTCACATGACACTGCCCCACTTCGTAATTCTACTTTCCTACTATGAACTCTGGAGATATATGCACGTCTTCCTGTGCAATGCAAGCCAAGTGGCGTTGCTGGATAGACGGCCGACTCACCTTGCTTCTCTCTCAGAGTTTGAATCTAGCGTCACACGGAATCATATCACGCTAAGTAATATTAAGAACATATTCATCACACACGCGAGTCCTCAACTGATACCATGGACGAGTACTTCTCTTTATCTTTTGTCTCATACACAGATTGAGACTCACACAGTACTCACCACGTGGAAGTACTCGTCTCTAATTTCAAGTCCTGCACACGCCATTTCTTAAATATTTCAACTTATGGTACACACGCTATTTCTTAAATATTTCAACTTATTGTACACACGCTAGTAATTCAGCTTAACTTAAGCACACGGAAGTATTTCAACTTATTGCTTCACGTGGTTTCATTGTGACCGTTGGTCACTTCCGAAGATTACTACAATCCCAATAATATTACCTGCCTGACATTTAATTCTCCCCACAAAAGTTCCTGAAATAGAGAAATTATTATTTCAAACTACTCTTAAATATTCCAAATGCATACCATGTCTCCACTCTTTCGTCATTACGGAGCACAACTAAAACAGGTCTTAACAGCACAAGATCCAGCGGCAGGGTGCTGAAATATGGCCGTTCTCCAGGTCCTCTCACACCTCTGTCGAGGTGGAGGAAGACCATGCTACCGTATTGGTCAGCCACATTTCAGGCGCTCAAAGCTCAGGTAAATTTCATCTCTTTGGTCCCACCAAAGGTGGCCAAAGGATCGTCTCAAAGATGATCATATATTCACATTCACTATCTGCGGTTAGCAGACGACCATACATTCATTCATATCACAGATCTCACCAAACTGGATGTAGGGATTTACTTTGTGGGAGTGCACATGTGATCAATTAAATAAATAAATTGTCATTCTTTCCCACACTGGTATCCGGCTTCGCTGTATTAATTGAAATTGAGTTATTTTACAAAAAAAAATGTGCTGTTCTGACAAAAATAATGAAGTATGTTGTACCTATTTTCAATGTCGGGCGGTACTGTACCCTTTCAAAGGACAGACGCGTTATGGAGATGTGGCGCTAGTGGCAGTGAACTGGGGTACGTCCCGGCCCACTTGCTTGTCTCTGTATCTCTCAATTGCAGCGCTTGTTTCGCCGCAGCATGATCCTTTCTGAACCCCGAAACGTAAAAATTTTATGGATTCAGATCGGGTGGACGTGGAGGCCAGGAGAGACAAGCTCTTGCGGCCAATCCAGCGGTCTGGTAGAACACTGTTTAACCAGTCGTATACTGAGTTATGCCAGTGAGGTGACGCTCCATCTTCGTGCCAAATGAAGGTGTGGGGCTAAACTTTTTCCAGTTGACGAAAGAGCTACAGTTCTAGCGCGTCAAGATAAGAAACACCAGTTACTGTTGCTTCAACGAAAAAGTAAGACGCATAAACTTACCACCAGGATATGGCACAAAAAATCCGATTCCGGGGAGTCTCGTTGCAACTGTGTCGTCTGTTGGGAATTTGCGGACCCACAGATGCTCACATTTTTGACGGCGATATTTGCACTTAAGTGAAATGTCGATTCATCATTGAAGACGACACGATACAGAAAATCTTTATCGTCATGCAGCAACACTTTTTTTAAATTTTGAACGAAGTTGGTACGTAAACTGTATTGTGTAGACTTTAGAGGCTACAAAAACTTCAAACGACAAGGATGTAATTGTATGCGTCTCCTTTGAAGTTCTCACACAGATCCCACTGGAATTGCTAATTCACGACTAGTCTTCAGAACTGATTTCTTGGGGTTACGTGTGAAAGACTCTCACTCGTTCAACACATTCTTCATCCAGTCTTGGTCGTCTCATACTTTTCCTTTTGCAAAATTATGGCCGCTGTCTTCAAACTGATGATACCATTTACTGATTTTATCATCACTCGATTACAGTGGAACTTGATACAGAACAATGGAACTCAATACGGAAGGCACGCTGCGCTGTAATAACAGATTCCGTCCTATGCAAACTGTAAATCGCAGAAAACTCGCTGCTCACTAGTCGCCATCTTTGCTAGTAGCGCTTTCTAACGGAAGACAAAGGAAACAGTGCATACGCATGCGCACAGCTATCTAAACAACAATGCCTATGGCGGCGATATCCGTTAATAAAACATTCTCGGGTTTCAAGCCGCGTCAAGTGGTTTACTACCCAAGAGCTTTCGGCAGAGATCTCCTCTGCCATTTTCAAGTGG
This sequence comes from Schistocerca nitens, assembly GCF_023898315.1. NCBI lineage: Eukaryota > Metazoa > Arthropoda > Insecta > Orthoptera > Acrididae > Schistocerca > Schistocerca nitens. The sequence goes on along the minus strand of NC_064614.1, from coordinate 85,353,149 downwards.
ATGACTGTCGCGTGGTTGTCACTGCCGAGCTTATACAGCCGCGCCGTCGCTCGTGACGTCACTGGTACTCGGTCCCGCGTCCATATACGGTAATGTTTTGGCCGCGCAACCGCCGGGCCCGCTTCAACTCCCTCAACACCGGATCCCACGCTGTACTCACAAGGGAACCTCCCCATCGCACCCCCCTCAGATTTAGTTATAAGTTGGCACAGGGATAGGCCATGAAAAACTGAACACAGATCAATCGAGAAAACAGGAAGAAGTTGTATGGAACTATGAAAAAAAATAAGCAAAATATACAAACTGAGTAGTCCGTGTCCAAGATAAGCCACATCAAGGTACATGTACACTGAAGAGCACCGTGGTCCCGTGGTTACTGCGAGCAGCTACGGAACGGAAGGTCCCTGGTTCAATCCTCCCCCGAGTGAAAAGTTTTAATTTTTTTATTTTCAGACAATTATCAAAGTTCATGCACTCAGACATGATCAACTTCGCTCTCCAAAATACCAGGACATGTTCAGATTTGCTTGGACACATGCAGGATTTGACGGTCTACACACGGAAAAACTTGAAAACGTTAAAAACGTATATTTTGACAGAGCACAGGGAAAACTGTGCGACTGTGAAACTTGCATTCATTTGTTTCCGTTTATGTGACAAACTCTTATGTTTTTATCACTTTTTTGGGAGTGATATCACATCCACAAGAAAACCTAAATCGGGCAAGGTAGAAGAAACTTTTTACCCATTTGCCAAGTGTGCAAGTTAGGTGGGTCGACAACATATTCCTGTAATGTGAAGCACATGCCGTCACCAGTGTCGTATAGAATATTTCAGACGTGTTTTCCTGTGGAGGAATCGGTTGACCTATGAATTTTCGATCAAATGTTTTCGGTTCCTATTGGAGAGGCACGTCCTTTCGTCTACTAATCGCACGGTTTTGTGGTGCGGTCGCAAAACACAGACACAAAACTTATTACAGTGAACAGAGACGTCAATGAATGAACGGTCAGATCGTAACTTTGCGAAAATAAAGTAAGTAAAATTTTTACTCGAGGGAGGACTCGAACCAAGGACCTCTCCTTCCGGAGTTACTCAGTCTAACCACGGGACCACGGCGCTCCTCAGCTTACACAGTCCTTGATGTTGCATATCCTACACTTGGACTACTCAGTTTGTATAATTTGCTTATTTTTTCATAGTTCCACACAACTTCTTCCTGTTTTCTCGATTGATCTGTGTTCAGTTTTTCAAGGCCTATCCACTGTGTCAATTTATAACTAAATCTGAGGGGGGTGCGATGGGGAGGTTCCCTTGTCAGCTGCAATCCACTGTCTCTACTGAAGGTGTTGTCAGAAGTTCTAATCACTATGGCCTCGTTTATCACGCTATCCCAGAAGCCATTAGTCCGTTTAATAACAGACGTCTCATCGAATACAATGCGGTGTCCGTTTTCCAAAGCACGTTCTGCTACAGCTGACTATTCGGGATAGCGCAGACGGTAACATCTTTCATGTTCTATGCGGCGCTGTTCAGTAGTGTGAACAGTCTGGCCGACATAACTGCCCACATCCACACGCTATCTTGTAAATTCCTGGCGATTTCATTAGTTGCTGGATCTTTGCCGGAGGCCTGAAGATTGTGTCTATTTTATGCTTCTTCAGGAGCCGATTAATCTTCCCTGTTGTCGAACCACAAAACGGTAAGAATGCAACCTGCTTGGTGTCGTCTTCAGAGGTCTTCTTGCTTTGAGGCTTGGATGACACTCCCTGTGAGATCTATTTGTTGTTGTAACCGTTTTCCTTACGCAAAGTTTTTAAGGAAAAGCCCCGATATTCATTTTGAAACACCCGATATTTCACTCAGAAACACTGTGAGGTTAAAACAAAACGGATTTTGTTCAGCTCTGTGACTGTAGTTGTTATTTCTTGTTTAATAGTCGCTGTGCAAACAAAGTGCTGTGTTTCTTCGCAAGTTAGATGAAATATGTGTGTGTGTGGGGGGGGGGGGGGAGTGTGGAAGGCCATCATACCTAAATACAGGGTGTGCCAGGAGGAATGGTCAATAATCAGCGATATGACAACAACGATCTCTCGGCGCAAGAAGTTCTGGTAAACATGGGCAGGAGGAATGTGCAACTCTAGCAAGACTGACGACTTGCAGTAAGCATTTTCTGAGGAATGCCTTTGCAACAGCTGAAGAAACGTCGCATAATTTTAATTTTACTTATTGACAATGCGGTCGTATACCCAGAATATTTTTCCTGACAGTGTGGGAGCCTAGCTTAGGCGCACAAACACATACAGGGTGTTTCAAAAATGACCGGTATATTTGAAACGGCAATAAAAACTGAACGAGCAGCGATAGAAATACACCGTTTGTTGCAATATGCTTGGGACAACAGTACATTTTCAGGCAGACAAACTTTCGAAATTACAGTAGTTACAATTTTCAACAACAGATGGCGCTGCGGTCTGGGAAACTCTATAGTACGATATTTTCCACATATCCACCATGCGTAGCAATAATATGGCGTAGTCTCTGAATGAAATTACCCGAAACCTTTGACAACGTGTCTGGCGGAATGGCTTCACATGCAGATGAGATGTACTGCTTCAGCTGTTCAATTGTTTCTGGATTCTGGCGGTACACCTGGTCTTTCAAGTGTCCCCACAGAAAGAAGTCACAGGGGTTCATGTCTGACGAATAGGGAGGCCACTCCACGCCGCCTCCTGTATGTTTCGGATAGCCCAAAGCAATCACACGATCATCGAAATATTCATTCAGGAAATTAAAGACGTCGGCCGTGCGATGTGGCCGGGCACCATCTTGCATAAACCACGAGGTGTTCGCAGTGTCGTCTAAGGCAGTTTGTATCGCCACAAATTCACGAAGAATGTCCAGATAGCGTGATGCAGTAATCGTTTCGGATCTGAAAAATGGGCCAATGATTCCTTTGGAAGAAATGGCGGCCCAGACTAGTAACTTTCTGAGGATGCAGGGACAATGGGACTGCAACATGGGGCTTTTCGGTTCCCCATATGCGCCAGTTCTGTTTATTGACGAAGCCGTCCAGGTAAAAATAAGCTTCGTCAGTAAACCAAATGCTGCCCACATGCATATCGCCGTCATCAATCCTCTGCACTATATCGTTAGCGAATGTCTCTCGTGCAGCAATGGTAGCGGCGCTGAGGGGTTGCCGCGTTTGAATTTTGTATGGATAGAGGTGTAAACTCTGGCGCATGAGACGATACGTGGACGTTGGCGTCATTTGGACCGCAGCTGCAACACGGCGAACGGAAACCCGAGGCCGCTGTTGGATCACCTGCTGCACTAGCTGCGCGTTGCCCTCTGTGGTTGCCGTACGCGGTCGCCCTACCTTTCCAGCACGTTCATCCGTCACGTTCCCAGTCCGTTGAAATTTTTCAAACAGATCCTTTATTGTATCGCTTTTCGGTCCTTTGGTTACATTAAACCTCCGTTGAAAACTTCGTCTTGTTGCAACAACACTGTGTTCTAGGCGGTGGAATTCCAACATCAGAAATATCCTCTGTTCTAAGGAATAAACCATGTTGTCTACAGCACACTTGCACGTTGTGAACAGCACACGCTTACAGCAGAAATACGACGTACACAATGGCGCACCCACAGACTGCGTTGTCTTCTATATCTTTCACATCACTTGCAGCGCCATCTGTTGTTGAAAATTGTAACTACTGTAATTTCGAAAGTTTGTCCGCCTGAAAATGTACTGTTGTCCCAAGCATATTGCAACAAACGGTGTATTTCTATCGCTGCTCGTTTAGTTTTTATTGCCGTTTCAAATATACCGGTCATTTTTTAAACACCCTGTACATACACACACACATACAAATAAAAGAAGAGGAAGAAGAAGAAGCCTGATGATTGAGAACCAGTGCGTTTGTCCAGCAGGGCTAGGTCTGAGGAAGTGTAGCGATAGAGAGAAATGGCACCAGCTGGCGGCCGAGCATACGGCGCTGGAGGAAATGACGAGAAGCGAGCAGAAATGAAAGAGCAGGGCCGTCGTTTGAAGAGACCGGCTGCGGCGCAGCGGCGGACGACGAGTCCCGCGGGACGCGCCGGCGCCACGAATCACTGAGCAGAGCGGCTGGGCGGAGTCGCCTATCCGTATCTGTCCAGTTAGCCCACGTCCGCGGGCCTCGCTGTCTGGGAAACCGATACTCGGGAGGTCCAGCCGGCCGATGTTAAGGTGCCGCTGGCTCCCACTGCACTGCTCTCATCCCATAGCGTTTCTGACAGAGATGGCGCGAATTCAACTCCTTGGCCACGGAACAACTGTGTCTATAATTTACAAAACTCTAATTAAAAATGTATAAATACAAGAAACAAAAAAATATAGTTCATTATTTCGTAGACCGTTTGAACAATTTTGTACCGAAATAATGTGGATCGAGTCAATCTGCACGATATGTATATACGACTACTTTTAATGAGCATACACTACTGGCCATTAAAATTGCAACACCAAGAAGAAATGCAGATGATAAACGGGTATTCATTGGACAAATATGTTATACTAGAACTGACATGTGATTACATTTTCACGCAATTTGGGTGCATAGATCCTGAGAAATCAGTACCCAGAACAAACACCTCTGGTCGTAATAACGGCCTTGATACGCCTGGGCATTGAGTCATACAGCTTGTATGCCGTGTACAGGTACAACTGCCCATGCAGCTTCAACACGATACCACAGTTCAAGAAGAGTAGTGACTGGCGTATTGTGACGAGCCAATTGCTCGGCCACCATTGACCAGACGTTTTCAGTTGCTGAGAGATCTGGAGAATGTGCTGGCCAGGGCTGCAGTCCAACATTTTCTGTATCCAGAAAGGCCCGTACAGGACCTGCAAAATGCGGTCGTCCATTATCCTGCTGAAATGTAGGGTTTCGCAGGGATCGTTTGAAGGGTAGAGCCACGGGTCGTAACACGTATGAAATGTAACGTCGACTGTTCAAAGTACCGTCAATGCGAACAAGGGGTGACCGAGACGTGTAACCAATGACACCCCATACCATCACGCCGGGTGATACGCCAGTATGGCAATGACGAATACACGCAATGTGCGTTCACCGCGATGTCGCCGAACACAGATGCGACCATCATGATGCTGTAAACAGAATCTGGATTCATCCGAAAAATGACGTTTTGCCATTCGTGCACCCAGGTTCAATGTTGAGTACACCATCGCAGGCACTCCTGTCTGTGATGCAGCGTCAAGAGTAACCGCAGCCATGGTCCCCGAGCTGACAGTCCACGCTGCTGCAAACGTCTTCGAATTGTTCGTGCAGATTGTTGTTGTCTTGCAAACAGCCCCATCTGTTGACTCAGGGATCGAGACGTGGCTGCACGATCCGTTACAGCCATGTGGATAAGATGCCTGTTATCTCGACTGGTAGTGATAGGCCGTTGGGATCCAGCACGGCGTTCCGTATTACCCTCCTGAACCCACCGATTTCATATTCTGCTAACTGTCATTGGATGTCGACCAACGCGAGCACCAATATCGCGATACGATAAACCGCAATCGCGATAGGCTACAATCCGACCTTTATCAAAGTCGGAAACGTGATAGTACGCATTTCTCCTTCTTACACGAGGCATGACAACAACATTTCACCAGGCAACGCCGGTCAACTGCTGTTTGTGTATGAGAAATCGGTTGGAAACTTTCCTCATGTCAGCACGTTGTAGGTGTCGCCACCGGCGCCAACCTTCTGTGAATACTCTGAAAAGCTAATCATTTGCATATCACAGCATCTTCTTCCTGTCGGTTAAATTTCGCGTCTGTAGCACGTCATCTTCGTGGTGTAGCAATTTTAATGGCCAGTAGTGTATTTTCCAGTCTAACTCCTGCAACTACGCTTAAAAATTATGTCCTTTTTTTTTAAAAGACTGTCATTTTTAAATAAAAATTAACGTTCCTTTCGGGTCACAAATCTTCTGCTTTAATGTGCCCCTCCAAGAATTCCTCTCATGTGCCAACTTTTTCATCTCATAGCAGAACTTACAACCTAAGTCCTCAATTATTTGTTGACTGAATTCCAATCTCCCTCATCTTATACAGTTCCTACCTTCTACACCTCCCTAATGTACCATGAAAGTTATACCCTGGTGTCTTAATCGATGTCCTATCATCCCATCCCTTCTTGTCTTCCACGCCAATTCTGAGCAGAACCTCCTCATTCCTTACCTTAGCAGTCCACCTAATTTTCGACATTCTTCTGTAGCACCACATCTCAAATGCTTTGATTCTCTTTTACTCCGTTTCTCCCGCAGCCCATGTTTCACTACCATAAAACGCTGTGCTCCAAATGTACATTCTCAGAAATTTCTTCCGCGAATTACGACCCATTTTTGGAACCAGTAAACTTCTCTGGGCCAGGATTGCCTTCTCTGCCTCTGCTAGTCTGTTTCTAAGCGCCCCTTGTTCTGTCTCTCACAGGTTACTTTTGTTGCCTAGGTAGCAGAATTCTTTAACTTTATCTACTTCACGATCAGAAATCCTAAAGTTAAGTTTCTCGCTGCCCTTATTTGTGCTACTTCTCATTACTCTCGTCTTTCTTCGATTTACTCTCAATACATATTCTGTACTCATTAAACTGTTCATTCCACTCAGAAAATCGTGCAGTTCTTCTTCACTTTCACTGAGGGTAGGAATGTCATCAATGAATCTTTAAACTGACATCCTTTCATTTTCAATTCCACACTTGAATGTTTAGCCGGCCGCGGTGGTCTCGCAGTTCTAGGCGCGCAGTCCGGAACCGCGCAACTGCTACGGTCGCAGGTTCGAATCCCGCCTCGGGCATGGATGTGTGTGATGTCCTTGGGTTAGTTAGGTTTAAGTAGTTCTAAGTTCTAGGGGACTGATGACCACAGCTGTTAAGTCCCATAGCGCTAAAGAAAAAAAAAAAAAAACACTGTTGAAACGTCCCCTTTTTAAAGAATTATACAAGACTGTGCTTAAACTGACACACAATATTTTTTTAGCGCAACGCAATCTGACTTTCAAAAATCTCTACAAAAGAATAGCCCTGACTAACATTAAACTATACCTTTCACAAATCACTAAATCACTTACCTCACAATAATCTTCGTTTCTCCCACTACTGCAATACAGCAAGCGCCACTACTGCCAGCTAAATAAAAGATTCAAACTATGGAAGGCACTAACTACTGATAGGGATAGTTAGCAAATGAAAGATATTAATAGAGAACAAACAATGTATTTACCTTGATATCATCATATATAAATATAGCAGTTCATGACAAATTTCAAAACTCCGCCATCTCTCTCCCCACATCCACCACTGGTGGCGGCTCACCTCCAACTGCGCAACGCTACGCGCTGTTCACAGCCAGCTGCCTAACACTACAATGGCGAGTATTACAACAATGCAAAGCAGCCACAGACTGCACACAGCACAGCCAGTGATTTTCATACAGAGGTGGTGTTACCAATAAAAAAACCTAAACAGCCTACTTACACTGTAATGTTTCTTGTATTTCATTCATTGCTTCTTCCATGTATATATTCAGCAGTAGTTGCGAAAGTCTACATCGATGGGCTACACCCGTTTTAATCCGAGCACTTCGTTCTTGGTCTTCCACTCTAATTGCTCCCTCTCGGTTGTTATTGTATATTACCTGTCTTTTCCTATAGCTTACACTTATTTTTCATAGAATTTCAAACACTCTTGACACTGCGGATCTCGGGCTATTTGGGTCCAAGACGATTTCCAAAACAGAGAGTCCCAGACGTTTAGCTCCAACTACCTTTCCGCGTTCAAAGTCTGTTGATTTCCGCCGTGAGGCCAATTCATGTCGGAAACGTGCCCTCGTGAATCACCTGAGTAGAAATGACAGCTCCGCCAATGCACCGTCCTTTTATCCTTGTGTGCGCCATACTACCGCCATCTGTGTATGTGCACATCGCTACCCCAAGACTGTTGTCATCTTAGTGTTTTTACACATTAAGATGCTCACCAAAGAAGTCCAGGTGGCCCAGCCGGCCCACGCTAGCTGCAATTTGTATAGATCAAACACAGCAAACACAGGGCCGTCTTCCACCAAATTCGAGCGTCGTGTTTGTCAGACATGTAACTTTGCGAGGTGCCGGGGCTAGCAGTGTATTTAGCACTAAATTCTTCTCGAATCTTCATATGGAAATGATGCTCTAAGCCCCCCTTTTCTAACTCCGACTTTTGCTGTTGCACATGGATTAAGAAGAAACGCGAACTGACTGTAATCGACCCGGCAAGTGAAGTAGAAAAGAGTTTGGCACCTGCAATAATTTAATTGGATAGAAATTAATTAGATAAAGGAAAATTTTACTAACGTAGTGAGAAATGAACAGAATGAAAGTTCTGTCCAAAATAACAATTTGATTTATTATGACTAAACTCAAAATAGTAAACAAAACACATGAAAAATTTACAATACATCAAAATTGGATACTCAAATAAATGCTGTGAAGGTGAGGTTGCCCATAAACTAGATTGTGACATTTATGACCAAGTGGTATGTGGAGCCAATTCCTTGCAACTCAAATCCTAAGGGAAACACCCAGCCAACCCAGCATTAATTGCTGCTACATTAGTGAGAACTCAGGTAATCAACAACTAAGACAGAACCACGTAAGAAAAAACGGGAACAGGCGCGCTCTGCTGAGCTCTGATTATTACAGAGCAAATTCCCTGCCGGTGCTGCGGACATACATTACCAAGCTGTTTTCTTAACTGCAAGGACACTATCTGGCGTACCGGAAGCGATGGCTGGTTGCTTCGACGTCCCGTCGTGGTGATGATAATGTCACGAGTATAGCCAGAAACAAATTATCCTGGTCTGGTTGTTCCAGACTAAAGACTTCCTTTCAATACAAATGCGCCTCTGAGGGAGACGAAGAAGGCCCGCCACACAATCACTGACGGTACAGTGATTGATTTTAACAAGCTAAGTCACACAGTAACTCCGATACAGTCAACTTTAGCCACAACTGCTCAAGACAGACAACATAGGCCGCTTCTACGCAGAACGCTCAATTGCCAACTGTACTCGGAAAGTTACGTTGAAGTCGAAACTTCAGCAACTTCGTCAAACAGTTACAATTAAATAAAAGTATATTAGACAGCCAATGGAAGGCAGGCTGTCCAGAGCAGCGAGAGCTCAGTCTTGTAACCTACTTCGACCGAAAGCTGAGAGCCGACTCTCTCAAGAGCACCCGTACAAACCGAACACAGAACATTCCCGCCCCCACGACAGCGGCCGTCGTTAAACGTTCCAATCCACAACTCGAAAACTGGCGGAAAATTCCACTATATTGCCAAAGCACTACCATTCCACCAGTGGAGATTCTTGGCGCCAATTTCTGCGCCGATTTTGATACGTCACGGAGCTATGCCCTGAGCAAGCCAATCACAGTTACGATTTTGCAGAAAACGCGGGAATTTCCCCGCCAAGACTGCCTGGGAACACAAGTCATTCCCACGCCTCGCTGGTAGCCCGCCAGAAAGTGTTTTCACTAAGTTCTGCGAAATAACGGAATCTCTAGCCCAGCCGCTCCTTCTGGCTCCTCTGGGTGTGTCGCTCCCACTCTTATGACAATGTCGGCGTCTGGAAAGCATCCAGTCGACTCCCTCACACCCGTCGCCTTAACCCTTTCAAGCTCAGCAGAACTCGCCTGTCACCGGACCAACCGGGTGACGAGAGACGCAGCGTGGGAAGTCCGCGTATGAAGGAATAGCAACTTTTCACCGCATGCAATTGGAGAGGAAAATCGAATTACTCAGAGTAAGATAGAAATATGAGAGGGGGCACATGCCACCTCTCAACTTCAGCTGCTTGCATTGCCCAACACCCAAACAATCGGCAGGAGCTGCTGTTGGATGTCCATCCCACTGTGGTGTGCAACATCGGAGATCGAGCTCTTGTGGGGCTGCGTTAAGTCGACGCTGCAAACCGAGTGCATGACTCCCTGGCGGGATGCTAAGCTGGCCATTGATTTTAGCTATAAGCGAAACGCCGAATCGCGCTTTCGCGCACGTCTGCCTCGATACATATCGAAGCGGCGCATGGCTCTGAAGCAAAAAACATAGCTGAGTAGAAGTAGTAGGAGAACAGCCCTTGTTCTCAACGACGATTTCTATTTCCAGCCCTGTAAAAGCTTCCCAGTACATGAAATACGAGAAAGTGTCGGCGATTGTCCGGATTTGGCACCGGCAGACTGACCGGGAGCCTGCAGGAAATTGCCTATGGCGCCGAAAAAGAGTCGACGTGAAGCGGAGAGCTGCTCGCGAGAGATGAAAGCGCGCCCGGAAGGAGTCGGATGGTCCGGCAGCCGCGCTCGCTGGCCGCGCCACGGTGAATGGCCGGCGAAAGAGGCGCGTGTCTTAATATCCGCTTCGCTGTCAGGCGGGCGGGCTCCGGACCTGAAAGGCGGCCGCGGAAGGACGGCAGCGCAGGTCGCGCCCAATATCCCGCCAGATATAGATGTCGGCCGGCGCGCGCTCCCACGGGGCTCCTTGTCTGCGGACTCAAAGGACATTCTTAATACCTCGGGCCGCGACGCGCCGGGCCGCGCTCATTCAGTCGCAGTAGCCGCCGCCGCCGCCGTCTCGCCTTTGATCATTCGCCGCAGAGCTGCCCGCGCAGTGCTTTCTAGAGCTTCCACTTTGTTAATCTCGGCGAAAAGCTGTCGCCGCGCAGGAGTAGGATCGCGCGATTAATATCCTAGAGACATTTCGCGGCTGTGCTGACAGCTCTGCTTGGACTCCCTAAATCAGCGAGTGGCGCCTGGTGCTCTTCGAGGATGCTGACATAAGTGTTTTCCTGAGACGTTACAAGCCTCTTGTGGCCTGTCTCATTTTTCCCATTTGTTTGATTTGCCTTATCAATAAGGTTGAGGTTACGGATATGAAAGTAGCTAGGATGATTGCAGGTACTAGTAGATGGGAACAATGGCAGGAGGGTGTCCACAATGAGAAAATCAAAGAAAAACTGGGAATAAACTCTATAGATGTAGAAGTCAGAGCGAACAAGCTTATATGGTGGGGGCATGTTACACGCATGGGAGAAGCAAGGTTACGCAAGAGACTCATGGGTTCAGCAGTAGAGGGTAGGAGGAGTCGGGGCAGACCAAGGAGAAGGTACCTGGATTCGGTTAAGAATGATTTTGAAGTAATAGGCTTAACATCAGAAGAGGCACCAATGAATAGGGGGTCATGGAGGAATTTTATAAGGGGACTATGCTCTAGACTGTACGCTGAAAGGCATAATCAGTCTTAAATGATGATGATGGTTTTTGATTTGATATCATTTTATTTTAAATGCGAACATTTTTAGGTTAGGCTTTACCGCGACTGTTATTGACATTAAATGAAACAACAAGTTTACTGTTACCAGTCACAATTTATTTATCTCCACGACGCGTTTCAAAGGCTTAAACCTCCATCATCAGGTGGATTTACATTTGTTAATATGACATTTGTGTGTGTGTTGTGTTACGATGCACCCAATAGTTTCCGACGCCATATTTGTTTACAAAATATGACAGAATACATGTGATGTGTTACGACAGTGAAAGGAACCAGTGACCACTGGAGACAGTGCCCCAAGTTCCTCCAAAACTTCGAAACACAACACACACACAAATGTCATATTAACAAATGTAAATCCACCTGATGATGGAGGTTTGGACCTTTGAAACGCGTCGCGGAGATAAATAAACAGTGACTGGTAACAGTAAACTTGTTGTTTCATTCAAAATAATTTTATTTGTGTTTCTCAGTTGGTGCGGGCAGAGAACGGTCGTTGCTCTAAATGAAATCGGTAGTGAGAGCACACCTAACACGTGAGGTCAGGTTGCGCCAGCTTCTCTGTGAGTACGAGGGGGTGTGAAGGCTCCCCAGGGCAGCAGACCTGCTATGTCTCTTGCCCACTGTAGTACGCATCAAGTGACGGCGAACGTGAATTTCTGGACCCAGCAACAGAATGGTTCGATACTCATGTCAGAAAAAATTGAGATGGTATATGTGAGTGCAGGCTTTCTCGGCGAATTTCATATATGAAGTCTTCACGGGTTGTCAGCCGACTAGCGTCGTCGTCTCGTAGCAACGTTTCGATGGAATGCGTCTCCATCATCTTCAGGTGAAGTGTCGGGATATCGCTGCTCTCATCTGTTACTTTCCCCTCTTTGGGGAAGTGTGAGGGGGCGTTTGTATCCTTTCGGCTTTTACTCCCCTGTGCACATGTGTGTGTGATTATATCTATAGCTTTTAGTGTCTGTGAAATGTGATGATTGTTCTGCTTGTGTCTGGTACTTGCCTGAGGTTGGCGAGATGATTGGTGTTATATGGGAAGGAGCAGGATAAGGGAGTGGATATTGGGATTTTCCCTTCGACTTAATCGTCGAAGATCGTCATGGGGCGCTTGTGCTTGTCCCGGGACATGTCATACCGACCTACGGAGTGGATGAGGGCGTTTCCTGATCTTGAAGAACCCTCATAGAAGGCCCTTGCCACATCTTGGAAACGCTCTCTCAGGAGTGGGATTTCAGCTGCGGCGTGCAGATTATCTATGGGGAATCCAACAGGCAGATGCAGTGCCCTTCTGAGGGCGCGGTTCTGCAGCCTCTTTGTCCAGGTGCTGCTTTGCCGCGTATCCCCAGAGAGGGCACGCATATTCCATTACTGGCCGGATCTGGGCCTGGTACCCATTTACTCCTACTGGGCAGGGAAGGGAGCTGGTTGAGTTCAGGATTGGGTATAGGATGGACATTCTGGCGCAGACCTCCCTGTGGACCTCGTCTATGTGGGGTTTCCAAGTAAGACGAGAGTCCAAGGTTACGCCAAGGTACTTGGCGGTTCTGCGCCAGGGGAGTTGGATTCCGTTTAGGTGAAGCTGGAGGGGAGGACGTTGAGGAGGTTCGCGCCCTCCGAGCATGCGGGTAATCAGCATAGCCTGCGTCTTCTCAGAGTTGATGGTGATACGCCAGCGACGGGCCCAAGTTTCTGTGTCATCTAAAACGCCTTGTAGCCTACGGATGACCAGGTCCTAGTTCGCATTTCTCGTGTAGAAGGCTGTGTCGTCTGCGTACCGTGCAGTGTGCACCAGGGGGGCCGTTGGTGTGTCCGCAGTGTACAGACTGTACAAAACGGGCCCCAGGAACGAGCCCTGTGGCACCCCAGCACGAATACGCCTTTTGGTGGAGGTGGCAGTTTCTACTTTGACGGAGGAAGTTCTATTTGTGAGATAGCTTTTGATCAGCTTAACTATGCTCCCGGGAAACCCTTGTGTGTAAAACTTGTAGAGTAGCCCTCTATACCACACTGAGTCAAAGGCTTTGGCTACGTCTAGTAGCACTATCCCGCAGTAGCCTCTGTGGTTGAAGCCCTCTATGGCTGCTTCAACCACTCTCATGACCCGTTGTGGGGCAGAGTGGTTCTGCCGGAACCCGAATTGGAAATCCGGCAGAACTTGCTCTCTGGTTATATGTTCCTGTATGGTTCTTAGCAGGAGGCGCTCATAGATCTTGCTGGCCGGAGTGGCCGAGCAGTTCCAGGCGCTACAGTCTGGAACCGAGCAACCGCTACGGTCGCAGGTTCGAATCCTGCCTCGGGCATGGGTGTGTGTGATGTACTTAGATTAGTTAGGTTTAAGTAGTTCTAAGTTCTATGGGACTGATGACTTCAGAAGTTAAATCCCATAGTGCTCGGAGCCATTTGAACCATTTTTTTCATAGATCTTGCTGAGAGTTGGCAAGAGGCTAATCGGCCTGTAGTGCTGCGGGAATTCCCTGGTTTGTGTATCACGACCACTTCCGCATGTTTCCAGCAAACTGGGAACTCGCGGGATCGAGTAATCTCGTTGATGACGTTTTCGAGTTGCGAGGTCGCCGTGGGTAGGAGATTTTTGACTAACTGATTGGTGACACCGTCGTGTACTGGTGCCTTTTTTGTGGGGAGATACCTAAATACTTTTGCCAAGTCCTCGGCGGCGAAAAGTATGGGTTCGTCTTCTGGGTCCTCCTCAGCATTGAGGAAGACGGCCAGTTGACGACGGACTACCTCTTCATTCTCTTCATCCTGGGGTTCTGCGGCTTGAAACTGCTTCTCGAAGGAGTCGGTCACGGGCTGATATCTCTGCTGTACCGCTCTCCGCTTCCCGCCGCCGGAAAATCACGCGTGCGCGGAATCGCCCGATGCGCCTGGAGCGGCCGGTGGTGGTGGTGGTGGTGGTGGTGGTGGTGGTGGTGGTGGTGTGGGGGGGGGGGGGGACGCGTGTGCGGGGTTCGTGTCCCGGCGTCCATCTCTGTCTGCTCCGTCCGTGGCCCTCTGATTTTCCTGACTGCAGGCTTCCAGGCTATGCTGAGATGGTAGCCACTGTCGCGGTTGATTAGGTTGTAGTTGAACCGTATTCCTATGGGCTCTTTGATTACTGAGTCCCAAAATCCATTGGTACTGCATATTTTCTCTGTGTCCTCGAAATCGACTTCTCGTCAATTATCTATGTTCCGCCACAGCAGATTTGTTGGTCTGACCCAAGCGTACATGCCTGATGAGTTCATTGCGGCGCTGTGAGACGCAAAGCTGCGTCTGTCCTATATATTGCATCCCACATTCGCATCCCATCTTGTACACACCTGGTGCCAACACACACAGAGACATAAATAATGAGCAGAAGTCGTCGTAATTCGCGCTACAGTTTTTCATAGCCTTTCTCGCCACCTGCGATACACCTCTCGCGACACACGCGAACAGCAAGATGGCGTAATATTCTGGATCGGAAACAAAGTGCAAAGTTTTGTTTCTCTGTGTAAAAAGCAGCCACACACCATCCAACGAACGTGAGTACACACCAAAATAATACACACCAAATACACACCAAAATAACTGGTTTCCACAACACTACCACAACCCCAAGTATATACTGCTGACGTACGAACTTCACCATTAAGTATTTGTTTACTAACCGCCGCTCACATAGTTGCAGGTGACATGATGTTCGCTAACTAAAAAGACGGCAACAGAAAAAAAAGAGCGCAGAAAAATATGTCACAAGCAGAGCCAATAATTGCTTAAAACATGCTGTAGCATACAATATATAAGGTAGTATGAAAATATCTATATAAAACTATATTTCAAAAGACGATTTGTAAAAATGTAATAAGGTTTTACTGTGTTTGTACAACCATACCATTTCTGCATGTTTTAGATTAAAAACCCTACTGAAGATGGTGATTTTTGTCGCCGAAACTAGTTTGGGATAATAAAGAAATAAACGAATAACAAGGTGTGTTGCATCGAGGCGGATTCAATTTGTGATATTACTGTTTGACATGGAATGGTGATCTTACTGCATATCAGCAACTTATTTTCGCCACTTGGATTTCTGACTGCTGAGAGGAATAATCTACCACATCCGTTCAACAAAGAGAAAAAGCTGGCAGGCAAGGATTGTGTGACACGGTTTAGGAAGAAACATACGAAGGTAAGCCGTAGAAAACGAGATTCCACTTCTCCTGAGCCTTACTTTTTCTTTTCTCTGCCTCTCGTCAGTTAGCCGTACCTAACGGGCAAAACTGACTGAATTCCAAAGGTTCGCTTTTCTATTAAAAAAGGAAGATATGAATAATAATGAAATTGTATTACAGTTATAACGAGTACAGTTTATATAGATGTATTGAAGAAAACGGTATTTTCATTAGGCTGGCCACTGAAGCCAGCTTTCCTCTATTGTACTAGAGGAGCATCCATTTCGTATCATCATTCAGAAAGACGCAATCACCTCAACGTGCTTTTACTAAAAGCACAAATAATTGCAATACTGAATAAAATGTTTGCCATCGTAACCAGTGCAGTAAGTGAAAAAATCTAGTGCTGATGACGTAGTAAAGTATTTAAAAATTTGATTCAGTTCTTAATCTTCAGAAATGCCTGCCCCTTCTTAGCCCCCCTCCGATTTCGTCAGTATTTATTTAAACTTTTTAAAATCTTGTACGTGGCTGGAGCAGCAAATTAGGATGAACTCTTCTTATACAAACAGTAAACAGCCAATCACCTGCAAAATGGAAGTTTTATTAAAACCCCTTAACCATGGTTTTAGTATTTATATAGACGGTTTTTTTTCAGAAGGAAACGTTGACAACGGATTACATGTTGTGGAAGAGGTACGTTAAAATATAGCCGTAGGTCTGCCACAACATGTAATCCAGTTGTCATTATTTCCTTCTGAAGAAGACTTTTTATAAACGTTGAAACCGTGGTGAATGGGTTTTAATAAAACTTCCATTTTGCAACTGATTGGCTGCTTACTATTTCTACAAGAAGACTTATTTCAACAGTAATTTTTGTGTTCCGGCCGGCCGCGGTGGTCTCGCGGTTCTAGGCGCGCAGTCCGGAATCGTGCGACTGCTACGGTCTCAGGTTCGAATCCTGCCTCGGGCATGGCTGTGTGTGATGTCCTTAGGTTAGTTAGGTTTAAGTAGTTCTAAGTTCTAGGGGACTGATGACCACAGCAGTTGAGTCCCATAGTGCTCAGAGCCATTTTTTGTGTTTACATTCAAATTTTCAGACATACCTCAAGGTGTAAAGGGTAGATTAGGCACATTGTCAGATCTCTATCCTCCGAACTGCCCCACTGTTTATCACGGTTATCTTTGCTGAACACTTCGTTGCAATCTGTAAACGAATTTTTAGAGAAGTTACCTGAATTAAAATCCAGCTAGGATATCACGCGTGCGTTGTGTGGTTAAAAAACTGTACGTTACGGATTCGGGAGTTCACGCAAAGTATAGACGACAAATACCCACAGCTTTAAATCACTGCTTTCACAAAAGCTTGCTGTCTGCCTTTCACGTTATTCCGAGCACATAACACAACTCAGCTACACAGTTTCGTGCATATGGTGCTGTCGCGGTTGACCACAAACGCAACCCCCCCCCCGTCCACCTTCTGCCCTCTCGGCCACACACTAGAAACAAAACACACCAAAAAAAATCCGGGTACGCGTTTGCATTGCGGAACGCGGGCACGGCACTATTGGAAGTCCGTGGCGCGCAATTCCTGTCTGCCATTAATTAGACCCGGCCTGCGCAGGTGAACAAAGCTGATGGATAGTAAGTTTCATTTAGCGCGACAAACGCGCCGGCCTGCGGTGATGGATGGCATTGAGAGCCAGACAGAGCCTGCGCGCTCGTAAAATGTAATGACGACTGCCTGCCAACTTGATTGGCGTGTGTTCCGCCCATCCCTCCCCCCCCCCCCCCCACCCTCAACCACTTCCCTGGTACAGAGGTCCCGGCTGGCACTCGTTCGCAGCGGTCCCCGGATCGGCGCCGGACGGCCACAGGCGGGGCTTGACTCCCCGTGCAATCGATACGGTACACCCGAAATTACGCGGTTGAAATTACCGCACAGTCGGAGGGGTGCGAGCGAACCCCTGCCGTACGCGCCGTTATTGTTATTGTTGGTGCTATTGTTAACTTCTCGTATTACTAATCAGGATCGATATGGACATGCATTAATTAGGCCGTGACGGGCGTGCAGAACGTGATATTTGCGACCCCTTCGCCACTGCGCGGCAGCGCAATTCGGGTGAAATACTATCTCATCCGTGGCCGCAAAAACTTCTACCGGCCACATTCGGTAGCGTCGTGTTACTAACATGTCTATTCGAAACGCACAGTGTACTAACATAATAGAGACGAGCCGTAGCCTAAGCTATATAGAGCCTCCGACAACTGACAGGTAGCCCGCGTGACGTCACGAAGTGGGTGGGATCCGGGCTGTGGGGTTCGCGAGTTCAGTAAGCTTTTAGCGACAGTGTGAGGACCACGACCTGCATTTGAGCTTTTCTTGAGTTGAATTTGTTTCAAGATCTGCATGCCTTCATATTAGGAAACAATCCACAAACTGACGGAGATACAATTACGTCTTTGCTTAATCGCGAGTAGAATGTCTTTACTTGATGCTGAAAAGGATGCACCGTACTGGTACTTGTTATAGGTGTTCGTAATGGGGCGTCCCTCCTGTGTATCAGGTTATACTGTAAATTACTAGACGAACGAGGGAAGGTATATTTCGACATTATCATTTACAAAACTCGCACACACGTGAGTAATTCATTGCGCAAATTTTAACTCTGCAAAGAATTCTGTGCGATGCGCTAAGCTCTTCGCCGAGAAACATTTAGTTACTCAGGAGAAAATGAGGACAGCAGATGCTTCTGCGCTAACAATTAGTGGGACAGTTCCAAAATCGACATATGATGCTATTCCTTCTTTCATTCCTGGACAAACACCTTCATGTCAGTTCATCTTTCTGCTGAAAGAAAATCGCCAGACGAAAGAGCAAAACACGATGCTGTGTCGAAAGGAACGAAATTTTAGAGAACGTGTGAGGGGGATGAGATTACGAGCTACAATGATTTCACGAACAGAGCGAAACAACTACCTTTGTGTCAATTTTCCTATAAGATTATCACCGATTTCTTTTGTGCTCTACGTAACGGTTAAGAGATCTCAGTATAGAAATATTCCTGAAAAACTGTATGGTGCCTTCCAGCAACTACAGGTGAGTATTAAGTTCAAATGGTTCAAATGGATCTGAGCACTATGCGACTCAACTTCTGAGGTCATCAGTCGCGTAGAACTTAGAACTAATTAAACATAACTAACCTAAGGACAGCACACACATCCATGCCCGAGGCAGGATTCGAACCTGCGACCGTAGCAGTCGCGCGGTTCCAAACTGTAGCGCCCAGAACCCCACGGCCACTCCGGCCGGCTGAGTATTAAGTGATGCTCCACTTCGCACCAAATACTCTACATAATAGAACATACTTTGCCACACGAGTAGCTTCAAAATAGTGACTGTGTGGATATTTAGGTCAAATTGGACAATATTTGCTCCACAATGGTTCAAAAAATGGCTCTGAGCACTATGGGACTTAACTTCTAAGGTCATCAGTCCCCTAGAACGTAGAACTACTTAAACCTAACTAAGGACATCACACACATCCATGCCCGAGGCAGGATTCGAATCTGCGACCGTAGCGGTCTCGCGGTTCCAGACTGTAGCGCTACTTCACAATGGATCAATGCATTAGCAACTTAAAAATGATAGTAATTACTTAAGTTTTACTAGCAAGCTACAGTTTGTGAAGGAGCAAATGTATGACAGAAAAAGTAAGTGGTTGTTGTGCGAAGAAACCACTGTATCTCAGTATGCCGGTGATCTGTTAACAGTTTCAACGTATCTTCCACAGCCATTTTGGTAAACAATCCCTTTCAGGCTTTCTATAATTTTATTTGGGCCAGCTCTGTTTTGCCTGATTAACCCATCGAAAATCAGAGAGATTTTGATGTGATCTTCGTTACCACGTAATATAAAAGTCATTAATTTGGTGAGATATTTTCTAGGCTATAGATGGGAAACCGGTATCAGTGATAGGTCTCAGCAGAACACTTCAGGGGTTTCCTGCAAACAGTACACCTTGGACGTCTAAGACCGTGGGCTTTGTAATTCTTTGTGTCATCATTTAATAGGCTTACAGACGAAAACGCGACTTTTCATTCCACTTTGACGCGGCAAGGAAACTGAGAATACGACACTAGATACTTCGTTTTCACAGAAAATTAAGCTGTCAGCAAAAAGTAAATTTGAAGCGATATTGGAACACTGAGAGAGATGTGCCACAACGTTATACCTGGTAGCTGAAGAGAAAAATTAGAGCAGCCTTATGCTACTTCAGAATCTACGGGCCATATAAAAATAGACTGCCGACAACGGCAACGAAATATTTGCTGGTTTGTATTTTTTCGTGGCTATTTTAAGATTTTACACTGCGTCCTTTCAATGGGAAAAGTTTAATTAAAATCAGTCAACTAAGTATCAGACTTTGCTTCTCAGTTATTTCGAGTCAGACCTCCGAGAACTGTCTTTCTGGAGGAGCACACAGTGTAGATCAGTTTGAAAGTACAGTGTTCATTTCCTTTTCTCTGCTATTAGCTACTTTACGAAAACATGCTGGCTTTTCCTTCGATGCTAATGACACGTAAACAAGTTGGCCGTTGTTTTATGACTCCTTTGTAACTTGGGGCAGTAATTTTCTTGTCGAAAAGTAGTTTCTCAGGGTATTACGTGTAAGCTTTCCGTGATGCACAAAGCAGTTTCCAAACCGTTTCAAGCTAGAGTTTGTTACAAATTTATGCTGCTCCTTCGCGTTGGACTACATCATTTAGTGAGGAATGCGGAGAGCTTTAACGTGGTCTTTCTCCTCTCCTTTTTCGTATGTCTCAATGGAATTACACTGGGTAACGCGTAGGACGGAATTCTTAAAATGGTTATCCTTGTTTTATGAGTCGCTCCTTCTCAAGAGTCTTGCAGTGAGTATATAATGACAACTGAATTGCGATGAGATACAACAAACGCAAATATTTATTGTGTGAAGGCAAATGTGTATTAAATTGGGGGTATAGTGAGGATATAACTGTTTTCTGCACTACGTGATCGAAAGCATCGGGACCCCCCTATGTAATGCGGAACTGACCATTAGATGTACCCCGCTGGTATAAAACAAGATTGGGAGCATTGTGTTCTTAGGAGAAAAACATTAACAGCAGAATTGGTTGGTGGGGAGCGATCAATGACTTTCAACGTGGGTTAGTTATTCTACATCTACATGTACGTAGGTACTCGGTAAGGCAACGTACGGTGCGTGGTGGAGGGTAAACTGTACCACTACTAGTCATTTCCTTCCCAGTTCCACTCACAGATCGAGCGAGGGAAAAACGACTGTCTACATGCCTTCGTTTGAGCCCTAATTTCTCGTATCTTATCTTCGTGGTTCTTAAGCGCAGTTTATGTTGGCGGCAGTAGAATCGTTCGGCAGTCAGCTTAGAACGTCGATTTTCTAAATTTTATCAACAGTGTTTCTCGAAAAGAACGTCGCCTTCCCTCAGAGATTCTCATTTGAGTTCCCGAAGCGTCTCTGTAACACCTACGTGTAGTTCAAACCTACCGGTAACAAATCTAGCAACCCTCTTATGAACTGCTTCTACGAGGTGCATTCAAGTTCTAAGGCCTCCGATTTTTTTTCTCCGTACTGGAAAGAGATAGAAACATCGCATTGTTTTAAAATGAGGCCGCGTTCATTGTCAATACGTCCCAGAGATGGCAGCACCGTACGGCAGATGGAATTTTACCGCCAACGGCGAGAATGAGAACTGTTTAAATACTTAAAATGGCGACGTTTTCCTTACTTGAACAGCGTGCAATCATTCGTTTTCTGAATTTGCGTGGTGTGAAACCAATTGAAATTCATCGACAGTTGAAGGAGACTTGTGGTGATGGAGTTATGGATGTGTCGAAAGTGCGTTCGTGGGTGCGACAGTTTAATGAAGGCAGAACATCGTTTGACAACAAACTGAAACAACCTCGGGCTCGCACAAGCCGGTCTGACGACATGATCGAGAAAGTGGAGAGAATTGTTTTGGGGGATCGCCGAATGACTGTTGAACAGATCGCCTCCAGAGTTGGCATTTCTGTGGGTTCTGTGCACACAATCCTGGATGACGACCTGAAAATGGGAAAAGTGTCATCCAGGTGGATGCCACGAATGCTGACGGACGACCACATGGCTGCCTGTGTGGCATGTTGCCAAGCAATGTTGACGAGCAACGACAGCATGAATGGGACTTTCTTTTCGTCGGTTGTGACAATGGATGAGACGTGGATGCCATTTTTCAATCCAGAAACAAAGCGCCAGTCAGCTCAATGGAAGCACACAGATTCACCGCCACCAAAAATATTTCGGGTAACCGCCAGTGCTGAAAAAATGATAGTGTCCATGTTCTGGGACAGCGAGGGCGTAATCCTTACCCATTGCGTTCCAAAGGGCACTACGGTAACAGGTGCACCCTACGAAAATGTTTTGAAGAACAAATTCCTTCCTGCACTGCAACGAAAACATCCGAGAAGGGCTGCGCGTGTGCTGTTTCACCAAGACAAGGCACCCGCACATCGAGCTAACGTTACGCAACAGTTTCTTCGTGATAACAACTTTCAAGTGATTCCTTATGCTCCCTACTCACCTGACCTGGCTCCTAGTGACTTTTGGCTTTTTCCAACAATGAAAGACACTCTCCGTGGCCGCACATTCACCAGCCGTGCTGCTATTGCCTCAGCGATTTTCCAGTAGTCAAAACAGACTCCTAAAGAAGCCTTCGCCGCTGCCATGGAATCATGGCGTCAGCGTTGTGAAAAATGTGTACGTCTGCAGGGCGATTACGTCGAGAAGTAACGCCAGTTTAATCGATTTCGGGTGAGTAGTTAATTAGAAAAAAAATCGGAGGCCTTAGAACTTGAATGCACCTCGTATGTTTTCCTTCAATCCGATCTGGTATGGATCCCAAAGACACAGGCAGTACACAGGCACCAGCGTCCTATATGTGGTCTCCTTGATAGACGAACCACTCTTTCCTAAAATTCTCCCAATAAACCGACCATGCGCAGTTCTCATATGGTCGTACCAGCTCATATCGCTTTGTATCTTTATGCCAAGATACTTTAACAACTTGACTGTGTCAAACAGGACACTAATAATACATATCCAGACATTACAGGGTTGTTTTTCCTACTCATCCACATTAACTTACATTTTATCCACATTTAGCGCTTGCTGACATTCACCACACCAACCGGGAATTTTGCCAAAGTCATCTTGTATCTTCCTACAGTCACTCAACTTCGACACCTTACTGTATACCACGGCATCATCAGCAAACAACTGCAGATTGCTGCCCACCTGTCAGCCAAATAATTTATGTATATAGAGAAAAACAGTGATCTTATCGCACTTCCCTGGAGCACTCCTGAAGATACCCTTGTTTTTGATTAACTCCCGCTGTCGAGGACAACTTACTGGGTTCTATTACTTAAGAAGTCTTCGAACCAATCTCATATCTGTAAACTTATTCCATATAGTCGTATCTTCGCCAACAGTCAGCAGTGAGGGACCGTGTCAAGTGCTTTCTAGAAATATGAAATCTGTTTCTTGCCTTCATCCATAGTTCGCAGTAAAAGGAAAATGTTTGCGAGAGTATTGAAAAGAAATCAGTGTTAACTAAAATGAGTTTGGATCTTTTTTGTCGGTTGTAATTGTGAAAGTATTTTTCGATTAAACAAAATATATTTTTTCGTCACTGCGTGTGCGTATTATTGACGTGGGAACGCTTGCACATACTGCAGAGTCATCTCGCATAGCTATTTAAACTCCTCCTTTGTAAGCCTTTTGCCGGCCGCTGTGGCCGAGCGGTTCTAGGCGCTTCAGTCCGGAACCGCGGTGCTGCTACGGTGGCACGTCCGAATCCTGCCTCGGGCATGGATGTGTGTGATGTCCTTAGGTTAGTTAGGTTTAAGTAGTTCTGAGTTCTAGGGGACTGATGACCTCAGATGTTAAAGTCCCATAGTGCTCAGGGCCATTTGAACCATTTGTAAGCCCTTTCACAAAAAAAGTAAACAAATATTATGTTTCGTTTAAAGTTTTTCAATCCAGTTTGGTAATATCTGTAGCCATGTTAATTACACTTGTATTTGTTGCAAGTCATGTTTAACCTCCAATGCTGCTGTGATGAATCACTTTGTTGATATTACCAAATTCAGATGTTAAGTCCCATAGTGCTCAGGGCCATTTGAACCATTTGTAAGCCCTTTCACAAAAAAAAGTAAACAAATATTATGTTTCGTTTAAAGTTTTCCAATCCAGTTTGGTAATATCTGTAGCCGTGTTAATTACACTGAAGAGCCAAAGGAACTCGCACATCGGTCTAATATTGTGTAGCGCCCCCGCGAGTACGCAGATGTGCAGCAACGCCACTTGGCGTGGACTCAACTAACGTCGGAAGTTGTGCTCGAGGGAATTGACACCATGAATCCTCCAGGGTTGTCCATAAATCCTAAAGAGTACGACGGGATGGAGATCTCTTCTGAACAGCACGTTTCAAGGCATCTCGGATGTGCTCAATAATGCTCATGTCTGGGGAGTTTGGTGGCCAGCGGAAGTGTTTAAACTCAGAAGAGTGTTCCTGGACCCACTCGGTAGTAATTCTGGACGTGTGGGATGTCGCACTGTCCTGCTGGTATTGCCTAAGTTTGTGGGAATGCACAATGGACATGGATGGATGCAGGTGATCAGACAGGATGAATACGTGCGTGTCACCTGTCAGAGTCGTATCTAGACGTATCAGGGGTCCCATCTCACTCCAACTGCAAACGCTTCACACCGTTACAGAGCCTCCACCAGCATGAACAGTCTCCTGCTGACATGAAGGGTCCTTGGATTCATACCTGTACACATCCATCCGCTCGATACAATTGGAAACGAGGCTCGTCTGACTAGGGAACATGTTTCCCGACATCAGCAGTCCAATTTCGGTGTTGACTGGTCCAGGCGAGGCGTAAAGTTTGTGCCGTCCAGAGCCGGCCGCGGTGGTCCCGCGGTTCTAGGCGCGCAGTCCGGAACCGTGCGACTGCTACGGTCGCAGGGTCGAATCCTGCCTCGGGCATGGATGTGTGTGATGTCCTTAGGTTAGTTAGGTTTAAGTAGTTCTAAGTTCTAGGGGACTAATGACCACAGCAGTTGAGTCCCATAGTGCTCAGAGCCATTTGGACCATTTTTGTGCCGTCCAGTAATCAAGGGTACACGAGTGGGCCTTCGGCTCCGAAAGCCCGTATCGTCGATGTATCGTTGCGTGGTTCGCACGCTGACACTTGTTGATGGCCCAGCATTCAAATCTGCAGCAATCTGCGGAACGGTTGTACTTCTGCCACTTCGAAAGATTCTCTTTAGTCGTCGTTGGTCCCGTTCCTGCACGACCTTTTTCCGGCCGCAGCGATGTCGGAAATTTGTGGTTTTATTTGATTCCTGATATTCACTGCACACTCGTGAAATGCCCTTACGGGATAATCTCCACTTCATCGCTACCTTGGAGATGCTGTGTCCCGTCGCTCGTGCGCCGACTATAACGCCACGTTCACACTCACATCTTGATAACTTCCCATTGTAGCAGCAGTAACAGATCTAACAACTGCTCCAGGCACTTGTTGTCTTACAAAGGCGTCACGGACCGCAGTGTCGTATTTGAATACGCATGTCTGTACCAGTTTCTTTGGCTCTTCAGTGTAGATTTATAAAATATAAATTATACAAAAATATTATCATGTAATTACAGTACGGTATCATGTTATTATACTTATTATGCAGTATTCGTATTCTGGAATGAAGATATCAATAAAAAAATCACCCATTTTAACTGTTAATGAGTGCTAGTAACGGAAGCTCCATCAATTAGTGATGGTAAGGTAGAAAACATTAAACTCTACCATCCGGAATAGAGACGTATCATATATTTCATATTAGCCACACCGGCGTCAGTGTCTGACAGAATGAACGATGGAAACTGATAGGGCCGCAGAAATGCGGTAATGATGCAGGCGGAGGAAGGCGGACGTGGGGCATTGTATAAGTTCTCGGGTTACCGCGGAAGGATCATAATTGAGGTTGTGGCTGAGCCCTCATGTCCAAACTGATTCCCCCTGGCTATCGCACAGTGCGAGAGTGAACTTAATTAACATGATGAACGCTTATTTTTTGATGGTAGAATATTTTTGGTAGATGGTGGCAAATAACTTGTATTTGTTTTGCAAGTCATGTTTAACCTCCAATGCTGCTGTGATGAATCACTTTGTTGATATTACCAAATTCAGGCAAGAACTTATTTATGAACTCAACATTTGTGAATGATTAGAAATATAATGTCCAAAACTACTCTAAGTATCGATCACAGACATCTGGCTATCTTGAGATTGAACACAGACATCTACATAATTATTCTGCAATTCATAGCGTTCATAAAACCACATGAAAGCTACTTTTCTACCTTTCCACTCTTGAACAGCACGAAGGAAAAAATGAACATCTTAACCCGTGCGAGCTATGATTTCTCTTATTTTCTCCGATGGTCTTTTCTCCCTACGTCAACAAAATATTTTCCCATTCAGACGAGAAAGTTGGTTATAGTTACTTCGTGTCTTGGAAACAACACGCCGAAACAAAAATGCCTTTTTTAATCACTGCTACCTCAATTCGCTTACACGTCCGTGACATTCTTCCCCTATTTGGTGATGATACAAAATGAACTGCCCTTCTTTGAACTTTCTCGATGTCCTCCGTCAGTGCTGCCCCGTAATGATTCGATTTCACACAGCAGTACCTTAGAAGAGGATAGACACTCACTGTATAGTCACTCTCTTTAGTATATTTGATACATCCTCTTCCTTTCTGCCAATAAAACACAGTCTTGGGGCACCTTCCTCATAACATTTCCTGTACTGGTGGTTCCGGTTAAAGTTTTTGTAATTGTAATTCATTAGTAATTGGGTGAATCGAAAACACTTAAATTTATATCATTGCTGATTAGGTATATCATGTATATCCTCTGAAATTCTCCAAAACAAGTTAACATAGTTCACACTAGAGTTGTGACGGATCGTTTCGTATCTATTCTAATCCAGCAAACAACGTTATTTACCGAAGCTACACGTTCTACTCACTTGTATTTCATTTTAACTGCACCCATAATTACATCTTTCAGTCTTGTTTTTTATTTAATCAATTGGCATACTTTTATATCTGTCGTGGTATTGTCAACATATGTCTCCCCACGATCACTTAATCAAACTCAATTTTTGAGTAGTTTCCACAATGAAACTTTATTGCTCATCGCCATAAATCAAACCATCAACACGTACTTAACGTAAACCTCAAGTTCCAGGCACAACACAAAATAGTTTATAAAAATATCCGGGTCATATTCTACACTTGTGTTTATTTCTTTCTCTATTCATCCATCCATCAATTCCCTACGTGATAAAATTCATCAGAGGAGCCTATAACTTAATTCCTGATTTGTATAATCTGTTTTACGCCCTGTTCACTATAATATTATAGACTATGTTGTTATTAGTTCCAAGCCTACTCACAAACGTCTCCTATTTATCTCTTTTATTAGTTGTACGTTATCTGCGCCATGGCAAACTACACAATGTCATCACAAAAACGAATGTTGTCAAGATCTGTTCCATTCACACGCATTCCTCCTCCGTTACCGTAGTTTTTGAGATATGAAGACTTCCACTGGGGCTATGCTTGTTATTCTGGTACAAAATCCGTACCAGAATAACACCGTGAAATTAATCTTTCACTAGAGACGTTCTTTGGTAGCCGTACACGAACGAGTGGAAGAATTATGCGGTCGTGGCTATTTAGAGACACCTCGTCGTTGGATATTCCGTTAGAAGTCGCTCACCGGAAATCAAAGGAAGGCAATCGCTGTCTCCAATAGGGGCTAAACTCATTTGCGATTTATGGAGCCATTAGTGGTACACGGTACTGACTTGGCGTATGACATGCAATCGATGTTGCACTACATAAAGATCTGTCAGTAGACTGAAAATGAAGGACCAAAATGTGGGCGTGACATGACCCAGACAACTATGGACGATGGCTTCAGTACTAAATCTCATCTAAAGTTCTATTAACTTACAATAATAAGAATATGAAATGGAAGGAAAGTGACAAAGAACATTACCCAAAATATCGTTACAGAGTAAAGCACGTCAAATGTTGTTGATTCAAGTTCTGAGTTATAAAACTACTGCGTGTATCGTAAAGCTGGTGTTTAAGCTACAAAGAGGCATGCATTTGCTAGAGGGCCCATAAAAACTATATTTATGAACCTTGGAAAGTTAAATTGTCACAGCAAAAAAGCAGGACAGTTTATCTACTGAGATTCAGCACCTCAAGGAAACCTTTCAGAAGAATGCACAGGTCACACCAATATTCAAGAAAGATAGTAGGAGGAATCCACTAAATTACAGGCCCATATCGTTAACGTCCATATGCAGTAGGATTTTAGAACATTATGAATTACCTCGAAGGAAACGGTCTATTAACACACAGTCAACATGGGTTTAGAAAACATCGTTCCTTTGAAACACTACTAGCTCATTATTCACATGAAGTGCTGAGTGCTATTGGCAAGGGATTTCAGATTGATTCCGTATTCCTGGATTTTCGGAAGGCTTTTGACACTGTACCACACAAGCGGCACGTAGTGAAATTGAGTGCTTATGGAGTATCGTCTCAATTATGAGACTGGATTTGCGGTTTCCTGTCAGAGATGTCAACGTTCGTAGTAATTGACGGAAAGTCATCGAGTAAAAAAGAAATGATTTCAGGCGTTCCCCAAGATAGTGTTATAGGCCCTTTGCTGTTCTTTACCTATACAAACGATTTGGGACACAATGTGAGCAGCCGTCTTCGGTTGTTTGCAGATGACGCTGTCGTTTATCGACTGATAAAGTCATCAGAAGATTAAAAAAAAATAAAAAAAATAAAAAAACAACTGCAAAACGATTTAGGAAAAAATATGTGAATGGTGCGAAAAGTGGCAGTTCACTCTAAATAACGAAAAGTGTGAGGTCATCCATATTAGTGTTAAAATGAATTCGTTAAACTTCGGTTACACGATAAATCAGTCTAATCTAAAAGCCGTAAATTCCACTAAATACCTAGGTATTACAATTACGAACAACTTAAGTTGAAAGGAACACATAGAAAACGTTGTGGGGAAGGCTAACCAAAGACTGCGTTTTATTGGCACGACACTTAGAAAATGTAACAGACCTACTAAGGAGACTGCCTACATTACGCTTGTCCGTCCTCTTTTAGAATACTGCTGGGCGGTGTGGCATCCTTACCAGATAGGACTGACGGAGTACATCGAATAAGTTCAAAGAAAGGCAGCAAGTTTTCTATTATCGCGAAATATGGGAGAGAATGTCACAGAAATGATACAGAATTTGGGCGGGAAATCATTAAAAGAAAGGCGTTTTTCGTTGCGACAGAATCTTCTCACGAAATTCCAATCACCAACTTTCACCTCCGAATGCGAAAATATTGTGTTGACACCGACCTTCATAGGGAGGAACGATCACCACGATAAAATAAGGGAAACTAGAGCTCGTACGAATAGATATAGGTGTTCATTCTTTCCGCGCGCTATACGAGATTAGAATAACAGATAATTGTGAAGGTGGTTCGATGAACCCTCTGCCAGGCACTTAAATGTGATTTGCAGAGTATCCATGTAGATGTAGATGTACCAGATTTTACAAAGCATTAAGTAATAAACTAGCGCCGGTCGGTGTTTCCTGCGACGTTTCTAAGGCATTTGACTGTGTCAGTCACAGTATTCTCGTAGATAGATTGACGTTTAATGGGCCATAATTCTGACTGGGGTGAAATCACATATGAAGTTCCCCAAGATTCAATCTTAGATCAATTACTGTTCCTCATATATGTAAACGATATTCCGTCTACTATGTGTAAACGATCTTGCGTCTAATATACGATAAGCAGAATTACTTCTTTTTGCAAATGTTTTGGAAATCAGAGCTCGTACGAAAAGATATAGGTGGTCATTCTTTCCGCGCGCTATGCGAGATTGGAATCACAGAGAATTGTGAAGGTGGTTCGATGAACCAGGCAATTGAATGTGATTTGCAGAGTATCCATGTAGATGTAGATGTAGAATGGCTACACCGAAACGCAGATTAGAAGCACTCTCAAGATGAGCAAGAAGAAGAAGGAGGGCCTTCAGGAAGAAGAGAACAACAACGGTCTGGCGTTTCTCCTGTACTCAGGACCGCCCACGACAAAGATTGCCAGGATACTGGAGAAGAACAAGATAAAAAACGATCTTCCGCCCTCCAGCAAAAATCAGGGATATGATGGGTTCAGTGATGGACAGCTTGTGTATAAGAACACTGCGTGTTCACAGCATTTCTTGTGGGTGTGGAAAACAATATGTCGGACAGACGCAGCATTGCATCACACTACGCATCTCTGAATATGGGAGAAACATTCGCCTCGGAAAAAAGGAAAAATCCGCAGTAGCGGAGCACAGCTTCGGTGAAGAACACACTTTTCGTTTTGAACAAACCAAGAGACTGTGTAGAGCGAAATGTTTCTGGGACTCTGTTATTAAAGAACCAGTGGAGATACGGGTCAGTGATAACCTGGTCAACCGGGATAGCGGGTTCCAACTCAGCACCGCGTGGAACACAACATTAGCGAGAATAAGACGAGAGCGCACCGATGAAGGTAGGACGGTGGTGGCGGATGGAAACAGGCCGCAGTGAAACGAGACATCAGGACTCTATCTCTCACCTTTTACTTTCCCCTCCTTGGTGAAATGTATGGAGGAGTTTATAGCCTGTTGGGTTTTACTCCACAATGTGTGTTGTGAGTGTGTGATTATCTTTGATTGTTTTGGCTGTCTGTGTATTCTGGTGGTGTCTAGTACTTCCTGAGGTTGGGTGTTTTAAGGATTAAGGATTGGTATTAGGATTTGGTGATTTTTGGGATATTTCTCTTAGTCGTCGAAGATCGTCATGGGGCGTTTGTACTTATCACGGGACACGTTATACCGACGTAAGGAGTAGTTGAGGTTATTTCCAGATCTGGAAGAGTTCTCGTAGAAAGCCCTTGCCAGATCCTGAAATCTTTCTTTGAGGAGTGGGATTTCGGCACTGGCGTGCAGATCGTCGGTGGGGAATCCCATGGGCAAGTGCAGTGTTCTCCTGAGGGCGCGGTTCTGCAGCCTCTGGAGTTTGTCCAGATGCTGCTTCGCCCCGTATCCCCTGACAGGGCACGCATACTCGATTACTGGTCGCATGAGGGTCTGATAGACGTTTAATCCTACAGAGCAGCGAAGGGAGCTGGTTGTGTTGAGGACTGGGTATAGGATGGACATCCTAGCGCAGACCTTCCTGTGAATCTCGTCTATGTGGGGTTTCCACGTTAGTCTCGAGTCCAAGGTTACGCCGAGATACTTGGCGGATTTGCGCTAGCGCCAGGACCCGGCGCGCGCGGCTTGACCCCCCCCCCCCCCCCTCACGAACCACGAGCCACCGTGCCGTGCCGATTCCGCTCGCGCGTGATTGGTCCGACCAGCGTCGAGGACGCAGAGAAGCCCGTGCTCTGGCGGCTATAAAGATCCGGACGAGACGTGAAACCGACACTTCGCCTGGAGGTGGATAGTAAGAAATTTGCTGAAACGTTTCCGGAGAACGAAGCATTGACTCGGCTGTCAACCCGAGAAGATTTTATCGTCGAGATTAAAAAAAAAAATGGGATCAAATGGCTCTGAGCACTATGGGACTTAACATTTATGGTCATCAGTCCCCTAGAGCTTAAAACTACTTAAACCTAACTAACCTAAGGACATCACACAACACCCAGTCATCACGAGGTAGAGAAAATCCCTGACCCCGCCGGGAATCGAACCCGGGGCCCCGTGCTCGGGAAGCGAGAACGCTACCGCGAGACCACGAGCTGCGGACCATCGAGATTCGTCGAGAAAGCCTGCATTCTTATATTTTTTGCACTTAATTTAAGTCCCAATGCGGCGGGGCGGTTCTTTCCGTCCCTTTACGACGGACCTGCAGCTACCTGTGAACATTGTCTCAGCATTTCATCAGTAGGGAAGCCGAGCGAAACCTACTGTACTTCGACGTGAACCAGGCTGCAATTAAAGTCATTAATCTACATTTCGGGAGAAAGTTTTCACAAGAAATGAAAAGTTGGAAATTTTGTCCACAGTTAATATATTCTGAAACTTAGGTGAACAAGTATTACTGCCAAGCCCGTGCTAGTCTTAACACAGTCACTCACAATCCCTTTCACTCACGTTAGCAGGTTTATGGTGTTGCATTTCCCGAAAACGTAACAGCTACAAAAATACTGATTGTTTTTGACTGAGAATGCTCGCCAAATATTAAGTCTGTCGGTACCCAATGCAGTCACAGTTTTTAGCCACCGACTTGCTCAATACGCCACTCGGAATATATGTCTTTTCTCGTCACAAAATTCACTTAAAAATTCCGAAATTTCTACACGCCCATCCGAATAAATATGCCGTCATTTTACCACACTTTTGATGTATGAAACACTGCTAGATCGGGCAACTTGTCGTTTCTATCGGAACTACTACTACACTCGTCCGATCTGTTTCATGGCTAGGCTCCGACTCTTCCCTAGAATACTCTAAGTCTTCTTTACCAGCAGAGAAAGGCGCGCGAAGAATATTGCTTTACCATTGGTCAGTTTACTCAACAGCCAATAGCAAAACAACACTCTCCCGCGTGAGTCCGCGTTTTTCATAAATAACCAATCGCAAAATAGTAAACCTAACGACTGCACTTTTTACCGACGTAATTATCTAAAGCTCTGAGCACTATGCGATTTAACTTCTGAGGTCATCAGTCCCCTAGAACTGAGACCTAATTAAACCTAACTAACCAAAGGACATCACACACATCCATGCCCGAGGCAGGATTAGAACCTGCGACCGTAGCGGTCGCTCGGCTCCAGACTGTAGCGCCTAGAACCGCACGGCCACTCCGGCCGGCAATTATCTAATATGCTGAAGTTTTGTTTATGCATAAAGTTATTTACTATTGTTATTTATACCTGAATTAGCTTTCCTTTTACCATAAACTTACTTTACAGATCTATTCTACAAAAATCCCCTTTGTCCATATCCATACTTCTTCGAAATGTTCCCACACTAAATCCTACTACATAACTCGTTAAACAGTCATCTTCATATTAACCTTAAACCACACTCACGCATCATTCATACTGCTAAAACACATTTATAACATTTTACACACACAAAAAGACATAATAAATGGCTCTGAGCACAATGGGACTTAACTTCTAAGGTCATCAGTCCCTTAGAACTACTTAAACCTAACTAACCTAAGGACATCACACACATCCATGCCCGAGGCAGGATTCGAACCTGCGACCGTAGCGGTCGCGCGGTTCCAGACTGTAGCGCCTTTAACCGCTTGGCCACAACGGCCGGCAAAAGACATAATAATACATTATGAAAATACTAGAACAGTTTATGAAAAACATTCTATTACTTTATGCACTCTAGTGAGCACAATCGAAACTAAATCAGTCCCCTATCCAATATTGTCCTCTATCGGCTGATACATAAACTACGTGCGCGTCCAGTCTCGCTTCACCATCTGTCACTATCCAGCTCTGAGACACATCTCCCACTTAACCGCCTCCAAGGCAGGATCGGTGTACGGCGCTACGCCTCACTAAGTTTGGCGCCCGTGTTTCAACTGGAGACAGATCATATCTGGACAATCATGGTATTGATAATGCCAGGTGTGCCATTTAGGTAAAGCTGGATGACGACAGCATAGAAATAATATTTACGGAACAACAGAACCGCGCGGGATGTCATTGACATACAAGGAAAACAAAAGCAGGCCTAGGACTGACTCCTGTGGCACTTCCAAGAGAACACGTTTCAAGGACAATTTTTTCATTTTCACAGACAACATATCACTATCTGTTTTTCAGGTAGCTTTGAACGAACTGAGCACACTCTCTGAAAAACTTAAAAAATGGTTCAAATGGCTCTGAGCACTATGGGACTTACCATCTATGGTCATCAGTCCCCTAGAACTTAGAACTACTTGAACTTAACTAACCTAAGGATATCACACAACACCCAGTCATCACGAGGCAGAGAAAATCCCTGACACCGCTGGGAATCGAACCCGAGAACCCGGGCGTGGGAAGCGAGAACGCTACCGCACGACCACGAGCTGCGGACTGAAAAACTTAGCTGTCGTGTTTTTCTGAGCAGTAAGTCAAAGATGACAAAAAAATGTTTGTGAAACCTTACGGGACTTAACTGCTAAGGTCATCAGTCCCTAAGCTTACATACTACTTAACCTAAATTATCCCAAGGACAAAGACACACATCCATGCCCGAGGGAGGACTCGAACCTCCGCCGGGACCAGCCGCAGATTCCATGACTTCAAAGATGACACTATAAAAAGCTTTGCAGAAGTCAAGTAGTAGTGTAAGTACGCTGTTTAGGTTTTTATGTTGGTAACGTCGCGTAGCGCTCTGGATGAAAATCACTGACTGTGCCGTGTGCAGTCTGTGACTGATTTGCATTGTGGGAATATTTGCTATTGTAGTGTTGGGCAGTTGGATGTGAACAGCGCGTAGCGTTGCGCAGTTGGAGGTGAGCCGCCAACAGTGGTGGATGTGGGGAGAGAGATGGCAGAGTTTTGAGAGCGGACGATCTGGACGTGTGTCCGTCAGAAAAAGAAAATTTGTAAGAATGGATGTCATGAACTTATATATACAGGGTGTTTCAAAAATGACCGGTATATTTGAAACGGCAATAAAAACTAAACGAGCAGCGATAGAAATACACCGTTTGTTGCAATATGCTTGGGACAACAGTACATTTTCAGGCAGACAAACTTTCGAAATTACAGTAGTTACAATTGTCAATAACAGATGGCGCTGCGGTCTGGGAAACTCTATAGTACGATATTTTCCACATATCCACCATGCGTAGCAATAATATGGCGTAGTCTCTGAATGAAATTACCCGAAACCTTTAACAATGTGTCTGGCGGAATGGCTTCACATGCAGATGAGATGTACTGCTTCAGCTGTTCAATTGTTTCTGGATTCTGGCGGTACACCTGGTCTTTCAAGTGTCCCCACAGAAAGAAGTCACAGGGGTTCATGTCTGGCGAATAGGGAGGCCAATCCACGCCGCCTCCTGTATGTTTCGGATAGCCCAAAGCAATCACACGATCATCGAAAT
The DNA here is from genome assembly GCF_023898315.1 of Schistocerca nitens. NCBI lineage: Eukaryota > Metazoa > Arthropoda > Insecta > Orthoptera > Acrididae > Schistocerca > Schistocerca nitens. Next base: position 85,318,326 of record NC_064614.1, on the reverse strand, counting down.
ATTCATTCAGGAAATTAAAGACGTCGGCCGCGCGACGTGGCCGGGCACCATCTTGCATAAACCACGAGGTGTTCGCAGTGTCGTCTAAGGCAGTTTGTACCGCCACAAATTCACGAAGAATGTCCAGATAACGTGATGCAGTAATCGTTTCGGATCTGAAAAATGGGCCAATGATTCCTTTGGAAGAAATGGCGGCCCAGACCAGTACTTTTTGAGGATGCAGGGACGATGGGACTGCAACATGGGGCTTTTCGATTCCCCATATGCGCCAGTTCTTTTTATTGACGAAGCCGTCCAGGTAAAAATAAGCTTCGTCAGTAAACCAAATGCTGCCCACATGCATATCGCCGTCATCAATCCTGTGCACTATATCGTTAGCGAATGTCTCTCGTGCAGCAATGGTAGCGGCGCTGAGGGGTTGCCGCGTTTGAATTTTGTATGGATAGAGGTGTAAACTCTGGCGCATGAGACGATACGTGGACGTTGGCGTCATTTGGACCGCAGCTGCAACACGGCGAACGGAAACCCGAGGCCGCTGTTGGATCACCTGCTGCACTAGCTGCGCGTTGCCCTCTGTGGTTGCCGTACGCGGTCGCCCTACCTTTCCAGCACGTTCATCCGTCACGTTCCCAGTCCGTTGAAATTTTTCAAACAGATCCTTTATTGTATCGCTTTTCGGTCCTTTGGTTACATTGAACCTCCGTTGAAAACTTCGTCTTGTTGCAACAACACTGTGTTCTAGGCGGTGGAATTCCAACACCAGAAAAATCCTCTGTTCTAAGGAATAAACCATGTTGTCCACAGCACACTTGCACGTTGTGAACAGCACACGCTTACAGCAGAAAGACGACGTACAGAATGGCGCACCCACAGACTGCGTTGTCGTCTATATCTTTCACATCACTTGCAGCGCCATCTGTTGTTGAAAATTGTAACTACTGTAATTTCGAAAGTTTGTCCGCCTGAAAATGTACTGTTGTCCCAAGCATATTGTAACAAACGGTGTATTTCTATCGCTGCTCGTTTAGTTTTTATTGCCGTTTCAAATATTCCGGTCATTTTTGAAACACCCTGTATATATATATATACACTGTTGAGGTAAATACATTGTTTGTTCTCCATCAAAATCTTTAATTTGCTAACTATGTCTATCAGTAGTTAGTGCCTTCAATAGTTAGAATCTTTTATTTAGCTGGCAGTACTGGCGCAGTACTTTGAGTAACGAAGATTTTTGTGAGGTAAGTGATTCATGAAAGGTATAGGTTATTCTTAGTCAGGGCCATTCTTTTGTAGGGATTATTGAAAGTCAGATTGGTTGCGCTAATATATATATATATATATATATATATATATATATATATATATATATAGAGAGAGAGAGAGAGAGAGAGAGAGAGAGAGAGAGAGAGAAATGTCTAGCCGGCCGAAATGGCCGAGCGGTTCTAGGCGCTACAGTCTGGAACCGCGCGACCGCTACGGTCGCAGGTTCGAATCCTGCCTCGGGCATGGATGTGTGTGATGTCCTTAGGTTAGTTAGGTTTAAGTAGTTCTAAGTTCTAGGGGACTGATGACCTCAGCACTTAAGTCCCATAGTGCTCAGAGCCATTTGAACCATCTCCCTCTACGATTTTTACCCTCCACGCTGCCCTCCAGTACTAAATTGATGATCCCTTGATGCCTCAGAACATGTCCTACCAATCGATCCCTTCTTCTATTCACGTTGTGCCACAAACTCCTCTTCTTCCCAATTCTATTCAATACCTCCTCATTATGTGATCTACCCATCTAATCTTAAACATTCTTCTGTAGCACCACATTTCGAAAGCTTCTATTCTCTTCCTGTCCAAACTATTTATCGTCCATGTTTCACTTACATACATGGCTACACTCCATACAAATACTTTCAGAAAAGACTTCCTGACACTTAAATCTATACTCGATGTTAACAAATTTCTCTTCTTCAGAAACACATTCCTTGCCATTGCCAGTCTACATTTTATATCCTCTCTACTTCGACCATCATCAGTTATTTTGCTCCACAAATAACAAAACTCATTTACTACTTCAAGTGTCTGATTTCCTAATCTAATTCCCTCAGCATCACCCGACTTAATTTGACTACATTCCATTATCCTCATTTTGCTTTTGTTGATGTTCATCTTATACCCTCCTTTCAAGACACTGTCCATTCCGCTCAACTGCTCTTCCAAGTTCTTTGCTGTCTCTGACAGAATTACAATGTCATCGGCGAACCTCAAAGTTTTATTTCTTCTCCATGGATTTTAATACCTACTCCGATATTTTCTTTTGTTTCCTTTACTGCTTGCTCAATATACAGTGGGGGGAGAGGCCACAACCCTTTCTCACTCCCTTCCCAACCACTGCTTCCGTTTCATACCCCTCGACTCTTGTAACTGCCATCTGCTCTCTGTACAAATTGTAAATGGCCTTTCGCTCCCTGTATTTTACCCCTGCCACCTTCAGAATTTGAAAGAGAGTATTCCAGTCAGCATAGCCAAAAGCTTTCTCTATGTCTACAAATGCTAGAAACGTAGGTTTGCCTTTCCTTAATCTATCTTCTGAGACAAGTCATAGGATCAGTATTGCCTCACGTGTTCCAACATTTCTACGGAATCCAAATTGATCTTCCCCGTGGGCGGCTTCTACCAGTTTTTCCATTCGTCTGTAAAGAACTCGCGTTAGTATTTTGCAGCTGTGACTTATTAAACTGATAGTTCGGTAATTTTCACATCTGTCAACACCTGCTTTCTTTGGGATTGCTTTCTTTGGGAGTCAAGTATTAGCAGGCAGCAAACACCGCCCCGATGCTAGCACAGTATCACGTGCCGCCGTTTCCGCTGGGGGAGCGGTCGTGGTGGCACCACTACGCCCACCACTTGGGACCGGCGTCGCGACGTCCGCCGTCGGAATGCAAATGGCAGGCTCCCTCTCTAATGACCGGGGGATTTGCGACGCGGTCGCGGCGCCGCCTCTAGGGTTGTCGTCGGGTCGGGCGGGGCGCCGTTGTGTTTTCATTGCTCATACAGGATGGAATTTGCGCGTATTACGGCCGTAAAGTTGGCCCCCCTGGTGGAGCTGGCCCGTAAACTGCCCGCCGCAGCGCCGGCGGTTTCCTTCCCGATCCCACGGGCCCCGCAGGGCGCCGTTCTCGTCCGTCCAGCGCGTCGACCAGCTACCGCCTCATGCGTCACGAGGCGGCAGCGGCAGCAGCGAGAAGCGGTCTCGTTAGCAGGGCTATTCACCGGGGGCGCTCGCCCGAGCCCGGACGCAGCTTGCGGCTTTTGTAATAGAATTTGCGGCCATCTGCACACAAGTGGAGCGCACAAAATGGCGGCAACACAGCACGGTCGGCGGCGCTCGGTCCAGATAGCGTTTCCGTCGCACAGTGGCTGCGCAGAGCGCGCGTAGCGGAACGAGGACGTCCGTACGATTTCGGAGACTGAATGGCCGGCGCACCACTTCAGTCGTTGCAGGATCACTGTAGGGTAGTTGCTGTTTGTAATGTTGCAGCGGGGCGGTTGATGTGTCCGACATACAAACCAGGCCGTCCGGAATAGTCGCCACAGTAACACAGAGTGATCACTGCGCTTCCAGCTGCAATAGGGGACTTTACGCCGATTCTCGTTCGCTACGGTGCTGTTGTTGTCAGTCCGACAACTTGTTTGATGCAGCTCTCCGTGCTCGCGTGAAGGTGGCTTCACGTCTACATAATCACTGGAACCTAAATAGCCGACAGGAATTGGACAAAAATACGGAGACACCGCCAGAAATGCGTGCTTGAACATGACAGCCAAGTCTGCAGATTGCACTGTCGTATTTGACCACGAACGGCACCTGTGCAATGCCCCCAATGCTTTGCAAATGTCAGTCGCGGTCAGAAGTGTTGTGTTGGCAGAAGAGCCAACACCGTGTTACTAGTTGAGGCCGAAATGCACGCGTTTCAGCTCACGCAGGCTGGCGTGAGGAGGGAAGAACTATACTGACGTGAGGTCTGGAACATGACAAGGAATTAGAATTCAGAAAGCGGTCGTAATTAGTTTGATACTTAACTTTAATCCATTAATCATGAACGTCGCTCTTGACGGTACATGATTCACAATATTAACTGTTCAGATTATAGTAACTGAATATGGCTCCTTGCTAGGTCGCAGCAAATGACGGAGCTGAAGGCTATGCTAAACTGTCGTGTCGGCAAATGAGAGCGTATGTAGACAGTGAACCATCGCTAGCAAAGTCGGCTGTACAACTGGGACGAGTGCTAGGGAGTCTCTCTAGACTAGACCTGCCGTGTGGCGGCGCTCGGTCTGCAATCACTGATAGTGGCGACACGCGGGTCCGGCGTATACTAACGGACCGCGGCCGATTTAAAGGCTACCACCTAGCAAGTGTGGTGTCTGGCGGTGACAACACAAGAAGATTTTCTGTGTAGTCGTGAGTGCATCATGTCGGAGCTAAAGGAATCCGAATGTGTGGAAATTATTGGTATGTAAATTGAAGGTGGAGGGGGGAAGAAAGGAGAGGATAAGTTAGGGACTAGTCATGTCAGCTGTATCGGGGCGTTACGCAGAATCAGTGGCTACTAGTGAAAATGTATCCAGGAAGGGATTCGAAGCCGAGATCGCCTGCTTACCTGGCAGGTGCGTTCACCTACTGCGCCACCCGGACACAGTGTTTATCACTCCTGCACGGACTATCTCTGCACGCCTCTCGGCCGACCCACACTCCCCTCCCACCCAGCGCCACATATCCGCAGGGCCTGTACATTTCCTACATGCTCGCTACTCTGAAACAGCCGCGACAGGTCGTACGTATTTGTGCATCCGCACTGAAGAAGGTGGATTCGTTGCCCATCCAGGCAAATCAGTTACCTGAATGCGTGGTGCCTGTTCTTTCGGGCATGTGCAGCACTTCGACGTGGCATGGACTCAACAAGTTGTTGGACGTCCACTGCAGAAAAATTGAGCCATGTTGCCTCTCTAGCCGTCCATGATTGTGAAAGTGTTACCGGTGCGGGATTTTCTGCACGAAATGTTTGATGGGATTCATGACGCGCGATTTCAGTGGCCAACTCATTTGTTCGAACTGCCCAGAACGTTCTTCAAACCGCCGGCCGGAGTGGCCGAGCGGTTCTAGGCGCTACACATTTACTTTCGGTTCCTTTATTCAAAGGGTACCGTTACCGGTTTCGAATCGTTCTCATTCATCCTCAGACGGTTTACATGCTTTCTTTGTGACATGTCGTGTGTTTTTTACAGATTAATTGTCCTGAAAGGTTCAAATCCTGCCTCGGGCATGGATGTGTGTGATGTCCTTAGGTTAGTTAGGTTTAAGTAGTTCTAAGTTCTAGGGGACTGATGACCACAGATGTTAAGTCCCATAGTGCTCAGAGCCATTTGAACCATTTTTGTGTTTTTTAACTATGTGTGTAAATGTTAACAAAAGTTTGTGCTGGATGGCAGTCTCTGACAGAAACTGGACGGACAATAAAGAAAAAATTTGTCTGTAGGTTAAAATGTTACATGTCATTTCTACAATTTATAAAAGCTTTGGAACACAATCAACAAAAAATGTTTTGTGGAGTCTAACAACTTTTCTTCTCCATGGCGTCTCTACTCACGGATATGTTCATCATTATACTGTACACAGAACCGGAACTCATGTGAAAAGAAACCGTGGTGCCACTGTGGTGGCACTACTGGTACAGTGATGCCGAGTCGAGGGCAGTCGCAATGGTGCTCAGCGTGCACACAGTCCGAGGTGCTGCAGCCGTCGTCGCACTACTTACCTTAGTGCAAAAACACCCATTTCCTGACCCAAGATACGTGACATTGAAGTATTGTCCCGCACGACCGTGCAAATAGTAATAATACTATCCTCTCGGGTGCTAGTTGCGTGGGACCGTAGATATCCTGCGTAGCGTTGAATATGGCCCTCCAGGACCGGCCCTCCTGAATCCATTGCATCCATATTCACTTGACAGTGAGACCAACAATGTGGCCAAATATGAACCGCAGTCTCATTAGGCTACGATTCCGGCAGACTCCGTCAAATTCCGACAGATGCTGCTAGGCGCGTCTTTCTCGTGTTCGAGCCCTAATACGATCTTCCCACAAACAAAATTAAAATGCCATTTCTGAGAAAATCGTCGCGTAATCTTTCAATATGCCGTATGTTGTCGCTGCTGTGCGCAATGGTAATCGCTTACACAACCCAACATGCAGTACATTTCCTGCCAATTTGTCGAATGTTGTATGTTGCCCTCACTGTGAGAATTTAAGGGGCGGCAATGCATGTGCACCTACAGGACGAACATTCTTGTAAACGTGTTTCGGAAGTGCTTCCCCTTCTCCAGCGGTGTCCAGTGTGTTGGCGTAAAAACGAGCTGCGGCGGCGTCCAGCAGGAGCTAAGCACTTGCGGAGCGCCGCGCCGGTATTCGGAATGCTCGGCCTCCGGCCCGAGACCAGCAGCTCCCCTGCTAGACGGCCAGGGCCACACTTTATTGGCTTTCTTGCCACGAGGTACCACGTGACCGGCGCCGGCTCCCCTTGTGGGGGCGACCCTCCCGAAACTTCGTGTCGCTCCACCCCTGTTCTTTCATCTTTGTTCTTCGGAAGCCCAAGAGGCACAGGTGTAGTTTTGAATGGATGTGTGAGAACTTTTCGCCCGGCGAAATCTACAGGGTGGGGTGGGGCAAACGAAAGTGGCCTGGACTAATGGATACGATTGGATGTGAGTGTATTCGCATAACCACACGCCATGATGCGCACACCGCGTGTACGCCCGTCACGTGATCCACACGTTTCAGAGCGTAGCCGGGCTATGTCGGCGTGAGTGGAGCAGTGCTCAGAGGACGATGGTACTGACACTGGAGCAGCGCGTGTTCGTTGTGGAAAGTTTCGGGACATGGTGTTCAAATGGCTCTGAGCACTATGGGACTTAACATCTGAGTTCATCAGTCCCCTAGAACTTAGAACTACTTAAACCTAACTAACCTAAGGACATCACACACGTCCATGCCCGAGGCAGGATTCGAACCTGCGACCGTAGCGGTCGCTGTTCCAGACTGTAGCGCCTAGAACCGCTCGGCCACACCGGCCGTCGGAAATGGCGTCAGACAGGATCTGTTTTGAACAAGTCAAAAAACATGTCGAAACGTGCCTGTGCACCAGAAAATGTGGCTGCAGTTCACCGGAAAATGCTTTATAGTCCTGCCAAATCAATCCGACGCCTGTCGCAAGAGACAGGCATGTCACGTCGACCATTCGGACGAATACTCCACCTGGTCCTTCTAACAACCCTACCACAGCAAAGGTCAGAATTTAATAACGATTGTGGTGTTGCTCACGCTGCTAAATACTGCATTATCGGGCAACAACAGCCATATTATGTGGCAGGTGTCATTAGAGCACAGTTAATAGTCATTTCATGTAATAATGAAAAAACTAGGCACTTATCTTTTTGTGCTTCCCACGCTGGTCTCGTCGTAAAATCATGGCTCAATCGTTGAAAATCTAGGTGGTTATGATTCCAAGCTCGGATGCAAAGAGGCCTAGGTTTTATCCTGCTATATTCAAAAGTTTTGTAGATGCGCTTCACATACCATTCTTGAAGATTACACTTTTGCTGGACAATGGTGATGTAAAAAAATAATGAGCACTCCGAAATAAAGTTACACTTCCTTTTAATTGCTTTTATTGCAATATCACGTGACACACAAAACATCACTCACAATACAAAACATACTTGAAAACATCTTCCTCACATTTTATAAGCCAACTACAATATGTATCTTTCCAACATGACGTCCAAGACTTTCTCAAGGCCCGACTCTCTTACAAGTTAACAACTAACCAACTATCGCTTACGCGCCCAAAAATCAGAGTTACAAGTACGTCAAAGATCATAGTGACAAAAGAAAGAATACACATAAGAATAATATCATTGCAATATAAACATATCGATGTATCACAAATGAAATCAAATCGGAATGTTGTCTCAGAAATATGTCAACTACTTTGCAGAAACACAGTAGAATATTACAGGTATCGAGAGGTTCAGATGAGGTGCCGTAATGGTTCCGTAATTCAAGTACCATTAAATCCAGAACATGCATCCTTATCGAGTGTCAGTTGTTCATGCATTAAAACCAGCAGATGCCCCTCAGCGCCTCCAGTTTCGTGAGTGGCTGTTCACTAACAATGAATGCCTTGGACGTGAATCTGTTCTTTATGTCTGATGAAGTCTGGTTTCACCTGAGTGGTTACGTCAACTCAAAGACTCATAGGTTCTGGGCAGCGGAGAATCCGCATAACTTCCACGAAACACCACTGTATGATCAGAAGGTTGGGATTTGGTGCACATTGTTACCAGTATTTTCGCACTGGTTCAAACTTTTTGAAACTGCTAAAAAATAATGTAGTGATCGGCGGCCACATCCTGTTTGGATACTACGAACACATGGTGCTAAAGGGTGAAAACTTAGTTTGAAGAACTCTGTTTTTTCTTATTGATTTGTCCGTTTTCAGGGGCTACAAGAAGATAAATGCATATTATGCACACACGGAACAGCTCAGCTACTTCCGTTTATTTATATTGTCGGAGAAGAATCCGAGCGTCGCAGCCGCCGTAGTCTAATGGAGCCGGCACGGTAGCTCAGCGTGTTCGGTAAGAGAGCTGGTTGGCCTCTGTAATAAGAAACTGAGTCAAAGTATCAAGAACGAACTGGAATGGAGTTCAAAACTCACCTGAACTGAAGAATTTTAATTTCTGTATTCGGTTCGAGTACATTCTAGAAGTATCCACAAATTGCAAGAAGCATTGTACTGGAATGTTCTGTAACCGTATATAACCCGTATGTGTTCTGGCCGGAGGCAGTTCGTTCCTCGCTCTTGTATGTGCAAGTGCTGAATAAACCTTCGATAAGCGAAGTAACCGTTTGTCATTCATCTACTTACACCTTCCTCTACGTGACAATATAATCAACAATGAATTAACTGTTAAGTTTTTTACTTATTAATTGTTGTCTTAATTTCCTCTTTTTGTATTTCATAGAAATGACACACAAATAATACGCCCTTTTGGATAAAATTTGTAGCGTCCTTTTTCTTAAATTATTTCGAGTGAAAAAGCCTTTTTGTAGTCGAATATATTTATTTAAGTTGTAACAGGAATTTGAATACAATTGACTTTTTCATGACAAAACTAAAAAATTCAATGAAAAATTAAGACAGTAGAAAAAACAACATTTACTAGTAACAGTTATTTGGCAACAATTAAGATTTAAGTAATGTACTAATTCACTGGCCAGTATTTATTGCCAATGTGTTCATAAATACTCATTCTATAACGTTTCGATCTGTAAAAAGCCTAGAACACACCTACTCTGCTCCCATAAACGGTTCAAATGGATTTGAGCACTATGGGACTTAACATCTGTGGTCATCAGTCCCCTAGAACTTAGAACTACTTAAACCTAACTAACCTAAGGACATCACACACATCCATGCCCGAGACGGGATTTGAACCTGCGACCGTAGCTGTCACGCGGTTACAGACTGAAGCGCCTAGAACCGCTCGGCCACCGCGGCCGGACCCATAAACGGAAGGATCGCTCTTTCTCAGCAGTAAAGGACAACAGGTACATTTCTATCTCAGAAACACTGCGCCGATTCTTCTGTCATGTGTTTGTTACTCGGTTTTGTCGACGTTGTTATTAAAATAACTCTGATACCTTTTCACATTTTCTATAATAACACAACATTTCAAAGCAGTGGAAATTTTACGAATAAAAATTAATCATTTTTTAAAAAGTTTTATTTAAAAGCACAGAAATCTTAGCGTCACAGGTATGAACAAACCTGTTGTAACTGAGACCAAACAAATACCAAAAAATACCGGTTATTCAAAACTAAAATAACGGTGTCGATTTTTATCGGTCGTTTTTCCCCAATCCTATCGGTCGGTTTTCCCCAGTAAGTGTTGCAACATGTAGAAGGAAGTGAAATGTTACATTTGGATGTGTAATAGTCTACGTAGCTTGTTGGTTGATAATAGCCTAATTCAAGTGAGAAGGTCTCGGTAGAACCTCAAGCTATTCTCGTCTGAAATGGTGTGTGTTTGTGCAGGTTTGCTATGTTTGTGTGTACTGATATATTACTTGGAGTGTGGCTTGTCAGGACACTACACGATATTCAGTAGCTGTTTCTTTGTCTATTGTTGGTAATTGCGGTATATTCTGTGTGATACCTTTGATACATAAACATCTGATGTTACGGAGATTATAAGACCGAGCACTTTGTACATGAAATACATGAATTTTAGTTTACCTGAAGAATAAACTTACGGTTGTAGATTTATTAGCACAATAGAATTGTAGTTCATTGCTACTTGGTTGCAGTAGTCCTTAAATAACTTAATACATTACATTTTTAGGTTTATACAAGATTTATACACAAAATTCATTTGATATATAAAATACACTGATTGTAGATGTACGCAAAGAAGAGAATATATGTCTGTCTATACGTAATAAGACTTACAATACAGTACTGCTTTGTGTACAGTATACTACACACATCAAAAGCACTATATTAACTAATAAGATTTTCGAACACACACATCAAAAAAAGTTTTGGGTCACCTCAGTTCCAAGAGTTCCGGAACCTGTACAGAAAATTGGAATACAGATCAACATAAAAACCATTACCGCCCTTTATATTGCTCATGAAACCCACACATTGCGTGTTGTACCACCATACAGCGAGACCTTCAGAGGTTCTGGCCCAGATTGCTGTACACACCGGTATCTATAATACCCAGCAGCACGTTCTCTTGCATTGATTCATGCCTGTATTCGTCGTGGCATATTATCCACAAGTTCATCAAGGCACTGTTGGTCCAGATTGTCCCACTCCTCGACGGCGATTCGGCATAGATTCCTCAGAGTGGCTGGTGGGGACACGTCGTCCATAAACAGCCCTTTTCAATCTATCCCAGGCAAGTTCGATAGGGTTCATGTCTGAAGAACATGCTAGTCACTCTAGTCGAGCGATGTCGTTATCCTGAAGGAAGTCATTCACAATATGTGGACGATGGGGCGCGAACTGTCGTCCATGAAGACAAATGCCTCGCCAATATGCTGCCGATATGGTTGCACTGTCGGTCGGAGGATGGCTTTCACGCATCGTACAGCCGTTAAGGCTCCTTCCATGACCACCAGCGGCGTACGTCGGCAACACACAATGCCACCCCAATACAGCAGGGAACCTCCACCTTACTGCACTCGCTGGACAGTGTGTCTAAGGCGTTCAGCCTGACCGTGTTGCCTCCAAACACGACTCCTTCGATTACCTAGTTGAAGGCATCTGCGACACTCATCGGCGAAGAGAACTTGATGCCAATCCTGAGCGGTCCATTCGGCGTGTTGTTGGACCCATTTGTACCGCGGTGCATGCTGTCGTGGTTGGAAAGATGGGCCACGCCATGGACATCGGGAATGAAGTTGCGCCTCATGCAGCCTATTGCGCACCGTTTGAGTCATACCACGAAGTTCCGTGGCGGCATGAAAAACATTATTCAACACGGTGGCGTTGCTGTCAGGGTTCCTACGAGCCAAAATCCGTAGGTAGTGGTCATCCACTGCAGTAGTAGACCTTGGGTGGCCTGAGCCGAGGCATGTCATCGACAGTTGCTGTCCCTCTGTATTTCCTCTATGTCCAAACAACATCGCTTTGGTTCAGTCCGAAACGGCTGGACTCTTCCCTTGTTGAGAGCCCTTCCTGGCACAAAGTAACAATGCGGACGCGATCGAACCGTGGTACTGACCGTCTGGGCATGGCTGAACTACAGACAACACGAGCCGTGTACCTCCTTCCTGGTGGAATGACTGGAACTGATCGGCTGTCGGACCCCCTCCGTCTAATAGGCGCTGTTCATGCATCGTTGTTTACATCTTTGTGCGGGTTTCGTGACATCTCTGAACAGTCAAAGGGACTGTGCCTGTGATACAATACCGACAGTCAACGCCTATCTTCACGATTTCTGGGAACCGGGATGACGCAAAACTTTTTTTGATCTGTGTATAGCCGGCCGGAGTGGCCGAGCGGTTAAAGGCGCTACAGTCTAGAACCGCACGACCGCTACGGTCGCAGGTTCGAATCCTGCCTCGGGCATGGATGTGTATGATGTCCTTAGGTTAGTTTTAGGTTTAGGTTTAAGTAGTTCTAAGTTCTAGGGGACTTATGACCACAGCAGTTGAGTCCCATAGTGCTCAGAGCCATTTGAACCATTTTGATCTGTGTATAAACAATACACAGTATGTCGTTGCGGAGGAGGTGCCTCCCAAGCGACGTTACCTTGTTACTAGATCTTAGTATGCAGTGCCACTGCTTGGGTCGGTTCTTTGTTTTATGATTGTTACTGCCTGTTGGGTTTTTTGTGGCGGTGTTATTGCATGCAATGTCATGTGTTTTTGGTTTGGGTCTCTGATACCTTCTGAGTCAAAGCTAGCAGTACTCCTTACAGTGTGTGTGTGTGTAGAGAAGCTACCGGGATCCCCCGGCTGTGCTCTTCCCTCCTTCCGCCGGGACGCCCCGTGGCCGCTGGATGCGCCCGGCCACCTGGCTATCGACCTGTTGGCGGGCACACCGGGCCTCGCTGGGCAGACGAAGCGAAGCGACGCCTGGTTGAGCTGAGGTGAGCTGCACTGAGGTGAAGCGAGGTGCCACTTTGTCGCGCCACGCGCCTGTACCCCGGCCCGGCAAGTGGGGGCGATCTGCAGTAATAGCCGGGATAAACTAACGCCATTATTTCAACAATATGCTGTTTGGCGCCGTGTCCCCGCGGCGCGGCGTGCATCGCAATTTAGGAGGGCCAGCCCTCAGCCCTCGGCCCTTCGCCCGACGCGGCCCTCGCGCCCTCCGTCCCTTCGCGTCCCTCCAACCTGGACCGCCACCCCCGCAGTATAAATCTCCCGGACCTGCCCCCTCGCTGCTTACAATGCTGGATGCGCGCGCACGCTGGGATCAACTTACAATGATATTAAACCCATTACGGCCGGCAATCTCTCCCAACTTGGCGCCCCCCTGAACCGGTTGCCACCGTTGCTCCAGCAGTTCGATCTGCAGAGAGGACGCGCGACAGAGACGCTGGAAGCGGCACACGCTTACTACGCAACGCCGGAGTCTAGCTCGTATTACAGATTTATTTACGTTGTTTTATCCGTCGTTGTTTGAGAAGAGTGACATTTCACAAAACGTGACATAATCAGAAAAACTGAAAACTATTGGAAGCTGACCCTGGGGAATATCAGTTTGTGTTCTACATCTACATCTACGTGATTACTCTGCTATTCACAATGAAGTGCCTGGCAGAGGGTTCAATGAACCACCTTCATGCTGGCTCTCTACCGTTCCACTCTCGAACGGCAGGCGGAAAAAAGAGCACTTAAATTTTTCTGTGCGAGCCCTGATTTCTCTTATTTTATCGTGATGATTTTATCGTGATGATCGGGGAAATGTAGGAACATGCGAAGTAATATAGTGTCTATGTCTTTCCTTACATCAAAGAATCTCTGAATTCTGACTATTCTTCCTATGATAATGCATGTTAAAAGAAAAATAGCAGCTGATTGATATTCCAGCGAATAACATATCCAAAACTACCTCAAGCCTACATTTATAGCATTTTTACCTTTAGAGAGACCTTTTGACAATGTTGACTGGAAAACACTCTTTCGAATTCTGATAGTCGCAAGGACAAAATACAAGAAGTAAAAAGTGTCGTAACACCTATTGATATTTTCCCCTCTGCACCGACTGTTGCAACCTGCAGTAATTCTCAATAAACTGTTCTGACTGCTAATGACTTAACTTTTTTGTTCGATACCTCTTATATTTCGACGCATATCTTGTTTAATTTTGGGCCGGCCGCTGTGGCCGAGCGGTTCCAGGCGCTTCAGTCTGGAACCGCGCGACCGCTACGGTCGCAGGTTCGAATCCTGCCTCGGGCATGGATGTGTGTGATGTCCTTAGATTGGTTAGGTTTAAGCAGTTCTAAGCTCTAGGGGACTGATGACCTCAGATGTTAAGTCCCATAGTGTTCAGAGCCATTAGAACCACTTTGTTTAGTTTTGGATATGTTATTCCCTGCAATATCAATCAGTTGCTATTTTTTTTAACATGCATTACCACAGGAGGAATGATCAGTATTCAGGGATATGACACTGGAAGCAAAAAGTCTGATAAACAGGGCTCTAGAATGCATACCTTACTTGCTATGAGCACTTTGACTTCGATACTGTCAAACACACCTCTTTACTGCAAGCTCTTTGCTTTCCATGTTTTGAGAGGTGGTAGTACGAGCCAAAACAAGAAAAAATATCCAGTAAACATGTGCTCTAAAGTGCATACCTAAAGAGGTATGAGCACTTCTTCATCTTCGCTAGTGTGAAACACCTCTTCTACTGAACAAGTCCTCATATCTCTTAAGGTGTGGACTTTAGAGTCCATGTTTACTAGGCAATTTGTTTTCCTTTTTAGGTCTATATTGTATCCTATATTCCAGGCCAAGAGAAGTCTGCTAGGATAAAAAATAGGCCGTACTTCGAGGAAGCAATTTCTGAGAATATGCGTTTGGATCTCAGCAATATACTGGTAGTGAAACATAGTCCGTGGGGAAACCAGAAGAGAAGAGAATCGAAGAGTTTGAGATGTGGTATCACAGACAAGTGTTGAAAATTAGGTGGACTGAGAAGGTCAGGAATAAAGAGGTTCTCCGCAGAATTAGCCATGAAAGGAATATATGGCAAACACTGACAAGAATAAATGAGAGGATGATAGGATTTCTATTAAGGCATCAGGGAATAACGTCCATGGTAGAAAGGAAGCTGCAGAAAGTAAAAACTGTGGAGAAAGACAGAGATTGGAATACATACAGCGACGTCGGCTGAAATTTGGCATTGGAAAGGAATTCGTAGCAGGCCACATCAAACCAGTCAGAGGAATGACTCAAACAAAAGCAAAGAGCCTGCAGTCGAACAGATTTTTCTGACACAATCGAAGAACAAGAAGTGCTCATAGCTTTTAAGGTATGCGTTTTAGAGCCGTTGTTTACTGGACATTTTTGCCGAGCGGTCCTAGGCGCTTCAGTCCGGAACCGCGCGCTTGCTACTGTCGCAGGTTCGAATCCTGCCTCGGGCATGGATGTGTGTCATGTCCTTAGGTTAGTTAGGTTTAACTATTTCTAAGTTATAGGGGACTGATGACGTCAGATGTTAAGTCCCATAGTGCTCAGAGCCAATTGAACCATTTTTACTGGACGTCTTTGATTCGAATGATGGTTCCTGTCATATTCCCGACTACTGAGCTTTCCTCCAGGTATCCCCCTTATACATATGTTGTCGATGAACGACCAATAATCCTTGTCGGCCATCGAGTTCAGCAAGATCCAGCTTGTATAAAATACCATATGTAAGATTCGACTTCAGCTGCCAGAGAGTATGGTCGTGTGTTTGTGGCGTTTGTCTGAGTGTGTATGTGTGTGTGTGTGTGTGTGTGTGTGTGTATGTGTGTGTGTGTGTGTGTCGTCTATTTTTGACAAAGGCCTTGTTGGCCGAAAGCTTATTTTGTGACAGTCTTTTTGTTTTGCCTGCCTGCGACTCAGCAAAAAAATGGTTCATATGGCTCTGAGCACTATGCGACTTAACTTCTGAGGTCATCAGTCGCCTAGAACTTAGAACTAATTAAACCTAACTAACCTAAGGACATCACACACATCCATGCCCGAGGCAGGATTCGAACCTGCGACCGTAGCGGTCGCTCGGTTCCAGACTGTAGCGCCTAGAACCGCACGGCCACTCCGGCCGGCGCGACTCAGCATCTCCTCTACATTGTGAGTAGCAACTATCCTTTTCATAATGTTGTAATATTCCATCATGGATTTTCCATTGTTTAATATGTAAGAAATCAGTACATACAGGGTGTTCGGAAATTCCCGTTAAAGACTTGTAGGACTTATAGAGGGCAGTGAATACATAATTTCTTGAACAGGATCTCATGCCCGGAAACGCACAGTTTCCATTCTACGACAGTTTCTGTTCAGATGTGTAACGCGTCCACTTCTTCTGAGGGATAGAGGAAAGACTCACAACTGCTTGTCCTGGTGGGCAATAGGACAGACAGAATGGCGTGTACGTCTGTGACAACGTCGGTGGTGGCACATCGAGCCGCTGTTGTGATGCGTACGGTACGCTGATTTCCTTTTTGTTTTGGAATAATGTGTGCAACATACTGTTTATGAGTTCATAAAACAAATGTGCGAAAGTGATAAATGGATATTTCCTTTTGAATTATTATCTAATAATTGTACTGCGTCACGCGTAATTCAATTCCTCAATCAGAAGTGGATGAGTTTAACATCTGAACTGAAACGGTCGTCGAACGGAAAGGGTACTTTTCCAGACATGAGTTCCTGTTCAAAATATTATGTACTCACTCCCTTCTATAACTCCTAGAAGTTTGTAACGAGAATTTCCGAACACCTCGTATACACGTCATTAACAAGACTCCTTAGCAATAATGATAACCCTTTTCTCATAATAAATTCCTTGAGAGATTTCTCATATTACGTTTCACGGAGTAAGCCGGCCGGAGTGGCCGAGCGGTTCTAGGCGGTACAGTCTGGAACCGCGCCACCGCTAAGGTTGCAGGTTCGAATCCTGCCTCGAGCATGGATGTGTGTTATGTCCTTAGGTTAGGTAGGTTTAAGTAGTTCTAAGTTCTAGGGGACTGATGACCTGAGCAGTACGGAGTAATGAAAGAAAATACCTTACGCATGGCTCCTGTCTCTTGATCTTCTGTCTATGTTTATTTAATGATTTTTCGTGACGTTTCAACAACACGAGTAGCTGAAATTATCAAAGATTCAGCCTCCATTGCTGGTGTCGTGCTCAGAATGGAGGATGAACTTTCGACACTGCCAGCCACTCGTGTTGCAGGAACGTCAGCAAAAACGTTAAACAAACTTCAGCCGAGAATTCCACGACAGAAGCCAATAGGCAATGCCTCTCAACAATCAGCCAATGAAGCCTCTACAAATTTTACAGTATTGATTATATTTTCATTCTGATTACCGGTTTGTGAAGATGAGCTGTTCATGGGAGACAGTAATCAACATAATAAATACAGGATGGCTCAGACCTACCATTCGGGCACTTTTTCTCTGAAAAATTCTTTTTAGGCAAGCCAGTAAGGGCGAATAAAAAGGCGAACTGTTCAGTGACTGGAAGGTGCTGGAAAATGGAGGAAACGAAGTCAACTTCAGATTCCTTGCTTCGTTCTTCGTGCAATTATTTTTCGGCCTTGAGAACATAATTTGTCTACTTGAGGTCTCCAATATTTGTATTAATTTTATAGAAAACTTTATTTCTGCCAATCCTCATTATTTTCGTCTTTCTTTGGCTTCCTCTTAACCCATGTTCGGTCCTCATTAGGCTGTTGACTCCATTCAGGATGTATTTTAATATTCTTCATCACTTTCACGCCATAAGCAAATACACTCCTGGAAATTGAAATAAGAACACCGTGAATTCATTGTCCCAGGAAGGGGAAACTTTATTGACACATTCCTGGGGTCAGATACATCACATGATCACACTGACAGAACCACAGGCACATAGACACAGGCAACAGAGCATGCACAATGTCGGCACTAGTACAGTGTATATCCACCTTTCGTAGCAATGCAGGCTGCTATTCTCCCATGGAGATGATCGTAGAGATCCTGGATGTAGTCCTGTGGAACGGCTTGCCATGCCATTTCCACCTGGCGCCTCAGTTGGACCAGCGTTCGTGCTGGACGTGCAGACCGCGTGAGACGACGCTTCATCCAGTCCCAAACATGCTCAATGGGGGACAGATCCGGAGATCTTGCTGGCCAGGGTAGTTGACTTACACCTTCTAGAGCACGTTGGGTGGCACGGGATACATGCGGACGTGAATTGTCCTGTTGGAACAGCAAGTTCCCTTGCCGGTCTAGGAATGGTAGAACGATGGGTTCGATGACGGTTTGGATGTACCGTGCACTATTCAGTGTCCCCTCGACGATCACCAGTGGTGTACGGCCAGTGTAGGAGATCGCTCCCCACACCATGATGCCGGGTGTTGGCCCTGTGTGCCTCGGTCGTATGCAGTCCTGATTGTGGCGCTCACCTGCACGGCGCCAAACACGCATACGACCAGCATTGGCACCAAGGCAGAAGCGACTCTCATCGCTGAAGACGACACGTCTCCATTCGTCCCTCCATTCACGCCTGTAGCGACAGCACTGGAGGCGGGCTGCACGATGTTGGGGCGTGAGCGGAAGACGGCCTAACGGTGTGCGGGACCGTAGCCCAGCTTCATGGAGACGGTTGCGAATGGTCCTCGCCGATACCCCAGGAGCAACAGTGTCCCTAATTTGCTGGGAAGTGGCGGTGCGGTCCCCTACGGCACTGCGTAGGATCCTACGGTCTTGGCGTGCATCCGTGCGTCGCTGCGGTCCGGTCCCAGGTCGACGGGCACGTGCACCTTCCGCCGACCACTGGCGACAACATCGATGTACTGTGGAGACCTCACGCCCCACGTGTTGAGCAATTCGGCGGTACGTCCACCCGGCCTCCCGCATGCCCACTATACGCCCTCGCTCAAAGTCCGTCAACTGCACATACGGTTCACGTCCACGCTGTCCCGGCATGCTACCAGTGTTAAAGACTGCGATGGAGCTCCGTATGCCACGGCAAACTGGCTGACACTGACGGCGGCGGTGCACAAATGCTGCGCAGCTAGCGCCATTCGACGGCCAACACCGCGGTTCCTGGTGTGTCCGCTGTGCCGTGCGTGTGATCATTGCTTGTACAGCCCTCTCGCAGTGTCCGGAGCAAGTATGGTGTGTCTGACACACCGGTGTCAATGTGTTCTTTTTTCCATTTCCAGGAGTGTATTTTCCTTGATATCCTTTCACAATGAATTTCAGTCCCTCTCCGGATCCTATATTTATTTCCATCATTGCTTGTTTGCGGTACAGGATGAACAGCAGGAACAAAGACTGCCATCACATCAGTGATGCAGTCTTCCATTCGGCTGATAGAGTCATCCATTGGTGAGGCCCTATTTAAACCGGGCTGTTCTCTTTCGGCGTCCACTCTTATTGTTCCCACTTGGCTGTTGTATATATTCTGTATTACCCGTCTCTCCACAAAGCTTATATCCATTTTTCTGAAAGTTTTGCACATGCACAATTCTAGGTTCGCGAATGCTATTTTGTAAGTCGACATGTCCTACGAAAGCGTTTTGATTTTAAACCTTGTCTCGGTTATTAAGCGTACCGTCAGAACTGTTTTTCTGGTGAAATTACAATGAAATGAATACCCTTAGCTGCATACAGGCGTTGCTATAAGTCAAGGGGATAGCTGAAAATGTGTGTCCCGACCGAGACTCGAACCCAGGATCTCCTGCTTACATGAGAGACGCTGTATCCAGGGCACAGAGGATAGTGCGACTGCAGGGACTTATCTCTGGCACGCCTCTCGTGAGACACACATTCGCCACTTATTGTTCCGCACTATATTCATAGTGCCCCTGGCCATTATACTAATTACTCGCGGCTTTACTGCCGATTACCGCAAGATTTCGGGCACTGTTTGTGCATCCGCACAGAAGAAGATGGTCAAATGGCCGGTGAGCCATATAGAGGGTGAGTCACCTAACGTTACCGCTGGATGTATTTCGTAAACCACATCAAATACTGACGAATCGATTCCACAGACCGAACGTGAGGGGAGGGGCTAGTGTAATTGGTTAATACAAACCATAAAAAAACGCACGGAAGTATTTTTTTTAACACAAACCTACGTTTTTTTAAATGGAACTCCGTTACTTTTGTTAGCACATCTGAACATATAAACAAATACGTAATCAGTGCCGTTTGTTGCATTGTAAAATGTTAATTAAATCCGGAGATATTGTAACCTAAAGTTGACGCTTGAGTACCACTCCTCCGCTGTTCGATCGTGTGTATCGGAGAGCACCGAATTACGTAGGGATCCAAAGGGAACGGTGATGGACCTTAGGTACAGAAGAGACTGGAACAGCACATTACGTCCACATGCTAACACCTTTTTATTGGTCTTTTTCAGTGACGCACATGTACATTACCATGAGGTGTGAGGTAAACGTACACACGTGGTTTCCGTTTTCAATTACGAAGTGGAATAGAGTGTGTCCCACTGGAAACGCGTCGACGTATGTGGTATCAGCATGATGATGCACCTGCACATTCCGCAATTAACACTAGGCTGACCCTTGACAGGATGTTCGACGGGCGTTTCATAGGACGTGGAGGACGCATAAATTGGCCAGCCCGTTCTCCTGATCTTACACCTCCGGACTTCTTTCTGTGGGGTACGTTAAACGAGAATGTGTACCGTGATGTGCCTACAACCCCAGAGGATATGAAACAACGTATTCTGGCAGCCTGCGGCGACATTACACCAGATGTACTGAGGCGTGTACGACATTCATTACGCCAGAGATTCCAATTGTGTGCAGCAAATGATGGCCACCACATTGAACATCTATTGGCCTGACATGTCGGGACACACTCTATTCCACTCTGTAATTGAAAACGGAAACCACGTGTGTACGTGTACCTCACCCATCATGGTGATGTACATGTGCGTCAGTGAAAAAGACCAATAAAAAGGTGTTAGCATGTGGACGTAATGTGCTGTTCCAGTCTCTTCTGTACCTAAGGTCCATCACCGTTCCCTTTGGATCCCTAAGTAATTCGGTGCTCTCCGATACACACGATCGAACAGCGGAGGAGTGGTACTCAAGCGTCAACTTTAGCTTACAATATCTCCGGATATAATTAACATTTTACAACGCAACACACAGTACTGATTACGTATTTGTTTATATGTTCAGATGTGCTAACAAAACTAACGGGGGTTGCATTTAAAAAAACGTAGGTTTGTGTTAAAAAACATACTTACGTGCGTTTTTTCATGGTTTGTATTAACCAATTACGCTAGCCCCTCCCCTCATGTTCGGTCTGTGGAATCGATTCGTCAGTATTTGTTGTTGTTTACGAAATATTTCCAGAGGTAATGTTAGGTGACTCACCCTGTATATGTTTTTCTGGTGCTTTTATCTTCGCTGCAACCAAATTTATTGTCATCTAACAGCTCCTTAGTTTAATTGTCCATTCATCTGTGTATTATTCTCGTCAGCAGCTTGTATGCGTCAGCTGTTAAACTTATTATGACACAATTCTTGCATTTGTTTCTCTTTGCTATCTTCAGCACCGTGTAAGGGATGTTATACACACGAACAGTGGTTAGACAGATTCTAGTTCTATAAATTGTAAATTGTTAACGAACATCAGAACACTGCTGGCGTCGACGCCGCTAAGGAAAGAAAAGCACTGGATCTGTGGATAAAAGCGGAGTTTCCAACGCGCCCCGCTGGTTAATATGGGTCGCATATTTTAGGATTTTCTGGAACATTAGGGGCAGCTTACGGCAGACAGCCGGGGTCATGGTGGCGGTGGGGAGAGGGGAAGGGCTGCTGCGATGGGGAAGGGGGCAGCTGCGAAGGTTGGGGGGTGGGGGGGGGGGCAGCTGTGAAGGACAGCTGACGCTCGCCGGATTTACAAGACGCTGTCTCTATCTGCACTGGACGCCGACGCTAGGGGAGCGGGTCGAGATAAGGGAAGGAGGCACACGGTGGGGGCGCTTCCCGGTGGCTCACAAGAGCACTTCCGCAAGCTGCCGCGCAAGTGGCAAAAACTTGTTCTTGACATTCAGCTAAGTTTTTCAGGCACGTTTCTGCGCCAGGATATATGACGAAAAATGAATTAATATATTGCTTTTGAGCATTAGGTACGACAGACACCCAGTTTATTTACACTACTGGCCATTAAAATTGCTACACCACGAAGATGACGTGCCACAGGCGCGAAATTTAACCGACAGGAAGAAGATGCTGTGATATGCAAAAGATTAGCTTTTCAGAGGATTCACACAAGGTTGGCGCCGGTGGCGACACCTACAACGTACGAACATGACGAAAGTTTCCAGCCGATTTCTCGTACACAAACAGCAGTTGACCGGCGTTGCCTAGTGAAACGTTGTTGTGACGCCCCGTGTAAGGAGGAGAGATGCGTACCATCACGTTTCCGACTTTGATAAAGGTCGGATTGTAGCCTATCGCGATTGCGGTTTATCGTATCGCGACATTGGTGCTCGCGTTGGTCGAGATCCAATGACAGTTAGCAGAATATGGAATCGGTGGGTTCAGGAGGGTAATACGGAACGCCGTGCTGGATCCCAACGGCCTCGTATCACTATCAGTCGAGATGACAAGCATCTTATCCGCATGGCTGTAACGGATCGTGCAGCCACGTCTCGATCCCTGAGTCAACAGATGGGGAAGTTTGCAAGACAACAACCATCTGCACGAACAGTTCGACGATGTTTGCAGCAGCATGGTCTATCAGCCCGGAGACCGTGGCTGCGGATACCCTTGACGCTGCATCACAGACAGGAGCGCTTGCGATGGTGTACTCAATGACGAAACTGGGTGCACGAATGGCAAAACGTCATTTTTTTCGGAGGAATCCAGGTTCTGTTTACAGCATCATGATGGTCGCATCCGTGTTTGGTGACATCGCGGTGAACGCAAATTGGAAACGCGTATTCGTCATCGCCATACTGGCGTCTCACCCGGCGTGATGGTATGGGGTGCCACTGGTTACACGTCTCAGTCACCGCTTGTTCGCATTGACGGCACTTTGAACAGTGGACGTTACATTTCAGATGTGTTACGACCCGTGGCTCTACCATTCATTAGATCCTTGCGAAACCCTACATTTCAGCAAGATAATGCACGACCGTATGTTGCAGGTGCTGTACGGGCCTTTCTGGATACAGAAAATGTTCGACTGCTGCCCTGGCCAGCACATTCTCCAGATATCACACCAACAGAAAACGTCAAGTCAATGGTGGCCGAGCAACAGGCTCGTCACAATATTCCAGTCCTACTCTTGACGAAATGTGGTACCGTGTTGAAGCTGCATGGGCAGCTGTACCTGTACACGCCATCCAAGCTCTGTTTGACTCAATGCCCAGGCGTATCAAGGCCGTTATTACGGCCAGAAGTGGTTGTTGTGGTTACTGATTTCTCTGGATGTATGCACCCAAATTGCGTGAAAATGTAATCACATGTCAGTTCTAGTATAAAATATTTGTCCAATGATTACCCGTTTATCATCTGCATTTCTTCTTGGTGTAGCAATTTTAATGGCCAGTAGTGCAATTTATGTATTGACGACATGGTTATGAAGTGAAAAGATGCCTCACTTTCCGACTGTTGGACATTTCTGATCCGTAGAGTACTTCTGGTAGTACAACTGTATTTCTAGTTCGTGAGTTTGTCCTGTGATATGTTCCTTTTTTTGTAGTGCATCCATGCGAGTTTGTATGCTTCTTGAAATTTTTCTGTTCTTTCACTATGGAATGCCTTGATTGATCCGTTTGTCTATTTTCCCCTTGATGAGAGTTTCCCAAACTGTGCTCCCCTGAACACTGTTGTTCCGCTGGAAGTCAATAAGCGGTCCGCGAAAAGCTATCGATAACGTAGTGGTCTTTTGACATCTTTTCTTATTTAAAAATATTTTGTTATAGTTTCTGCGTTATAATTTATGATTTAAAATTGAAATAACCAATAAATAAAACAAGTTTTTCTCAATTTTTTAAATTGTATTAATGCTCAAAATAAACAAGATGTTCCACCGAAGCACCAGGAATCCGTCAGAGCCGGCCGCTGTGGCCGAGCGGTTCTAGACTATTGACAAGGGATTTCAGATCGATTCCGTATTCCTGGATTTACGGAAGGCTTTTGACACTGTACCACACAAGCGGCTCGTAGTGAAATTGTGTGCTTTTGGAATATCGTCTCAGTTATGTGACTGGATTTGCCATTTCCTGTCAGAGAGGTCACAGTTCGTAGTAATCGACGGAAAGTCATCGAGTAAATAAGAAGTGATATCAGGCGTTCCCCAAGGTAGTGTGTTATAGGACCTTTGCTGTTCCTTATCTATATTAACGATTTGGGAGACAATGTGAGCAGCCGTCTTCGGTTGTTTGCAGATGACGCTGTCGTTTATCGACTAATAAAGTAATCAGAAGATAAAAAAAAACTGAAACTGCAAAACGATTTAGGAAAAAAATATGTGAATGGTGCGAAAACTGGCAGTTCACTCTAAATAACGAAAAGTGTGAGGTCATCCATATTAATGTTAAAATGAATTCGTTAAACTTCGGTTACACGATAAATCAGTCTAATCTAAAAGCCGTAAATTCAACTTAATACCTAGGTATTACAATTATGAACAATTTAAATTGGAAGGAACACATAGAAAATGTTGTGGGGAAGACTAACCAAAGGCTGCGTTTTATTGGCAGGACACTAAGAAAATGTAACAGACCTACTAAGGAGACGGCCTATACTAAGCTTGTCCGTCCTCTTTTAGAATACTGCTGCGTGGTGTGAGATCCTTACCAGATAGGACTGACGGAGTACATCGAAAAAGTTAAAAGAAAGGCAGCACGTTTTGTATTATCGTGAAATATTGGAGAGAATGTCACAGAAATGATACAGGATTTGGGCTGGAAATCATTAAAAGAAAGGAGTTTTTCGTTGCGACGGAATCTTCTCACGAAATTCCAATCACGAACTTTCTCCTCCGAACGCGAAAATATTTTGTTGACACCGACCTACATAGGGAGGAACGATCACCACGATAAAATAAGGGAAATCACAGCTCGCACGGAAAGAAATAGGTGTTCATTCTTTCTGCGCGCTATACGAGATTGGAATAATAGAGAATTGTGAAGGTGGTTCGATGAACCCTCTGCCAGGCCCTTAAATGTGATTTGCTGAGTATCGATGTAGATGTAGGCGCTTCAGTCCGGAACTGCGCGACTGCTACGGTCGCAGGTTCGAATCCTGCCTCGGGCATGGATGTGTGTGATGTCCTTAGGTTAGTTAGGTTTAAGTAGTTCTCAGTTATAGAGGACCGATGACCTCAGATGTTACGTCCCATAGTGCTCAGATCCATTTGAACCATTTTTTTGAATCCGTCAGAGGAAAGGTTTGGGAACCCCTGTCCTACACACTTGAATTTTTCCATTGTGTTAACCTTTCCGTATCTTGTGGGCGTGGCTTGTGTGTTGTTGTTCTTTCTTTATATGTACTTAGTTTTCTTATATGATATCTGAAGATCTGTTTTCGCAAAGACTTCATTTCAGTATGTCAGTACTTGGGACGAGGAATTCCGCCTTATGAAAGACAACTTTTCAGCTTCGTTTTACCCAGACATGTTTCAGCACATTTTGTGCCATCTTGAGTCGGTTATTTTATTTTCTCACTTACATGAAGCTATTGGGTATTTATGTTGGCCGGCCGATGTGGCCGAGCGGATCTAGGCGCTTCAGTCTGGAAACGCGCGACCGCTATGGTCGCACGCTCGAATTCTGCCTCGGGCATGGATGTGTGTGATGTCCTTGGGTTAGTTAGGTTTAAGTAGTTCTAAGTTCTAGGGGACTGATGACCTCAGATGTTAAGTCCCATAGAGCTCAGAGCCAGTTAAAACATTTGTGCTTGTAGATAGTTTGCTACACAATCTACAACTTCTCATGGCTTTGATGTTGTGGTGTTTTCTCGTATGTTTTGGCGAGGTAAATACACTGATTTCTGTGACTTGCGGTCGTTCGGCAACGCAATTTATACGAATTTTCAGAGATGGGCAGAGTTTAAGTCACCATGTTTGAAAATTCGTATAAAGTGCGTTGTCAAACGACCGCAAGTCACAGTAATCAGCATATTCACCTCCATATATCATTCTTAAACGATTTAAAAAGCCCTTGCTTCTTTCTCAGTACGTGTCGAGTTGCGATTCTGTTTCGACTTATAGTTACATTCAGTAAGGCTGCTTTTCTCTCAATATCCCCAGAATTTCATTCTACCATTCTATTTCTTCCACTCTCCGGCTTGTTCGCAAGTCAAAGGCATCCAAAGTCTTCCCTTCGCATGGTCGAATTTTCGGCATTATGTATCCAGACAAAAATCCCGTTTCCATAGTTCTTCCAAATATCCCATCGCAGTTCTCGATAAATTTATATCTTTCTATTCTATTTCTTATGTAATTCACAATAATTGTGGGTGACACCACTGTTACTTTCGTAGCACCGGATATCAGCCAAATTACATGAAGGTCTGCTGCAGTAAAATGACATCATCTCTACCTCCTGAAATATGTGCAGTTTCAGATATTCCGTTAGAGCGTCTGCGTGAGATTTATGTTATCGAATGCAAGTCCGTGCATTAGACAATTACACGCGCCCGCACTAATTAACAGCGATCGTCGTAAACGGAATATTTCGCTACTCCATGTGTTCGCTGCATTAACACGTCACACACACACACACACACACACACACACACACCTTTTGACATTTTGCGTCAGCAAGTTACGAGGAAAACATTTTATATGGCATCGGGAAAATGGAATACGTATCGCAAGCAGTAGCTCCACATTCACCCACGTCAACGCGAACAATATGTAGTGCGTCTGTATGCGTACTTTAATGCTACACCTGGCAGGGCGTCCTATTGGTCGATACGGACTCACGGCAGCCCCACAGCAGGTATACCAATGTTACTGTTACGTAGTCGCAACCCAAGACAGAGTTTTTTAATGTGAGCTACATTCTGTGCGCCTATGAAACTATGACTCGTCAGGTTGTAGAAGGA
Organism: Schistocerca nitens; assembly: GCF_023898315.1. Lineage (NCBI taxonomy): Eukaryota > Metazoa > Arthropoda > Insecta > Orthoptera > Acrididae > Schistocerca > Schistocerca nitens. The sequence goes on along the minus strand of NC_064614.1, from coordinate 85,291,455 downwards.
TGCTAAAAGAGAAGAACTTCCATAGTCCTACGGCTCAAGGCCAATAGGGGAAGACAGTGATTAGAATATATCCATCCATCCATTTCACATAAGGCGCTATGGTCTATATCCGTTCTTTGTACGTAGCTTGTGACATGGCGTACTTCTCAAAGTACAGCCTGCTATAATATTCTCCATTTCTATTCACGCATGATACATGAGAAAATAGATTACTCATAAGCCCATATGCAAGTTGTTTTTAATATACTTTCGGGGACTAATGACCTCAGCAGTTGAGTCCCATAGTGCTCAGAGCCATATACTTTCTTTCTTCGCGATTTCTGTGGGAAATATTGGTCGGCTGATATGTTAAATTCTGTCTTCCGAACTTTCTTTACATACATCAACACATGGTTCCTACATTCAGTCCTCATACGGATGCGGAAATGACAGATATATACTCGTAAATAACTGAGAAGATGAGAGAAACACTGGAAGAAAAGAATCGAAGAGGTCCAGATATGGTGTTGTAGAAGGATGCTAAAAGGGAACAACTTGCATAGTCCTACGGGGCAAGGCCAATAGGGGAAGACTGTGATTAGAATAAATCCATCAAGTACAGTACTTGAAAACGGTGGGTGTCGTGGAAGTGATATTCTCAGATGTTGAGGTTAGCACAAACGATAAAGTTGTGCGGGTTGCATCAAAGACGTCAAAATACTAGTGACAAATATCTACAACAAAAAAAGTTTTGTGTCACCCCGGTTCAAGGAGCTCCTGAGGATAGGTGTTGACTGTGGATATTTTATCACAGGCACAGCCCCTTTGACTGTTCAGAGATGTCACGAAACCCGCACAAAGATGTAAACTACCATGCATGAGCAGCGCCTATTAGACGGAGGGGGTCCGAGAGCCGATAAGTTCCAGTCATTCCACCAGGAAGGAGGTACACGGCTCGTGTTGTCTGTAGTTCAACTACGGAAACAAAGAAAGCTTCATCATAGGTTTAAGAGTGGTCGAATCATAGCTGATAAGGAAAAGCTGAACGAAGCGAAAAAGAGCGTAAAGAGAGCAATGAGAGAAGCATTCAACGAATTCGAACATAAAACATTGGCAAACAATCTAAACAAGAACCCTAAAAAGTTTTGGTCATATGTAAAATCGGTAAGCGGATCTAAATCCCCTATTCAGTCACTCGTTGACCACGATGGCACCGAAACAGAGGACGACCGAAGAAAGGCAGAAATACTGAATTCAGTGTTCCGAAACTGTTTCACTGCGGAAAATCGTAACACGGTCCCTGACTTCAGCCGTCGCACGGACGCCAAAATGGAAAATATTGAAATAAACGATATCGGAATTGAAAAACAACTGCTATCACTTAGTAGCGGAAAAGCATCCGGACCAGACGAGATACCCGTAAGATTCTACAGTGATTATGCTAAAGAACTTGCCCCCCTTTCTATCAGCAATTTATCGTAGATCTCTGAAAGAACGTAAAGTACCTAGCGACTGGAAGAAAGCGCAGGTCGTTCCCATTTTCAAGAAGGGTCATAAATCAGATGCGAATAATTATAGGCCTATTTCGCTTACGTCAATCTGTTGTAGAATAATGGAACATGTTTTATGTTCTCGTATTATGACGTTCTTAGATAATACAAATCTCCTTCATCATAACCAACATGGATTCCGCAAACAGAGATAATGTGAAACTCAGTTCGCCCTATTTGTCCAAGAAATTCACAGTGCCGTAGACACTGGCGAGCAGATTGATGCCGTATTCCTGGACTTCAGGAAGGCATTTGATGCGGTTCCGCACTTACGTTTAGTGAAAAAAATACGAGCTTACGGAATATCGGACCAGGTTTGTGATTGGATTCAGGATTTCCTAGAAGAAAGAACACAACATGTCATTCTTAACGGTTCAAAATCTGCAGATGTAGAGGTAATTTCGGGAGTACCGCAAGGAAGCGTGATAGGACCTTTATTGTTTACAATATGCATAAATGACTTAGTTGACAACATCGGTAGCTCCGTGAGGCTATTTGCAGATGACACGGTTGTCTACAAGAAAGTAGCAACATCAGAAGACTCGTACGTACTCCAGGAAGACCTGCAGAGGATTAATGAATGGTGCGACAGCTGGCAGCTTTCCCTAAACGTAGATAAATGTAATATAATGCGCATACATAGGGGCAGAAATCCATTCCAGTACGATTATGCCATAGGTGGTAAATCATTGGAAGCGGTAACGACCGTAAAATACTTAGGAGTTACTATCCGGAGCGATCTGAAGTGGAATGATCACATAAAACAAATAGTGGGAAAAGCAGGCGCCAGGTTGAGATTCATAGGAAGAATTCTAAGAAAATGTGACTCATCGACGAAAGAAGTAGCTTACAAAACGCTTGTTCGTCCGATTCTTGAGTATTGCTCATCAGTATGGGACCCTTACCAGGTTGGATTAATAGAAGAGATAGACATGATCCAGCGAAAAGCAGCGCGATTCGTCATGGGGACATTTGGTCAGCGCGAGAGCGTTACGGAGATGCTGAACAAGCTCCAGTGGCGGACACTTCAAGAAAGGCGTTACGCAATACGGAGAGATTTATTATCGAAATTACGAGAGAGCACATTCCGGGAAGAGATGGGCAACATATTACTACCGCCCACATATATCTCGCGTAATGATCACAACGAAAAGATCCGAGAAATTAGAGCAAATACGGAGACTTACAAGCAGTCGTTCTTCCCACGCACAATTCGTGAATGGAACAGGGAAGGGGGGATCAGACAGTGGTACAATAAGTACCCTCCGCCACACACCGTAAGGTGGCTCGCGGAGTATAGATGTAGATGTAGATGTAGATGCCTAGACGGTCAATACCGTGGTTCGATAGCGTCCGCATTGTTACTTTGTGCCAGGAAGGGCTCTCAACAAGGGAAGTGTCCAGCCGTTTCGGACTGAACCAAACCGATGGTGTTCGGACATGTAGAAGATAGAGAGAAACAGGAACTGTCGATGACGTGCCTCGTTGAGGCCGCCGAAGGGCTACTACTGCAGTGGATGACCGCATTCCATGAATTATGGTTTGTCCAGCGAGTGCAGCAAGATGGAAGTTCCCTGCTGTTTTGGGGTGGTCATGGAAGGGGCCGAAAGGGTTGTACGATATGTGAATGTCATCCTCCGACCGATAATGCAACCATATCGGCAGCATTTTGGCGAGGCATTCGTTTCATGGACGACAGTTCGCACCCCATCGTGAACATCTTGTAAATGACTTCCTTCAGGACAACGACATCGCTCGACTAGAGTGGCCAGCATGTTCTCCAGACATGAACCGTATCGAGCATACATAGGATGGATTAAAAAGGGCTGTTTATGGATGACTTCACCCACCAGCTACTCTGACGGATCTAAGCCGAATCGCCGTTGAGGAGTGGGACAATCTGGACCAACAGTGCCTTGATGATTTTGTAGATAGTATGCCATGAGGAATACAGGCATGCATGAATGCGGGACTACGTGCTACTTGGTATTAGAGGTACCTGTGAGTGCAGCAATCTGGACCGCCACCTCTGACGTTCTCGTTGTATGGTGGTAAAACATGTAACGTATGGTTTTCATGAGCAATAAAAAGGGCAGAAATGATGTTTATGATGATCTCTATTCCAATTTTTTGTACTGTTTCCTGAACACTCGGAACCGAGGTGATGCAATTTTTTTTATGTATGTATTACACAGTCACTGGTTCCCAATGTGGTCTGGGTAATAATTAACGTTTTTTTAGTAAGTTTGCTATATAGTTAAGACTCAGTATTGTTAATAGTATATCATACGCTACTATAATCTACATCCAAAGAAACTGGTATAGAGATATGTCAACATGCAGAATACGGCACTGCTGGCGACAACGCCTATATAAGACAACAAATGTCAGGCGCCCTTGTTAGATCTGTTACTGCTGCTACAATGGCATGTTATCAAGATTTAAGTGAGGTTGAAAGTGGTGGTATAGTCGGTGCACGAGCCATGGGACACAGCATCGCCGAGGTAGCGACGGAATGGGGATTTTCCCGTACGACCATTTCACGAGTGTACCGTGAATATCAGGAATCCGGCGAAACATCAAACCTCCGACATCTCTGCGGCCAGAAAAGATCCTACAAGAACGGGACCAGCGTGACAGTAATGCAACCCTTCCGCAAATTGCTGAAATTTCAATTCTGGGCCGTCAACAAGTGTCTGCATGTGAACCATTCTACGAAACATCATCGATATAGGCTTTCGGAGCCGAAGGCCCACTCGTGTACCTTGATGACTGCACGACACAAAGCTTTACGTCTCGCCTGGACCCATCGACACCGATATTGGACTGTTCATGACTGGAAACGTTGCGTGGTCGGACGAGTTTCGTTTCAAATTGTAACGAGGGGATGGATGTGTACGTGTATGGAGACAACCTCATGTCTACAGGGGATTGTTTATGCTAGTTGAGACTCTGTAATGCTATGGGGCGTGTGCAGTTGGAGTGATATGGGACCCCTGATACGTCTAGACACGACTCTGACGGGCGACACGTATGAAAGCATCATGTCTGATCACCTGCTTCCATTCACGTCCGTTATGCGTTCCGACGGACTTCGGTAATTCCAGTAGGACAATACGAGCCGGCCGAAGTGGCCGTGCGGTTAAAGGCGCTACAGTCTGGAACCGCAAGACCGCTACGGTCGCAGGTTCGAATCCTGCCTCGGGCATGGATGTTTGTGATGTCCTTAGGTTAGGTAGGTTTAACTAGTTCTAAGTTCTAGGGGACTAATGACCTCAGCAGTTGAGTCCCATAGTGCTCAGATCCATTTGAACAATACGACACCCAACACGTCCAGAATTAATACAGAGTGATTCCGTGAACGCTCTTCTGAGTTTAAAATACTTCCACTGGCCACCGAAGTTCTCAGACATGAGCATTATTGAGCGTATCTGGGATGCCTTGCATCGCACCGTTCAGAAGAGATCTTCACCCCCTCGCACTCTTACGGATTTATGGACAGCCCTGCAGGGCTTATGGTGTTAATTCCCTCCAGCACTACTTCAGACATTTGTCGAGTCCATGCCACATCGTGTTTCGCCACTTGTGCGTGCTCGCGTGGGCCCTATACATTATTAGGCAGGTGTACCAGTTTCTTTGGGTCTTGAGGTATTTTCGTATAATGTATTTCAGCATTTTGGTCTGGTGCAGGTTATTATAGCAGAAATCTGGTACCTCCTTTAGAAAACTTTTCCTGGTCACCAAATTAGAACCAGCCTGGTTTTTTTGATTACACCGAGAAGGTTCGACGAAAGAGTATGCCTAGTCCCCCCTCTCAAAACTCGAGATTTAGTAATTCATAATTTAAATGATTCTCAAGATATTATTTTTATGGGTTATATTGTAAATTTTATATCTTTAATTTCAGTTTGTTTTAATGTTTCTAGATGGTCTTTGTGTGGTCGTTTCTCAGGGCAGATCCTTACAATTTTAATGAATTTATAGATCTTGTTTTTACGATCTTGCCTCTCTCTTCAACGAGTTTTTCTAGTTAAATGTAGAAAGAAGTCAACTATGATTTTTTTAATATCTTTATTAAAAGTCATAATTATCTCTAAAATCACATGGAAGTTCTTCAGCCTGTGAATCATACTGAATACATGAATTTTTAAAACCATCTGGCTGAAGAACGAAATGTTTATACTGTTCACAGTTCGTTCCCCACCCCTATGGTCATGAACGAGACGATCAAGGTATTGGTATCACACAATGCAGGACAGAATCCCTTGCAGGTGCATTTGTTCCTTATGGCTTAACTGATGTCAGAGTGGGGAAAACATTACCTTTTTTTTTTTCAACGGAGTTAAAGAACATTACGAACATTTTGAAACCAGTCGCTGAGGTCTGATCAGTCGAGTCCTTTTCTGTGGAACGTAGACATGCAAGTCGGTTGAAGTCACTGTAAAATTTTAGAAAGCATTCTATGACTGGGGCACAATAATCGGCATATAATGCTATAAATAAAATACAAACATTCTCGATCGCGTTTTCACATTTTTTTATTTTTAGCAAGGGATTTCGGTCATATCCTCGGACCATCTTCAGGCTTTTTCCATAGAAATACGACTGCCAGTGGCAAACGTACTGCTACGGATCTCGCTCCGTCTGCCGCCACTACGAGTCATAATGGCGTTGAAAACCCTCAAGATGGTCTGAGGAAAGGGCTAAACTGGTTGCTAACAAATAGAAATCTGAAAACGCGATCGGGACTGTTTTTGTTTGATTTAAAGTCATTATGTTTAACACATAAGTTTACAAGAAAGCCCGATTCCATTATGTAAACACCATCTCGATTTCCTTATGGAAACTGGGTCAGTATTCTTTTTCTACTTTGAAATTGAAGAACCGCATACAACTACTACATTATGTCTCCTCCATCGACAATAGGTTCTGCCAAAGTCTCAAAACTGGTAATGATGACAATGAAACTAACGACTATGTGGAGAAAGAGGACTTATTTTTCTCATTACACAGTAATTGCAAATGGTAAAATACATACTGCTTATTGTCTCATTAATTTTTCATACGTAACATCCCAAAATAGAACAAGTATAGAATTAATCTATCTCAAAAAAACTGATATTGTAAATCATAAAATATATGATGCAAACAGATTTTTTTAGGTTTTAGGCATGCGTTCTATTGCTCAGCAACAACTATAAAACGGGTAGTCTAATCAACGGGGAGATGGGATGGCTTGAGGCTCATGTAAAGTAACCACGGTCATTACCAAAGACAGCGATTCATTGGCAGAACACTTAGAAGGTGCAACAGGTCTACTAAAGAGACTGCTTACACCACGCTTGTCCGCCCTGCTCTGGAGTATTGCTGTGCATCAAATGGGACTGACGGATGACATCGAAAAAGTACAAGGAAGGGCAGCTCGTTTTTTACTATCGTGAAATATGGGAGATGGGAAATGTAGTCGAATTAAGTCGGGTGACGCTGAGAGAATTAGATTAGGAAATGAGACAAAGTAGTAAAGGAGTTTTTCTATTTGGGGAGCAAAATAACTGATGATGGTCGAAGTAGAGAGGATATAAAATTTAGACTGGCAATGGCAAGGAAAGCGTTTCTGAAGAAGAGAAGTTTGTTAACATCGAGTATTGATTTAAGTGTCAGGAAGTCGTTTCTAAAAGTATTTGTATGGAGTGTAGCTATTTATGGAAATGAAACATGGACTATAAATAGTTTAGACAAGAAGAGAATAGAAGCTTTCGAAATGTCGTACTAAAGAAGAATGCTCAAGATTTGATGGGTATATCACAAAACTAATGAAGAGGTATTCAATAGAATTGGGAGAAGAGGAGTTTGTGGCACAACTTGACTAGAAGAAGGGATCGGTTGGTAGGACATGTTCTGAGGCATCAAGGGATCACCAATTTAGTAATGGAGGGCAGCGTGGAGAGTAAAAATCATAGAGGGTGACCAAGAGACGAATACACTAAGCAGATTCAGAAGTATGTAGGCTGCAGTAGGTACTGGGAGGTGAAGAAGCTTGCACAGGATAGAGTAGCATGGAGAGTTGCATCAAACCAGTCTCAGGACTGAAGACCACAACAACAACAACAATATGGGAGATAGAGTCACAGACATGATACGTGAATTGGAGTGGCAATCATTAAAACAAAGGCGTTTTTTGTTGCGACAGGATTTTCTCATGAAATTTCAATCACCAGTTTTCTCCTCCGATTGCGAAAACATTCTGTTGGCCCCCACCTACATAGGGAGAAATGATCATCACGATAAAATAAGAGAAATCAGTGCTCGCACCGAAACACTGAGGTGCTCGTTTCTCCCGCGTGCCGTTCGAGAGTGGAACGATAGAGACACAGCTTGAAGGTGGCTCTTTGAACCCTCTGCCAGGCACTTTATTCTGAACAGCAGAGTAATCACGTAGATGTAGATGTAGATCGTCAAGGCGCCTTAACCCACCAAACTGTCTGCTACCGGAATGAAGATTTCGTATGAATGTTTAGAAACATACGTGTAATCGATTTTTCCGTCACTCAGTCGGTTTTCCGAGTTATTACTGTGTTCTTTGAGTCCTATCCATAATTTAGGAAACCAGTGTAATTACTGCGTTTTCAGCCGCTGCCTACGTTACGCCAGCGACTCGATACGCTCGCTGTCAGTTTAGCTGCCGACGACAAGCGTGGAAGTAATATTCAGGAGCTCGAGTGTTTACCGTGCTTTGAAACGGCTTAGCTAGCGAGAACGTTTTATTAATGAACGTCGCCGCCGCCGCCGCCGCCGCGAAAGCTGCCTGGCCGTAAAGCTGAGATATTTCCCGCTGGCTGTGTGCTCCCCACGGAGAAGTGCGCGGGAAGAGTGGAAGTCGGGGAGCAACTTGGCCGGGAAGCCATTGTCCTCGCTGCCTTCTGCCGGCTGCTGCCTGCTGGTAACTACCAATTAACAATGAAGCTGCACGAGCGCCGAAGTACTCACCTGCTACGGCGGCCCGGAGCGCCTAGCTCCCAAATTAGATAATAATACCTGGACCGGCAGCGTTTATAAGCGGTCCCCGGGCGCAGCTTCGTGTCGGAACGATCCCGGCGTGCAAGAGGAGCAAGCAAGCTGCAGCGCGATGACGTAAGTGCCAGTGGGGAGGTCGTACCTGGAAAAAGAGAAAGAGTTTCAGAAATTTCTTTCTCGTTTTTTTGCAATTAGTTCAAATACAGACTTGACTGGAGACTGTATCCGTTTTGTGATACAAATTACTGACGATGCACAGCAGCAACCAGTCGCAGTTAGATTTTGGTTAACTTCACCGAAAAAGTACCGCTACCGGTTTCGACCCCCATGAACCATGGACCTTGCCGTGATGGGGAGGCTTGCGTGCGTCATCGATACATATGGCCGTACCGTAGGTGCAACCACAACGGAGGAGTATTTGTAGAGAGGCCAGACAAACGTATGGTTCCTGAAGAAGGGCAGCAGCCTATCCAGTAGTTGCAGGGGCAACAGTCTGGATGATTGACTGATCTGGCCTTGTAACACTAACCAAAACGGCATTGTTGTGCTGGTACTGTGAACGGCTGAAAGCAAGGGGAAACTACAGCCGTAATTTTTCCCGAGGGCATGCAGCTTTACTGTATGGTTAGATGTAGGTTGCAGTAGGTACTGGGAGATGAAAAAGCTTGCACAGGATAGAGTAGCATGGAGAGCTGCATCAAACCGGTCTCAGGACTGAAGACCATAACAACAACAACCGGTTTCGAACTGATTGACTAAGTCATCGTCAGACTGTTTGCTTACTTTCGTCAAAACACTTGTTGCATTGATTTACGGGTGAGTTGCCCTAGACCAGTAGTTCCCAATCATTCTTAGTCCATTAGCCCCAATTGCAATCATGTGTTAGCTAGTACCCCCATCCTACTCGTCCCCCTCCCCCCCCACTGCCCGCGCCCACTACAACTTCACTCCACCCCCTCCACCTTCCCCCACCGCTCTCTTAGACATCATTAACTGAAGCGCCTAGCGCATAACTAAATTTTAGAATGACAAAGAATTTCCTTGAACACTTTTCGTTTTAAAATGGTGAAAGATACTTAGTTTTTGTGTGTGTTTTATGAAGCCACAAACTAATGAGTGAATGAGACAACTAGTACTGCTTACGTCTAACAACCGTTTCATATCTGAGTTCTTCTCAATCAGTGGAAATCATAAATCATGCTCATAACCCAATCAGTGCCTTGTTTTTATGCCGCGCGGGGTAGCCGCGCGGTCTCAGGCGCCTTGCCAGAGTTCGAGCGGCTACCCCCGTCCAAGGATCGAGTACTTCTTCGGGCATCGGTGTGTGTGTTTTCCTTAGCGTAAGTTAGTTTAAGTTAGATTAAGGCGACCGATGAACTCATAGAAATTTTCCACAAATTTCCAAATTTTTCTTGTTTTTATTTTTATTGCTATCGTAGCCCAAAATCTACTTTCGCCTCTGCTAATCTTCAATAACACATTTCTTTTCCATGAGTTATGTTCGGATTCTGTCTGTCTGTGTGTGTGTGTGTGTGTGTGTTTAAGAGATGAAGCAATTCCCAGTGCATTGTGAGCGCATCTTACAACTTCTACGGCTGGCCGCGGTGGCAGAGCGGTTCTAGGCGCTTCAGTCCGGTACCGCGCGACCGCTACGGTCGCAGGTTCGAATCCCGCCTCAGACATGGATGTGTTTGGTGTCCTTAGGTTAGTTAGGTTTAAGTAGTTCTAAGTCTAGGGGACTGATGACCTCAGATGTGCTCAGAGCCATTTGAACAACTCCTACTTTGATAAGAAAGGCAACTGTCGACTATCACGATAGACACTTAGTGCAGAACATGCTTCCCTTGCCCTACACCTCTCCCTAGCGGCATTTGCTACATCTGCTCCCTGCACTTCGTTTTGAAATCAAAGAATTTAAAACGTGTGCACTGCACTCGGCTAGGTAAATCACGTGATTGTTGGACTCTACTAGTGAGCTGGCAGAAATTGGAAGACTTCAGGCTGCGAATGCTTTGTATCTGAACACTGACACTAATAATAACCATTGTAATACTAATAATACTGTGTACAGCACTATATTAGCCCTTACGTATTACTGCTTTGTCGTGCTGTCAATTAGTTCATATTCCAAGCAAGTAATGAAGCAATCTCTGGTCTGTTGCGGGAACTATCCACTGCTTGGGGAAGAATTTTCATGAGATGTTTACCTTCTCTTACATGTATGTCTCGCTTTTACTGTCATCGATGTGTGGCACAAAACACGCAGTATGTGTGTAAGTGTGTGGACTATGTGAGGAAGATAAAGTTCAAGCAATCGTTTCGTACGCTGTAACCTACACTGCACAGTGTCACTTATTGAATAATTGGCAAAAAAGAAATTATTGATAACATACAAAATCAATATCGGAGTCTTAGAAAATTATGTAATAGTATAGCTGATGATCTTTTAAAAATAATTTAGGTTCATGACTGAAACACCGTCAAACCCTTCTGCTTTTTACCCCTCAGAAAATTCTATTTGCCCTCCAGGGGTACTTTCCCCCATGTTGGGAACCACTGCCCTAGGATAAACAATAATTCACAGTTATTAAGTGTAGCGCAATCATCTTTATTAAGAGTTCGTGTGAGACTTTTCACAAGTACGTTGCCACGTCCTCCGAAACACCTCCATCCTGGGCAAATCAGTCCTCCTTTAGCCGTTCTCGTAGGCATCTGATACAGTCACCCGTTTAGAAGGATTTGGGAAATACCAATCCATCATATCAGGGATGTGTCCCCCCCCCCCCCCCCACCCCCCACCCCGTTTCTTCTGCAAAGCGAAACCAGCCTTAGGGTACACTATATCCACTGGAAAACATCGACAGGCGCAGCCAGGAAATGGTATAGTTGGGCGAAACTGCTTACACTTACAAAGTACATCACTTTTATACCGTGCCTCACAAAGAAAAGCGAAGCCCCCAGAACACATGGTTGCATGTCGATTTAACTTCATCAACATCTATATGGAAACTACAAATAACACTTACGTGCCTAGCAGAGGGCTCATCGAACCATCTTCACAATAATTCTCTATTATTCAGTCTCGAGCAGAATTTTATTTATTTGGTTGTTTTCCAACGTATAAGGTTCAAATGGTTCAAATGGCTCTGAGCACTATGGGACTTAACTTCTGAGGTCATCAGTCCCCTAGAACTTAGAACTACTTAAACCTAACTAACCTTGATGACTGCACGACACAAAGCTTTACGTCTCGCCTGGACCCATCGACACCGATATTGGACTGTTCATGACTGGAAACGCTGCGTGGTCGGACGAGTTTCGTTTCAAATTGTAACGAGGGGATGGATGTGTACGTGTATGGAGACAACCTCATGTCTACAGGGGATTGTTTATGCTAGTTGAGACTCTGTAATGCTATGGGGCGTGTGCAGTTGGAGTGATATGGGACCCCTGATACGTCTAGACACGACTCTGACGGGCGACACGTATGAAAGCATCCTGTCTGATCACCTGCTTCCATTCACGTCCGTTATGCGTTCCGACGGACTTCGGTAATTCCAGTAGGACAATACGACACCCAACACGTCCAGAATTAATACAGAGTGATTCCGTGAACGCTCTTCTGAGTTTAAAATACTTCCACTGGCCACCCAAGTTCTCAGACATGAGCATTATTGAGCGTATCTGGGATGCCTTGCATCGCACCGTTCAGAAGAGATCTTCACCCCCTCGCACTCTTACGGATTTATGGACAGCCCTGCAGGGCTTATGGTGTTAATTCCCTCCAGCACTACTTCAGACATTTGTCGAGTCCATGCCACATCGTGTTTCGCCACTTGTGCGTGCTCGCGTGGGCCCTATACATTATTAGGCAGGTGTACCAGTTTCTTTGGGTCTTGAGGTATTTTCGTATAATGTATTTCAGCATTTTGGTCTGGTGCAGGTTATTATAGCAGAAATCTGGTACCTCCTTTAGAAAACTTTTCCTGGTCACCAAATTAGAACCAGCCTGGTTTTTTGATTACACCGAGAAGGTTCGACGAAAGAGTATGTCTAGTCCCCCCTCTCAAAACTCGAGATTTAGTAATTCATAATTTAAATGATTCTCAAGATATTATTTTTATGGGTTATATTGTAAATTTTATATCTTTAATTTCAGTTTGTTTTAATGTTTCTAGATGGTCTTTGTGTGGTCGTTTCTCAGGGCAGATCCTTACAATTTTAATGAATTTATAGATCTTGTTTTTACGATCTTGCCTCTCTCTTCAACGAGTTTTTCTAGTTAAATGTAGAAAGAAGTCAACTATGATTTTTTTAATATCTTTATTAAAAGTCATAATTATCTCTAAAATCACATGGAAGTTCTTCAGCCTGTGAATCATACTGAATACATGAATTTTTAAAACCATCTGGCTGAAGAACGAAATGTTTATACTGTTCACAGTTCGTTCCCCACCCCTATGGTCATGAACGAGACGATCAAGGTATTGGTATCACACAATGCAGGACAGAATCCCTTGCAGGTGCATTTGTTCCTTATGGCTTAACTGATGTCAGAGTGGGGAAAACATTACCTTTTTTTTTTTCAACGGAGTTAAAGAACATTACGAACATTTTGAAACCAGTCGCTGAGGTCTGATCAGTCGAGTCCTTTTCTGTGGAACGTAGACATGCAAGTCGGTTGAAGTCACTGTAAAATTTTAGAAAGCATTCTATGACTGGGGCACAATAATCAGCATATAATGCTATAAATAAAATACAAACATTCTCGATCGCGTTTTCACATTTTTTTATTTTTAGCAAGGGATTTCGGTCATATCCTCGGACCATCTTCAGGCTTTTTCCATAGAAATACGACTGCCAGTGGCAAACGTACTGCTACGGATCTCGCTCCGTCTGCCGCCACTACGAGTCATAATGGCGTTGAAAACCCTCAAGATGGTCTGAGGAAAGGGCTAAACTGGTTGCTAACAAATAGAAATCTGAAAACGCGATCGGGACTGTTTTTGTTTGATTTAAAGTCATTATGTTTAACACATAAGTTTACAAGAAAGCCCAATTCCATTATGTAAACACCATCTCGATTTCCTTAAGGAAACTGGGTCAGTATTCTTTTTCTACTTTGAAATTGAAGAACCACATACAACTACTACATTATGTCTCCTCCATCGACAATAGGTTCTGCCAAAGTCTCAAAACTGGTAATGATGACAATGAAACTAACGACTATGTGGAGAAAGAGGACTTATTTTTCTCATTACACAGTAATTGCAAATGGTAAAATACATACTGCTTATTGTCTCATTAATTTTTCATACGTAACATCCCAAAATAGAACAAGTATAGAATTAATCTATCTCAAAAAAACTGATATTTTAAATCATAAAATATATGATGCAAACAGATTTTTTTAGGTTTTAGGCATACTTTCCCCCATGTTGGGAACCACTGCCCTAGGATAAACAATAATTCACAGTTATTAAGTGTAGCGCAATCATCTTTATTAAGAGTTCGTGTGAGACTTTTCACAAGTACGTTGCCACGTCCTCCGAAACACCTCCATCCTGGGCAAATCAGTCCTCCTTTAGCCGTTCTCGTAGGCATCTGATACAGTCACCCGTTTAGAAGGATTTGGGAAATACCAATCCATCATATCAGGGATGTGTCCCCCCCCCCCACCCCCACCCCCCACCCCGTTTCTTCTGCAAAGCGAAACCAGCCTTAGGGTACACTATATCCACTGGAAAACATCGACAGGCGCAGCCAGGAAATGGTATAGTTGGGCGAAACTGCTTACACTTACAAAGTACATCACTTTTATACCGTGCCTCACAAAGAAAAGCGAAGCCCCCAGAACACATGGTTGCATGTCGATTTAACTTCATCAACATCTATATGGAAACTACAAATAACACTTACGTGCCTAGCAGAGGGCTCATCGAACCATCTTCACAATAATTCTCTATTATTCAGTCTCGAGCAGAATTTTATTTATTTGGTTGTTTTCCAACGTATAAGGTTCAAATGGTTCAAATGGCTCTGAGCACTATGGGACTTAACTTCTGAGGTCATCAGTCCCCTAGAACTTAGAACTACTTAAACCTAACTAACCTTGATGACTGCACGACACAAAGCTTTACGTCTCGCCTGGACCCATCGACACCGATATTGGACTGTTCATGACTGGAAACGCTGCGTGGTCGGACGAGTTTCGTTTCAAATTGTAACGAGGGGATGGATGTGTACGTGTATGGAGACAACCTCATGTCTACAGGGGATTGTTTATGCTAGTTGAGACTCTGTAATGCTATGGGGCGTGTGCAGTTGGAGTGATATGGGACCCCTGATACGTCTAGACACGACTCTGACGGGCGACACGTATGAAAGCATCCTGTCTGATCACCTGCTTCCATTCACGTCCGTTATGCGTTCCGACGGACTTCGGTAATTCCAGTAGGACAATACGACACCCAACACGTCCAGAATTAATACAGAGTGATTCCGTGAACGCTCTTCTGAGTTTAAAATACTTCCACTGGCCACCCAAGTTCTCAGACATGAGCATTATTGAGCGTATCTGGGATGCCTTGCATCGCACCGTTCAGAAGAGATCTTCACCCCCTCGCACTCTTACGGATTTATGGACAGCCCTGCAGGGCTTATGGTGTTAATTCCCTCCAGCACTACTTCAGACATTTGTCGAGTCCATGCCACATCGTGTTTCGCCACTTGTGCGTGCTCGCGTGGGCCCTATACATTATTAGGCAGGTGTACCAGTTTCTTTGGGTCTTGAGGTATTTTCGTATAATGTATTTCAGCATTTTGGTCTGGTGCAGGTTATTATAGCAGAAATCTGGTACCTCCTTTAGAAAACTTTTCCTGGTCACCAAATTAGAACCAGCCTGGTTTTTTGATTACACCGAGAAGGTTCGACGAAAGAGTATGTCTAGTCCCCCCTCTCAAAACTCGAGATTTAGTAATTCATAATTTAAATGATTCTCAAGATATTATTTTTATGGGTTATATTGTAAATTTTATATCTTTAATTTCAGTTTGTTTTAATGTTTCTAGATGGTCTTTGTGTGGTCGTTTCTCAGGGCAGATCCTTACAATTTTAATGAATTTATAGATCTTGTTTTTACGATCTTGCCTCTCTCTTCAACGAGTTTTTCTAGTTAAATGTAGAAAGAAGTCAACTATGATTTTTTTAATATCTTTATTAAAAGTCATAATTATCTCTAAAATCACATGGAAGTTCTTCAGCCTGTGAATCATACTGAATACATGAATTTTTAAAACCATCTGGCTGAAGAACGAAATGTTTATACTGTTCACAGTTCGTTCCCCACCCCTATGGTCATGAACGAGACGATCAAGGTATTGGTATCACACAATGCAGGACAGAATCCCTTGCAGGTGCATTTGTTCCTTATGGCTTAACTGATGTCAGAGTGGGGAAAACATTACCTTTTTTTTTTCAACGGAGTTAAAGAACATTACGAACATTTTGAAACCAGTCGCTGAGGTCTGATCAGTCGAGTCCTTTTCTGTGGAACGTAGACATGCAAGTCGGTTGAAGTCACTGTAAAATTTTAGAAAGCATTCTATGACTGGGGCACAATAATCAGCATATAATGCTATAAATAAAATACAAACATTCTCGATCGCGTTTTCACATTTTTTTATTTTTAGCAAGGGATTTCGGTCATATCCTCGGACCATCTTCAGGCTTTTTCCATAGAAATACGACTGCCAGTGGCAAACGTACTGCTACGGATCTCGCTCCGTCTGCCGCCACTACGAGTCATAATGGCGTTGAAAACCCTCAAGATGGTCTGAGGAAAGGGCTAAACTGGTTGCTAACAAATAGAAATCTGAAAACGCGATCGGGACTGTTTTTGTTTGATTTAAAGTCATTATGTTTAACACATAAGTTTACAAGAAAGCCCAATTCCATTATGTAAACACCATCTCGATTTCCTTAAGGAAACTGGGTCAGTATTCTTTTTCTACTTTGAAATTGAAGAACCACATACAACTACTACATTATGTCTCCTCCATCGACAATAGGTTCTGCCAAAGTCTCAAAACTGGTAATGATGACAATGAAACTAACGACTATGTGGAGAAAGAGGACTTATTTTTCTCATTACACAGTAATTGCAAATGGTAAAATACATACTGCTTATTGTCTCATTAATTTTTCATACGTAACATCCCAAAATAGAACAAGTATAGAATTAATCTATCTCAAAAAAACTGATATTTTAAATCATAAAATATATGATGCAAACAGATTTTTTTAGGTTTTAGGCATACTTTCCCCCATGTTGGGAACCACTGCCCTAGGATAAACAATAATTCACAGTTATTAAGTGTAGCGCAATCATCTTTATTAAGAGTTCGTGTGAGACTTTTCACAAGTACGTTGCCACGTCCTCCGAAACACCTCCATCCTGGGCAAATCAGTCCTCCTTTAGCCGTTCTCGTAGGCATCTGATACAGTCACCCGTTTAGAAGGATTTGGGAAATACCAATCCATCATATCAGGGATGTGTCCCCCCCCCCCACCCCCACCCCCCACCCCGTTTCTTCTGCAAAGCGAAACCAGCCTTAGGGTACACTATATCCACTGGAAAACATCGACAGGCGCAGCCAGGAAATGGTATAGTTGGGCGAAACTGCTTACACTTACAAAGTACATCACTTTTATACCGTGCCTCACAAAGAAAAGCGAAGCCCCCAGAACACATGGTTGCATGTCGATTTAACTTCATCAACATCTATATGGAAACTACAAATAACACTTACGTGCCTAGCAGAGGGCTCATCGAACCATCTTCACAATAATTCTCTATTATTCAGTCTCGAGCAGAATTTTATTTATTTGGTTGTTTTCCAACGTATAAGGTTCAAATGGTTCAAATGGCTCTGAGCACTATGGGACTTAACTTCTGAGGTCATCAGTCCCCTAGAACTTAGAACTACTTAAACCTAACTAACCTAAGGACTTCACACACATCCATGCCCGAATCAGGATTCGAACCTGCGACCGTAGCGGTCGCGCGGTTCCAGACTGTAGCGCCTAGAACCGCTCACCGTTAAGGTCATGAGTGATTTGAACAATACTTCTTGCTTCATATCCTGCATCCTCTCGCCCCTTCTATTTCTCACTGTGTCTGTAATCTTAATTTTGATTCTGATGTCGGTCCACCTATGTCTTCCGTGTATTCCTGCACTGCAGAATATGGACTCTTTTTTCCAGTTGTTGAAACTGTTTGCCAACCCACCCTGAATTCTTACATCCAGTTGTCGCTGAGGAATGAAATAAATAGGATGTGCAGGGAAGCTAGAGTCAGAATTTAAGAGAGCTTTGGGTGACTTAAGATCAAACAAGGCAGCAGGGATAGATAACATTTCATCGGAATTTCTAAAATCATTGGGGGGAGTGGCAACGAAACGACTATTCACGTTGGTGTGTAGAATGTATGAGTCTGGCGACATACCATCTGACTTTCGGAAAAATATCATCCACGCAATTCCGAAGACTGCAAGAGCTGAAAAGTGCAAAATTATCATCTTAACAGCTCATGAATCCAAGTTGATGAAAAAAAAAGAATGAGGAAGAAGCGAACAGAAAACTGAGGATGGGCCAGATGACGATCAGTTTGTGTTTAGAAAAGGTACAAGGAACGAGAGAGGCAATTCTGACGTTCAGGTTGGTAATGGAAGCGAGACTAAAGAGAAATCAAGACACCTTCACAGGACTTGTCGATCTGAAAAAGCATTCGACAGTGTAAAATGGTACAAGATGTTCTGAGAAAAATAGGGGTAAGCTGTAGAGAGAGACGGGTAATATGCATGTACAAGAACCAAGAGGGAATAATTAGAGTGGACGCCAAAGAATGAATTGCTCGGATTAAAAAGATGTAAGACACGGATGTAGTCTTCCACTCCAACTGTTCAACCTGTACACCGAAGAAGCAATGATGTAAATAAAAGAAAGATTCAGGAGTGGAATTAAAATTCAAGGTGAAAGGGTAGCAATGGTACGATTCGCTGATGACATTGCTGTCCTGAGTGAAAATGAAGAAGAATTACATAATCTGCTGAACGGTATAAACAATCTAATGAGTACAGAATATGGATTGGAGTACATCGAAGAAAGACGAAAGTAATGAGAAGTAGTAGAAATGAGAAGAGCGAGAAACTTAACATCAGAATTGATGGTCACGAAGTAGATGAATTTAATTCTACAACCTAGGCAGCAAAATAACCAATGACGGGCGCAGCAAGGAGGTCATCAAAAGCAGACTAACATTGGCAAAAATGGTATTCCTGACCAAGAGAAGTCAGCTAGTATCAAACACATGCCTTAATTTGAGGGAGAATTTTGAGAATATACGTTCGGAGCACAACATTGTGTGGTAGCGAAATATGGCCTGTGAGAAAACCGGAACAGAAGAGCATCGAAGTATTTGAGATGTGATGTACAGACGATTGTTGAAAATTAGGTGCAGTGATAAGGTAAGCAGTGAGGAGATTCTTCACAAAGAATCGGAGAGGAAAGGAACACGTGGAAAACGCTGATAAAGAGAAGAGACAGGATGATAGGACATCTGTTAAGGTATCATGGAGTGACATCCGTTGTAATAGAGGGAGCTATATAGGGCAAAAACAGCAGAGGAAGACGGAGACTGGAACACATCCAGCAAATAACTGGGGACACAGGTAGCAAGTGCTGCTCTGAGATGCAGAGGTTGGCTCATCACAGGAATTAGTGGCGGGTCGCAACAAACCAGTCAGAAGACTGATGACTCTAAAACAAAACAAAAATAAATATAAATCCTCATGGCTGCCTGGTAAATCTGAGCATTTCCTTCTGAATCATACTTGAAATCGGTTCACCACTGTCATACAGTCTTTCCTTGATCTACGTATCGAGCTTCTTCTCTGGTGCCCCACATGTTCTCAAGATCTTCCCTTCCTCTTCCTCCAGCCGGGATGCGTTCTCTCTTCTCAAGGCGGTCGTCTCCATTGTTTGTAGTGCAGTATTTCTGATGTTTGACGTACGTTGTTTCAGTTTGGCATTCCTGGACAGTGCTTTGTTTCCACAGACTGTTGAAAGGTGGCTACACTGAGCCACAGCGCCAGAGATCGCTAGAGAGCATTGTTCCGCCGCCTCCACTGGCAGTGAGTATTGAGATGTCGTAGTGGCAGTGCTTGTCGAGGACTCGTAGTAGTCAGTTCGTGTTCAGATGTGCTAGTAGGGAGTGCTTGCTGAGATGTGATACTGAAAAGTTCTTGTTGAGATGTGGTAATAGCGAGTCGGTGTGGAGATATATTGTAATGATTAGAGTGATTTTGGTCAATATATGAAGGTAACGAAACTTGATTTATTTTTCATTATTTCCATGTTTTAAATAATGCGTCATTACAGGTTCAGTCAACAAAGCATCTGGCTTGTGTTCTTGGATTAGAGTGTAATTCTGGTTCTCTTGAGTAATTATGGTATTTTTATTTTCTTTAATTAATTCAGTATAAATGATATTTAAAATTTCTTGTGTTGTTGAAGAAGAACCGTGCCAGATGCGTACGTTGAGTCATACTTCCACACACAGAACAGTTATACTTGTGCTTTGATTTCGTAGGTTTTATAGTTGCTGGGGACTTAATTAATTAATTGTGTTAATGAAAATTTCCATTTCATTCTTTGTTATTGTTCTATGCAGTCAGATAGCGTAATAATACTAGTCAGGGCCAACCGTTACGAGACTTCGTAATCGGACAAACAGCTACTAAAAACAAAAAATTAAAATTATTTTCATTATATATTAATTAAGCCCCCATGCACGTGGCGACCGCTGCTTCGGATCGTCCCTTGGAATTCTTCTGATTGTAAAAATAGTAGACAGTAGTATTGTTGTAGTAATTTGTAATTTAGTAATTGTAGTCTATTTTGCATGTGTAGATTTGGTAATTGTCATTCTTCTAATGGTATTTTTTTTTCTCTGAATTTGATTGTTGTCTTGTATACGCGTTTGACGATTTAGTGCAATTATTTCAATTGTTCGTTAATCGTGTTTGAGGGAAACATTTCGAGTGAATGGTATTGTTGGAGATAAAGAGTCATTGTGTATAATTTCCGTACAGTGACGAGTTTTGTATGTTTTGTAAATGATTACGCGATCAATGAAAAAGGCGAAAATGATGGATAGTGAGAATGACGAAATTGTTAACATGGCGAACTCGCCAACAGAGGAAAACAGTATGATGGATAATGAAGTGGAAAACAATGTAATAAGTCGGGAAAATAGTCCGGAACCATTTCAAAATTTTTCTCAATCAGAAAATTCACAGAATCCGAGATTAACGACAGAAGATTCTGAAATAGTATCGAACACAGATAGCTTTACAGCCATGACGAAAGAAGTTGGTTTCGCGGGAAATGTTGGGGGCGAAAAGAATTTCGAACCGGCTATTACGGAGCAGTTGATGAGTGCTATATTAAATTTGGGAGCACGAATGGAAACAATTAAAACAGAGATAGGAACTTTAGCAACACGGTTAGACTCACAGGGATCACAAATAGGAATAATTACAACTGGTATGGGAACAATGGAGCAGTTTCGATCTGAATTTAAAACAGAAATAGGAACAATTAAAACTGAGATGGGAACAATGGAAACACGGTTAGATTCACGAATAGGGACATGTTTCAAAAATATGAAAGATGAGTTAAAGAATGAAATCAGAGAAGAAGTACAACCGATTTTGAATGCTCACAATAATAGATTAATTGCAGTAGAGATTAGACAAAGGGAACAGGATAGAGAACAGGAGGAAAGAGATCGCGTGATAGTACAAAAATTTTCAGAGTTAAATTTACAACGTGCACACGATAAGGAAGAAATATTTGAGAAAATCGAGGAATCCGTACCAAATGACAGATTAAATAACCTAACACAACAATATGGACAGTTAACTACCAAATGTGTCAATACTGAAACCCGAGTCGCGACACTTACGGAAGACGTAAGTAAACAGAAAGAAAAAATAGGTGACTTATCGGAAAGAGTTGAGGAGATTTCAGATAAATTGACAAAACTAAGTTTACATGGGGACAGAGATTCGGATGATACAGCTCCATTACCATTTGCAGAAACCGAAGAGTACCAGAACATAAATAAACATGTTGACAATCAGGGAAAATTTAATGAACGCGTTAAAAGGGAATTTGAGGCATTAAAAAAGCAAGTCAAACAAATTGAAGGCGAAATCGTAGGAAAAGACGGCAAAAGAAATTTAGAATCACAGATACCAGAGGGGTTTGAAGAACATAATTTGTTTCATTTACGGGATGTAACAAGAGAGCGCCAGGCGCGGGAACTTGACAATAATCGACATTGGGACTGGGACAGACGCGGGAGGTCTTTGTCGCCGCGAGGCGGAAGCTTTGACTGTAAACACTTCTTGACTGTTCGGAAATTTAAGATCTTTTGCAATTCTAGGAATGACATACGTCCATATTCATGGTTGGATCGATTTACGTGCGCACTTCCGCCAGATTTGCCACAGTGTCACAAACTGGAAATTATGTGCAGCTATTAAAGTCCTCAGGGGATTCACTATACTAAGTGAATATGTGCCGTAGCGTTCACAGGGCCCCGAGCTGTAGTGGTGCTATTTCCCTTTTAGTTTTCTGCACCGCTGCCTACTCTTTCACTATTCTTTGCATCTATAAAAACAACTCTTCTACTATCCATCTATCTAGACAGTAGGTAAAGATTAACCGGATTTGACTGTTTTACCCGAAAATGACTTCGGAAATTACCGTTTGGACTTACTATATTTTCTGCAGCATTTATTCGTATTTTAAACGAAATTTTACCTGTTTATCTTCGTGACAATATTACTTCATACGTTGACGACATTCTTATTGTTAAACGTTCTTGGAGTGAGCACAACAAAATTTTGGATTCATTATTACGTATTTTTGCAAGAGTTGGCATTACAGTGAACTTGGAAAAATCTGAATTTGGTCGTTCTCAGGTGAAATTTCTCGGTCACATTATTTCTACAGAAGGTATTCTTCCTGATCCAGAGAAACTAGACGCTATTCGTAATTATGCTGTTCCTACCACAAAACGTGATGTTCGTAGTTTCCTTGGTGTCTGTAATTTTCTTAGACGCTTTGTTAGATTGGACAATTTGGCCACACCTCGTTTATGTGAACTATCTGGAAAAAATTCTAATTGGTGTTGGGATGAGGAAGCTCACTCAGAATTTGAACAACTTCGTGATGCTTTAGTTGCTGCTCCACTTCTTTCACATCCGGATTTATCTAAAGATTTTTATTTGGCGACGGACTCATCGTACAAAGGCCTAGGTGCACATTTATTTCAAGAGATAGAAGAAAACGGCGTTGTAGTACAGAAGACTATTGCATTTGGAAGTCGTGTTCTCTCTAAATCCGAAAAGAATTATTCGATTACGGAACTTGAAGCTTTGGCTGTTGTTTGGGCTTTCACAAAATTTCGGACATTTTTGTTTGGCAGACATACTAAAGTTTACACCGATCATCGAGCTCTGGAATTTCTTATGTCGACAAAATTAACTCATGGCAGATTGTCACGATGGGCGTTGTACCTACAGGAATTTGATTTTAGTATTGTTTACATACAGGGATCTTCAAATATTGTTGCTGATGCTTTATCACGTGCACCTATGGGTTTGAAACAAAGTGCTGAAGAGGACTGCAAAGAAAACCATTATTGTTTGATGTACATTCACGGTGTTGCGTTTGAGAACTTTATTTCGTCTTCGCTCCAGGACATCGCTAAGGAGCAAAATAAGGATCCAATCTGGAAGGACATTAAGGAGAAGTGGAGGAGAAAGGAAAGCGTAGCGATCAGACAGTATTATTTAGTTCGCAATGATATTCTTTTTAAACGAAAATCGGTCGAAAACTCTGTTTGGTTAGTTTGTATTCCTGATGAGTGGGTCAATAAATTGATTTGGTACACACATTTTAGTTATGCGCACTTTGGTCCCAGAAAATGCTTTCATAAATTACGAGAAAATTGCTACTTCAGTAATATGGAAAAACGTATTCGATCTGTTCTTGCCAAATGCAAATTATGTCAAAGGGCTAAGCCGCCAACAATTTCTCACAGAGCACCGTTGTTTCCTATCATTCCAGCGAAATTAAAGGAGATGGCTGCAGTTGATTTGTTCGGTCCAGTGGTTCGATCTACTAATGGTTTTGCGTACATTTTTGTAGCAGTGGAATTGACATCAAAATATGTGTGTTTTACACCTTTACGCAAAGCAACAGCTCGTTCAGTATCTAATGCTTTCATCAAACATTTTCTTAAAGAAGTTGGTCATGTTGATAAGGTTATATCAGATAATGGATCACAGTTTCGCTCTAAAATTTGGCTTCGTACTCTACGGCGTCGTAAGATTAAACCAATTTTTATTTCACTTTTTCACCCTCAATCTAATGCTTCAGAGAGATGGATGAAGGAAATCAATAAATTGTGCCGTCTTTATTGTCATCAGAATCACAGAACTTGGGATCAGTATCTTCATATTTTTCAAAACATTATGAATGAACTTCCTAATGACTCAACTTCTTTACCGCCTCTATTGATATTAAAAAACAAAGCACCGACAAATCGCATTTCTGAAATCGTTCCTTTTCCGCCTTCACGGAAACTGCGGCATTCTGAAGTTGTCAACCTGGCTCTACGAAATATTGCATCTGCGGCTGCTAGAAGAGAGAAATCAGCGAAACGTCCTGGTCGTTTAAAAATCTTGTCAGTTGGCCAAAAGGTGTTAATTAAGTCTCATCGTTTGTCTCACAAAGGAAAAGGCTTGTGTCGCAAATTTTTTCTGCTTTATAACGGTCCATATAGAATTCGCAAAATTATACATGATAACACTGTTGAAGTAGAAACTCTTAAATCTCGACGCTCTAAGGGAATACATCACATATCTAACGTTAAAATTTTTGTGGAATGACATACTTTAGAGAAACTAACAGCTACATGTAAACATGCAGAGAATACAAGGATACCGCGCCGTGTTCCGGCGGCGGCACATACTCAAAGCAACAGTCAAGTCGGCGCGCCGCACAAGGCAGTCGTTGACCGCAAACAATCGCTTCCTACGTCACGCGCCTACAGCTGATCGAGCGCTCAGTGCGAATGCACTGACAGACGTAAACAAATACACAGTCTAATTTCTCCGACTAAATTCAGTATAAAGCTATAGTGACTTGATAAATTATGTTATTAACGTTCAGTATTTTTCAGCTATGGAGAAAATTTCAGGAAGAATGTAATTTCAAAAAAAAAAAAAAAAAAAAAAAAAGAAAGATAAGAGGGAAGTAAAAAACCAAAAAGGTAACGATTAATTGAGTTTATTTTTCAGGTAACATATTTCCACTTAGGTACGTACTTTAGACGTAATTTGCTGCTCGCGATTACGTGATTCATACTTTGTGCTAAATTTCATGTTCTATGAATTTACTAGTGAAGCGACGTGCTTGCGCACATTAACTGATTTTGACAATGATTGACTAATGAACAGGGTTGTTATTTGTATATATTATGCATTGCTTGGCTGCACTGCTTTTTCACTGATGTCATATTTTTTATTATGTGCCTGCTGTGCTTATTTATTTAAATTATAATTGTCACCCTATTAGTTGTGCTGTTATGTATGTAGGTTACACTTTGTGATTTATCTGCTTGCGCCTTCATGTTTACTTATTAAGATTACATACGAACATTTATTTGCTTATGCTGATATGATGCTAATGACTTGTTTATTACGTAAGATATATGTTTGCTGCTTTTTGTATGGATTGCATATTTACACATTTCTGTTTTGTTGTCATAACTACTCTTCAATGTAGAATATAGCAATGATGATGTACAGTGTACGAACATAGAGTTTAGGTTACACTGTGGTATTAATTATAGATTGTTCGCTTGGCAGAGCCTCGTTGTAAGAATTGTGCTGCATCCACTTGTTGACATTCTGTTCTCTACTGGTATATTTACGCGCTATTGCATGTTTTGCTTACGCTCAGTGCCTTATATTTTTAAGATAAGAAAATGAACTGCTATAATTCGACGAACGACATTAGTACAAGAAATTCATAGAAGTCACATGAGCTGAGGTTTTATGGAAGCTGTATAAATTTATGCTAATAACGACATGACATACCAAAACTAGGTTTAGACCATTGACAGTATTACACTGCATTTTTCGTGAGCAATTGAAATAGGAAGTGACACTTGACACAAAAAATACTCCACATGTTTGCTTCTGCTATGATTGTTGAAGTGGTGTACACACTGTGTAATATTATGATCATTCACACTCCGTAATCGTACTTAATTACTGAAAGTTATTCGAACTAAGTCTGTTAGAGCTCATGTATGCATTTCTTTTATTTAATGATGGACAAGGAACCAAAATGTATCTTATAATTTATAATGAGTAGCAGATTTGGATAAGATGGATTACACGAGAGGTTGTGTGTTGACATTGTGTCTTCGGATTGTATGAGATGATGAATTGAAGTTTGCACTAGAATTTTGTCTGTACTTGTTCGAGGAGACTGACTAGAGGAAAGAGTTGTTATGGAAGTAAAATGATATTGGTGCTGAGGTTTATATATATCGACGTAGTGAAGAGGTATTATTGAAGTATTAAGATTAAGTGATGATTATTGGAGTTTTCGTGGACAAGAGGTAAGGTAAATGATATTGATGATAAGGTTTATATGTATCGACGTATTGAAGAGGTATTAGTGAAGTATTGAGATTATGCTGATGATTATTGGAGTTTTGGTGGATAAGAGGTAAAGTAAGTGAGGAGCATATTTTTTTTGTTGGTCCATATGGAACAAGGAGGATGAAGATGGCAGACTAGAACACTCAAGTAGAAGGAAGATTGTCTACACACACACTTTGTCAAATCACAAAGCAGTATATACTTTTTTTTGAGAGAGGAAGCATTTGCATATCTTGGTACACTGACAGTTGTTCAGCAACCGTACATTTTGATCTGGCTTGGCAAACATTGGTCTTGACATGATGACTATGACGTTGACTTAACTATTATTGACTGTTATACATTGCTGCCACTACTACTTGATACACATGATGAACATAAAATTTTGACAGAATTGCATTTACACAGTTAACACTATTCAATTACACAGTAGCACTAATGTGGATGAAAGATGAGTGAGTGTGTTTTGTGTGTTTTCCTTTCCTAATCCTACCCACCTATCTCCTAAATATTATTTTACTTGTTGGTAGTGGCTTGCACTGACACCCATAAATGTTATAGGTTTACTGGTATTTGTGTATTGTAATAGTTAATAGGACAATTATCTGATATCATTTGTGTGTTTGTTATGATTTGTATGTTTAGTGTAAAAGCATTGTATGTGTATTCAAACTATTGTTCATGCCTGAACTGTCTGATTAGTGATGGTGCTGCACTTTTCAACATGATGTGTGACATTTAGTCATGTTTAATTTCTGCTGATGAACTGTGTGATCAGTGATTGTAAAAATTATGGACTGTTACTTGTACCTTTTCTACATGATTGGTGCCACTAGGACATGTTTAATTTCTGCTTATAAACTCTGATGAACAGTGTGATCAGTGATACTGAATTTTATGGAACTGCTTCTGCTGTGAAATGTGACTTGTTGCTGTGTGTACCTGCTCAACATTGCTGGGTGCCACTGATGGACTGCTTCTACTGAAAAGATGTCACCTGTTGCTGTGTGCATCTGCTCAACATTGCTGGTGCCACAAACGGAACTGCTTAATACTGAAATGGTGTTACTTGTTGGTGTGTGCACCTGCTCAACATTGCTGGTGCCACTAATGGAACTGCTTATACTGAAATGGTGTTACTTGTTGGTGTCTGCACCTATTCAACATTACTGGGTGCCACTGATGGACTGTTTCTACTAAAAAAAAGGCATTTGTTGGTTTTGCACCTGTTGACCATTGCTGGGTGCTACTGCTGGAACTGTCAACTGCTTATTCTTGAGCTCTGGAAAGCGTTTATGTGAATATTTGTATAAACTGATTTTTTGTGTATTACTGGTTGTGAAAAGTTATGAGACTCTTACCTGCACATATTCGTCATTGCTGACGCTATTGATTGAATTGTTTAACCACATAATACTTGTGTAAACTATTATGTAAAGTCACATGTATGAAAGAATTTGTATTGCTTACTGTATTCGATATAATAGGTTATTGAAAGGGCAGTGCAAAGCCAAAATTTTATCTAGTTATATGATATTTACGTATTAATATTATCTTTTATTTTTGTCTGTATTTTTTTGACGAATTTGGTGGTATTTTCACCACCAATGCTGGCAAAAATACCATCAAATTCTAGCCGTGGAGGAAGGGCATATGAAAGGTGGCTACACTGAGCCACAGCGCCAGAGATCACTAGAGAGCATTGTTCCGCCGCCTCCACTGGCAGTGATTATTGAGATGTCGTAGTGGCAGTGCTTGTCGAGGACTCGTAGTAGTCAGTTCGTGTTCAGATGTGCTAGTAGGGAGTGCTTGCTGAGATGTGATACTGAAAAGTTCTTGTTGAGATGTGGTAATAGCGAGTCGGTGTGGAGATATATTGTAATGATTAGAGTGATTTTGGTCAATATATGAAGGTAACGAAACTTGATTTATTTTTCATTATTTCCATGTTTTAAATAATGCGTCATTACAGGTTCAGTCAACAAAGCATCTGGCTTGTGTTCTTGGATTAGAGTGTAATTCTGGTTCTCTTGAGTAATTATGGTATTTTTATTTTCTTTAATTAATTCAGTATAAATGATATTTAAAATTTCTTGTGTTGTTGAAGAAGAACCGTGCCAGATGCGTACGTTGAGTCATACTTCCACACACAGAACAGTTATACTTGTGCTTTGATTTCGTAGGTTTTATAGTTGCTGGGGACTTAATTAATTAATTGTGTTAATGAAAATTTCCATTTCATTCTTTGTTGTTGTTCTAGCAGTCAGATTGCGTAATAATACTAGTCAGGGCCAACCGTTACGAGACTTCGTAACCGAACAGACAGTTACTAAAACAAAAAATTAAAATTATTTTCATTATATGTTAATTAATCCCCCATGCACTGTCTTTGTACCATGTCATAGTTTCTGCAGCGATTGGCCCCTTTCTATCTTCCACTTGTTGCCTCTTATGTTTTCCCCCAGGTAAAGGAAGCTCTTCACATTCTTCACAACTTTTAGGTCTTACTGTACGCTACCACGAGAGCAGCTTTTGCTGCACCAGTAGCAAGATTTTCCAAGGCCATTTTTGCCTCTTCTTTGTTCTGATTTAGCACTGACATATCATTGGGAAGGGCTGATCCATGTACAGTGATGTTACGTTTTATTTTGTACCCAGTTGTGCATCTTCAGTAGCCCTGGCGTTGTTTACCTATGTCCACTGTTAGACAACTTCATCCAACATTTAATGGATATAGAATGAGATGTTCACTTTGCAGCGGAGTGTGCACTGATATGAAACTTCCTGGCAGTTTTGTGCCGTACTGAGACTCGAATTCGGGACCTTTGCCTTTCGCAGGCAAGTGCTCTACCAACTGAGTTATCAAAGCACGACTCACGACCCGCGAAAGGCAAAGGTCCCGAGTTCGGATCTCAGTCCGGCACACATGTTTAATCTGCCAGGAAGTTTCATATCAGAGGATACTCCACTGCAGAGTGAACATCTTATTCTGGAAACATCCCTCAGGCTGTGGCTAAGCCAAGTCTCCGCAATATCCTTTCTTGCAGGAGTGCTAGTTCTGCAAGGTTCGTAGGAGAGCTTCTGTGAAGTTTTGAAGGTAGGAGACAAGGTACTGGCGAAAGTAAAGCTGTGAAGATGGGGTCATGAGTCGTGCTTGGGTAGCTCAATTGGTAGACTATTTACCCGAAAGGCAAAGGTCCCGAGTTCGAGTCTTGGGCCGGCACGCAGTTTTAATCCGCCAGGAACTTTCATTTAATGGATTCGTGTGTGGATACCGGTCAAGCGCAAAATTCTAAGTTTGACCCATCACGTCGTAACCCTTGCTGTAATGTGTAGAAGGATGGGGCAGTGGCTGTAGAGCCCTTTCGATATGGGTACAACATAACAAATCCAGTGACTGCACAAAGACTGTTAATTGCGATACCCGAGCCTGCCAGGCGTCAATGAGCAGCTGCTCGCTCTCCAGGCTGGAAGCTGCCTCCTGCCTCGGCCACGACTCTGCTACGACTCCTCCCCCGCCCCAGGCCCCTGCCAGAACGCCAGCAGGCGCTGCCTGTGTTTGCAGACTGCCATCCACACCCACCCACACACACACAGCCATACGCCTGCTTCCACTTCCCACGCCAGCGGCTTGAGCCGTCGCCAACATCTGATGGTCGGACAAAACATTTAGGTCTCCTGGGACTTAACTATTCCGCCATTCCTTAAATTTACGAGTGCAAGTTGGAATGTAATGCCTCTGATTTCTTTAACGTCAGAAAGCTTAACGCTTTTTAAATAAAACGAACGTTATCAACATTCTACAACTATATTCTTCACGTATTGTTTGGTTAAATGATGATGGCGTCCTCTTGGGTAAAATATTCCGGAGGTAAAATAATCCTCCATTCGGATCTCCGGGCGGGGACTACTCAAGAGGACGTCATTATCAGGAGAAAGAAAACTGGCTTCTACGGATCGGAGCGTGGGATGTCAGATCCCTTAATCGGGCAGGTAGGTTAGAAAATTTAAAAAGGGAAATGAATAGGTTGAAGTTGGATATAGTGGGAATTAGTGAAGTTCGGTGGCAGGAGGAACAAGACTTTTGGTCAGGAGAATACAGGGTTATAAATACAAAATCAAATAGGGGTAAGGCAGGAGTAGGTTCAATAATCAATTAAAAAAATAGGAGTGCGGGTAAGCTACTACAAACAGCATAGTGAACGCATTATTGTGGCCAAGATAGACACGAAGCCCATGCCTACTACAGTAGTACAAGTTTATATGCCAACTAGCTCTGCAGATGATGAAGAAATTGATGAAATGTATGAGGAGATAAAAGAAATTATTCAGGTAGTGAAGGGAGACGAAAATTTAATATTCATGGGTGACTGGAATTCGAGAGTAGCAAAAGGAAGAGAAGGAAACATAGTGGGATTGGGGGAGAGAAATGAAAGAGGAAGCCGCCTGGTAAAATTTTTCACAGAGCATAACTTAATCATAGCTAACACTTGGTTCAAGAAACATAAAAGAAGGTTGTATACATGGAAGAATCCTGGAGATACTAGAAGGTATCAGATAGATTATATAATGGTAAGACAGAGGTTTATGAACCAGGTTTTAAATTGTAAGACATTTCCAGGGGCAGATGTGGACTCTGACCACAATCCATTGGTTATGAACTGTAGATTAAAACTGAAGAAACTGCAAAAAGGTGGGAATTTAAGGAGATGGGACCTGGATAAACTGACTAAACCAGAGGTTGTACAGAGTTTCATGGAGAGCACAAGGGAACAATTGACAGGAATGGGGGAAAGAAATACAGTAGAAGATGAATGGGTAGCTTTGAGGGATGAGGTAGTGAAGGCAGCAGAGGATCAAGTAGGTAAAAAGACGAGGGCTAGTAGAAATCCTTGGGTAACAGAAGAAATATTGAATTTAATTGATGAAAGGAGAAAATATAAAAACGCAGTAAATGAAGCAGGCAAAAAGGAATACAAACGTCTCAAAAATGAGATCGACAAGAATTGCAAAATGACTAAGCAGGGAAGGCTAGAGGACAAATGTAAGGATGTAGAGGCTTATCTCGCTAGGGGTAAGACAGATACTGCCTACAGGAAAATTAAAGAGACCTTTGGAGAAAAGAGAGCCACTTGTATGAATATCAAGAGCTCAGATGGAAACCCAGTTCTAAGCAAAGAAGGGAAAGTAGAAAGGTGGAAGCAGCATATAGAGGGTCTATACAAGGGTAATGTATTTGAGGACAATATTATGGAAATGGAAGAGGATGTAGATGAAGATGAAATGGGAGATACGATACTGCGTGAAGAGTCTGACAGAGGACTGAAAGACCTGAGTCGAAACAAGGCCCCGGGAGTAGACAACATTCCATTAGAACTACTGACGGCCTTGGTAGAGCCAGTCCTGACAAAACTCTACCATCTGGTGAGCAAGATGTATGAGACAGGAGAAATACCCTCAGACTTCAAGAAGAATATAATAATTCCAATCCCAAAGAAAGCAGGTGTTGACAAATGTGAAAATTACCGAACTATCAGTTTAATAAGCCACGGCTGCAAAATACTAACGCGAATTCTTTACAGGCGAATGGAAAAACTGGTAGAAACCGACCTCGGCGAAGATCAGTTTGGATTCCGCGGAAAGGTTGGAACACGTGAGGCAATACTGACCCTACGACTAATCTTAGAAAATAGATTAAGCATAGGCAAACCTACATTTCTAGCATTTGTAGACTTAGAGAAAGCTTTCGACAATGTTGACTGGAATACTTTCAAATTCTGAAGGTGGTAAAATACAGGGAGCGAAAGCCTATTTACAATTTGTACAGAAACCAGATGGTAGTTATAAGAGTCGAGGGGCATGAAAGGAAGGCAGCGGTTGGGAAGGGATTGAGACAGGGTTGTAGACTGTCCCCGAAGTTATTCAATCTGTATATTGAGCAAGCAGTGAAGGAAACAAAAGAAAAATTCGGAGTAGGTATTAAAGTCCATGGAGAAGAAATAAAAACGTTGAGGTTCGCCGATGACATTGTAATTCTGTCAGAGACAGCAAAGGACTTGGAAGAGCAGTTGAACGGAATGGATAGTGTCTTGAAAGGAGGATATAAGATGAACATCAACAAAAGCAAAACGAGGATAATGGAATGTAGTCGAATTAAGTCGGGTGATGCCGAGGGAATTAGATCAGGAAATGAGACAAGTAAAGTAGTACAGACGTTTTGCTATTTGGGGAGCAAAATAACTGATGATGGTCGAAGTAGAGAGGATATAAAATGTAGACTGGCAATGGCAAGGAAAGCGTTTCTGAAGAAGAGAAATTTGTTAACATCGAGTATTGATTTAAGTGTAAGGAAATCGTTTCTGAAAGTATTTGTTTGGAGTGTAGCCATGTATGCAAGTGAAACATGGACGATAAATAGTTTGGACAAGAAGAGAATAGAAGCTTTGAAAATGTGGTGCTACAGAAGAATGCTGAAGATTAGATGGGTAGATCACGTAACTAATGAGGAGGTATTGAATGGAATTGGGGAAAAGAGGAGTTTGTGGCACAACTTGACAAGAAGAAGGGACCGGTTGGTAGGACATGTTCTGAGGCATCAAGGGATCACAAATTTAGCATAAATTATAGCGAACTTCTTCATGACAACGAAAGGCCTCACACTAGTCTCCTCACCCGAGAGGAGCTCACAAAACTTCATTAGACCTGTGCTTCTCATCCAGTCTCCAGCCCGGATATCGCACCTTCCAATTTCAATCAGTTTGACCCAACGAAGGATGCACTCCGCGGTAAGCACTCCGTAGATAATGGTTGCTGCAGCAAGACGTTAGATCCGACGTCGACTAATAGGATGGTATCATGTACAGATGGGCAAATTCGTTCATCCTTGGGAACTAGTTCAAGGGTGATCGCTCTTTTTTGGGCTCATTGCAGTGAAATTATATAAGGTGGCGCACGAATAACCAGCCCCGCCAATTACGTACGATTTGTTGGCCGCTACGAACTGAATAGGTAAACGTGTAATAATTAGTCGGTGAAGAAATAACAAATAAGCTAATGCAAACAACAACTTCGAAACAATAGATGACGATTGGTGGGCGACAAAAATGGTTCAAATGGCTCTAAGCACTATGGGATTTAAGGGCTGAGGTCATCAGTCCCCTAGACTTAGAACTACTTAAACCTAACTAACCTAAGGACAACACACACATCCATGCCCGAGGCAGGATTCGAATCTGCGACCGAAACAGCAGCGCGGTTCTGGACTGAAGCGCCTAGAACCGCTCGGCCAGGTGGGCGACATTGAGCAGTCTAGTACTCGGGGCCGATTTTTCGCGCGCTTACCCGTACCACTGAAATAATATTGTAGAAGTTATCATATTCTCTTTACAAAATGTGGCACCAGACACTCGCTTATGGAGCGCGGGCTTCATTCAGTTGTAAGTCAGTCTGCCTTCCATAACATCGAATGTGCTCTTTTACCTTGGATCGAAACAAGACGGAAAATGGTCACTCGTGTGTGCCGTGCCGACTTCCTTTACATGTACAATAACAAAAAAAATTACCATTTTACAAGTATTTCTTCTGCTGTTTATCGAAATAGTGAAGTAAGCTGATATACCGTTTTGTTACCTGAAAGTGGTTGGAAAGTGAATATGTGAAGAAGGTAGACACAAAACGTAACGACACAGTGCGGTGCATTACTGGTTCCATCAAATCAACCCCATGCCACTAGTTACCTGTACTGAGTCACCTCACTTAAGGCGGAAACAAGCTCTACTGAGGAAAGCCAAGAAAATCTCTGCATCACTCTCTCTACCACTGCACCAGGAATTCTGTCATCCACCACAGCAACGATAGCGATCAAGAAGACCAGCAACTGTTACTGCAGGACAGCTCATCGCGGATGGTTTTGGTCTAAATGAAAGCTGGAAGCATGAATGGTCAACAAAAACAATGTGAACAAGAGCCCATCACCTTGATCCCACAAACAACACACTGGACTCGCATTCGGGAGGACGACGGTTCAATCCCGTCTCCAGCCATCCTGATTTAGGTTTTCCGTGATTTCCCTAAATCGTTTCAGGCAAATGCCGGGATGGTTCCTTTGAAAGGACACGGCCGATTTCCTTCCCCATCCTTCCCTAACCCGACCTTGCGCTCCGTCTCTAATGACCTCGTTGTCGACGGGACGTTAAACAACACTAACCTAACCTTGATCCCACAAAGAAGCCAAAAGATTTTGACCTACCGAGGAACCTTTGGTGCCACCTCAACAGGTTAAGGACTGGACATGGTTGCTGTAGGTACTTCAGGTACAAATGGGGCTGGATCAGTTCA
This sequence comes from Schistocerca nitens, assembly GCF_023898315.1. Taxonomy (NCBI): domain Eukaryota; kingdom Metazoa; phylum Arthropoda; class Insecta; order Orthoptera; family Acrididae; genus Schistocerca; species Schistocerca nitens. Next base: position 85,256,764 of record NC_064614.1, on the reverse strand, counting down.
CCAATGTGTGAATGTAATCAAGAAGAGCAGACAATTGAACATTTAGTCCAACGCTGTCCACTTGATTCATACCCTGGAATTCCCGATTACTTGTTCACTCTCACACCCAGCTTAATTAACTGGTTGGAAAACACGGACTTTAAGGTTTAATCTTGTCTAATATCGTATGTATATTGTAAAAAATCATTTGCCTTATATCAACTGTGTACTGCATAAAATCACCATACGATTTAATAAATAAATAAACCTGAAATGATGTATGTATTACATACCACGTTATTTTTATGTAATTTACGTAATTATAAAATACATTTTAGTTACCGGTCGTGGACGCTAAATAGAATACGAAAAGTACCAGAAGTTGAGAGTTCAAAAAAGGTTTGAAACAGATCAAGAATGGGCGCGCGCAGCGAACGAAAAGAACAACAACTCGCTACTGAACTATGAGCAGTCGGCAGTGGAACTGCGACGAGTCGCCACGCGAAGAAGGACGAGTCAGGCCGAGCGAGACCGAGGCTGGAACGAGACCTGCCGACGGGCCGTTGCGAGAACGAGAACGACCGTTTCCCGTTCCCGGGAACTGTAAGTAGAAAGCCGCCACCGAGACAGACGGGAACGGGACCGAGGCTGGAACGTTCTTGGGAACTATAAGTAGAAATCCGCGACCGAAGTGAGCTACGAAAGACCGTTCCCTAGAATTCGTTCCTCGCTCTTTCCGTTCATCTTGATGAACCGTTCCTTTGACCCCGTTAGTTCGCGAACGACCCATCTATCGTATCATGCGAACATACAGTAAGGGGACATAGTGTTGAAAAATAGGTGAGCCGTGTATCGATTCGTGCTACACCTTGTCTTTAGATTGCATTGGTTTTCCTTTTCTTCCCCTGACATGTTTGTTTGATATGTTGTCTGTCATTAAGTGGCTGCTTGGTTGTCTTTTCCCTCTGCTATCGATAACTGCATTTTTGCTTCCGGGAAACTGCTATGGTTCAAATGGCTCTGAGCACTATGGGACTTAACATCTATGGTCATCAGTCCCCTAGGAAACTGCTATGGAGGAAGTGAGATCTTTGACTGGTTGTAACCTCGTGTGGTGGCGCGGAAGTAGGGGCGTTGCGCGGAGAGAGTGTGGTGGCCACGGGAGGGAGTGTGGCTCTCCAGCGCGAAGCAGGCGTGGTCGTTTGTACCGAGTCGCCACGTGGTGTATGTCGGTTGTGTGTAACGAGCGGGTCGAGTTGACGGAAGAGCTCCCCGCGTGTTGGTTGTATACAGAATCGCCCCACGAGTAGTTGCTGTTCATTTCGCCTTGGTGGGACATTAACAAGCTTCTTTAAATCCTCTGTTTCAATACTGGAGTTTAAAAGGAGACATCTAACATGAAGGAGCGGTCACTACCCTTCAACGTTGCAGAGAAGACGTGAACTCCGGTGACAGAGCGTGTTGTCGCGTGACCGTGGCGTCTTGGGTAGGCTGGCGACGCGTGCGCGGTCGGATGTGTGGATCCTTGCCATCGGAGGTCGTGTACTGCCTGTTCGAGCATAATCGCAAGTTAAGTTCGTGGAAGGTTTAATCATTAAGTAATAATTTTGTGTAACCAGCGTCTCTTCTGTCTTGTGGCCTCCAGCGACCGGGTTTCCTGTCCCTGGCACCAGTGTAATTGAAGACGTGATCTTTCCTCTTCCTCTCGTTACTTTCCGATGGGAGGTGTAGTTTTGGCAGTTTAAATGTTTCGCTGTTCTGTCGTGAGTTATGAGTAAATTCATGCTTCTTGTTGGTAGATTATGTGATCGCTCATTCAGGACTGTGTGGTGTAATGTTTCCTTGCACGAGGTTAGCTCTAATTCTGTCAGCAAGTTAAGCCATCTTATAACAAGTTTTCGTTGGCTAAAAGTCGGTGCAGTGACCAGCCTGAGAGTGGTAGTTGTGTTTACGAGCGTATTTAAATTGGTCAGTATTCTGTCTTGCCTGAGCATCCCTGAGTGGGTGATTTGTGGCCGCCTTACACGGGTCCGTCATATCTGTTATATTTTAATGATACTCCAGGACACTTTTGTTTAATATTTTTTTAAATTCCTCCAAGTTTGTAAATTCCTTTTATTGCCATTAATCGTGTGTTTGCTGAGACCTGTTTAATTTTTTTAATGGCGGTGTTGGTAGCTTCACTACCTCACCGTACTTTATTAACAATGTTCTGAATTTACTTTAGTAGCCCGTTTACTAATGTTCTTTAATTTTTTTAAATTGTTGTATTGCTATAAAGTACTTTGTTTGGCATTATCGGCGTGTTTTTAAAAGGTAGTTTATTGCCGTACTGCTAGCTTACGTGTTTTTTAATTTTTTTTAAACAGAACCGACCGACCGCCGTGTCGTCCTCATCGATAGAATGCACAGGCATGTGGTCAGCGCACCGCTCCCCCTGCCGTTGTAGCTTTCATGACCGGAGACGCTACCCCTCAACCAAGTAGCTCAGCAATTAGAGTCACAAGGGCTGAGTGCATCTCGCTTGCTCGTTAAACCCGGGCTGTCACCCATTTATAGCGAAAAGAGCGTGGAATGAATGGAGTCCTGAATGAAACCAACCTGCTTTGAGAAAAAAACAATGTGTTGCGTTAGTTACTGAGTGGCCTTGGGAAATAAAATGGCAGTGCGGTGTGTGCGACATGCGAGCCCGTTGGCTGCAGCTATAAATGCATGGCGCAGTCGGCGTTTCTGGCAGTGGGGCGACTTCCGCCGAAACTGGCAGCACAGCGAAAATAGGCGAGCGAGCGCTGAGTCAGCGGGCGCCAAATGCCACGGCCAGATGTTCTGGGCTGAGCCCTGCCCTGCGTGGCCCGCGGGGGACGCCTGGCTGCGTTCGCGGCCGCTCGATAGCACCGGAAGCGGGGCGCTGAGCCGGTGGGCCGGGCGGCTCTTAAAAGTGCGGCAGGCGTGTGCGCGAGACGGGTGAATCACTGTCCAAAGAAGTGCGGCCAGGTCCGGAGAACGGCGAGCCTTATATCTGCTGCAGCGCGAAGCAGTCATCAGCCCCACCGTAGAGCAGGACGTCGCAGTGCGTTACGAAGTTCAAGATCTTCCCTATCGTTTAATCAGGGGAATTTTTTATGTGTGCTTCTAAAGCTGATAAAGTACTTTTCTTGGAAGTAACAGTTCCACAAGTACACTATCTTATTTTGTCACTAGCTGACAAACCTGGCTTTCCCCTGTTAATCATTTTACCATTCGACTGTTGCAAACCGAAGCACAAAATTAACTACACTACTGGCCATTAAAATTGGTACACCATGAGGATGAGGTGCTACAGACGCGAAATTTAATCGACGGGAAGAAAAAAATGGCTCTGAGCACATTGGGACTTAATATCTATGGCCATCAGTCCCCTAGAACTTAGAACTACTTAAACCCAACTAACCTAAGGATATCACACACATCAATGCCCGAGGCAGGATTCGAACCTGCGACCGAAGCGGTCACGCTGTTCCAGACTGAAGAGCCTAGAACCGCACGGCCACACCGGCCGGCCGACGGGAAGAAGATCCTGTGATATGCAAATGATTAGCTTCTCAGAGCATTCGCACGAGGTTGGCGCCGGTGGCGACACGTACAACGTGCTGACATGAGGAAAGTTTCTGTGGTGTCACCGCCAGACACCACACTTGCTAGGTGGTAGCTTAAATCGGCCGCGGTCCATTAGTACATGTCGGACCCGCGTGTCGCCACTGTCAGGATCGCAGACCGAGCGCCACCACAAGGCAGGTCTCGAGAGACGTACTAGCACTCGCCCCAGTTGTACGACGACGTTGCTAGCGACTACACTGATCGAAGCCTTTCTCTCATTTGCCGAGAGACAGTTAGAATAGCCTTCAGCTAAGTTAATGGCTACTACCTAACAAGGCGCCATTTGTACCATTGCATGTATCTCAAGATAGTCTCACTTGTATCATCAAGAATGCTGTATACCAAAGGACGATATAAAAGTTAAGTGTTCTAGTAGCTACGTTCTTTTCTTTATCACATTCATTACGAATCTTGTTCCAGACTTAACGCCAGACGGCGTGAGTTGACGCGTGCCCTTCCGGCTACTTCACTGTGGACTGGCTGCCTTAACAGTCCACTACAGTTTCCAACCAATTTCTCATACACCAACAGCAGTTGACCGGAGTTGCCTGGAGAAACGTTGTTGCGATGCCTCGTGTAAGGAGGAGAAATGCGTACCTTCACGTTTCCGACTTTTATAAAGGTCGGATTGTAGCCTATCGTGATTGCGGTTTATCGTATCGCGACATTGCTGCTCGCGTTGGTCGAGATCCAATGACTGTTAGCAGAATATGGAATCCGTGGGTTCACGAGGGTAATACGGAACGCCATGCTGGATCCCAACGGCCTCGAATTACTAGCAGTCGAGACGACAGGCATCTCATCCGCATAACTGGAACGGATCGTGCAGCCACGTCTCGATCCCTGAGTCAACAGATGGGGATGTTTGCAAGACAACAGCCATCTGCACGAACAGTTCGACGACGTTTACAGCAGCATGGACTATCAGCTCGGAGACCATGGCTGCGGTTACCCTTGACGCTGCATCAGAGACAGGAGCGCCTGCGATGGTGTACTCAACGATGAACCTGGGTGTACGAATGGCAAAACATCATTTTTTCGAATGGATCCAGGTTCTGTTTACAGCATCATGACGGTCGCATCCTTGTTGGCGACATCGCGGTGAACGAACATCGGAAGGGTGTAATTCGTCATCGCCATACTGGCGTATCACCCGGCGTGATGGTATGGGATGCCATTGGTTACACGTCTCGGTCACCTCTTGTTCGCACTTACGGCACTTTGAACAGTGGTCGTTACATTTCAGATGTGTTACGACCCATGGCTCTACCCTTCGTTCGATCCCTGCGAAACCCTACATTTCAGCAGGATAATGCACGATCGCATGTTGCAGGTGCTGTACGGGCCTTTCTGGATACAGAAAATGTTCGACTGTTGCCCTGGCCAGCACGTTCTCCAGGTCTCTCACCGATGAAAACGTCTGGTCAGTGGTGCCCGAGCAACTGGTTCGTCACAATACGCCAGTCACTGCTCTTGATGAACTGTGGTATTGTGTTGAAGCTGCATAGGCAGCTGTATCTGTACGCGACATCCAAGCTCTGTTTGACTCAATGCCCAGGCGTATCAAGGCCGTTACTACGGCCAGAGGTGGTTGTTGTGGGTACTGATTTCTCAGGATCTATGCACCCAAATTGCGTGAAAATGTAATCACATGTCAGTTCTAGTATAATATACTTGTCCAATGAATACCCGTTTATCATCTGCAATTCTTCTTGGTGTAGCAGTTTTAATGGCCAGTAGTGTATGTTTGCAGTGTGATAACGAAAAAATTGCATTTCCATTTATTCGTAAAAACATCTTTGAAAAGTACAGCTGCTTCGCGTATCTACAAAGTCAACGCCTCTATGGCAACACTCTTCACAGTTCTATAGATGGTTATTGTTTCCGCTTACTGCTATTTGTGCTTCGTAGTTGAAAGCTTTCATAACCACTTCCAGATGTCAGGAATTTCCTTAAGGTAACTCGACTGTAGGAGTATCTAGAAGTGAAGAAACTTCTATGAAAACGTCATGTGGGATTTGATCACGCATATTAGTGTTAATGACGTCATATATCCTGATATGTATCACAGAATGATACAATTTTGTAGGTACATTCAGCGACAGATGTCTATAATGTCTACAAAACCAACCGAACATATTTAGTAACAAAGAAGTAATGATCAAAACGTGTAGACTTTGAAGCCCGGCTTCTTCATTAATTAATGAATTTACAATTAGATCAATACAATGAAATGAATACCCTTAGCTGCATACAGGGGTTGATATATGTCAACGAGGACAGTTGAAATTGTGTGCTCCGATAGGGACTCGAACCCGGGATCTCCTGCTTACATGGCAGACGCTCTACCATCTTTCTTTTTTTTTCGTTATATTCTTTTTTTTATTTTTTTATTTGGATACAAAATTAGGCAGTTCCAAACACTAAATGAAATGCATCCTCTGCAAAAACAAAAACAAAAAAAAAAACAAAAAAAATAATTGTAAAACAAATCACAAATGTAAAGGAACAGGGATACAGGGATGCTGTTTTTTTATTTATTGATTTTCCATAAGGACCACTCTGTTAAAAGGAACATGTAGATCATTTCATGGTATAGTATGTGCATTACATATGGAGCGGTGAGAGAAGCGTGAGGTTCATTATCAGCTGTCAAATGTGCACACCGACTGCATCCGGCACATCCCAACTACGTGGGGGGTCGAGGAAGACTGCCTGAAGATAGTTGGCAAAGGTTTTCCGATAGTGTGACCATCTATGAACCTCATTGTGGGCTTGCTGCAAGAAATACCAAAAGTCGAGTCGCGACTTGGCAGCATCCCCACAGAGGTACGCTCGTCCAATCTTTGACCCAGATGATCGACTTTGATTTAGTCGCCGGAAAGTAGTCACTTTCCGGATGTAAGAAGGAAGCAGGTGTAATATGTTGCGGGGTCACACGGAGGTAGCAAGCCACCATCTGTCTTCCTAGGAGCCATACGTCCTCCACCGCGATACAAGTTAAACGGTGATGGTCGTCATCCACTTGGCGACATTTCGGGCATAGTGGAGTGTCCACTAGTCCAATTGCATGGAGTCGTTGGTTGGTGTTGAACTTGCCACACGTGACAGAGAACCACAGTGCCCGAACGAAGGTAGGAAGGAATTTTTGGTGCACATGTCTCCAAATCTTCGGCCAATGCAACTGGGGGTGTTTGAGTTCAATGACATTACGACTTATCCGTCGTAGCAGCCAAACATAAAAATCCTTCGCGCATGGCGGTCTCGTGCGCGGAATCTCGTCTCTGATATAACTAAGTTCCACGATAAATGTTGATACATGCGCAAAATGTGGCGTAATGTTGCCCACCGCCACCGGAGGTGTGAGGGACGCTGGAACTAGGAGATCCAGTAGGCGGGATGTAAGGGAATCACGCCCGCTACGCCATTGCTTGTACATCGTGGCTAGAAGGAGCGCCGTCGCTCGGCAGTTAACATTCGTAAGTCCTAGTCCCCCCTTGTCCGTAGGGAGCGTGAGCGTTGCGTATCGCACCTTGAGGGGCGACCCAATCATCACAAAATAGCCTAGTGCTGATTGAAGTCGACGTCCGAGCGTGAGTGGTAGGGGCAGGATCTGCGAAATATGCACCATTCGAGAAACCACATAAGTGTTCAGATATTCGACTCGCTGCAAAGGATCAAGGCGCCGTAGGAGATGTTGTCGGACCATGGTACGTGTTGTCTGTAAAATACGTCGGTAGTTAACTGCCACAGTATGTTTTACAGATGAGGTAAAGTCTATGCCGAGATAGCGGAATCGTTGCACATAAGGAAACGGACTGATTTCTTCCGGCGTAAGGCCCCTTCCACCCGGCATTGCTGCCGATTTGTTCATGTTCACTGCACTACCCGCCGTCACGCTGTGGTCCAACAACAGTTCAAGGACCGTCTTCACCTCTTCCTCAGAACGAACGAGCAGCAGGAGGTCGTCCGCATAGGCACGACATTTGAAGGTGTAGCCCCGCAGTTCCATCCCAGAAAGAGAATTTGTTAGCCTCCCAATCAATGGTTCCAACGCTATTGCGAACAGCAGCATCGAAAGAGGGCAGCCCTGGCGAATGGATCGTCGAATTTGAATGGGCCCTGCTATACGCCCATTAACCTGTACCAAGGATTGTGCGCCCCCATAAATCCTTCTAATGAGACCAGTAAAACGGTCTGGAAATCCCATTTGTTCCAGTACAGCGTACAGATAGTTGTGGCGCACCTTATCAAAAGCACTGTCAAAATCAACCGCCACCATCGCCGCTTTAAGCCGGCACTCCTCCGCCAGCGCTATAACATCACGGCATTCGCCAGTAGCTGTTTGCACATTCACCGATCCACCCGGTGTCGTCTGTTCTGGAGAGAGAACGCTACGAATTAATATACGACATCGGGACGCTAGCAACCGTGCAAAGATCTTATAGTCGGCATTAAGCAGGGTGATGGGGCGACAATGTGTGACCGTAATTCCTGGCTTCGGTTTATGTACTGGCACCAAGAGGCCTTCCATAAAAGCCGGTGGAATAGGCGCATCGGAATTTAACATCTCGTTGTACATTTCCGTCCATCGCGGTGCCATTTCGTTGCGAAATTCTCGATAAAATTCAGCAGGAAGTCCATCAATGCCTGGGGGCCTATTCAACGCACCCTTTGCGATCGCATCATGTACTTCCTCACAGCTAATGGCTTCCAGTAAGGTTCCCGCGGCTTCCACCGTCAGTGTACGGGAGACGTACGTGGCTATACGCTCGAGGTCATCGACAGGGGCTGCGTCTTCCCGATAGATGTGTTGGTAATGGTCGACGAATGCAGAGACAATGTCCGCTTGACGCGTCACTCTTCGGTCTTCGCGGGTAATTAATTCCCGTACCAAAACGCGTCGTCGGTGCTTTCGTTCATTTACGACGTGGTGCATGGAAGGAATCTCGTGCATTATCGTATCGTGACATCTGGCGCGCACCATGGTTCCCTGAAGATGTTTCCGAGCTAAAGCCACTAGTTTAGCTTTTATCCTTTTGCGTTCGATCCAAACGTCCTGTCCCGGCGGAACATCGTCCAGGTCGCGCAGCGCTGCAAAATAAAAGTCGGTCGTACGGCGGCGCCATTCTGCCATCTCCCTGCTATATGAGATCAACGTACGGCGAAGCGCCGGTTTAGTACAAGTCAGCCACCAATCAAGCTTCGTCGCATACCTTCCAACCCTTCGCTCGCACATCGTCCATGTCTCAAGGATCCGTTGACGGCATTCAGGATCATGTAGATGTTGAATGTTTAATTTCCACGGGGCCTTACTGTTCCACACCTCTCTACGGGGAAGAAGCACCGTACAGATGTAAGCGCTGTGATCGGAAAATGCCAATGGCCAGCGTTCCGCGTCCTGGACATCATTTGCATGAGCCCGTGAGATATAAATGCGATCTAACCTGCTCGCCGAATGACTTGTCACATAGGTGTATACCGGTGCATCTCCATGTCGTAATTCCCACGTGTCACTAAGTACAAGGTCGTTGACAACGATTCGCAACTCTTGGCTGATGTTTGCTTGCGGCCATTGGTCTTTCTGGCTGAGAACACAGTTGAAATCTCCACCAATTATTACACGTTCATAACGTCCATGGGAAAGTGGGGCAATGTCTTCTGCATAAAATCGCGCCCTTTCCCGCCGCCGATTGTTTCCCGACGGTGCATAAAGATTGATGATGCGTGTCCCAAACGTCGTGAAAGCCATTCCCCTGGCCGACGGAAGGGAACACACGTTTTCCACTGGGAAGCCATCTCGCACGTAAACTGCCACCCCACTCCCATTGTGATCTCCATGCGACGAATAGGATTGGTAGCCTGCGATGTATGGGAGTGCAGCTATGTGGACTTCCTGCAGCAAAGCAATATCCACATCAGATGCCCAAATCGTTTCCTTCAGTAGGTGTATTTTGGCCGGTGAACGCACGTCATTTATATTTAATGTCGCAATACGGTTCGCATGGCGTTGAATCCCACTCTGTCGCGGCGCAACAACATCTCCCTGCATCGGCGCTGGGGGCTGAGTTAGAAGACGTTCTCTCGCCCCTCTCCCTTCACCTTCAGCAATTATTAGGCCGTCTTCGTGAGTGCCGGCTGCCTCTGTATGACGTCCGGCGCCTCCTCTATATCGTCATACCACATCTTTGCAGGCAGTGATATATTCGTGTCCATAGCCACAGCATCTGCGTCTGGAGAGCCAACTGGTTGTGAGTCCTCTTCAGCATCACCACGTTCCGGTACCGTCAATATGACAGACCGCTGCGGGTCTGATCGAACAGTTTCTATTGCCTCATCCTGTTTCGTAGAGGCTGTTGTGTCGTCTTGGTCCACAGGCACATCGTCGTCGGGGCAAGGGGAGTCATCCCTAGGAGATGTCGTGCGACGACGCCGTTTCCTCCTTTTTGGGGAACGTTGTTTGCGTGATCTTCCTTCCGTGTCCTCAGATTGTAGGGAATCACGGCTGCCCGACAGAAAAGCATCCGTAGGAACTGGAAGTGTTTCGAGTCCCATCGTTGTACTTGGCGGGAGTTCGGTCGAAACTGATGTTGTCGTCACAGAGTGCGTTCCAGACGGAACAGCATCCGTAGTGGCTGGAACTGCTTCGTGTACTATCGGTGTGCTTGGTGGGAGTTCGGTCTCATCTGATGTTGTCGCCGTAGATTGTATGCTCGATGGAGCAGCATCCTCTGTCATCCCGACGTCTGCTACAAGGTTTCGGAGAGTGCCATCTTGATCTTCCACCGGGGCTGTGTCCTTTCGGTCATCAGCGGACGCAGTGAGGGCTTTGGCATAGGTGATCGGTAGTACTGTCATCGCCGGCGACGGCTCCCGGACATCTGAAGGCAGTTGCGTAATCCGCCGTTGCATACAGTTCGACCTGAGGTGTCCCTCCTGGCCACAGCCAGAACATGTACGTGGTTGACCATCGTAAATCACCACCGCCCGACAACCACCAATTGTCAGATAGGACGGTACATGCTTCTGAAGATCAATAGTGATCTGTCGCACTCCGTTAAGAACGGGGTACGTGGCGAATTGTGTCCAGCGTTCTGCTGTGTGACCATGTACCGTGCCGTATGGCTTAAAAGCCTCGATAACTTCGTCAGCCGGGAGCTCAAATGGCAGCTCAAAAACACGTATTGTCCGTACACCCAGACCAGCATGTTCTACAGTTACCGTGCCGACATTCCCGTCACTATGGCAAAATCGGAGACCAGCTTTTGTCGCCTGTAGAATTATCTCACACGCCGCGTCATTTACCATCTTAACATACACCGTGGGACTAACGATTGACAGGTGAATTCCGACAATATCGTTTGGCGGTATCTTGACATCCTCTCGAATGAATCGTTCCACTGCTAAGGCCTTTGGTCGTTCGTAGTCTTTGCAGAAATTGAATCGTAATGTAGTTTTCCTGTACTTGTTCGCCATGATCGTTGTTACTAGCCCGCGCGCAGACTAAGTCCACAAGTAAACAAACACTCGCACACGCCGCACAGGCGGAAGTATCGGACCTCCGCTTCGCACGGCCGCTAGCGCCGAACTGTATCTGAGCCACCGAGGGCACAGATGATAGTGCAACTGCCGCGATTTATCCCTTGCACGCTCACCGTGAGTCCCACATTCCCAACTTATTGTCCGGCACTATATTCGCAGTGCCCCTGCCCATTACACTCATTACTCGTGGCTTAACCGCTTCCCGTAAGAGTTCGGGCAATGTGTGTGCATCCGCACAGAAGATGGTCAAATGGCCGGTGAGCCTTAACTATGTATATATGAAGATGGTATCTGTTCTTTCGGACATGTCCTAAAGAACAGATACCATCTTCATATACATACATTAATTCAAACTTGCTGGCGAAGAGGCCGTGGTCGAACAGTAGAAATTCTTCCTTCTGACGATTCGTTACCAACTGCTCCGTGTGAATACATTTACGTCAGTTGTACGCATCAAAAATAACACTGGTAATTACTGCATAAACAGCTCTGTCCATAACCCTGGAACAAGAGCTAGACTCAACTTATATTTACCAATAAATAATAAACATAAAACTCAAAAAAGCATTTTCGATCAAAAAATAAAACTCTACAACAAATTGCAAAAATACACTTATTTAAATAGGCAGCTAAAAGGTACCTGTTACGCAATACATTTTATACATCGAAGGATTACTTAGATAAAACAGAGTAGGGGTTTGGTAAAAAAATTGTTATGCAAATTAATAATAATAATGATTTTAAAACATCCAACATTCCACATAACACCTTCACACTATGTTTTTTCTCTTCTTTTTTCCTTTTCTAGATAAACTTACCCCAAGCTATACGTAGCACAATACTAACACCTCTTCCTCTTTCTGAGGTCAACATCTCACTCATTATAGAGGGATGCTGACTCAGTTTTTCAGGATAGCAAATGGGAAGTTGCGATACAGAAAATGGCCCAGAGATCACCAGTCTATGTGTGTTTGTGTGTGTAGTGAGTGAAGTCTTATGAAACAATGTGTGTACAGTGACTGATAGTGAGATATGTGTGAACACTGTGGCATTACACTATTTACGAAGTTATTTGTAAAAAAGTATTGTATACCAGGAGGTATTCTAATGACTGTCTCTAACTAGAAGTCCGTAAATGGATATTTATACGAATTAGCTTATTTTAAATTGGTCTAAACTTGTAAATACTTTGACATTACTACTACTACTACTGTATCTTCCGAGGTGAACCAACGACTGGCTGCTAGGCCGCGGAGGTCCCGTTTATATAGGGCACACAGAGGGCGCCACCACTCATCACGAGCTGTCGACAGTGCAACTATCTCTAACGTCATTACTATCGGTCAAAGGTAATCGATTGTCCCATCATTGGTACAAAGTCGACCGCCATATCTTAGTCAACTTCAAACCTTCTTCTTTTCTATTAAAATTATTATAAATCTCTATGGCTTCTCTGTACATACGTGCATAATAATGCGATAACTTAGCTATCACGCATGTCACACTAAGTTTCATTTCAGTTGGCAGCGTAACGTCAGGACCACGGCCTCTTAGCCCGGAAGTATTAATTACTGAAAGAAGCAATGAGTTTAAACGCCATGCACCATACGGCAGTTTCCACGCATCTCAGTGTTAATGACTTCATAACTTTTTAACTGAGCTGATACCATGATATTGTTTTTACTGTTAAAAACCATTCAAAAAACAAAATCGCACAAAATATTTTTTTTATTCAAGACAACAGGTTTCAACAGTCTGTCATCTTCATATCTTAAACATTTATTTGTAAAATATTTTGTGCGATATTGGCTTTTGAATGGTTTTTTACAATTAAAACAGATCGCCCTACAGTGTCCTCATTATGGGAAAATTCAACCACGATGTAGTTTTGTAGGTTCATTTAGCGGCGGCAAATGTAGACAGTGCTGCGAAATTTATTGAGGATTGAATTGAAGGCACAGACGTAATGAATTTATGCGTCATGCATGATGTGGCATTTTTTCACGCATCTCCGCCGTTATGGTGTCATATCTTCTGAACAACGGTTGGTAGCTAGTTCTTATCCCGGCACCGGTTGTTGCCTGGAAGTAGGGGGTACGTGTATCAAATTTGGTTGAAATCGGTCCAGTGGTTTACAACGACATGAGGAACACACACACACACACACACACACACACACACACACACACACACACACACACACACAAACACACACACACAGGACACAGGACCCGCTACTACATGGTCGGCAAAATAAAATTGTACCAACTGTCTCAACTTACATCATCCACAAATTGGCCAGATGAAGTAACTGGGATTGCCTATCTTAACGTGCACGAAATACACTATCGTGCAACCATAAAGACTAAAGTGCTGTGTGCCACTGAAAGTTTGGATCACACATGAGAAAGAACAGCTACAGGATAGCAAGAAGGTAACTGAAAGGTATTCCCAGTGAGACGAACAGAAATGATAAGCTTATTCAAATACAATAACTAACAATCAAGTCACCGTGATTTCTAAAGATTCATAGAAATAACAAATCGTGGGACATGGTACTTAATATGGTAAGTGTCACCACGTACAGTACTGCGTGCTGTGCAACGTGTTCCCATTCTGGCCCCAAACTTGGTAGGGAGTTCATGTATCGGCAGCACCATTGTTTAGGCATTTGTCTTCATGGAGGACAGTTCGCGCCCCCATTGTGCACATCCTGTGACTGACTTCCTTCAGCATAACATCGCTCGACTAGAGTGCCCAGAATGTGCTCCAGACACGAACCCTATCGAACGTGACTGTGAAAGAGTGAAAAGGGCTGTTTATAGACGACGTCACCCATCAACCACTCTGAGGGATCTACGCCGAATCGCCGGTGAGGAGTGAGACAACCTGATGAACTTGTGGACAGTATGCCACCACGAATAGAGGCATGCATCAATGCAAGAGGACGTGCTACAGGGTATTAGAGGTACTAGTGTGTACAGCAATCTGAACCTCTGAATGTCTCGCTGTATGGTGGTACAATATTCAGTGTGTGGTTTTCATGTGCAATAAAAAGAGCGGAAATGATGTTTATGTTGATATCTATTTCAATTTTCTGTAAAGGTTCCGGAATTCTCGGAACCGAGGCGATGCAAAACTTTTTTTGATGTGTGTATACGTTTGCAACATTCAGTTGTCACGTGAAGACGGTCAAAGAAGGCGAAAGCAGTTTGCGACAAATAAATATAATTTTGCAGAACATTACGCAGTGTTCTTTTTTTACAAACCTTAAGTTAAATAGGGAAGGGAATTAAAGTTCTGGAAGAAGAAATAAACACTATGTTTCTGATGACCTGTGTTTGTTTCTGACGGAAAAGTACTGCGGTGTTCGGCTGAACAAAATGGATAGTGTCTTGGAAAGCGGCTGTAAAGTTAACATCAATAAGATAAGTAATGGTAATAGAATGTGTCCAACTAAGTCAGGTGATGCTGGGGTAATCATGTTGCTTTACACAAGTAAAGAGGATATAAAAAGTAATGGTGAGAATATCAATTCTGTAAAAAATTATTTGTTAAAACTGGTTAAAAATTTAGGTTTTAGAAACTTCCTTCTGAAAGAATTTATCTGGAAGTCAAACAAAGTGTGTCCCAGTAGCTATGAAAAATAAGTCATGGATTATGTTCTCAAAATTACCGTACCGATTGAAAACCGTTTCTCCCTGAATCAAATCGCAACTTAAATGACTTTTAAAAGTGTCTTGAAACAGTGACTGTAGTCCACTTTTGTAATTGCATTTAGTATTGCAGCATAGTTTACTTGAATGTCCTTAACTGCATCGTAATGGTGCCAAATTCAAGTTTGGGGAACAACCAGAAATCGATTGGTACGAGATCAGATGAAAGCGATGGTTTATGTGAATACGGTGGGTTGTTCAGGACTGTGATCCATTTGCTGGTCAAAAACTCGTGCACATTTTTCGTTTTGTGGGCTGTGGTGTCGTCATGGGAGAGCAACCGGGAACATGCCTCTCGGTATTCGGGTCGAATTCGACGAATTCTCTCCCAAAAACACAGGAAAACTCAAAAAGCATGATGTTGTCTCACTGCTTCAGTGCCATTTTCCGATGCTTGTCAGGCGTTTACTGTTACATTCACGGACAGGATGCTTGCTGCAGCAACTCTAGCGCTTTGACTTTCTACACACTTATTTTTAAAAATTCAAGGATAGTAAAGCCACAACTCGTCGCGAGATTGCATTGCAGTTGGGAATTTGACACAGTCATTCCCAAAGAAAATGGGACACACTGTGAAATGTGGGTGATAAATAGTAGAGAACAGGAGAAAATAGAATTTTAGGAATGTGATGGCACACAAAAATGCTGAAATTTAATTGAGTAGAATTTACACTGAAGAGCCAACGGAGCTGTTACACCTACCTAATAACGTGTAGAGCTTCTTCGAGCGCGCAGAAGTGCCGCAACATGACGTGTCATGGATTCGACTAATGTTTGAAGTAGTGCTGGAGAAAATCGACGCCTTGAATACTGCAGGGCTGTCGATAAATCCGTAATAATGCGAGGGGGTGGAGATCCCTTCTGAACAGCACGTTGCAACGCACCCCAGATATCTTCCACAATGTTCATGTCTGGGAAGCTTGGTGACCAGCCGAAGTGTTTCAACTCAGAACAGTGTCCCTGGAGCCATCTGTAGCAATTCTGGACGTTTAGGGTATTGCATCGTCCTCCCGGAGTTTCCCAAATCTGCCGGAATGCACAATGGACATGAATGGACGCAGGTGAGCAGACAGGATGCTTACGTACGTGTCACTTGTCAGAGTCGTACCTAGACGTATCAGGTGTCCCATATCACTCCAACTGAACACACCCCACACCATTACAGAGACTCCACCAGCTTGAACAGTCCCCTGCTGACATGCAAGGCCCATGGATTCATCAGGTTGTCTCCATACCCGTACACGTCGATCCGCTCGATACAATTTGAAACGAGACTCGTCCGCAGGGCAACATGTTTCCAGTCATCAACAGTCCAACGTCGTTGTTGACGGGCCCGGGCGAGGCGTGAAGCTTTTTTGTCGTGCAATCATCGAGGGTACACGAATGGGTCCTAGAGCCCATATCGATGAAGTTTCTTTGAATGGTTCGCGCGTTAACACTTGTAGATGGCACAGCATTGAAATCTGCTGCAGTTCGAGGAAAGGTTTATAACACCATAGCTCTAATGCTCTACTCATCTATTTTGCTTTTTTTTATTTAATATTACACCGTTAAGAACCTGTAAATGTTTTTGATTGAATAGATAACACAAAATTGTATATTCTTTTCTTTGTTAAAACTTTGATGTCGTAGTTTGTTTCAATGCAAAGTAGTGTATCTGTACTGTAAATACTTTGTCCCATTTGGAGGGAACTAAACTTACTGCATATAATTGTAATTTTGTATGAATAATTTTTTGTAGAGGTGTCAATATGTGAAAATGTTCTGTTTTATTTAATGTATTTGATTGCTGTTATGTAAACTGCTGATCCTCACTTAGGGCTCTTAGTTATTCTGTATGTAAACGGTGTAGTGATTCCCCTCGGGAACGGAACTGTGTAGCGCGCGCAAATTGTGGTTGGCCTAGGTGGAAAAGGTGGAACTGATAGTCAGTCGGGGACGAGCCAGCAGTCAGAGATGAGCTACGAGTCCGTGCACTGCCGTATAAAAGTTGCATAGTGCTGGTTTCGAGAGAGGCTTTTCTGTTATTTTCCAATGCCTCGGATGGGTGGATAAATAGCTGGGCTATTCTGGAATTCGTATCTATCTTCGCCACCAAGAAATGACAGAGTCCAGCAATTCTGCTTGCAATTCCACCTACCAACATGCTGTGGCCACCACATTGCGCAATCATTGCAACATATCACTATAATGATGTACAGTGAAGGATCAGCGTAATGGATGTGTGATTGTGCTGAAATATAAGGTAATTCGTATCTGAATTTATGTACCTACCTTGACTTTTCTCCTCATCATAACACCTCTCAGGGTCCTTTCCGTTCGAACTAAAGTGATTACCGAGTACCCTTACTGAAAGTACGTTAAAACTCAGTTTGCTAATTAATACCTATTGGACAGAATAAAGTTAAAATTACTGTGGCAAGAGAGTGAGTTATAATTAATGATGCTTGCTGAAATAATTTTCCTAGTAAAACTGATTATTAATGTGTTGTTGCCAACTTCAAATTAAAATCTCTCAATACTAAGGTTTATAAAGTTTTGCTTAGTAAATGATCACATTACTACCTGTCGCTAATCGCAGAAAGTGAGCTAGTATCTTACATAAATGTTAATTTTATGTCTCATGGTAGTAAAAGTAGAAAATTGCATAGTAGAAAATTATATGTACATGATTACTAAGTGTTTGTCTCTCTTGTGTACATATTAACAGTATAAAGACCACTCACTTTGTGTAAGCCCTGAAAGTAATAGTGGGTGTCGGTAGCTGTTATAATTTTGGAAATAGCTAGTGCTGATCCAATTGTTAGCTTCAATCTTAAAACATAGGTGTGTCAGAATTCATTGCACTCGTGTGTGGCCAAGTTTAGGTTGTGTTTGTCCGTTATAGTTACTTATACCTACTTTCCTAATCGAGAATGTTAATCTTTCTCTTGCCTAGTTAGGCTGGCGGCCGTTTTCTTTATCCGTTGAACAGTGCAAATAGGCAAAATTTCGTTTGGTACTGTTTAAATATTTACGTAATTCTAATTTTCATTTCCGATAAGCCACTTCCGTTGGGTACAACACGGTCAATTTAACAAAATTCCTCTCAGAGGGTAACACTGCTCTGTTGATTTGCACTATAATTGCTTTTACAAAAGAGTTATATGTCACAACCTGTTTCTAGCATTGAGGTTATGGTGCAGTAATAACAGCAGTTAGGAGTGTTATAGGTTGCACTTCTGTCACGTTGCACGATTCTCTTCAGTCGTCGTTGGTCCCGTTCTTGGTCGTCGTTGGTCCCGTTCTTGCAGGATCTTGCTCCGGCCGTAGCGAGTTGATGTTCTACCGGATTCCTGATATTCCCGGTCGTACGGGAAAATCCCCACTTCATCACTACACCGGAGATGCTGTGTCCCATCGACTATAGCACCACGTTCAAACTCACCTAAATCTTGACGAGCTGATATTGTAGCAGCAGTAACCGATCAAACAACCGCGCCAGACACTTGTCTTATAGAGACTTTGCTGACTACAACGCCGCGTTTTGCCTGTTTACATATCTCTGAATTTGAATACGCATGCCTATACCAGTTTCTTTGACGCTTCAGTGTGGCTAATGAAGAGGTACTGAACTGAAAAGGCGAGGAAAACTGAGTACGAAAAACAGTAAGTTGAAACTTTCTTGTGGTTAAAACTTATGTTCTCGACCGGAACTCAAATATGTGACATTGGCCTTTCGTAGGCAAATGATCTACCGATTGGGCTATATAAGCACGAAAGCAAGACACATCGTTTCAGCTTTACTTCCACCGTGCTTCAACAGCTCTGTCGGTAGATCACTTGCAAAAGGTACCAGGCTTGTGTCGCGGTTCTGCACACACTTCTAATCCACCTGGAAGTTTCCAGTCAGAGCATACCAAAGTTTACAGCTGATAGATCGTGTTCTTAGTAGTAGTTATTTTGGTAATGGATGGATGGAGAGAGAGAGAGAGAGAGAGAGAGAGAGAGAGAGAGAGAGAGAGAGCGTAGTAAAGGGATTCAAATGCCTGGTTACAGTGTGAGGTTTCAACCGTATGTAGTAGCCAGTAGTAATGCAGAGATGAAAAGGCCTCCATAAGATACACTAGCGTGGAGGACTTCATCATGCCATTCGTCCGGCTGAAAAATACGGTAACCACGTTTAAAAGAAAGTTAACTGTAACTATGTACCGACGTATATGGAAATAATTTACTTTGAAAATTACATCAAAAAAGTTGGTGGACACGTGCATTGCGTGACAGAATCACCAGCTACAAGGTCATCAGCGGCGTGAAACAGTCAAGGGCGTTAACGCTTTTTAAGGCTATTACGTATCCATTTCAGATAGAATTTCTTCTGATAACTTATGAAGAAACTTATTTCTAGTTAGCAGAATATGCGTAGCATATTCCTGAAGGACACCCAGAAATCACTTTCTTTGCGTCGCCTCTCATTAGTATTGAACGACCGACGTCCAAATTAGGCAATAATAATTAAATGAGACTCGGCGTGGAAGAGCGGCGTATAACTCGTGTAGAACGGCCCTCGGCGTGTGTGTAGAAACTCGGCGTCAGCAGTTTGCGAGGTGGATTTGCATGACAACGAGGCCATCATAATGATTCATGCTGCAGTTGTTAACGCGATGTAATACTGCAGTTATCTCTCACAGCACGTTTTGTACGCCACTGACGGCTGCGGTGTGCGCGGGATGCGAGGGAACGCCCAAATGTTCAGCGGTTCGTTCCCAGCCAGCGAATGCGGATCATGTTCAGTGATGCAGAACCAAGAGGAGTTTTTCTGGCGGAGTCCAGGGGCAAGTGAAAGAGTTGTTCTCGGAATTTACCACTATACGAGGTGTGGCTAGAAAAAAACCGGACTAGTACTGGTGAAACAATAAAACGAATGCAATAAGGCTGAAAGTCGCGTGGCCTGTCACGTGACTCTCGCTCCGCCTACTGCTCGAGTTTCATCTGCCTCCTGCACTCAGTCTGCCCGTGGCGTCTGTTTTAAGTAGTTGACGTTTAGTCTGTGCGTCGGAAAATGTTGAGTGTACAGAAAGAACTGCGTGTTAACATCAAATTTTGTTTCAAACTAGGAAAATCTGCAAGTGAAACGTTTGTAATGTTACAACAAGTGTACGACGATGATTGTTTATCGCGAACACAAGTGTTTGAGTGGTTTAAACGATTTAAAGATGGCCGCGAAGACACCAGTGATGACACTCGCACTGGCGGACCATTGTCAGCAAAAACTGATGCAAACATTGAAAAAATCGGTAAACTTGTTCGACACTTTACTTGTCAACTCCTGTTAACTCAGACACTGCTCTGATTGTTAAACGGCGATCTTGTCGAACAAGTTTACCGATTTTTTCAATGTTTGCATCAGTTTTTGCTGACAATGGTCTGCCAGTGCGAGTGTCATCACTGGTGTCTTCGCGGCCATCTTTAAATCGTTTAAACCACTCAAACACTTGTGTTCGCGATAAACAATCATCGCCTACACTTGTTGTAACATTACAAACGTTTCACTTGCAGATTTTCCTAGTTTCAAACAAAATCTGATGTTAACACGCTGTTCTTTCTGTACACTCAACATTTTCCGACGCACAGACAAAACGTCAACTACTTAAAACAGACGCCACGGGCAGACTGAGTGCAGGAGGCAGATGAAACTCGAGCAGTAGGCGGAGCGAGAGTCACGTGACAGGCCACGTGACTTTCAGCCTTATTGCATTCGTTTTATTGTTTCACCAGTACTAGTCCGGTTTTTTTCTAGCCACACCTCGTATATCGCTTCTCCAGCGTCCCAACCATTGACTGTTTTTTCAACTTCTTGCATAAACATATTTTCGAATACTCTTTCATTGCTAGAAACCAGAGCATTATAATGAACAGTCAGTGTTCAACAAAAACAAAAGTGGGTGTCTTTCAAGAATGAACAGTAGCGCCATAGTGTTTTCATTGCTCATCAAAGAATTATCAAATGCTATCAGCACTTTCAGATAGTTTATGGGGATGCGAAATCTATTTAGCCATTAGTAAGAAGTATCCATCCACGACAGATGAGCAGCGCACTGTTATTAGGGAAGAATTTTTTACATAGACGACAGTGTACCTAGGAACACACGATGTATGTTGGCCGCTACTTCAGTCTAGTGACAGATTTTCAAGGCACGTGAAGGAGTACGCAACTAGAGACCGCCATAAAAAGTTGCCGTCATTTTCTTGTTGCTAGGCATGAGATGGTGTTTCGAACAGCGTTTGTATATATTTCAGGTTCTACACATTTCTGTGGTGTGTAATGTATTAAATGCTGAAACTTTCTGGCAGATTAAAATTGTGTGCCGGACCAAGACTGGAAAGGCAAAGGTCCTGAGTTAGAGTCTCAGTCCGGCATGCAGCCTTAATATGCCAGGAAGTTTCGTATCAGCGAACACTCGTCAGCAGAGTGAAAATTTCATTCTGGGTACATCCAGCAGACTGTGGCTAAGCCATGGCTCCGCATAATCCTTTCTTTCAGAAGTGCTAGTTTTGCAAGTTTCGCAAGAGAGCATCCGTGAAGTTTAGAAGGTAGGAAACAAGTAATGGGTGGGAGCGATTTATATTCTTCCACTCATGCTGGTGGTTCTAAAAATCCCTGGGTTTCTGGAGAGGGTCAATAATGTGCCACACATCAGATGGTGAATTCTTAGTCCAGGTCTCACACCATCTGATTTCAATGCTGAAGTGGCTATCGGTGAACTGGTGGGCAAGCCGCAGAGTACTGAGCTGGCATTCTGTGTCGTTTGTTTATCGATTTCCAGTATTTCCAGTACGTTCACCTTTCTGTTTTTCGTAATAGAATGTAAAACTTCACATTCTACATAATATGAACGGTTTTCTGTTAAAAGATGATCGGCAAAGATTCAATCTTTATTCCTCAGTCTCTAGCATCTCTCATGTTGAGATAACAAAACTGCAATAGCTCTGCCTGACTGACCTGTACATATTTTTCCACATTGCTTGCATGTGATTTTACACCCACAATTTCATGACAAGTGTTGCAATTTGTCTTTACTACGGAATAAAATTTTTGATGTACTGTTGGTGTTACAAAATGCAAGCAAGTAATTATTTTTTGTGAGCCTACCTGAAATGCTGCCAATATTTTGATTTTGCATTAGTTCTTGTAACTGTTGACTGATTGCTGTTAGTGAGGCTACAGAAGTGGTGATATTTTACACATTTTCTTTTTCTTGTAGTATATTATCAGTCAGGGCAGGACTTATGCACCGCGAGGAGTGGCCGCGTGGTTTGAAATGCGATGTCACGGATTGCACAGCCCCTCCCGCCGGAGGTTCGAGTCCTCCCTCGGGAATGGGTATGTGAGCTGTTCATAGGATAAGTTAGTTTAAGTAGTGTGCAAGTCTATGGACCGATGACGTCAGCACTGTGGTCCCTAAGGAATTCGCACACATTTGAACATTTTTTTTGGGAGCTTTAGCCGTTGCTGGAAGCGATATGTTTGGTGGTCTGTAGTTCTGTTTGAAAGGCTGCTTCTGGTAATGGAACAGATGTAAGGCGATATACCGTAGAATGGAAACCTGCATGTTTGTGGCTGTTTGAGTACTGGAAACTTGCAGTGATTATCGTATTTGTAGCTATGGCTTTTATGTAAATGCTAAATCCTAAATAAGTGTGTACTTATCTAATGTCTATATTTAAGGCTTAAAAATGACAGGAGGAACTCCTAGATCCATTCTAAGCTTAATTCTCTTATGTTGCGAGTTTAAGTGTTGACATTTATCTTTGCTTGGTTGCCACCTTTGGAATCAACTGTTTGCTGGAAATAGTGCTTACTACCCGAAAGCTAGGTTGTAAAAATAGTAATAACAATAATAATCATAATAATAACAACAAAGTAAAATAAAATAAAAATTGTTAAACTAGCCAAACAAGTTTCTCGTTTCACTTATACCACTCAGAAGAAGAGGTATTCAATGTTACTTCGTGGGAAAAGCTCGATCTGTGGCATTCCTTGGCGACGATTGTTTTACGAGGAGCTTTCAATAAGTAATGCAACACATTTTTTTCTGAAAGCATGTTGGTTTTATTCAGGACTCCAATACGCCATATTATTCCCACTCTTTTGGCTACCAAACGCTATTTTTCAAATTATCTCCCACCTTACTGATAGGATCTCTATGGCGTATGGTACCACTCTGTTGGTCGACGTGGGAGCCAAGGTATGGCTGCATCAGTAGCCCTCACCATCAGTACTGTTGCCTTCGAAGAGCATCCTTCATTGGTCCAGACGGATGGAAGTCAGAAGGTACGATACCAGGGCTGTAGGGCGGATGACGAAGAACACACGTTAGAGTATCCCAGCTGGTGGAGGAGAGTGTCAGCGCTACCAACAGAGACGTCCAGTTTTGCAGCGAGGTATTTGATTGTGATCCGTCTATCACCTCGAATGGGAGTGTCCGTACTTTCCGTTGCATGGGTCATAGCTGTGTGTGTCTGGCCGGCACGCTGGAGATCGGACAAGTTTGCAGGACCTTGTTGCGATGATGAGAGACGTATCGCTCAACGGCTCACCGTGCTTTTGTTCACTGCTAGGTGGAATATCCCACAATGTCTCACGACGAGTTCCACATCTTTTCAAAGGAAACTGGCTGAGAAAAAAAATGTGTTGCATTAAGAGGTGGCATGAGCCCCCTCTCATATTTCTATCTTACGATTCTCCTCTCTAATTGCATGCGGTGGAAAGTTGCTATTCCTTCACACGCGGACTTCTCACGCAGCGTCTCTCGTCACCCAGGTGGTCCGGTGACAGGCGGGCTCTGCGGATCTCGAGAGGGTTAAGCCGACGCGTGTGAGGGAGTCGAGTGAATGCTTTCCAGACGCCTACATTGTCAAGAGACACGCCCGCTGGGGTCTGAAGTAGCGGCTGGGCTAGAGGTTCCGTTACTTCGCAGAAACTTAGCGAAAACATTTTCTGGCGGGCTACCAGCGAGGCGTGGGAATTACTTGTGTACCCAGGCAGTTCTGGCGGGAAAATTCCCGCGCTTTCTGCAAAATAGTAACTGTGATTGGTTTGCTCAGGGCATAGCTCCGTGACGTAGCAAAATCAGCGCAGAAATTGGCGCCAAGAATCTCCATTGGTGGAATGGTAGTGCTCCGGCAATGGAGTGAAATTTTCCGTCGGTTTTCGAGTTGCTCATTGGAACGTTTAACCACGGCCACTGTCGTGGGGGCGGGAATGTTCTGTGTTCGGCCTGTACGGGTGCTCTGGGAGAGTCGGCTCTCGCCTTTCGGTCGAGGACGTCGAAGCAACCAGCCGTCGCCTCCGGTACGCCAAATCGTGTTCTTGCAGTTAAGAAGACAGATTGGTAATGTATGTCCGCAGCACCGGCAGACAGGGATTTTCCTAGGTGATAATCAGAGCTCAGCAGAGCGCGCCTGTTCGTCTTTTTCTAACTTTGTTCTGTCTTGGGTAGCAGCAATTAATGTTGGGTTGGCTATGTGTTTTCTCTTAAGATTTGAGTTGCAAGGAATTGGCTCCACATACCACTTCGTCATAATCCTCACAATCTAGTTTAGGGACAACTTCACATTCACAGCGTTTGTTTGAGTATCCAATTTGACCCAATTTGATGTATTGTAAATGTTTCATGTGTTTTTGTTTATTATTTTGTGTTTAGTCTTAATAAATCATATTGTTATTTTGGACAGAACTTTCATTCTGTTAATCGGTAGAGCAACCCTATCATTCCTCACTATGTTAATGAAACCTTCGTTTATTTAACTTATTTATCAAATTAAATTATTGCAGGTGCCAAACTCTCTTCTACTCCACTGGCAGGGTTGATTAAAGTCAGTTCGCGTGTTTTTTTTTTTTTTTTTATCCTTGTGCAACAGCAAAAGTCGGAGTTAGAATAGGGGGGGCTTAGAGCATCATTTACATATGTAGATTCTAGAAGAATTTAGTGTTAAATACACTACTAGCCCCGGCACCTCGCAGCATTACTTGTTGAACACCCTCGTACACAAAATCGTGATGGTGCCCTTGACTCCTAGGCTTCTGTGGAAGCCTATACATCGCCAGTTCGAATCGCTAGTGAGCTAGAAGCCCGTGAGCAGCCATCTCCCCTGCCACTCGAACAGGAGACTGGGGGTGACGGTGTGACGTCACTGGGCGGCTTTGACCTCCCTTGGCCCTGCCTTCCCTCAGAGGCAGAGGCGCAGATATTGGCCGTAACTCAGCTCAGGTTAATTACCACTGCGGCCAGCTAATCTGAGGCCGCGCGCGGAGCATTGTCTTGGCCGTTCGCGGCCCGCTGCTCGCGTTCATGCATATGGAAGCCCAGCTAGGTAGCCTCTCGCTGCCGGCTGCGTCCTTCCGGCCGGGATAACTGCCGCTCTGTCCCTGGACAGACAGTAACTTAGCTGTCCCATTCTGCAACGCACCGACGGGCTGCTCGTCACACGAAATTCTTCTCTTCTGAAGTAGCCCTCACGTTCATTGTTATGACGGATAGTATGCTGTGTGATGCCGCAAACACCAACATGTTCATGTGTCTAGGAAGAAATGTTCTACTGGATTTCCAAAGGGATGCAATTGAGAACATTTTGCCAATACTTTATTGAGTCATCTATCTGTTACACTATTACTAAACACCAATAATCTGTAAGTGGAATCAAATTAAACAGAAGTGTTATCAAAAACCAGTTACGACTTGAGTACATTCTGAATTTCAAGCTACTGGAAACTAAAAGAAAAATTCTATTTTCGAGGCCGTTGAAACTGTTACGACATTAATAAAACTCAGGTAATTTGCAGATGTTCCTCGTTCCATAGCAAACGCCCTTCTGCTGTTTCAAGGTACAAGATGGTGCTTGACCAACGAAGTTTGGCTTTACCGTCCATACGTTATACGTACAACTAGTGTTAAAAACTGTGGCTCTGACATCGATTTTAATAACGTACGTGTACTGGCTAAAGAAACAAACATTTATAGAAGAAAGGTCCGAGAAGCGGTTGAAATTTCTAAGAATGCATCTAATTTCAATAGAGAGGACGGCTATAGGCTTCCGGCATCGTGGCTCCCCGCCATCAAGGAAGTAAATACGCGGCTGCGATGTGTGAGCGGCATAAACAACGCGCTGCAAGTCACCTCGGCGGACAATAATATTTTGGGTAAACATTCCCCCCCTCTTTTGCTCCGTCCGTTTCGAATCTAGCCACTGATGACGACCAACCAATAGCGGTAGCAGGCATTTCAACCAATAACCCTTCTCCAGCTCAAGTGTGGAATAGCGCCTTTCTATCCAATGACGAGGGACCGCCAATGGTATCCACAGGAGACGAGCTACCAACGCCCCCTTCTTATGCATCAGAGCGGGAACATTAGCCTATGACTATGGCCCACCAATGGTAGCCATTTGAATTTTAACCAATACTATCACTTCTCCAGCACGAACGCCAGAAAACTCCCCCTTTATAAGTGGACGCGACACTCGTCCGACAGTGTTCTAGCAGTAGTGGACACCAAAAGATCCTAAAGAAGATCCCAGCAGAGGGGTCGAAACGTCGAACATTTTAAAGAAACATGACGCGGCCTAACAACCCAGAAGATTTTAACTTCAGTGACAACGGCCACGAAAGCCTGCAGACTTACATAGAAAGTGTGACTTGTGACTGTTTTCCAGAATTTACTTTTGTACACTGTGGTGCTGTTAGCCGTTAGGGGGTGGGATTGGGGTGGGGAGGAGCAGTGGGTGGCCAGAAATCGATGTCTAGTGTTGTCTGCTGGCATGGAGCTGTGCCTCATTATTTGTTGTAGGTGACGCCACAGCCTTTGCAGTATGCAGTTAGTTTTGCACCAGTTGTTGTGGGGCTATAATCGTGTGATACACTTTTTGTACCTCAGTTGTTCCCCTCAAAGCTTCAGCCGAATCGTTTATACACTGGCGGAGCTGTTGTGTAACCGTACACTATGGCACTGCTTATTTTGACACTGATTTGAAGGTGAAAATATTTTCCTACCTATTATAGCGCTCCTTACAACACCGTAGCTACTGATGGAATCGCAGACTTATGGTGACTGACTATCTCCTCTACATTAACTCCTGTACGAGCTCGTTCTGTAATAAATATAGCCTAATAAAGAAAAACTGACGCGACTTACAAATTTTATACATGTTTTAAGAAATAAAAAAAGCGTTGGAGAACATCATGAACGCAATTATCTCCTTTTTGCGTATAACATCATAGAGGGTGTTACAAAAAGGTACGGCCAAACTTTCAGGAAACATTCCTCACACACAAAGAAAGAAAATATGTTATGTGGACATGTGTCCGGAAACGCTTACTTTCCATGTTAGACCTCATTTTATTACTTCTCTTCAAATCACATTAATCATAGAATGGAAACACACAGCAACAGAACGTACCAGCGTGACTTCAAACACTTTGTTACAGGAAACGTTCAAAATGTCCTCCGTTAGCGAGGATACATGCATCCACCCTCCGTCGCATGGAATCCCTGATGCGCTGATGCAGCCTTGGAGAATGGCGTACTGTATCACAGCCGTCCACAATACGAGCACGAAGAGTCTCTACATTTGGTACCGGGGTTGCGTAGACAAGAGCTTTCAAATGCCCCCATAAATGAAAGTCAAGAGGGTTGAGGTCAGGAGAGCGTGGAGGCCATGGAATTGGTCCGCCTCTACCAATCCACGGGTCACCGAATCTGTTATTGAGAAGCTTATGAACACTTCGACTGAAATGTGCAGGAGCTCCATCGTGCATGAAGCATAAGTTGTGTCGTACTTGTAACGGCACATGTTCTAGCAGCATAGGTAGAGTATCCCGTATGAAATCATGATAACGTGCTCCATTGAGCGTAGGTGGAAGAACATGGGGCCCAATCAAGACAACACCAACACTGCCTACCCAAACGTTCACAGAAAATCTGTGTCGATGACGTGATTGTACAATTGCGTGCGGATTCTCGTCAGCCCACACATGTTGATTGTAAAAATTTACAATTTGATCACGTTGGAATGAAGCCTCATCCGTACAGAGAACATTTGCACTGAAATGAGGATTGACACATTGTTGGATGGACCATTCGCAGAAGTGTACCCGTGGCCAATCAGCTGCTGATAGTGCCTGCACACGCTGTACATGGTACGGAAACAACTGGTTCTCTCATAGCACTCTCCATACAGTGACGTGGTCAACGTTACCTTGTACAGCAGCAACTTCTCTGACGCTGACATTAGGGTTATCGTCAACTGCACGAAGAATTGCCCCGTCCATTGCAGGTGTCCTCGTCATTCTAGGTCTTTCCCAGTCGCGAGTCATAGGCTGGAATGTTCCGTGCTCCCTAAGACGCCGATCAATTGCTTCGAACGTCTTCCTGTCGGGACACCTTCGTTCTGGAAATCTGTCTCGATACAAACGTACCGCGCCACGGCTATTGCCCCGTGCTAATCCATACATCAAATGGGCATCTGCAAACTCCGCATTTGTAAACATTGCACTGACTGCAAAACCACGTTCGTGATGAACACTAACCTGTTGATGCTACGTACTGATGTGCTTGATGCTAGTACAGTAGAGCAATGAGTCGCATGTCAACACAAGCACCGAAGTCAACATTACCTTCCTTCAATTGGGCCAACTGGCGGTGAATCGAGGAAGTACAGTACATACTGACGAAACTAAAATGAGCTCTAACATGTCCACATAACATCTTTTCTTTATTTGTGTTTGAGGAATGTTTCCTGAAAGTTTGGCCGTACCTTTTTGTAACACCCTGTATATTTCCAAAGGCGGTGTAGCGCACGTCTCATAATTTTTTTCTTCAGAATACTCGCCCGATTTGGTACATGTTAAGAGAGCGATGACATATTAGAGCGTGCAGCCTTCGTAGCACAGGGCAAATATTTCAGTCGGACAGATTCGTTATAAATTCTTTCCGTGTAAGAAAAATAATTGTAATCTGTCGTCCCGGGAGAAAAGAAACACCGTATTTCAGACAGCGCACAGTGGCGTTGTGCGTAATATTTGGGCTGGAGGGCAAATTTAAAGGAACGAAGAAAGATCGTTGAGAGCATTACGTCGGAAACAAAGCGGCTTACCGTCATTCCCCGTAACCGAAAGAGGAGCGCCGGCTCGCCGGGGGAACCTGGGCGGGACGCGGATCTCTGTTACGGCCAACAGGCGGCTAATGATCTTCGCCTGGACGTGCAGACACCGCCGTTAATTAGCCGCGTCTCGTCGCGTGCTACAGCGACGGGCTTCCCGCAGCCGCCTACCTGCTACTACCGGCCTCCCGAGCAGTGCTGCCAACCCAGACAGAATTAGATACATGTACCAGGGCTACGATGCTCTTACTCGAAAGTCGAGTGATAGTGACAGATGCCCAAATAGATCCGATTTCTGCAGTATTCATACTTAAGAAACTGAAACAAACTGCAAAACGATTTAGAAGAAATATCGCAATGGTGCGAAAAGTGCGAGGTCATCCACATGAGTGCTAAAAGGAACTCGTTAAACTTCGGTTACATGATAAATCAGTCTAATCTAAAAGCCGTAAATTCAACTTAATACCTAGGTATTACAATTATGAACAATTTAAATTGGAAGGAACACATAGAAAATGTTGTGGGGAAGGCTAACCAAAGACTGCGTTTCATTAGCAGGACACTTAGTAAATGTAACAGACCTACTAAGGGACTGCCTACACTACGCTTGTCCGTCCTCTTCTAGAATACTGTTGCGTGGTGTGGGATCCTTACCAGATAGGACTGACAGAGTACATCGAAAAAGTTCAAAGAAAGGCAGCACGTTCTGTATTATCGCGAAATATTGGAGAGAGTGTCACAGAAATGATGCAGGTTTTGGGATGGAAATCATTAAAAGAAATGCGTTTTTCGTTTCGACGGAATCTTCTCACGGATAGCAATCACCAACTTTCTCCGCCGAATGCGAAAATATTTTGTTGACACCGACTTACATAGGGAGGAACGATCACAAAGATAAAATAAGGGAAATCAGACCTCGTACGGAAAGATATAGGTGTTCATTCTTTCCGCGCGCTATACGAGATTGGAATAATAGAGAATTGCGAATGTGGTTCGATGAACCCTCTGCTAGGCACTTAAATGTGATTTGCAGAGTATCCATGTAGATGTAGATGTAGAAACAAATTAGAAGGAATAGTCGTTAAATTTTACTTATCTCGATCAAGCTACCACGAAATTCGGTGGCGGTGTTGGTCGTTCTCTACGTGTTCACCGCAACGTTAGAATTGGCTCCCTAGTGCCCTTACCTTCCATAAAGCCAAACTGATCGTCATGTAACATTACCTAAATTTTCTTTTTCATTCTTCTTTATGTAATTCTTGTCACCATCCAAGTTGCTGAGAAGAATGGAAAATAAAAGTAGCATTATCAGCATTACCCTTCATTTATGAGCATGAGTGTAATTTGTGTCATAAATGAAAGTTTCTAAAATTTATTCCAATTGATTGTAGCGCGGTGGTACTGCAACCTTACATTGTAACTGATATTAGAAGGCAGTCCTAGGTTGCACAATGCCCTCTACTGGTGAAAAAAGTTTTGAGCCAATAAACAGCATTACGGAGCACAGGAGTGCCCTTTAATATAAAACGACGGGTTGCTATAACGTAGAAAGACGCGTAGGAAAAACAATGCCGTAATGTTCGAATACAGCATTAGTGCTGTGCTGCTTGACAAAATCTTGGCGATTAAATTTCGAGGCGTAACGTTGGAAAGCAATATGAAACTGAACGAGTATGCAAATATTGTACGAGGTGCGACAGTAAAGTAGTGAGACTGAGGTGAAAGAAAATGTTGCTTACCGTTTTAGTCAAGTTTAGTGTTGTCTCCTTCAAAGTAGTTCACTTCTGATTAGACACACTTTTTCCAGCGCTTCTGCCATTGATGGTAACATTTCTGGAACTCATCTTCTGTAATATCCTCCAACACCCTGGCCACAATTTTTGGACATCTTGTGTTGTTTGAAAATGGTGTCCCTTGACCGCCGTTTTGACTCTTGGAAATAGAAAAAAGTCGCACGGAGCGATATCTTGTGAAAAAGGTGGCTGTGGTAGTACTAAAATTTGTTTTGAGTTTAAAAATTGCTGTCTGACAGAGCAGTATGGGATGACGCATTATCGTGATGCCTCGGGGAAGATCAGTTTGGATTCCGTAGAAATACTGGAACACGTGAGGCAATACTTACCTTACGACTTATCTTAGAAGAAAGATTAAGGAAAGGCAAACCTACGTGTCTAGCATTTGTAGACTTAGAGAAAGCTTTTGACAATGTTGACTGGAATACTCTCTTTCAAATTCTAAAGGTGGCAGGGGTAAAATACAGGGAGCGAAAGGCTATTTACAATTTGTACAGAAACCAGATGGCAGTTATAAGAGTCGAGGGACATGAAAGGGAAGCAGCGGTTGGGAAGGGAGTAAGACAGGGTTTTAGCCTCTCCCCGATGTTATTCAATCTGTATATTGAGCAAGCAGTAAAGGAAACAAAAGAAAAATTCGGAGTAGGTATTAAAATCCATGGAGAAGAAATAAAAACTTTGAGGTTCGCCGATGACATTTTAATTCTGTCAGAGACAGCACAGGACTTGGAAGAGCAGTTGAACGGAATGGACGGTGTCTTGAAGGGAGGATATAAGATGAACATCAACAAAAGCAAAACGGGGATAATGGAATGTAGTCGAATGAAGTTGGGTGATGCTGAGGGAATTAGATTAGGAAATGAGACACTTAAAGTAGTAAAGGAGTTTTGCTATTTGGGGAGCAAAATAACTGATGATGGTCGAAGTAGAGAGGATATAAAATGTAGACTGCAATGGCAAGGAAATCGTTTCTGAAGAAGAGAAATTTGTTAACATGGAGTATAGATTTAAGTGTCAGGAAGTCATTTCTGAAAGTATTTGTATGGAGTGTAGCCATGTATGGAAGTGAAACATGGACGGTAAATAGTTTGGACAAGAAGAGAATAGAAGCTTTCGAAATGTGGTGCTACAGAAGAATGCTGAAGATTAGATGGGTAGATCACATAACTAATGAGGAAGTATTGAATAGGATTGGGGAGAAGAGAAGTTTGTGGCACAACTTGACCAGAAGAAGGGATCGGTTGGTAGGACATGTTCTGAGGCACCAAGGGATCACCAATTTAGTATTGGAGGGCATCGTGGAGCGTAAAAATCGTAGGGGGAGACCAAGAGATGAATACACTAAGCAGATTCAGAAGGATGTAGGTTGCAGTAGGTACTGGGAGATGAAGAAGCTTGCACAGGATAGAATAGCATGGAGAGCTGCATCAAACCAGTCTCAGGACCGAAGACCACAACAACAACAACGAATCCAATTATCAGCAATGTTGGCACGGACACGAAAAACTCTTTTACGAAGTCTTTCTAAAATTGCTTAATTGGTTAACTGTTTGTCCAGGAGGCACCCACTCTTTATGAACAATTACCTTGGAATCAAAGAAGCACACAAGCATGCATTTCACTTTTGCCTTTGACATGCGAGCTTTTTTTGGTCTGGGTGATCCTTTTGAGCACCATTGCGAACGTTCGCGTTTTGTCTCTGGATCGTACTGAAAACCCAACTTTCATCACCAGTAATAACACTGCTCAACAGTTCTGGATTGATTTCCGTTTGCTCTAACAGATCGGCTGTCACATTTTTCCGTGTTCCTCGCTGTTGTGGTGTGAGATTTTTGGGGACCATTTTTGCACAAATCTTTCTCATACCAAGATCTTCAGTTATTATGAGACGAACCGTTTCTCGATTGATGTTCAGTTCTTCTGCAATAATTTTCACGGATAATCTTCGATCAGATCGTACGAGTTCACGCACCCTGGCCAAGTTGACATCTGTCCGTGAGGTTGATGGTCGTCCACTGCGGTCTTCATCTTCAACATTCGTTCTGCCTTCACCAAACTTGAGCTCTTGACATAGCTTCCTCTCCAAAAGCCTTCTGAAGCTTACTGTAAGTTGACGTCTCGTTTTCACCCAATTTAACGAAAAAGAAATGGCATACCGTTGGCAAAATTATGCGGTTCCATTTCCGTGGCGAGAGACACAAACACTTGTTAACTTATTGCACCACAACTCACGACTGAGCAGTTGCATCGATGTACTGCTTGGACTAGAAGCAGCTTATAGACCAAGGTCAAAGATATTGTGCCTACGAAAGCTTGCAGGGTTGCCACATCTTGCAAAGAAAATCAGTCTCATTACTTTATTGCCACACCTCATTGTAGGGAAGGCGGATGGTCGAATACGGTTTATTGGGAGAATTTTAGGAAAATGTGATTCATCTGTTCAAAATATCGCGTATAGAAGTCTAGTGAGATCCATTCTTAAGTACTGGTCGAGTGTTTGTGAGCTCGGATTAAAGGAAGACTTTGAAGCAGTTCGGAGGAGGGTTGCTAAATTTGTTACCAATAGGGTTCGATCAACACTGCTTCGCCAACTCAAATGTGAATTCCTGGAGGGAAGGTGACGCTCTTTTGGAGGAATACTACAGAGAAAGTTTAGAGAACCTGCAGTTAAAGTTAACTGCAGAGCGATTCTACTGCAGCAAACATACACTCATTTGAGGACCACAAGGGTAAGATAAATCAGGGCTCATACCGAGGCATACACAGTCATTTTTCCTTCGCTCTATTTGCGAGAGGAACAGGGAAGTGATTGACTAGTAGTGCTAAAAAGTACCCTCCGACACGCACCATACACTGGCTTGCGGAGTATGTAGGTGTAGATGTACAGAGGTCCCCAGTGTATTCTTTCAATCTCTCCTAACAGTACTGAATAAAGTGCTAGCTGGAAACAACTGATAGCATATAAAGCAAAATGTTTGTAGCTGCTTTCGAGATACTTTAATTTACCAGGTAAAGTTGCTTAAAATAGCGTAGATACTTGTAAAGCAGCTGTGAAAGGCCGTGTCAAACGACGGCATTGCGATTCATACCAGGTAGCCATCTTCAGAGCTTTTTTCCAGGCCTGGGGAGGAACCTCTAAATGGGACTTGTGTGTTTCGAATAAATGTCCCAATACTCTTAGATTGCCCTGGGTCTGCTCCCTCCAGCCACGTTCTTATCGCATTCTTCGAACTTTTTAATGGCTCAACTTCCGTGCGCAACACTTTGGCCCGGAAAAAAATAACTGCTTTTGTTGGAGAAGTTGCTACGCGATTCCTCCCATTCAGCTGCTAATGAATGGATCGTCCCCTTCAGGGGTGGCAATAAAAGTAACCGTGGCGGCAGATAATACCATTTTTCTCTCTGGCAGGTATTACGCAATTTGTTATGAAAACTGCGGTAGCCGCCTTAGAGGAGGGAAGGGCTAGATTTAGCCGCTGTGAAAACAATTCTCTCCCAGCGTTTAATGATCTTAGAAGTCACTGATTTATAACCGGCAAATATACATGTTTCCGTGATTTATGAGTCGCAGTGATAACGTCAGACCGCCTTTATATACGTGAGAGCGCGGAGGGACTCTCGCCTCAACAATCGGCAAAAACTTTTACTCTTTGGAAATATCTGTTTTAATAAACTTCCCTTTTACGCTTTTATGAAGGCGGTATTCGTCACTTTTTAAATATTTAAAGAACTCCATTTGCACCAAAATAAGCTGCTGGATGAACAAAAATTGTATCTACTATCTGTTTTAATCGTATCGCCTAACAATATTCCGTATGACAAAAAAAGGTCAGCAAGGACGGACTACTTCATTTTGTATCCAATAAAAAGAGAATCTCTACATACTAAATAACATGTATATCACCTAGTGTCCTTTATGTTTGAGGCCTGATCGTGGAAAAAAATGGTTCAAACGGCTCTGAGCACTATGGGACTTAACAGCTGAGGTCATCAATCTCCTAGAACTTAGAACTACTTAAACATAAGTAACCTAAGGACATCACACACATCCATGCCCGAAGCAGGATTCGAACCTGCGACTGTAGCGGTCACGCAGTTCCAGACTGAAGCGCCTAGAACCGCTCGGCCACACCGGTCGGCCCCTGATCGTGGAACATACGTCAGTGGAAGCGTTATATACGGCACTTAATACCTTCTTGGCTACTACATTTATCAGCGCTCCATGTTAAATCTTGCTATCAGTGTGCCAAGTAAAGTAATCCAGCATTTCGTCTATTTTAAAATGTTAAAAACTGGTTCAAATGGCTCTACGCACTATGGGATTTAACGGCTGAGGTCATCAGTCCCCTAGACTTAGAACTACTTAAACCTGACTAACCTAAGGACATCACACACATCCATGCCCGAAGCAGGATTCAAACCTGCGACCGCAGCAGCGGCGCGGTTCCGGACAGAAGCGCCTAGA
Source organism: Schistocerca nitens (assembly GCF_023898315.1). Classification (NCBI taxonomy): domain Eukaryota; kingdom Metazoa; phylum Arthropoda; class Insecta; order Orthoptera; family Acrididae; genus Schistocerca; species Schistocerca nitens. The sequence goes on along the minus strand of NC_064614.1, from coordinate 85,221,494 downwards.
ACCGCTCGTCCACTGCTTGAATGACACCATGTACCACTCTGCATGTGTAAGACAAGGCATCAGTATTCATCATGAGCACGGCTGTTGGTATAGTATTATTACTTTTCATTGGCCAGCCACTGTCCCACGCTACTGAGTTCAAGATGGACTTACACTTATCGTCTCTTGCGGCCACGTTGCCAGCTAACAACCTTGCTTTGGCACCTCTCTCTTTGGACGCCACCACCATAGCAACACCACTACGAAGAAAAGTATCCGAAACAATTAATGGAAGCATTGTGATACACGGATCAGAAATGCGGACAGTTAAATTGCAGTTAATGAAAAGATTGAAGGTAACGAGATGGACTTTTCGAGACAATCTGCAGAGGTATCACAGTGGGAAAGGTCAGAAATGAAGTCATCAGGAAGAAGATTAATGTCTCAAGTTCTGTTATTAATTTTGTGGAAGAAAATCAAGTCATGCTTATTGGAAGAGGATGTTTGAGGAGAGATGGCCAAGAGAGATCGTGGGTTGAGATCCGCCACAAAAGAAGCAAAGGGGAAGACCACTGGCCTCACGGTTACAAGAAATTCAGACATTAATTAGAAGAAGAAATACTGAAAAAAAATCTGCAGTTACATAGGTACAAATAAAGAATGGAAATTGTGTCTGATGTATAACCTTGGGTTACCAGAAAATGGAAATACATTGTAAAACAGGAAATAATAATAGAAATGTGAAGATCAGTAGAACAACTGTAAAAGCTTTAATTCTGGAGGAATTGCGGAAGCGATCTGGACGCTCAGGCCGGCCGTGGTGGCCGTGCGGTTCTAGGCGCTTCAGTCTGGAACCGCGTGACCGCTACGGTCGCAGGTTCGAACCTGCCTCGGGCATGGATGTGTGTCTGGAAGCGCGTGACCGCTACGGTCGCAGGTTCGAATCCTGCCTCGGGCATGGATGTGTGTGATGTCCTTAGGTTAGTTAGTTTTAAGTAGTTCTAAGTTCTAGGGGACTGATGACCACAGCAGTTAAGTCCCATAGTGCTCAGAGTCATTTGAACCATTTTTTGGACGCTCAGCAAGAAAAGAACTGCGAGTTTTTCGGGAAGTTTGGTGTATGGAAGACATCCCGAGGTAGTAGACATAGTCCATTGAAATAGCCTCTGGATAAAAATGTGTATCAACATCGCAGATTTAGAATTAAAAAAACGCTTAAACAGCGACGTACACAGAATTCATGAACTGAAACCGTGTTTAATTCTGTTAGACTTCTTCCGGGCTAAGAACAACCTTTACTGAATGTACTTATTTCCTTGCTATTGTGCTGCCGCTTCTTCGTCTTGGCGTTTTCCCACTTCAGCGAGATACATTATTTTTCTGCTTTTTGGATCTACTCGTACACTATAGATTACATAAAAAATCTTATGTGCTTTGACTTAATTCAACGTATTTCAGCGTAATATACTGTGTGTGCTAGTACTGACTAGACCCGAATATGGGTTGTGGTTTTGAATGAATATTTCATTCATAAATGACGGCCCAGCCATGTAAATAAACAATTTTCCACCGGAAGATGATGGTGCGGACCACGCAAACGAGTAGTGACAATATAAGCACAAGTGACTGACGCAGAAACTGTGTTATTTGTTTCCTTTAATTTACGTCTATGGTCACAAAATTTTAACATGTTACCGGTTTCGGTCCATAATGACCATCATGAGATCTGTTTATAAAACAGACCGAAACCGGTAATCTGTTAACAAAAAGTTTGCGACCATAGACGTAAATTAAACTTATTGTATATACGGGTAACTGTTTTATTAGCAACAATGTCGCAGCTTGTGTTTTATTTGTAGTGGTTGTGGTTTTGAGTTCTCGTCGTCGTTATTGATCTATCTTAGTTGCAAATTCGCCGATTTGATGCTTATGCGCGACGTAGTAACATCTTAATATATTCCAGGGTGCTATGTCGAACATTGAACCCTCATATAATTACAGAACGCACCCTAGATAGCGACTTGAATATTCCTCGTCTCCTAGGACACTTACCAGGTAGAATTAACAGACGAGAAAGAGAAGAGCGCAACGGTTCGTTAGAAGTTCGTTAAGTAAGCGCGATAGCGTTACTGGGTTTCTCATCAGAGAGAAGTTGCATACTCTAGAAAAGAAGCTTTGCGCATCACGAAGTACTTTACTATTAGCATTCCGAGTGTACCCGTTCTAGTAAGTCACATAAAACACTACTTGCTCCAACATGCATCCCTGGAAATAAACACGATAGGAAAATCGGAGACATTAAGCCTCATACGACATTCTTCCCACATTTAGCTACATTGGCTCTTGATTGTTCAAGACTGGTATGAGCGTCACACAGACTTCACTACACAGAGTTAGCGTATTTTAAGGTGCCAGGACATGGGCACTTACACGTTAGCTTACCAACATTAGTATTAATAATGAAGGGACTGACAAGGGCATCAGATCATGACTCTATTGAATTATGATAAACACGAGGCACTCTCGAGCAGTACTCCCTGCATGTCTGCAGGATTGAGCCACTAACTTAAAGCGTTGGTGAAAAGCGTCGGAAGTTGAGAATTGTGGAATGTAAAGTCTGCAGATGGCCGTAGCTCGCCGGCCTGCCGTGGGCGGCAGGTAGCGGCCGCCGGAAACGCAGGACAATACGCCGCTTTTGGGGGTAGCCCGGCATCCGGAGCCACCTGTGCTAGGCAACACGTGGCGAAGACGGGAATTTCGTGTGCCTGTGGGCGTTATGACCTACTCGATCATTGGGTAGATCTCAGTGGAGGGATTTCGGCGATGATACAGCGCTCGACATTGGCCGAAACTAAGTATTCTTCCGCCGCGTTTTCTTACGCGTGGGAGACGGGAGAATTGTGGAGAGAAGACTTCGCCTTCAGCCATCGAGCCGTACGGACTTGGAGACGGCGTCTCGGCCATCATCTTCGAAGGGAGATATACGGTCTGTATCGCAGCACTGCATCAACGCGTGTTCCGTGCAGAGTTCTGCGGTTAGAGCTATTTGTGTGCTCAGAAGCGAGATTTTCACCAACGCTTAACCACTTCCAACATCTTACCTAATATTCTTGATCTGGTAGTTATCCTTGCGAGGTGCCGAGTATTTATCAACGCAGCTGTCGGTAATAGGGGCGCGGAATTGCAAATTGTTAATGTGCCATTCTCAGGAGTGTGTGGGTGGACAAATAAATTCATTTCCTTTTTGTAAATTTTGTCAGTTGTGGGGGATATCAAATTAAAATGCCAATATTACAATCGAATTATCGACTTCATTGTAGCTAACATTTACCCTGTCCCAGTAAGCTTTACATGTACTCTAGTCACTGCACAGCTTGCCCAGACGGGAAGGAAAGAAGGTCTGCGGTCTATGTCAGCGACGGACAAATAAGCCTACAGTATTTGTGTGCCCAATGTGTGGATATCGTTGCTGTCTAACCGATGAAGCCAGTTAAAAGTTAAAAGCAGGATAGGTTCAGGAGGTGGAGGGGGTTGAGGGGTGGTAGTAAACGTACAGTCCATCGCACAGTATATGATGTATGATGGCTGGCGAAGCATAGACTTCTTAATTTAAAAAAAAGGGCTGAAATTGTCTAACTAGTGCATGGAAAACACACGAAAAATGACTTCGTGCAAGAAATTTAATACTGCTTTGATCCTGCGCAAAAAAACAGATCGTTGCAATTTTATTTTGACTCGTTTTCTCTATCACGAACGTCTGCAAAGGGTCAATGGCGTCATTTCCCGTACAGTAGATAAAGGAAAATTAGGGATCGACGTCCCGTCTACGCTGACGTCATTAGTGACTGGTGTTGTGTAGAGAGCTGCACCGTCACTGACTCCTGGGTGTGATGGCGGCTACTTGATCCTGTTGGATTACTGTACGACAGATTAGCACAGTTTGGGACCAGTGCATAGCCATAGGGGAAGTCACGCGACGGGGTAGTGCGTCTTGGCGAGTCTTCGCTATCAGGCGGGCAGCATTAAACATTCAGACCTCCGTCGGCTAATCTGCCTGCTAACTTCCGCCCTCGACATTTTTTCCCCCTCCTTCTTACTATTTCTCTACAAAATTAAATTCTCACCGGCAATGGAGTTGCGCGTCGGCAAACAGCAAAGTGTAAAAAATGGCCGAACTTCGGTCCTTAAATTCTTAATCTGGTGAATATTTAAAAACTTGCGCGGGACCTCTAAAGTGCCGGGGCGCGGGCGCCGTGTCTCGAGGTTAAGTGAATAGCATAGCGGATCCCGCCCTCGTGTTTACGGGGCCACGTCTCGCTGTTCCAGGAGTCAGTCGGAAACTGTACATCAGCAAATGGGTCTAGGACAATGATTCAGCCTTTTAAATGAAAGCATTTGTCTACTTCGGTTCGACAATGTAAAATGGCGTATGTTTGTTGTTGTGGTCTTCAGTCCTGAGACTGGTTTGATGCAGCTCTCCATGCTACCCTATCCTGTGCAAGCTTCTTCATCTCCCAGTATTCATCTCTTGGTCTCCCTCTACGATTTTTACCCTCCACGCTGCCCTCAAATGCTAAATTTGTGATCCCTTGATGCCTCAGAACATGACCTACTAACCGTCCCTTCTTTTTGTCAAGCTGTGCCACAAACTCCTCTTCTCCCCAATTCTATTCACTACTTCATCATTAGTTATGTGATCTACCCATCTAATCTTAAGCATTCTTCTGTAGCACCACATTTCGAAAGCTTCTATTCTCTTCTTGTCCAAACTATTTATCGTCCATGTTTCACTTCCATACATGGCTACACTCCATACAAATACTTTCAGAAACGACTTCCTGACACTTAAATCTGTACTCGATGTTAACAAATTTCTCTTCTTCAGAAACGATTTCCTTGCCATTGCCAGTCTACATGTTCTATCTTCTCTACTTCGACCATCATCTGTTATTTTGCTCCCCAAATAGCAAAACTCCCTTACTACTTTAAGTGTCTCATTTCCTAATCTAATTCCCTCAGCATCACCCAACTTCATTCGACTACATTCCATTATCCTCGTTTTGCTTTTGTTGATGTTCATCTTATATCCTCCTTTCAAGACACTGTCCTTTCCGTTCAATTGCTCTTCCAAGTCCTTTGCTGTCTCTGATAGAATTACAATGTCATCGGCGAACCTCAAAGTTTTTATTTCTTCTCCGTGGATTTTAATACCTACTCCGAATTTTTCTTTTGTTTCCTTTACTGCTTGCTCAATATACAGATTGAATAACATCGGAGACGGGCTACAACCCCGTCTCACTCCATTCCCAACCACTGCTTCCCTTTCATGCCCCTCGACCCTTATAACCGCCATCTGGTTTCTGTACAAATTGTAAATAGGCTTTCGCGCCCTGTATTTTACCCCTGCCACCTTTAGAATTTGAAATTGAATCAGCTACCCTGATTTGTAATCCTTCCATTTTCAGTATTCTTTTCCCGGAAGGCTTCTCTGCTGTTTATATCTTCTGTTTTATATTGTTTCTTTCTAAATCCTTTTTTTTTTCATTTGTTCAAAATGGCTGTGAGCATTATGCGACTTAACTGGTCATCAGTCCCCTAGACCTTAGAACTACTTAAACCTAACTAACCTAAGGACATCACACACATCCATGCCCGAGGCAGGATTCGAACCTGTGACCGTAGCGGTCGCGCGGTTCCAGACCGTTGCGCCTAGGACCGCTCGGCCATTCCGGTCGGCGGGACCTCAGCAGTTTGGTCTCATAGGAACTTACCACAGATTTCCAAAAATTTTGCGTTTCTGGATAGGCACTTTTTATTGCAGAGGTCTTTGGTGATGTGATATGTTCTCCCCATTTAATGCAACCTGTCCTCTATTGCAGATTTTTCCAAAGCACTGTCTTGGATTGTCTCCCCTAGATATTTGAATTTTTTTACCCTCTCTATTTGGCGAATATCTGTTTTCAGGAAGTTTGGAGCATCCTTAACGTTTGTTACAAATTTGTGCTTTCCGCTGGAATTCCTGAGCCAGATCTGCTGGCTATTTCTTCCAGGATATTTATTTATGTTATAGCAGATGCCACATTTTCGGAAAGTATAGGTAAATCATCTGCAAATGCAAGACAAAAATGGTTCAAATGGGTCTGAGCACTATGGGACTCAACTGCTGAGGTCATTAGTCCCCTAGAACTTAGAACTAGTTAAACCTAACTAACCTAAGGACATCACAAACATCCATGCCCGAGGCAGGATTCGAACCTGCGACCGTAGCGGTCTTGCGGTTTCAGACTGCAGCGCCTTTAACCGCACGGCCACAAGACACAATCGAAAGAAACACAGCCCTCGATCAGTATATTTAAACCAATCAACCGGCTTTCCACACTGCTAGGAGTGTCTTCTTCAGAATTTAAATCAAAGAGTGGTCTAGATTCTATAACATGGTCACAGAATTATGACTAAAAACTTATGATAGAGTATAAGTACGAAATTATCGTACTTATATGTCATTTGTAAAATAATAAGCTTTGATGTAGACAAAATGTTATGTTGTATGCTGCTATCAAACAAACATTGATTTCCATTATGTACCAAATACTACTCATTTATAATCATTTCTGCCTATATTTCAATGTGAAGTAGCCTAATTGTATCTACGGTTACTAGACGGCGCGCTCGTCGCAGTGCCATGTTCACCTGGCCGCAGTTGTTAACGCCGGCACCTCAGTCCGTTTTTCAACCTGCACCACGCAAGTAACGAGCAGCCGTTAGTGGCTCACCATCACAGTTTTCTTTATCTTAAATATCTTTGTGACTAATGCCCTTTTGGCATATTTATTATTTTATAAATGACATATAAGTGCGATAATTCCGAAGGTATACTCTATCATAAGTTTTTAGTCATAATTCTGTGACCATGTTATAGAATATAGACCATTCTTTGATTTAAATTCTGAGGAAGACACTCCTAGCAGTGTCGAAACCCGCTTAATTCGTTTAAATATAGTGACCGAGGGCTGTTTTTCTTTCAATTGTACCTATTCACGGTCTCTGAACGTGCAGCCATGTACAAAATTTTTGAAATGCAAGACATTTGATTTCGATTTTTTTGCGTCCTAATTATTACAATTAACATTCGTACTCTTCTAACAACTACTGCGAATTGAAATTGTATATCTTACGAAGACATTCTGCCTCAGACGTATGCGTCCTCGATCGGGGAATGTATTCTGCCTGACAGGAACTTCTGCTTTAGGAACGACTCCTTACTCTGAGAACGTATTCGAGCTGATAGAATCGCCTGCCTTGTTATTGTCATTAGTTCATACTTGCCGTATAATTTTATTGATTTAGAGCACGCAGCGAAGCGGACAAGTTCACAGTAGTTCTCGAAGTTTATGGACGAATGCTCGAGGAGCATCAGGTATTGACCGCCCAATGCCCAGAAGCGAGTCGAACGCTCACCCTGGCAGTCTTAATCGCTCCCATTACGCAGCGCAACTGCTCGTAACAGCGCTGGGCAGCTGTTTGTCGAGACGGGCCGAACGCTTTACGAGTAACCCGCGTTAAGGAGGCCGCGTAATGGACTCTTTCCGACATTACCGCCGCAATCATCCCGTCAGAGCGGGTCCACGCGGGAAGTCACCTGCATAAAATACCGAAATTAGCAGACAAGGTCTTGGCGACAGGACCACTTTCGTCCGCTCATTTGAATTTGACATTGAATTTTATGTAAGTGGCTCTCGTTGCCAGCCAGTGGCAATATGACAGAATTCCAAACCGATAAGATATCGCGGTGCAGTTTGGTCTTATAAAAGACGCAACTTTCTGATGGAGTAATACGCATGGTGGAAACACCAGAAACAGACAGAAAATTTACAGAAAAATGTAAATGAAAACAATTCAACATTGTTTAGTATGTCTGTATGTATTAGCCTCTTAACGTCAGCGATAGCCGCACTGTGAGGCATGACGTGGTAAGGAATAGCCCAAGCAAGCCCAGTTGTAACCTGAAGTTGTGAAGCGAATTGAGAAGCTACTTGTCTGAGAAGTGGTGCCACCAGCAACGACAACTGACAACGGCTGGTCGGTGTGGCCGAGCGGTTGTAGGCGCTACAGTCTGGAACTGCGCGACCGCTACGGTCGCAGGTTCGAATCCTGCCTCGGGCATGGATGTGTGTGTTGTCCTTAGGTTAGTTAGGTTTAAGTAGTTCTAAGTTCTAGGGGACTGATAACCTCAGAAGTTAAGTCCCATAGTGCGCAGACCCATTTGAACCATTTGAACTGACAACGGCCGAGAGAGTGGTGCGCTGACCACATTCGGTGACACCCAAGGGCTGAGGATGACACGGCGGCGGTCGGTACCGTCCGGTCTTCATGGCCAGTTCGGACAATGTTTTTTTTTTTTTTTTTTTAAGATGATGCACGACACGAGACTAGGCGTAACGAAATAAAGACGTAATTCCGATCCTCAATGTAAGTCCAGGCTTTGGACTTCTAACAACCCTACCACAACAAAAGTCAAAAATTAATTATGATTGTAGTGTTGCTCACGCTGCTAAATATTGCATTTTCGGGCAACAACAAAGTTTTATATTATGTGGCAGGTGTCATTAGAGCACAGTTAATAAAGTCATTTCATGAAATAATGGATAAACTGCCTCATCTTTTCTTGTTTCCCACGATGGTCTCGTTGTGAACTCATGGCTCAATCGTCGACAATCTAGGTAGTGATGATTCCAAGCTCGGATGCAAAGAGACCTAGGTGATATTCTGCGATATTCAGAAGTTTTATAGATGTGTTTCACAAACCATTCTTGAAGATTACACTTTTGCAAATTAGAACAATGGTGATGTAAAAAAGTAATCAGCACTCCGAATTTAAGTTACACTTCTTTTTTATTACATCAACATCACTTCACAATATAAAACATACTTGAAAATATCTTCCTCACTGTTAAAGTTCACATTTCATAAACTGACTACAATTTGCGTCTTTTCAACATGACGACCAAGATTTGACCGTCTAATAACCACTTACGCGCCCAAAAATCAGAGTTACAAGTACGTCAAACATCATAGTGACAAAAGAAAGAATACACATAAGGATAATATCATTGCAATATATACATATCGATGTATCGAAGTACCTCTACATTAATGAAATGTAATCTGAATGTTGTCACAGAAATATGCTAACTATTTTACAGAAACACTGTAGAATATTGCTGGTATCGAGTGGTTGAGACGAGGTTCCGTAATGGTTACGTAATTCAACTACCATTACAGACTGGCACAAGTGAACTTACAAATACACAGTTCTTTCCGCTGTTATGTTTTAACCTGCAGCGCAGGCGACATTCGAACATCTGTAGCTATATTGCAGTATATTAAGCAAGGTTCGAGCGACGAACCGGAGCTGGCGCCCAGGCAAATTGTATGAATCGATTAATTCCTTCTGCAAAAGATTTTAATCGACCTGAAATTAATGCTCAACTAATGACACCTTTTGTGTGCACCGTTCGGATATGAGGTGCAAAAACAGTGACCCTTACATAACTCCGGACTGGAGCGAGACCAGTGGTTCAAATTTAGTCCATCGGTGTACCAGACTTTCGGCTAATGTAAGTTTTAACCGTTTGAAAAAATCTTGCTTGGTGTGGATTTTAAGAGCAAAAAACACGTTTTACTTGGAGGTGTTTGAAGCGCGCCACTTCTACACTTTAAACTTGCACGAGTCGGTTCAAACTTTGATAAAGTCAAAATTAAATTTCTATTCAATAATCTTTATCCATTGTCGAGATACAATGGTTTAAAGTAGACCTAAGTGCAGCAAGTAAACTTCGTTCAGTTAGATGCACAGAAACGGTTTAAAGTGAAACAAATAAGAAAAACGCGTGCATAAAATAAAATTCAAAACCCGCTTTAAAATGTTTAGCTTCACACGAATTTTACCTGCAGAAAACATGTTTTTCCTGAGTTTTTTTACGAGCGTCACTTCTATGTTTCATACTTGTGCGAATCGGTTCAGATTTTGTAAGAAGTTAGGCAAATGCATATAATTAATGGTCATCCAGTTATTTTGTGAAGGCGTTATTCGTTTCCACCATATAAGCAACATGGTTCGAAAGACAATAAAAAAACTTAAACCGGATTAATCGTCTCCGGAGTCAACAAAAATCTAGATCGGTTGCCAAGCTGTGGCGGTGTAATCTCGAAACTATGGCAGAGTAAAACTTGGGAACCAGAATGAAAAATGCTCTTATCACAGTACAAAAAAATGCGATAATGTCCTAGGCAGAGCTAGGGACATAAAAGAAGAGAAGTGGCTTCTCAACTTATCTGGCAACTTCAAAGTAATTTCTTAAAATATTCGCTCCTTTTTACGAGTTAACCCTCCTTCCCCAGTGCTGTAAGATCCCTTCGCCGCGACGTTTCGGCGCACTTGCATCTTGCAGTTTATAGGCTAAAGCCCTGTGCCGAAAATTCTGAAGTTCGCCATCTATAGTAAACAATATGAAGTATAATTTCGAACTTTAGTGACACGTTGTGTCATACTGCACGGCATATTGGATGATAAGGTGGCATTTGTCATGTTATACGACATGACATGTAAAATGTTACTTTACTTGACACGTTGCATTATATTAGTCTAAATATCATGGGTACTAATTTCAACGAGCAAAAATCGCAAATATGTCAAGACGTTTTGATTTAAATATCTTAGAAGCTGCCGGAGAAGTCGAAAAACAAGTTTTCTTTCATTATATCCTAGCTCTGCCCAAGATACAATCGCCTTTACCGCGCTATGCTAGGAGCATTTTTCGTTCAGGTGCCATGTATCCTGAACACCTTCTGGTGGCATACCTCGCCTTCCCACCACTTGTTAAAGTGCAACCGCTGGAAGCATCTAAATTGATCCGACTTTCAGGTGTGGATCAAGCAGTTAATTCGAACATCGATCAGTCGAATCATATCATGGGGATTCAAATACCTTACATTGACATTATACAGAACATTCACGAAACCACATAATTTCCTTCGCTATGAGCACATGTCGTGCTAATGTACTCGTCTTCGTTTTCAACAACGCACTTCCCATCTTCCTCATTAACTCCACCTTTTGATGTTCGAGTCATATGGAAAGAATGGTACTGCGTAAGGAGAATATTATTGGCGTTCCTTAGCTTTCTTTCGTGCTACTTGCATTGAAATTGTACACCGTGGGCACTGTCCGTCTTTTTTTCAAAATCTCTGCTGCTCCACAGTAAGAGTCAGAACTTTTTTTTTTTTTTTTTTGCTGAAGTAATCACTAGAATACATATTTCCTCGTAACTATAATTTTCTATTGTTAATGATGTTCTAACAACTATAGGAGAGTGATTTTTTCACGTATGCTATTAGTATGACAAGCAATATACAAAGAAAAGTACGTAATTGTGAAAGAATGAGACCATAGCACATTTCACTCAGGCGTCGATTGAAGTTTCAAATAAATCGTTTGTGGCCCAGGAGTTCCTTTCCTGCATTCCTGTCTCAAACTAATAAACTTAATCTTCTTCATCATCACACACTAGAGTTTTGTTACCATCACTGCGACGCCTTGTTTAACAACCTTATTATTAGAATGATATTTTCACTCTTCAGCGGAGTGTGCGCTGATAAGTCCCGAATTCGAGTCTCGGTCCGGCACACAGTTTTAATCTGCCAGAATGTTTCAACCTTATTATTGCTGATTTCTCGTTTTCTCTAATCACTGCCATATGTACATTTTTAATTTTTAACTGTCTTTCTTAAACAACCTCCTTCTTGTCGAGACCTCTTACATCTCTTGCGGCAATGTGCAGTGTATCTATTCTGCCAAATTGTTTTTTCCTTGCCTTGGTTGTATTCCATTAGATGCGTCCAGTTTTTGCCTATGAAAATTAAGTGTATTTTAATAACCTACAGAGATAAGGTACCAGACCATCTCACAAACCACCAACCTGTATACCAGGGATTTTTACATTAGTCTCTTTCCCACAGACAGGCTGCTTTCACCGTGGCTTATGTCTGTCTACCCACGCAATGTCTGCAACTGTGTTCAACTCAATATAATTTAAATCACTCCATAAACAAAACAAAGGTGGTGGCTTTCTTAGGAAGAAACTTCCAAAGAGCTAAGATAATGAACAATACCCAGCTGATTGAAGAAGTCTCTATCTACCTTGTATACAGGGTGGTCCATTGATCGTGACCGGGACAAATATCTCATGAAATAAGCGTCAAATGAAGAAACTACAAAGAACGAAACTCGTCTGTCTTGAAGGAGGAAACCACATGGCGCATCGTTGGCCCGCTAGATGGCGCTGCCATATGTCAAACGGATATCAACTGCGTTTTTGAAAATAGGAACCCCCATTTTTATTACATATTCGTACAGTACGTAAAGAAATATGAATGTTTTAGTTGGACTTTTTTCGCTTTGTGATAGATGGCGCTGTAATAGTCACAAACATATGGCTCACAATTTTAGACGAGCTGTTGGTAACAGGTAGGTTTTTTAAATTGAAATACAGACCGTAGGTACGTTTGAACATTTTATTTCGGTTGTTCAAATGTGATACATGTACGTTTGTGAACTTATCATTGCTGAGAACGCATGCTGTTACAGCGTGATTACCTGTAAATACCATATTAATGCAATAAATGCTCAAAATGATGTCCGACATCCTCAATACATTTGGCAATACGTGTAACGACATTCCTCTCAACAGCGAGTAGTTCGCCTTCCGTAATGTGCGCACATGCTTTGACAATGCGATGACGCATGTTGTCAGGCGTTGTCGGTGGATCACGATAGCAAATATCCTTCAACTTTCGAAGAAATCCGGGGACGTCAGATCCGATTAACGTGCGACCAATCCACCTGTCATGAAATATGCTATTCAATACCGCTTCAACCGTACGGGAAATATGTGCCGGACATCTATCACGTTGGAAGTACATCGCCATTCTGTCATGCAGTGAAACATCTTGTAGTAACATCGGTAGAACATTACGTAGGAAATCAGCATACATTGCACCATTTAGATTGCCATCGATAAAATGGGGGCCAATTATCCTTCCTCCCATAATGCCGCACCATACATTAACCCGCCAAGGTCGCCGATGTTCCACTTGTCGCAGCCATCGTGAATTTTCCGTTGCCCAGTACTGCATATAAGCCGGTTTACGTTACCGCTATTGGTGAATGACGCTTTGTAAGTAGGCTGTTTAGGTTTTTATATTGGTAACGCCACGTAGCGCTCTGTGTGAAAATCACTGACTGTGCTGTGTGCAGTCTGAGGCTGGTCAGCATTGTTGCAATATTCGCCATTGTAGTGTTGTGCAGTTGGCTGTTAACAGCGCGTAGCGTTGCGCAGTTGGAGGTGAGCCGCCAGCAGTGGTGGATGTGGGGAAGCGCGATGGCGAATTTTTGAGAATGGATAATCTGGAGGTGTGTCCATTAGAAACAGTACATTTGTAAGAATGGATGTCATGAACTGCTATATATATTATGACTATTAAGGTAAGGCGCCGGCCGAAGTGGCCGTGCGGTTAAAGGCGCTGCAGTCTGGATCCGCAAGACCGCTACGGTCGCAGGTTCGAATCCTGCCTCGGGCATGGATGTTTGTGATGTCCTTAGGTTAGTTAGGTTTAACTAGTTCTAAGTTCTAGGGGACTAATGACCTCAGCAGTTGAGTCCCATAGTGCTCAGAACCATTTGAACCAACCACTATTAAGGTAAATACATTGTTTGTTCTCTATTAAAATCTTTCATTTGCTAACTATGCCTATCAGTAGTTAGTGCCTTCCGTAGTTGGAATCTTTTATTTAGCTGGCAGTAGTGGCGCTCGCTGTACTGCAGTAGTTCGAGTAACGAAGTTTTTTGTGAGGTAAGTGATTTGTGAAAGGTATAGGTTAATGTTAGTCAGGGCCATTCTTTTGTAGGGATTATTGGAAGTCAGATTGCGTTGCGCTAAAAAAATATTGTGTGTCAGTTTAAGCACAGTCATATATAATTTTTCTAAGGGGACGTTTCAGCTTCGTCACTAAATAGAACGCGAGCAAAGAATCTGTCATCGTCCCGTAACTTCTCTTTTGCCCAGTGGCAGAACTGTACACGGCGTTCAAAGACGTCGCCAAACAATTCCTGGTGCATAGAAATATGGTACGGGTGCAATTGATGTTAATGTAACATTCTCAACACCGACGTTTTTGAGAATCCCGATTCTCGCGGAGTTTGTCTGTTACTGATCTGCGGATTAGCCGCGACAGCAGCTAAAACACCTACTTGGGCATTCTCATTTGTTGCAGGTCTTGGCTGACGTTTCACATGTGACTGAACACCTCCTGTTTCCTTAAGTAACGTAAATATCTGTTGAACGGTCCGCACACTTGGATGATGTCGTCCAGGATACCGAGCAGCATAGATAGTACACGCCCGTTGACCATTTTGATCACAAAAGCCATACAACAACACAATATCGACCTTTTCCGCAATTGGTAAACGGTCCATTTTAACACAGGTAATGTATCACGAAGCAAATACCGTCCGCACTGGCGGAATGGTACGTGATACCACGTACTTATACGTCTGTGACTATTACAGCGCCATCTATTACAAAGCGAAAAAAGTTGTCCAACTAAAACATTCATATTTCTTTACGTACTATACAAATATGGCCGGTCGGAGTGACCGTACGGTTCTAGGCGCTGCAGTCTGGAACCGAGCGACCGCTACGGTCGCAGGTTCGAATCCTGCCTCGGGCATTGATGTGTGTGATGTCCTTAGGTTAGTTAAGTTTAATTAGTTCTAAGTTCTAGGCGACTGATGACCTCAGAAGTTAAGTCGCATAGTGCTCAGAGCCATTTGAACACAAATATGTAATAAATAATGGGGTTCCTATTTTTAAAAAAACGCAGTTGATATCCGTTTGTTCTATGGCAGCGCCATCTAGCGGGCCAACCATAGCGCCATCTGGTTTCCCCCTTCAAGATAGACTAGTTTGTTTTTTTCTAGTTTTTTCGTTTGATGCTTATTTCGTGAGATATTTGGCTCGGTCACTATCAATGGACCACCCTGTATATTTTCACAGGTACACAAATGTGCAGCTGACATACGTACATCTCTGAAGATGACGCTGATTGCCTTGATAGGTTAGAATAAAATTGAAGATCATTTAATCGTAGTCAGAGGCAAATCCATGTTTTCCTCAAAGTACGATCTTCTTTAAAACATAGCCGAACTGTGGGACCCCATAAGCACTCTACTGTCTGTCTGATTGTTCGAGATGACGTCAAGAAACTCATTACTGCAGCTGTAGTACAGACGCGTCTCCCTTCCAGTTTAGATATCTAGATTTCGAAACAACGTAGTTTTTTCTCGGTAATGAACCGTAACGAATCTGTGCGTAACAACAGACGTGGGGAGTTTGTAAAAGGGGCAGCCAAGTGGCGCAGTTTTTTTCCTTGAGCTCAAAGGCGTTAAAGCAGCCCATTTTGAACAAATATGGCTTCCGTGATGGGGTCCCCGCGTGCAGCGCGTGTAATAACACAGCTATTTGGCAGCCGCCGCGGGGCGTAATGTAGTCGCCGGCCAGTGTCAATATTTTACTGAGAAAAGGCTGTTAGCGAGCTTCGTCGCACACGCGGGAAAAAAAAGCTCACTAGGCGGGGGAATTCATTACGCCGTAAATTCAGTTGGGCTGACGAGCGTGTGCAGTATTGCAATTTTCAGCGTGGCGGGGCAGGGAGCGCAGAACCCCTTTGAAGGAGATTATAACATAATTTCTGGAGCCGCTGGCCGTTCTGCTTTCCGCCCGCTCCTCGCCCTGGCGGTTCCAGCAACCCTCCAGTAGCGTCGGCGTCGTGTGTTCTGTCCGTAGTAAGTGCCATCTACCTGCTGTCGTAGAAGGCGACGCAACGCCCTCCCATCAACTCGAAATGTCTGCCCGTTAACGGATCTTTACCCGTCCCTTTCATCTATTTCGATAGCTGTTTCCGTCATTCTGGTGAGCAGTCTGTTCGGAGTAACCGCCAGATGAAATTCGTGGTCGTCTTTCGCCCGCTCTATGAGGCAGGCGCAGCAGGACGTGAAATGCGGTAAATGAAAATACGACAGCGACACACTATCCTTTAGTAAGTGTCACATCTCTGTGTATTGGCGCCACAGGTTTTGTTCCTGCGTTTCACATCTAAGATGAGCGAAGGCACAGTAGCTGACGGAGCTAACGAGGTATACGTGCCCAGTAACGAACTTGTGACGTCACAGTAGTAGGCTTGTTTTTGGGAACGTTGGGCTCCGTGCAGGGGACACAGGAAATCAACATTTAATTGAAGGGTACCTATTAGAGGTTTCAATTTTGTGGTCTGCTATCGAGTACTTGCAGTTAAGAATTATACTCCTTTATTTCAAGTTTCTGCTACCAGTCACTTTTTATTTTATGCTTAATCTAACATAATGCAAGGCGTTTCGAACATGTTCTGTTCATCTTCAGGCGTTTATACATACATACATACATATACAGAAATGTTACTTAAAATAAACATTCTTAAACTAGATTAATCTAGGATTCTCTGTCCATTGTTTTTTACTGATTTCGATTTCTAGCCATACACTGCCCCCCTCCTTCCCCCAAATGCCAAACCAGCAGCTACAGTAAAAAATGCAAATCGATCTGCATCCTATACAGGCTGTGATATACATAGTCAACCAAAAGGAAGAAAACCAGCAGAAAACATCACTGATTTCAAAACTTCCTGGCAGATTAAAACTGTGTGCCCGACCGAGACTCGAACTCGGTCACTCATTCTGATCACTGATTTCGATTTCTAACCATACACTGCCCCCCTCCTTCCCCACAAATGCCAACAATGGACAAAGAGTTCTAGATTAATCTAGTTCAAGACTGTTTAAAGTAACATTTCTCTATATGTATGGGTGTATGTATAAACGCCTGAAGATGAACAGAACATGTTCGAAACGCGTTGCATTATGTTAGATTAAGCATAAAATAAAAAGTGACTGGTAGCAGAAACTTGAAATAAATAATTATCCCACACAGTCACGGTGCACAAACATAGTCATTATGGCTGAAAATAATTGAGAATTACGGAACTCATCTAAAATAGTCGCTTCCCGCTATAGGCGACTGCTGGCACTCATAAACCTGCAGTGTCACGTGCTGTGGCGTACGCTGCACGGCCTGGCTTTATCGTGGGCCTCGGTAGATGAGACATGACATCGTAGTGTGGAGTGAGGTAGGAACGAAAGACCCTACTGCAGTTACAACTATCTTGAGAAATGGCGCTATCTGAAACGAACTGTGATGTGATTGGCTGTAGGATTACCTTCGCAACAGCACGTCGAAACTCACATTTTTGCTCATTAATTTACGCTAAGTTAGGGATGAACGTACACGAAAAACACACACTACGTAAAGATGCTCCATATCCACAATTTTTAAGACGCGCCAATTAACATTTGTACCTTGCTTTACATGAAATTAAAAAAAGTTATTGTTAAGTTCTTTGCATTATACACCTACAACTTTTTTATGGAATCTAAAAATTTTAGTTTCAGAATACAATAAATGCACGCTTTCCTCAGAAACTATTCAAGAGATTTCTACAAAATTTTCTCCATTTAATCTTTTTGCATATGATAAGCTTCCCTCGTCAGGTTATTTGAACATATCTAATGGGAGGATTTTAATATTTTTCTTATAATTCTGTGAGTATAATATAAAATTCATGCAAAATTCCGAACACAAGAAAACATTAATTGGATTTATAGAAATAAGTGTACAGAATTTCATTATCCTAACATTCATAGACAATGCGAAAAAGGTACATAAACTTAAATAAGATTAATAATAACAATAATAATTTACAGGAAATGAAATTTAAGGTTCCACTAACGTTTTTTTTCTCATGTCATCACCCTAGACGGCCCCAGATTTGTACTCAGGACCCTTTTCAATTCTCTCTTCTAATTTCTTGTTTTCTGCCTCCTTTCCTCTACTGGGTCTTCAACTGATTTTCCAGCTGTAGAGAGGAGTTGTAAATCTATTTTTCTCTACCTTAAAGCCCTTTCTCTCTAACAGCTTCATCCTCCCTACGTCTCCAGCATTAAATACAAGAAGTGAGTCATAAATTGCAGTCCTTACAACTTTAGCCGATGAAAATGTGGCAAAACAAGAATTTGTTTCTTCATAAACGATACAACTGGTTTTTTGTTGTCTGTAACAATCGGAGCAGAGTCGCAGATAATTTATATGCCCAAAGAGTATATATATAAATGTGTGTGTGCGTGTGTGTGTGTGTGTGTGTGTGTGTGTGTGTGTGTGTGTGTGTCACAGCACTCCAGGCGTATCCCGTGCAAGTATGCGTTTTAGGACATGTGTTTGCTGGACATTTTTTCTTATTTTGGTCCATACTTCCAGTTCCCAAAATATGGAAAGCAAAAAGCTTGCAGTAGAAGAGATTTATTACACAGTATCGAAGGTGAAAAATTGCTCGTAGCTCTTAAGGTATGCATTTTCGACCCTATGTATACTGAGACTTTTTTTGCTTCTAGTATCGTGTACTTTCAGCTGTATGCGTTTACGCCATTAATTATGATACACCTGTATATATAGTGCTTGGTTTCATCATCTGTCCGCAGCGATGGTGTAGTTCGCCTAACATGAAGCTGTAGATACGCCCGTAAAAAAAAAAAAAAAGTTTGGCATTAACTCGGTTCCGAGAGTTCCGGAACCTGTACAGAAATTTGGAACAGAGATCAACATAAGCATAAAAAATGGTTCAAATCGCTCTAAGCACTATGGGAGATCATCAGTTCCCTAGACTTAGAACTACTTAAACCTAACTAACCTAAGAACATCACACACATCCATGCCCGAGGCAGGATTCGAACCTGCGACCGTAGCAGCAGCACGGTTCCGAACTTAAACGCCTAGAAACGCTCGGTCACAACGGCCGGCCGCAGAGAAGGAAACTGCAGGTACACTCGATTTGATCTCTGACGTACATCGTATTTAGCCACGGTTGTAATTTTGATGTTTGCGAGGAACGCCGTATAACGATGCTACCATATTCGAAGATTAGTCCACCATCTTCAGACATTTTAACATGTGTATTGGCTTGCAACATCGTTATATGTGATCGGTGCTAGCTTGAGCACTTGAAGGGATGGGTACTGGTCTGTGCTTTGCCACGTGGCAGTAATAGGTAGCTAATTCTAAACGTCAGGATTTCTGAAAACGACCGACTACTCGCCACTAATTGATACCAATGTAAATGCGGATGGAATTAATGAGGTGGAATTTTAATTACTGCGTTTAAAACCCAGGTGGAGCAAGTAACATTCTTCTGGATGAAATTTACGTCGTTTTATAAATTTATTTGTTCTGTTATTGCCTTAATATCAGCAGTACTGATTAGTGAAATTCATTTAATTCATCAACACTTAACTGTAAATTATTATTTATTATTTTTTATTTTATTCGTCGCAAATTTACATATCTATTACCTGATATTTAGAAACAGGTATTGCGTATTGCAGTATTTTTTTGTAGTTTTTTTGTTTTTTATTTGCAAAATTGGACACGGAATAAATACTTTTTTAAAAAATAACAAATAATTTGAGTTTGACATACGTTATAAATTTTATTTTTAGTTTTAGGAGGAATTTAAAAAGAAAATGGGATGGAGGAGACATTTGTTTCTTCGAGCTGTTGACCGCCAGTCATAACAAAATAGTTTACTAGCTCACAGAAGATCCGTACCTAAAGACTGGAAAATTTCTCAAGTCACACCAATACCCAAAAAGGAAAGTAGGAGTAATCCGTTGAATTACTGGCCCATATCACTAACGACGATTTGCAGTAGGGTTTTGGCACATATACAGTATTCGAACATTATGAAGCACCTCGAAGAAAAGGATTTATTGACACATAAACAGCACGGATTCAGAAAATATCGCTCTTGCGAAACACAACTAGCTCTTTACACTAATGAAGTAATGAAATGCTATCGACTTTCATTGTCAAATTGATTCCATATTTTTAGATTTCCAGAAGGCTTTCGACACCGTTCCTCACATGCGTCTTCTAACCAAACTGCGTGCCTACGGAATATCGTCTCAGTTGTGCGACTGGAATCGTGATTTCCTGTCAGAAAGGTCACAGTTCGTAGTAATAGACGGAAAGTCATCGAGTAAAACAGAAGTAATATCCGGCATTCCCCAGGCAAGTGTTATAGACACTCTATTGTTGCTGATCTATATTAACGACAGAGGAGAAGATCTCAGTAGCCGACAGATTGTTTGCAGATGATACTGTCATTTACTGTCTTATAAAGTTATCAGATGACCAAAACGAATTTCAAAATGATTTAGATATCTGTATGGTGCGAAAAGTGGCAATTTACCCTGAATAAAGAAAAGTTTGAAGTTATTCACATGAGTACTAAAAGAAACCCGCTAAATTTCGATTACGCGACAAGTCACACAAATCTGAAGGCTGTAAATTCAACTAAATACTTAGGGATTACAATTACAAATACCCTAAACTGCAACGATTGCATGGATAATGTTGTTGGTAGAGTAAACCGAAGACTGCGATTCATTGGCAAAACATTTAGAAGGTGCAACAGATCTACCAAAGAGACTGCTTACACCACGCTTGTCCGACCTATTCTGGAGTATTGCTGTGCGGTGTGGGATCTGCATCAGGTGGGACTGACGGATGACATCGAAAAAGCTCAAAGATGGGCAGCTCGTTTTGTATTATCACGAAATAGTGGAGATAGTGCCACAGACATGGCACGTGAATTGGAGTGGCAATCATTAAAACAAAGGCGTTTTTCGTTGCGACGGAATCTTCTCATGAAATTTCAATCACCAGTTTTCTCCTCCGATTGCGAAAACATTCTGTTGGCACCCACCTACATAGGGAGAAATGATCATCATGATACAATAAGGGACAACATGATTCGCACAGAAACATTTAAGTGCTCGTTTTTCCCGCGTGCCGTTCGAGAGTGGTACGGTAGAGAGCCAGCTTGAAGGTGGTTTATTGAACCCTCTGCCAGACACTTAATTATGAATAGCAGAGTAATCAGTAGATGTAGATGTACAGTTAGTAGTAGAAAAATAGTGTTGTTAAGCCTACGCATTAACATTAGGTATTCATCCACGTTCAACATGGAGTGCTTTCTTGGCTAGATTGCCAGTATCTTACAGTACACCTACTTTATTAATCGCTATCCTTAACAATTATTTGCCTGATAGGTACAATTTCTCAGTGGAATTTGGCTTGTTATGTCTGATTCATAATTCTAGGTGTCTTACTTCCTATTACATCTCATCTTCCTCATCCCCCCACTCCTCCTCCTCCTCCTATTCATCATTGTCACTGTTTGTCGCTGTGACTGTGGGGATCGCTGTCAACCCTCTGGAGTTTGTTGTTATGTTGTATATCAGAATGTTATGCCGTGTCCACAGATACTCTTCATTTTTCAAATACTATCTGTTAATGCATTTAATTGTGACCTGGTTTCTTGATATCTTATTGTCGTGTATACACGTGTTTCTGTTTCTGTGCAGTCTAAATATGGTATATTTCTATTGTTCGCGTAATGCCCACGGAAGGAGACAGTGTATTCTGGTGAACCTTCTTCCCCGTATATGCATGTAGGTGTCTCCCTCAGCCTCACTGCAGATGGAAGACAATGAGACAGTGAAAGTATCCGCTACTTGTAAAAATTTATTTATTTACTGTCTTCGTAGGAATCTGTGTGCAAAACATGTATTGTCTACGGAGAATGCTTTCAACGAATATCGTTTGCCAAATAAGACCACGTTCGATTTATATACGCACACTGAGCTGATCTGCACTTTCTTTATAGATCCAACACCGTTTTAAAAAAGTAGTAAAAACTTCGTAGCGAGGAACTAGTGATTTATTGATACGACGGAACTACATTTTCATGGTGATAAATGAGTCTCAGCTGTATCTTGAAACAGGATAGAAGCAGAAACAATGTATGAAAATTTGTGACAACGCCGGGACTTGAACTCATTTCTCCTGCTTACTAGACGTATGTGTGTGTGTGTGAGTGTGAGTGTGTGTGTATGTGTGTGTGTGTGTGTGTGTTTTCACGAAAGCAGTAAAGACATAAAGGGAGATAGTATCAACCACAGAAGCAATAAAAGTTACTACCGAGTACGATTTTTTACGTTGACATTCTTTTAATATCGAGTTTTCTACTTGAAGGAAATCAGTGTGTACGAATTTAATTTTGCATCTTTAACAACCTACGGAATCGAAAACAGCTTTTATCGGTAGCCATAGAAGCAAAAAGTACATCCAAATAGCCAAGAACCAATATAAACATACATTCGATATTATCGATCTAAAAGGCGAAGCGGCGTAGAGATAACGCTGCAATTAGAGAACAAGAACCGAGAATAAACGGCAGTCGAGACACAATAATGCAGCTGTTGGTCCCGATTCAATCAGGCAGTGGTAATTATTGTACGCTGTAGAAACGATTATTCACTAGCGTGTCACTGAATTATTTACGATGACAAATACTGCGTTCCGTCGTGACCTTCGCAGTTCAGGTGGCGTAAGTCTGTGACACAGTACAGCCGACGTTTGCATACATAAAGGCAACACATCGAACTTCCTAGTCTTTTTTGGAAATTGAACGTATCAGGTCTTTTGCACATTTCAGGCAAACTTTCTTTGTTCCACATCTTACGCACTAGACGCCATAACTCACGACGCAGTACGTTTCTCCTCGTTTCAGACTTTACCGAGGTGGTGCAGTGACGAGACACGGGAGCAGCATTTGGGAGGACCGCGATTGCGAACCCTAACCGGCCATCCACAATTACGTTTTCCACAGCTCCCCATGTAGCTTAGTGGAGATACCAGGAGGATAAGCTTGAAAATCATGCGACCAGTGCCATTAATCTCGAATACTGGCTTGTGTCCAGTCTTTTATGGCTTCGTTGTCAATGGGACGTTGAATCCATCCTTCCTTCCTTCCTTCTTTCAGTAGCTTCACCACAATTCCGTTCGCTCTTGGTGTTTTGTTTTCTTCAGACTTTTGATGATCTCGTTCACCTCTTATACAGTTAATGTTGATAAACAAAAAAATAAGAGAGAGAGAGAGAGACAGACAGACGGTGAAAAATTTGTGAGCCCTGTATGACAATAGAATCTACGTCTCTCAAAATCAAATAGTGGAGACAGAATACGTAGCATACTTGAAAGTAATTTTTTGTGGTAGCTACTAATGGAAGCCACTCACCTGTATATCTGTGAACGCGTGTCGGCTCAGATTCAAAGGGAGCAGAGACAGAAAGCGTAATCCTTATCAAACTGAAGAAAGACTGATAAGTAAAAGCGAAACAATACCAAAATAGATTAGGCCGCTAAAAAGAGTACATCTTTGAGCATCTCTGAAATCTTAATATGCTGCTGGATACTGCATGACCCTGTGCACTGTACTGCGTTTGAATCTCCACGTCATACTTTCTACAAGGAGGTCTAAATGCGTTCTGTCTCACTCTTCACAGGCAGCCCTCCTGAGGTTATGCAACTTGTAAGTAGGGTACATGAATTATCGCACAATCATCTTAACATTTCACACGTCCAAGCTGCGGACAGAAATAATATACAGAAGAATGGAAAAGAAAACAGAAAATCTGTTGGATGACGATCAGTTTTGCTTTAGAAAACGTAAATGCAATAGAGAAGCGGTTCCTAGGTTGCGTATGATAACGAAGCAAGACGGAAGAAACATCAAGACAAGTTCATAGGACAAAAAAAGAGCTCAATTATATAAAATGGTGCAAGATAATCGAAATTCTGAGAAAATTAGCTTTTAACTACAGGGAAAGACAGATAGTTTACAGTATGTACAAGGAGAAGGAGGAGGAGAGGATTAAGGTTTAACGTCCTGTCGACAATGCGATCATTACAGATGGGGCACAAGCTCAGATTAGGGAAGGATGAACAAGGAAAGCGGCCGAGTCCTTTCGAAAGAGCCGTCCTGGCACTGCCTTATGTGATTTAGGGAAATCGTGGAAAACCTAACTCAGGATGGCCGCAGGTGGATTCGATTGGTGGTTATCCCGAATGCGAGTCCACAGGCCCTATTCTGTATCGTTCATACCGATCGGTGCAGTAGGTCAGCCTTGGTAGTGACGTCATCTTCGGTTCTTTATCCGAAGTTACTATTCTGTAAGCTTCTGAGACCTGTTACCGATCGGTCCTCCTACCGGTTTTTCGACAACTGTACCGAGAGGTTTTGGATTTCGGTATGGCCCTCTCATTCGGTTTGGTGTGATTTATGTACACCTAGAATTTGTTATTTTAAACATGTTGAGTGGTTTTAACGTCGGATTTAGTGTTAGTGTTACTGAAGAATCACCACGACGCATCTGGGTGGGAAGTGAGCTCGTAATAGACTCTTTTTCTTTGTTAGAAATATGGCTTGTATTGTAGTTACTGTGAATGATTATAACATTGAAAAAAAAAAACAGTTTGGCCCAATATTATCTTAAAATACCTATTATTTTACGTAATTAAGAGTTTAAAAATCATTAAATTTCGGAAGGTCGGCTCTGTTTACGTATATCACATGGGTGTTAGCTGAAATTACTAGTGACTTCGTGTACTTTTTCCCGCAAAACGATTTGGAAAAGATATCTGAATGGTGCGAAAAGTAGTAATTGACCCTAAATAACGAAACGTGTGAGGTCATCCACATAAGTGCTAAAAGGAACTCGTTAAACTCCGGTTACACGATAAATCAGTCTAATCTAAAAGCCATAATTTCACCTAAATGCCTAGGTATTACAATTAAGAACAACTTAAATTGGAAGAAACACAGAGAAAATGTTGTGGGGAAGGCTAACCAAAGACTGCGTTTTATTGACAAGACACTTAGAAAATGTAACAGACCTACTAAGAAGACTGCCTACACTACGCTTGTCCGTCTTTTAGAATAGTGCTGCACGCTGTGGGATCCTTACCAGATAGGATTGACGGAGTACATCGAAAAAGTTCAAAGAAAGGCAGCACGTTTTGTACTATCGCTAAATATGGGAGAGAGTGTCACAGAAATGATACGGGATTTGGGCTGGGAATCATTAAAAGAAAGGCGTTTTCGTTGCGACGGAATCTTCTCAAGAAATACCAGTCACCAACTTTGTCTTCCGAATGTGAAAATATTCTGTTGACCCCGCCCTTCGGCCATTCGGCAACGTAGTCAGCCTGCGTCTCCGTTCAGTCGAATTTATGGATTAAAACAGTCTATGCAAGCGAGTTGTGGTAGTACAGTGGGTAAGGCAGCGAACAGCCGTGTCAAAGATCGTTGGTTCGCATGCAGCTGGGTACCAAAATACACTCCTGGAAATTGAAATAAGAACACCGTGAATTCATTGTCCCAGGAAGGGGAAACTTTATTGACACATTCCTGGGGTCAGATACATCACATGATCACACTGACAGAACCACAGGCACATAGACACAGGCAACAGAGCATGCACAATGTCGGCACTAGTACAGTGTATATCCACCTTTCGCAGCAATGCAGGCTGCTATTCTCCCATGGAGACGATCGTAGAGATGCTGGATGTAGTCCTGTGGAACGGCTTGCCATGCCATTTCCACCTGGCGCCTCAGTTGGACCAGCGTTCGTGCTGGACGTGCAGACCGCGTGAGACGACGCTTCATCCAGTCCCAAACATGCTCAATGGGGGACAGATCCGGAGATCTTGCTGGCCAGGGTAGTTGACTTACACCTTCTAGAGCACGTTGGGTGGCACGGGATACATGCGGACGTGCATTGTCCTGTTGGAACAGCAAGTTCCCTTGCCGGTCTAGGAATGGTAGAACGATGGGTTCGATGACGGTTTGGATGTACCGTGCACTATTCAGTGTCCCCTCGACGATCACCAGTGGTGTACGGCCAGTGTAGGAGATCGCTCCCCACACCATGATGCCGGGTGTTGGCCCTGTGTGCCTCGGTCGTATGCAGTCCTGATTGTGGCGCTCACCTGCACGGCGCCAAACACGCATACGACCATCATTGGCACCAAGGCAGAAGCGACTCTCATCGCTGAAGACGACACGTCTCCATTCGTCCCTCCATTCACGCCTGTCGCGACACCACTGGAGGCGGGCTGCACGATGTTGGGGCGTGAGCGGAAGACGGCCTAACGGTGTGCGGGACCGTAGCCCAGCTTCATGGAGACGGTTGCGAATGGTCCTCGTCGATACCCCAGGAGCAACAGTGTCCCTAATTTGCTGGGAAGTGGCGGTGCGGTCCCCTACGGCACTGCGTAGGATCCTACGGTCTTGGCGTGCATCCGTGCGTCGCTGCGGTCCGGTCCCAGGTCGACGGGCACGTGCACCTTCCGCCGACCACTGGCGACAACATCGATGTACTGTGGAGACCTCACGCCCCACGTGTTGAGCAATTCGGCGGTACGTCCATCCGGCCTCCCGCATGCCCACTATACGCCCTCGCTCAAAGTCCGTCAACTGCACATACGGTTCACGTCCACGCTGTCGCGGCATGCTACCAGTGTTAAAGACTGCGATGGAGCTCCGTATGCCACGGCAAACTGGCTGACACTGACGGCGGCGGTGCACAAATGCTGCGCAGCTAGCGCCATTCGACGGCTAACACCGCGGTTGCTGGTGTGTCCGCTGTGCCGTGCGTGTGATCATTGCTTGTACAGCCCTCTCGCAGTGTCCGGAGCAAGTATGGTGGGTCTGACACACCGGTGTCAATGTGTTCTTTTTTCCATTTCCCGGAGTTTTTTTTCCCCTCTTCGTGTTTTATCACATTCTGAGATTTAGTTAATCGTCAAAGTTAAGCATATTTCTGATATATTATTTGTTATCTACACGTAAGAAATGGTTCAAATGGCTCTGAGCACTATGGGACTTAACATCTATGGTCATCAGTCCCCTAGAACTTAGAACTACTTAAACCTAACTAACCTAAGGACATCACACAACACCCAGCCATCACGAGGCAGAGAAAATCCCTGACCCCGCCGGGAATCGAACCCGGGAACCCGGGCGTGGCAAGCGAGAACGCTACCGCACGACCACGAGATGCGGGCTACACGTAAGAACGCGCTTTCTCACTAATGAGTATTTTCGATTTCGTGACTTCCGTTTGTTTAAGAAATGAAAGATGAAATTGGTGCGCACGAATCAACTGACAATGGCATTTCTACTTCTTACTGCCAGAAATAATTTACCATTTTTTTCTGAATACATAGCGATTTCCGAGTGTGTGGTCAGACAGGAATCTAAGAGCACAACTTAAATTACTGCGAATGATAGTGTCAGCAATTGTCTTTATACTTCGGCTTGTCACAAATATTTATCTGCGATCGAATCCTTAACAACTGTAGACAGACATGAAAGATTCCTTCCACAATATTTTTAGACTGTATCACCATATACGAAACATTTTGATTCATCAGATTCTTATTATAAACTACAACGAACTTCCATAGCTGCACTTTCCACACGCTCTCGAAAACTCGTTTTTTTTATTTTGTTTTTATGAACCAAATCGTTTATGTATCATATAGGGAAGTAGGCTACTTCATCAATTGGGAGCGAGTTACAACCACTTTCTATATTTGGTACAAATGGCTCTGAGCACTGTGGGACTTAACTTCTAACAAGGGAACCTCCCCATCGCACCCCCCTCAGATGTAGTTATAAGTTGGGACAGTTGATATGCCTTGAAAAACTGAACACAGATCAATCGAGAAAACAGGAAGAAGTTGTGTGGAAGTATGAAAAAAGTAAGCAAAATATACGAACTGAGTAGTTCATGCACAACATAGGCAACATCAGGGAGAAGATGATCTCACGAGTGCCGTGGTCCCGTGGTTAGCGGGAGCAGCTGCGGAATGAGAGGTCTTTGGTTCAAGTCTCCCTCGAGTGAAAATTTTAATTTTTTATTTTCAGACAATTATTATCTGTTCGTCCGATGCGAGGTAACTGCGCCGTAGTATGGGGACGCTACACCTAAACAAACTTCGAAACACACGACGTCAGTCGACTACAACGCACGGAAAAGAGAGTATTCCTCCTAACAAGGCTCCCTGGCTGGCAGTTGACTGTTCGCTACTTTGGGCGAGAGTGCATTAAATACGTGAGATGTATTCCGTGGGCAATATGAATCCAGCAAATATAGCGGACGGACGGACAGATTTTAATTGTCTGAAAATAAAAAATTAAAATTTTCATCCGAGGGAAGACTTGAACCACCGACCTCTTGCTCCACAGCCGCTCTGACGCTATCCACGGGACCACGGCGCACTTGTGCTTATGTCGTCCTTGTTGTTGCATATGCTGCAGATGGAGTACTCAGTTTGTATATTTTGCTTTTTTTTCATAGTTCCACATAACTTCTTCCTGTTTTCTCGATTCATCTGTGTTCAGTTTTTCAAGGCCTATCTACTTTGCCAACTTATAACTAAATCTGAGGGGGGTGCGATGGGGAGGTTCCCTTGTAAGGTCATCAGTTCCCTAGAACTTAGAACTACTTAAACCTAACTAACCTAAGGACATCACACTCATCCATTCCCAAGGCAGGATTAGTTGAGATGTGTTTCGTATATGCAACTAATTGAAAGCAGTTTGGTTATTGAAATAAGCGCTTCGCGTATTTTATTTGTGAATCACCTTCAGGAATAAAAGAAGCAAGACATGTATGGCAATAACCAAACTGCTCTCAATTAGTTCCACAGACGAAGCATCTTCACGAATAAAAGAAGTGAAACGCGTATGGCAATAAACAAACTGCCTTCAGTTAGTTGGATAGACAGAATGTGCCTCCATGAATTTTGAAGCAACTAATGAACGACGGAAAACAGAAAAAAAGACGAATTATTCGGGTGTTTATATACATGTATTTGTACAGTGTGGTATTACACTGCATTCCTAACTTATATTCCGAAAAGTAAAATTCGAAACAAGACCTCGATGTGAATGTGAATAAAATAACATAATGTGACATTTATGACAGTTTCCAAAACACAGTCAATATTCCATCGTTATCATGCATTACTGAAAGCACGTGGTCATCGAAATTTGAACAGCATTACGTACTCTAACCACACTTTTCAGTACTGCGATGAATAGCGTGCCTGTGTCGGCTGCTAGCCGCTTCGGATTCGTGCCGCTGTGGCGCTGCAGTGCGCATGCGCGAATCTGAGGCAGATTACTGTTGATTGGTTGGCGCGAGGAGAATTGACAACAACGTTTCGGTTCGCTAGGAACATTCGGCATCGTTTCCGAAATGCTTACAGAATAATGTTGGGGCTCTACTTCGGTGCTCTCGTGTACTAAACCGATCGGCAAAATGGTGGAAAGACGGAGAATAGAGCCTCAGTGCATGAACCACTGTGCTGCCCCACTCAGTAAGTATGTATAAGAACCAAGACGGAATACAGATACTGGCAGACCAAGTACAAAGTGATCGGATTAAAAATGGAGTAGTCTTTTGGCCCTACTGTTTAATCTGTACATCGAAGAAGCAATGGCCGAAATAAAAGTTCAAGAGTGGGAAAAAATTCAGGATGAAAGTATAACAATGATAATGTTCGCTGATGACATTGCTATCGTAAGTGAATGTGAAGAAGAATTACTACGTATGTTGAACCTAATGAACAGTCGAATGAGTGTAGAATATGGACTGAGTGTAAATCCAAGAAAGACAAAAGTAATGAGAGGCAGTAGAAATGAGAATAGTGAGACACTTAACATCAGAATTGTGGAGCATGAAGTGGGTGCAGGTAAGCAATCTGCTACGCAGGTGGCCAAATCATCCATGTTGGATGGAGAAAGGAGCTCATAAAAAGCAAACTAGCACTGACAAAAAGGGCATTCCTGGCCAAGAGAATTCTGCTAATATCAAATATAGACCTTAGATCAGATTAGGTTGGATTTACTTTTCTTGCAACTGATTCATACTGAGGATCTCGCCTAAGATGTAGAACATGTCAGAAGAACAGAATATACAATAAATTTTAACAACAAAAACAAATATAGGTACGTTAATTTACCTTCCAGAGATCTGAAGTGGAATGATAGTCATGGATGTGGAATGAGTCAAAAAATTTTTACAAAATATTTTCATTTATTGAGATAATAAACACTGAATAGAAGATTCAATTTAGTATGCTTATTTAAAGTTATCGTGTTACTGCACTGAGTTTGTACGGATGTCAGATTGTACTAATATTCGTATGACTTTATATTATTAGTGAAACACACACACACACACACACACACACACACACACACACACAGAGAGAGAGAGAGAGAGAGAGAGAGAGAATCAGCTATTTCTACTAAGAAATTCATCAATGCAGTAGAACGGCTCTTCTTAAAATGAACTTCATTGGTAGTTGAACTGCTTATAGCTGCCGACAAGTTATTGAAAATGTGTGTTCCTGAATAATGGATACCTTTTTTGGACCAAAGTAAGTGACATAAAATATTTGTGAGGATTATTCTTATTTCTAGTATTGGTTCCATCAACTGAACTGTTTGTTTGGATAAGAGATATTTTTAATGACAAATGGTTGAAATGGCTCTGAGCACTATGGGACTTAACAGCTGAGGTCATCAGTCCCCTAGAGCTTAGAACTACTTAAACCTAACTAACCTAAGGACATCAGATACATCCATGCCCGAGGCAGGATTCGAACCTGCGCCTAGAACCGCTCGGCCACAAAGGCCGGCTTTTAATGACAAATTTCATTAAGGAATAAATATATCGGGAAGCAATAGTTAACATTCCTAGTTCCCCAAACAAGCCTTTGCAGGTTGTTCTTATGTTCACATCACAAATAAGTTTAATTACACATATTTGTACCCACAAAACTTTAGCTATGCTTGATGAGTCAAAACTAGACCTATATGTCATGGAATGGAAGTAGCATAGCATGTCAGCTTTTTCAAGTTTATATCCCCTATGCCTGACAACGTTCGCGTTGCACGTAGATGTAGATGTGTCACGAGGTACCGGTACAACAGTGCACAGTCCTAGACGGTCGGGAAGTGTCCTGGTCAGTGATAAAATATGAAATCGAACACAGTTATCCCATTGGTGAGTTGATTGTTATAATAACAATAATAATTAACTATTCAAATATGTAGAGTTAATATTGTTTAAAATACTCGATAGGGCGGGAATAAACAGAGAAATGGTTCATCTCAACAGAATAACAACTCGGAAAAGAAAAAAAAAGAGAAAAAGGAGATATTAATCTGGTTGTAACGACGTCCCGGTAGACGCTAATGTACCTGCGAGGATACACTGTTGAATAAACAGCAGCGAGGAGTTTACCGGAGGCACTTTTCCGGCGCGAGCACGCAGTCCTCGGAAACATTAGCTTTTTTTCCGGTCGGCGTGACGCGGTGTGGCGGGCGCCTTCCATTCCGTCGCAGTGGGCGTCGTGGGGCGGCCCGCGCCCGGCTGAATATTCATGGCCGGCGCGGACCCCGCGCTATCGATGTAAATACACAAACACGTGCTACACGTGGCCCGCTCGTCTTCCCCCGTAACGACAGGGGGGCGCGGTACTGCGGCACCGCCCGGCAAGTAGTCCGGTCGATAGGCCGTCCTAATTACCGCGCCCGTAGTCGCTGCTACAGATTTGTTCGTCCGGCCGCCCACCTCACGGAGGCCGCTGGCGTAGAACTGGTAAGATACGCACGGCGAGCCTAAACTTTACTTATCCAAATTAAAGAGCTCTGCTGCACTGTGGCTCGCTGCGCATAGAAACCTTTTGTGTCTGTTGGGAGACTGAGAATGAGGTAGTTTTAACACTACCCTCAAAAAGATATCTTTCTACAACGCAGTGCACTAAAAGCTCCTACAAAGTAGTTTAATTTGGGGGGGAGGGGGGTGGCAGTGAGCGAATTTGATTACTTTTTTATTTTGTCCATCTCAGTTGCACTGACATAAATTTTTTGCTACAGTGGTTATTGGTTTCGGGTTAACACGCGCATTTTCAAACCACACACACCTTGTTATTAACCATAACTATGTAAGGTGGCGTGGTCTCCTGACCTTCATTTCTTACATATTCCGTCCTCACAACCGCATTCTGCACATCAAGACGCTTCATTCGAACTCAAACTCGATAAGGTAGAGTAAATTTTGTATGAATTCACGTAAGCGATATGCAAATGTTCAAACGTATGTGAAATCTTATGGGACTTAACTGCTAAGGTCATCAGTCCCTAAGCTTACACACTACTTAACCTAAATTATCCTAAGGAGAAACACACACACCCTTGCCCGAGGGAGGACTTGAACCTCTGCCAGGACCACAGATATGCAAATCTAATAAGTAAATGGCAAGTGCGCACCGAGGTTGAAAAAGTCGAGGCTGGCGTACACAACATGACAGCCAGGAATTTTCGTTCTAGAGAGGAAATCAGCCCGCTGGGAAGACCGTCCCTTCAGAGGGCTGGGTCAACAACATACCTACTTCGGCCGAAGTGACCGCCCAAAGAGAAGACAGCTTTTGCCAGAGCGAAGGGATAACGACCCCCGTGTTCGACTTAAAAGCAACTTGCGCTACATTGTGTGGGAGCGCCCAGAAGACGCATTTTTTCACGGACCGACTGCGTAGTTACAAAGTTCTCACAGGAGGACAGTATATTCCTAACGGAGATGCTACAGCTTTCCGCATTGGTCGACTGAAGCAAAACGTCATTCTCCCGTTTAACAGAGCAACGCGGTTTGGTGGAATATTTCTGTTGCAAAGAGTCAGAGGAATGAGGGAAGACAGCGAATGATATACCCTTGCAACTTTTCCAGAAAAAGGGGCCGTTCCGTTGTCGTTCTTCGAGCGGGAACATTAACGAGAGCGAGTGCGCTCATATGTGTACACTAAGAGCGAGGAACAAAGTCTCTCCTCAGTACTTCACTGGGAGAGCACCTCTGTCGTTAGCAAATCGGAGTGATACTCCATATTGAGTCGCTCACGATTAAGTGTTTTTCACTGTGTTAGCCGCCACACTTATTGTGCGGTGGGAACACGGACACAGTACTAGTTAAATGCCTGTGAGCGATTACTGAGTGCATTCGCGGTGGACTGGTTATCTGACCGATGTACCATGCCAATGGTCAAGGTCAATCCAGATAGAAAGAGATAGCTGTGTTATTTGTCAGCAGCGAGCGACGCAGGCAGCAGTCGTCGCAGCTCTTGGTATTGTGCGCTACAGTGTGTGTGAGCCCCATCTGCCCTCCATAACAGTACACTCCGTTATATTTCTCATGTGACAGCCTTGACTGTACCTAGAAAAGTTATTCAAGTTGTATAGGCGCGGCTCTCAGCCATTCTGCCGAGTAAATAACAGTCTTAAAGAAAAGGGAGAAGAGAACCTTTCCATACTTTGTAAAATAATAGCATTCCTATCCAGAAGAGGGAATCTACTGTTCCGAAAAGAACCCGGAAATTTATTATTTTTTACAAGAAAAAGTTTCACTTTATTTCTCAGAATGTTTTGCAATAAATAATATTTTTTCGTTCGTTTAATGTTTTTCTTACAGTAACTAGCAATACTCAAGTAACCAAGTATTCCACTAGTTACGTAACAATATAGAATATTTTTGTGTCTTTTCCTTACAGCGGACAACTCCAGAAGAAGAGCAGACGGGAAAAATATATATAAATCTACAGGTGGGAGAGCCTTCATATCGCGGTACAGAACATCAGGGACAGCCCGATACTGAATGTGTGGTGTTATTTGGTGTTGCTTAATGCACAGTTATTATACCATCGGGTTTAGCGTCCCGTCGACATCGAGGTCATCAGAGGCGGAGCACAAGCTAGGGGTTGCGGAAAGGATGGGAAAGGAAATCGGCAGTGCCCTTTCAAAGGTATCATACCGGCATTGGCCTGGGCGATTTTGGAAAATGACGGAAAACCTAAACTTGGATGGCCGGACGCGGGTTGTTGCACGTCAGTTACAGTCGTTTTAACCACCATTAGTGTTCCAGTAACTTGGTGCATTGCCATACTGGGTGGTATTTGTTCGCTAGTTCTTGAATGAGACATTCCCCGACAGACGAATTGGTAGATCCAACGTCATGACCACCTCGTTCACTAGACATAAGCCCTCTCGACTTTTATGTGGGGTTACGGTAAGGATAAAGTTTTCAGTTTACCGTTTCTTGATGTGCAAACTTTGCACGAACACAAGATGCTGTGGAGCCAATGGCGGAAGAGATATTGGCAAAGACTTGCAGAGGAACTGAGTATCTCCTAGACGTTCTATGGGACAAGAAATGGGTCCTTGTGAAAGCCTTAGAATAACTTAGTGGGGGCAGCTACCACCTGCAATAAATCGCATAACTGTATCTGCACTGATGGAAAAAAATCGTAACATCGAAAATAATTACTATAGAGTCACGAAATTTCGGGAATACATTTGATAGGTAACATACTTAAATGATTAACATCGCAGGATCGCTGGTTAATGTAAGCGTGAGATAAGCCATTGCAGATGAGAAATTCTGGTACATTAATAACCAGGGAAGTCGCCAGAATGTTTAATGCAAGGATGGAAACGTGCATGCATTGTGCTGTACAGGTGCCGGATGTCAGCTTGTGTGCTGGAGCTCCACGCCTGTCGCTCTTGGGCCTGCCGGGGTGGCCGAACGGTTCTAGGCGCTACAGTCTGGAACCGCGCGACCGCTGCGGTCGCAGTTTCGAATCCTGCCTCGGGCATGGATGTGTGTGATGTCCTTAGGTTAGTTAGGTTTAAGTAGTCCTAAGTTCTGGGGGACTGATGACCTCAGAAGTTAAGTCCCATAGTGCTCAGAGCCATTTGAACCATTTGAACCTGTTGCTCTTGGTTGGTCAATACAGGGACGGTTATTGGTTTCTGGATGACGTTGGTGTTGTCGCCAGATGACGCCCCAAATTGGGAGACAGATCTGGTGATAGAGGGGCCAGGCAACACGTCGGCATTCTATACAGCATGTTGGTTGCAACAGTGATATGTAGGCAAGCGTCATTCTGTTGGAAAACACCTCCTGGAATACTGTTGGCTCTAAGCACTATGGGACTTAACATCTTAGGTCATGTCCCATAGACCTACACCTACTTAAACCTAACTACCCTAAGGACATCACACACATCCATGTTCGAGGAAGGGTTCGAACGTGCGACGGTAGCAGCAGCGCGGTTCCGGACTGAAGCGCCTAGCGGCCACAGCGGCAGGCTAGAATATTGTTAATAACTGGCAGCACAACAGATCGAATCACGTGATTGACGTACACATTTGCAGTCAGCGTCCATTGGATAATCATGAGAATGCTCTTGCTGTCTATCATACCAAATCGCACCCTAGACAGTAGCTCCAGGTGTAGATCCAGATTGTCTAACACGCAAGCAGGTTGGTTGTAGACCCTCTTCTAAACAACACACTGCCATCACTTGCGCCGAGGCAGAACCAGCTTTCACTAAGAAACACAAGAGACCTCCACCCAGCCCTCCAACGAGCTATCGCTTGGCACCACTGAAGTCGTAAATTACTGTGGATTGTGGTCAGTAGAATGTATTCTACGGGTGAATGGCTCGGAGCTGTCCTTGAAGTAATAGGTTTGTAACAGTTCATCGAGTGGTGTCACTGTGGTACCAATTGCTGCTCAAACTGCTACTGCAGATGCACTACGATGCACCAGAGGCCCACTCTGAAAACGGGGGTGTTCACTCTCGTTAGTGCCATGTGGCCGTCCGGAGTTCGGTCTCTTTGCAACCGTGTATTTTCGAGACCCCCGCAGCCAGCATCATGTACAGTGGCTACATTTCTGCCAAGACTCTGCAATATCGCACAAGGAACATCCAGCTTCTTGTAGCCCTATTACGCGACCTCGCTCAGAGCGGTGTTGATCGTGACGTCTTTGTCGCCTTAATGGAATTCTTGACTAACATCAACTCGGTCCACTTCCAATCTCGAAGGTGACGTGCAAACGTTACACCATGTATTTAAAGCAAACCCGATTTTCATCTATATAGTGACGTTACTAGCGACCCTCCAGTATAGGCGAGAGCGCTAACGCGCTGCTTCCTGGAATCGGGTAGGCGCGCCGGCCCCGCATCGAATCCGCCCGGCGGATTAACGACGACGACCGGTGTGCCGGCCAGCCTGGATGTGGTTTTTAGGCGGTTATCCACATCCTACTAGGTGAATACCACGCTGGTCCCCACGTCCCGCCTCAGTTACACGACTCACAGACATTTGAAACACATTCACACTAGACGCAGACCGCTGGGGTACACTCATTCCGTCCTGCGGGGGTACGGGGTGGCGGCAGGAAGGGCATCCGGCCACCCCTTACAATTAACATGCCAAATCCGGTTAACCATGGCCGACCCTGCGTAACCGCGGGGCAAGGCGCAAGCGGTAGAGATAGAGTGACGTTACTATCGCCACTCTTACTGGACTGGCGCGAAATTTGAATATACAGGGTGAAAAGTATTTAAACCGACAAACTCTGGGAGGTTGTAGGGGACATCAAAACAAATATTTTTCCGTAGTGTAATTTTTTCCTATGAGGAATATTTAAACCAGTAGAGGAAGATTTCTAAGGTGGCAAATTAACTGAAGCAACAAAAGCTTTTCCATTTTTTTATGACCAAGAGGCAACACATTAACACAACCCAATTTCAATTACAGTAGATTTTCAAAAATGCCTCCATTGACACGTAAACAAAGGTTAAACCGTCGGATCATGTTCTTTCTGACACGGGCAAAAAGCCCAGGAGTATCCTGAATTGTTCCTGCTGCTGCTACTACCCGGGCAACCAGATCCTATTTGATGTAACAGGAGTTGCATAAACAAGGTTGCGCATCTCTCCCCACACAATAACGTCCAGAGGGGAAATATTCAGGGATCGAGCAGGCGATGGTACAGGACCACCTGTGCCAATCCACGTTTCTGGGAACCGTCGCTCGAGGAATCGACGCACACGACGAGTGAAATGTGCCGGCGCCCCGTCATGTTGGAACCACATGCGTTATCTTGTAGGGAGCAGGACGTCTTCCAGCATTTCTGACGATGCTCTGGCGAGAAAATTGTAATAGTGCCTGCCAT
Organism: Schistocerca nitens; assembly: GCF_023898315.1. NCBI lineage: Eukaryota > Metazoa > Arthropoda > Insecta > Orthoptera > Acrididae > Schistocerca > Schistocerca nitens. The sequence continues at coordinate 85,184,318 of NC_064614.1, read as the reverse complement.
TTAATGGCCTAGGTAGCAGATACGGCCCAATTAAACCGTCCTCAACAACACCGACCCGCACGTTAACGAAGAACCACTCTTGATGAGCGCTAGTAACTCTGGAATGTAGGTTATCCTCACTCCAAATATGCGAATTGTGCATTTTGAAGAAGCTTGCTTCATCGGTAAATAACAGAGGATGGAAATGTAGGATACATTTCACACTGTTCCAGGTACTACTGCGAAAACTGTGCTCTGAGTGGATAATCAACTGGTTCCAGGTTGTAGACACGCTGTAAATGAAATGGACGTAACAATTGCTCTCGAAGGACTGTTCTTATATTCGTCTGAGTCGTTCCCATGGTACGTGCAGTTGTACGAGTGCTGATTGGAGGATCCCGCTCCACATGCTGCAAGACAGCTTCCTCAACTTGCAGCGTTCTTACCGTGCGACGGCGTCCCTGTCCAGGTAATCTGCTAAATGACCCGGTCTCACGCAGACGTTGGTACACAACAGCAAAGGTCGTATGATGCGGGATACGGCGATTAGGATATTGTTGTTGATAAACCCGCGTGGAGCTAGTCCGTTGTGATGCGCTACGTAGTATGCACCAACCATATCAGTGCACTCACTCCAGGTGTATCGCTCCATGAGTAAACACAGACAATGCACTACTACACTGGTGGACAGCAGTTGCCTACAACTGTAGATCGTAATACGGCCTCCACCGGTTTAAATAATCCTCTTAGGAAAAAATGACATTAGGGAAAAATATTTGTTTTGATGCCACCTACAACCTCCCAGAATTTGTCGGTTTAAATACTTTTCAGTCTGTATATCATCTTTCCTGCTGCTGCGATATTTTTCCGTCAGCTTAGTGTTTTTCTACTCTGGGAAAGACTTCACGCTCATCCTGCAACATGATGTTTAAATACAGTATCGTACACCGTACGTGATGTATACAATAGGTCGGATATATCAGGGCAGAGATATAAATGGCAATAACAGCTCCTTTGCGTAACCTAAGTGACGTCAGAGCAGTGTCGGAGCGGGCTTACAGGCAGCGAGCGCGCCGTGAGGCGAACGCCGCGCGACACAAGGCAAATGGAGTTAGGCCGCGGCGCTAAGAGCCGGGAGGGGGCGGCGCGGTGCTAATGAAACGGGCTGTTGTCGCGGCTCACTTTACGGCCGCGATAACCAGGGCGAGGAATGCGGCCGCCAGCTGCCAGCCGCCAGCGTGCGCGCCACGTGTAGGCAGCGCCGTGGCTCCTCTGTAACACGCCGCCTCCACAGCACGCAAGCAGCGCCCGGCCGTGGGGATCACCAAGGCAGCGCTTGGGCGCAGGCTCAGTAGGCGGGATAACTTGCTAACACGCGATACACTTCCCAGGACGATTACTGAAATCATCGAGTTGTTGGAAATAGAATGAAACTGATAGAGTACCTTGTAAAGTTGATCCTTTAAGTTGTTCTGAAAGCGGTGCTGATATTCTAGATAATAAAAGCGGGTTAGAAGCTGTGAGAGATCTGGGGAAGTTATCCTTGCATTACTGAGCAAGTGTTTCACCAGGTATCCAGTCTAGTTTACCAAATTGCCAACCAGACTAACATCAATTATAATTTTTTAATAGTCATCTTACGACAACCGGTGATACACATATAAATAGAAAATTTAAATAAAAAGAAATAAATCAGTTTATATTTGGACATTTATTTTAACATTGATCATTGTTCTGTTAAAGTTTCAGCATATTAAACTTAATTCATAGCAAAACTGGTGCCTTATTTAGGATTGTGAAAATGTGAGTTTGTAGTCTTACGGAACACATCAAATATGGAGTCAAGATTGGGAGACTGCATACAACACTGCACTCATAAAAGAAAACACGAAGAACGTTGAAACATATGCAAGAGGAAAATCAATTTTCACCCAAAGAAGTTACGGTGGTAGCGCAATCGTGTCCGTCATGAAATTACCACACATTGGTATACTAAATTCATAGTAATTGTCTGTGAAATCTTCTCAAAAAGAATAGCTGAGGGCTACTTTGATGATTAAACCACATGCTTCACGTGGTCAACTTGGTTTACACAAAGAGTGTAACTCCACGATAATTTTGATAATTAAAATAAATTACACCGAAACGCAATTTACAAAAGAAAAACCTCGAACTGGCTACTAGCGTCATACTATTAACCTGATGGGCCAAAAAATTATATAAGCATGCGGTACTGGTCTCACAAAGTACACCCCACGTCTGTTGAACATAAAGAAAAGTTCCTATATTGAAAAATATTGTCAAGACGAGACGTTATAATCTTACGCACATTCGCATTTAAGATTGATGATCTTAGTTACAGTTACGGATCATCAACACGTGGTTCCACTTTGCTCACAAAGTAGTGACAAAGTAACTACTGGAAGATATTCTGAACATCACACTCGAATTACACTGTGATGCAATTTAAGATAACATAAGATATTTTAGATCTAAACCTGAAAGAAATGTGATTAAATTTTCAGTTAGGCTGAACTTAAGAAATCAATTGTCCTATGGACTTAGCAGAGACGCGCTTTACTGGAGATCTTACCACTTCAGACACTCGCCGCGGACAGACTGGCGTGGGCCCCTACCGAGGATGCCTCAGATACAATCGGAACTGGCCAGAGAGGCAGCTTCCTATACCAACATGACAAGGGACGGACAGCACCATACCAAGAATAGAAACCTCTTTGCTTTTAGAAAGCGTAGCTACCTGTTCCGACGTTGGTGCTACTGAAACTTCCTGGCAGATTAAAATTGTGTGCCGGACCGAGACTCGAACTCGGGACCTTTGGAAGGTAGGAGACGAGGTACTGGCAGAAGTAAGGCTGTGAGGGCAGGGCGTGAGTCGTGCTTGGGTAGCTCAGTTGGTAGAGCACTTGCCTGCGAAAGGCAAAGGTCCCGAGTTCGAGTCTCGGTCCGGCACACAGTTTTAATCCGCCAGGAAGTTTCATATCAGCGCACGCTCCGCTGCAGAGTGCAAATCCCATGTTGGTGCTACTCTTCTCTAGCAGACAGTCTTGTCTGCTACCATCAAGCATGCAACTAGAAATACATCTGCTCATTCATCCTTTCACACAGAAGGGAAAGGGGGATGACAGTACCTTATAATATAAAAGAAAGCGGATGTAGGTTCCGTATGAGACTGTGTGACATGAATTACATATAAACTGTGTTTTAAAGTGTAGTAGTGTGACAGATCGTTCTTGTTTATGTGTAAAAGTAACACGTTCCCTGCTGAGTCTCCTCCCAGATAGTCAGAAACACCACAGTAAATTTAGTAGTGTAATGTATGCCGTAAATGACAGCAGATTTAAGGAATTAACATGAAAGGAATCCAACAGAGACCTTTCAACGTATCTGCAACCTACATCCTCAGTTATTTGCTGGATGTAATCTAATCTCTGTCGCCAGCCGCGGTGGTCTCGCGGTTCTGGGCGCGCAGTCCGGAACCGTGCGACTGCTACGGTCGCAGGTTCGAATCCTGCCTCGGGCGTGGATGTGTGTGATGTCCTTAGGTTAGTTAGGTTTAAGTAGTTCTAAGTTCTAGGGGACTGATGACCACAGCAGTTTAGTCCCATAGTGCTCAGAGCCATTTGAACCATTTTTGAACCAATCTCTGTCTTCCTCAACAGCTCTCTCGAGTACCGTGGAAGCTATTTCCCGATGCCTTAACAGATGGCTTATCATCTTTCCTTTCGCCTTCTCAGTGTTTTCCACATATTCCTTTCCCGTACGATTCCACGCATAATCTCCTTATTCCTTACCTTATCAATCAACCTAATTTTTAACATTCGTCTGTAGCACCACATCTCAGATTCTTCGATTCTTTTCTGTTCCGGTTTTTCCACAGTCCATGTTTCACTACCATGTAATACTATGCTCCAAACTTACATTCTCAGGATATTTTCCTCTGATTGTGGCCTATGTTCGAATCTAGTAGACTTCTCTTGTCCAGTGCTAGTCTGATTTTGATGTCCTGTTTGCTCCGTCCGTCATGGGTTATTTTGTTGCATAGGTAGCAGAATTCCTTAACTTCATCTACTACGTGATCATCAGTTCTGATGTTTAGCTTCTCACTCTTCTCGTTTCTGCTACTTTCCGTGACTCTGGTCTTCCATCGATTTACTCTCAATCCATATTCTGTATTCAGTAGACTGTTCATCCTGCAACTCTCCTTCACTTTCACAGAGGATAGCAATGTCATCAGCGAATCTAATCATTAATATGCTTTTACCTTGAATTTTTATCATTGCTTCCTCAATGTACAGATTGAACAATAGGGGCGAACGACTACATCTCTGTAGTACATCCTTATTAATCTTAGCGCTTCGTTCTTGGTCTTCCATTATTATTATTCCGTCTTGACTCTTGTTCATTCTGCATATTACTCATCTCTCCCTACGGCTTACCCCTATTTTCTTCACAATTTTGAACATATTGCTTAATTTGACATTGTCGGAAGCTTTTTCCAGGTCGACAAATCCTATGATCGTGTCTTGACTTTTTTTTAGTCTAGCTTCCATTATCAGCCGCAACTTCAGAACTGATATTCTGGTGCCTTTACTTTTCCTAAAGCCATTCTGATTGTCGTCTAACACATCTTCAGTTTTCTTTTCCATCCTTCTGTATATTATTCTTGTCAGCATGAGCTGTTAAGCTGATTGTGCGATAATTCTCGCAGTTGTCAGCTCATGCTGTCTTGGGAATGGTGTGGGTGATATTTTTCCGAAGTTAAAAAATTACAATAAATAAAAAGTAAATTAACAATAAATAAAAAATAAATTAAATAATTAATAATAAATAAAAATTAACAGTATGGAACAAATTTTTATTATATACGTTTTAAACGTACACTCTTAAGCCCTAGACTCTTAAGGTATTTTTTTTCTACGTAATCGCTTTTCCTTGTGGACTGAAACTGTTGTCGGAAAATTACCAATTCATTACCAATCTCATGTCTGACGGAAAGCTAAATACCCGACGCAACATGGAGTGAAAATACACCTTTTTGTGCACGATTAGGTAACAAGAATTATTAAGACTGGTTGCAACTATTACGCTAAAGAACAGACAATACACCAGCATCATATGGATCTAAAAAGCTGTGTACGACTGCAGAAACATCACCCGACAGTAACTGCAGCCTCAACTTACTTTCCGCGAAGCAGCATCTCCTTCGTGGAAACCGTTTATTCTCGTAGCGCTAAAGTCCAGGAAAGGCGCCCAAAAGCGCAGTTGTTTCTCACGGCTGGGACAGGTGTCAAACACAGGAGGGAATTCTCCGGACGGAAATGAAGACACAAAGGACCCAACCTCGCAGCCGGGCCCGCCCAGTAAACAGGCGGACGATCGCATTACATCCGAGAACAATGCTCCTTACACGGCGCACACAAATTTCCGTATGTAACCACCGTGTTTACCGGCCTGTCGTGTACACAATAGTCACCCACCCGGCAATTCTTCTTCTTTTTTCTCCTCCTCCTTTCGTTCTGGGTAACTCGACCCAAAAATTCCCAGCAGCGCACCGGCCTGCGAGGCAAACATCTGTATAAGGGACCGAAAGGTAAATATTAACGACGCGTAAACAGGCGCGGTTAGGTGCGTTTAACTTTTCAAACTGTGCCCGCGTGTGGCGCCCACTGCACACGCGTGTTCGTCCGCCTGCGGCGCCGCTCTGGTTATCGCTCGCTAAACAGACCACTGCGGCGGATGGCGATACTCTGCTTCTAACAGGAGGTCGACGCTTTGCTTACACCTCTGCGACTAGAAGCTTCTTCCGAACCCAGTGGCGGGGCTCAAGTCAGACAGCCATCTATACAGACACCCTCCGATAACAGCCGCAGCGCTTTTTTCGAAACACCGAAAGACGGGGATGGGCGAATGGACGGATTTCTTATCGTACAGAACTTATTTTCTTTCTCCGTATGTGTGGATGATGGATTCTGGGTGACAGCTGCTTGTCACAAGGATACAACATTTTTTGTGTTGGTTGCTGATGACTGTTCCGGCTTGAAAGGTAATAGACGATCAAACTTTTTTTATTCCTGGCGTCTCGTCCGTCATTGCTTTGGATATTTTCAGAGGTGCTTCAAAATGGTTCAAATGGCTCTGAGCACTATGCGACTTAACTTCTGAGGTCATCAGTCGCCTAGAACATAGAACTAATTAAACCTAACTAACCTAAGGACATCACACACATCCATGCCCGAGGCAGGATTCGAACCTGCGACCGTAGCGGTCGCTCGGCGCCAGAGTGTAGCGTCTAGAACCGCTCGGCCACAACGACCGGCTTCAGAGGTGCTCCTGATTCCGAAGAGTCTTGACGATTGACGGGTCAGACGTCGCAAAGTGACATAAATTCCATGAAAATAGTTCGTGATAATTTACTCGGGATCGGCAGAGACGATCCTTGCCAGAGACAAAACTTAACTGTCGTCTCTCAGGGATAAAACTTATTTATTCATTCTTTAGAGCTACTTTGTTATGTACTTACATTTAACAAAACTGGTTCAAATGGCTCTGAGCACTATGGGACTTAACATCTCTGGTCATCAGTCCCTTAGAACTTAGAACTTCTTAAGCCTAACTAACCTAAGGACATCACACACATCCATGTCCGAAGCAGGATTCGAACCTGCGACCGCAGCGGTCGCGTGGTTCCAGCGCCGAGAACCGCTCGTCCACTCCGGCCGGCCGAACTATTATCCACGGCTATATACAGAAGCCATCGAAATGTGTAAACATGGGGATCGTTGTAACTGAAAAGAAGAAATGATGAACCTTAGTGATATATGGACTGTAGCTAACAGAATGGATACTTTTATCTTTGACAGACATGATTTTATAGTTAAGTCGAGAAGTATCATCTCAGCCTAACGCATGTAAACGTGCGCACTTACACGACGTTCTCTTTTCACGTTATTTATGTTGCTCTCTAACGTCCAGCCTGTCCCTCGGTAAGGTTCAACGAAACCAGAAGTACTGGTGCAGTTCTGGAGGAACAAGTTTCATGAACCACGACCATACATCCTGGAAGATTCACCAGCGACTGGTACAACCAGTCTCGAAAGACTTCGGTATATTATTTTTGTTGTTGATTTTCTGTCTCCTGCTATGGCACACATCAGCTGCAATCCGGAGATACGATTGATAGACTGTTGGTCATTAAACCTGCAACGCCAGGAAGTATAATAACGACGTAATTATTAGTTTCTACATCTACATCTACATCCATACTCTGCAAGCCACCTGACGGTGTGTGGCGGAGGGTACCTTGAGTACCTCTATCGATTCTCCCTTCTATTCTAGTCTCGTATTGTTCGTGGAAATAAAGATTGTCGGTGTGCCTCTGTGTGGGCTTTAATCTCTCTCGTTTTATCTTTATGGTCTCTTCACGAGATATACGCAGGAGAGAGCAATATACTGCTTGACTCCTAGGTGAAGGTATATTCTCGAAACTTCAACAAAAGCCCGTACCGAGCTACTGAGCGTCGCTCTTGCAGAGTCTTCCTCTGGAGTTTATCCATCATCTCCGTAACGCTTTCGGGATTACTAAATGATCCTGTAACGAAGCGCGCTGCATTTCCTTAGGAGCCTTCCAATGAATCTCAGTCTGGCATCTACTTTACCTACGATTAATTTTATATGGTCATTCCATTTTAAATCACTCCAAATGCGTTCTCCCAGATAATTTATGGAATTAACTGCTTCCAGTTGCTGACCTGCTATATTGTAGCTAAATGATAAAGGATCTTCCTTTCTATGTATGATATGTGAAGTTGTCACAATTTTTTTCCACTATGAAGACTATCAGTGATCGAAACCGGTTGTGAATAAGTGTATTTTAAGACAGTAAAGTGACTAGCATGCATTTTTCCAAGTATTATGGCTCCATTATTCACGAAATTTGCCATGATTACATGATCTTGCTTAGTATATGGTTCTCCATTGAATAATATTATCCTCCTTGACGTTTTCTTGATCACAGGCTGGTCGGACGTAGTCATTGTGTAGATCCAGTTTCGTGTGTGCACGATTACAACGTTGCATAAAGACTCCTTTTTCTTTCTAAAAACCCGTACACAGTGTTTAATTCACTTCAACCTGCTGACAACGAAATTATAGCCCGTACGCTTTTAGCAATCACGATCGCGGATTCACATTTCTGGCGATAACATTGCCACACCTCACAATCAGTTTGCAAAGTATCCACGACGACAGTTAATGTTTTGCTTGAACAATGATAACAAAACCAGCGGCTGTATTTGAATCCAGCGTCGTTTATTCTTTTTAAAACATGCTATCAGCTTCGACACCAAACGGTGTTATCTTCAGGCTCCAGGCCTGTCATCCACAGCTGTCTGAAGATGACACCATTTAGTGTTGAAACTCGTAGCATGTTTTAAAAAGAATAAACGACGTTGGATTTAAATACTGCCGCTGGTTTCGTTATCATAATTCAAGTACTTCGTATCCGGGTGGCAGTCCCACTTTCCTTGGTGGTTTACAAGAGAAGTTAGTGTTTTAGCGCGCGTGGCAGCTCATTACGTTGCACACGAGATAATAAATTCAGAGTCTATTACTTCGTACAACTCTCTTACGTGCGAAACTATTCGATACCAACCACGACAATCACAGTCCATTCGCTTAAATATTGGCCCTGCAGTTTATGTTACTCAATAAAGCTCACAGTATTCGAAGTCTAATATTTCGATTCATAACCTCCACGCCAAAATTTATTTCATACTGGAACCGAAAAATAATAACCCAGTCACAAATTTTCGTGTGTTTCTGTCTAGCATTACTATACAACAAAAACCGCAATCCGCGCTACTGCACACCTGCAGCTATCGTTATCATTCTCGCATCACCCTTCATACAACTGTGCTGCGTATTACATTTGGATTTAGACAGCGCATTACGCTTAAGCATTATAAAGAACTCAGTTAAAAGGATATTCATGTAGCAATACAAATAAAGCAAAATATGGTCACATTTAATATACAGAAAAAAGTATCCCGGACAATGAAAGACAAACGTACAGGGCAAGAGAGCGCAAGAAAAGCAGGAAGAAAAAGAGAAAAAATATATCCATCGTAATGAGCAGTATCTTCACAAAGTCGATGCCACATTTCATTTCCCGCAGTGGCTGGCCAGTGGGTGGTGCCAAAATATCGAGAACCCGTCGCCAGATGTTTTCAGTAGATGATAAAAATTGAGAAAGTACTGGCTACGAAGCACTAGAATACCTTCTGTATCGAGGTTGGTCAGGAACAGCACGAGCAACACGCAGTCTTGAATTATCTTGTCCAAAGAGATTTTATTACTTTTGTCTTTCTTTTCTGTACTTTCAGTCCGTATTCTGTGCTCATTTCACTGTTCGTTCCGTTCTACAGGTCGTGTAATTCTTCGTATCTTTCATGAAGGCATGTCGTCGGTAGAGCTTTTCGTTTATTTCCTTTCACCCTGAATTGTAATCGGGGTGCGGATCTTTTATTTCCGTCACTGCTTCTACGATTCACTTCTCTCTCGGTCGTCGATTATTATTCCTGGAGATGCCCGCCCCCGGTAGCTGAGTAGACGCCGGCACGATAGCTCAGCGTGTTCGGTCAGGGGGTTAGCTGCCCTCTGTAATAAAAAAACTGAGTTAATGGATCAACAACGAAATTAAACGGGTGTCTTACGACGTCCACCCCGAGCAGATGCAACGAACGAAGGCGAACAAAATGATAGTTAAAAAAAAAAAAAAAAAAGGAGTCAGCGTGACAGAATGTCAATCTTAAGGGCCCGGGTTAGATTCCCGGCTGGTTCGGAGATTGTTTCCGCTCAGGGACTGGGTGTTGTGTTGTCCTCATCATCATCATTTCATCCCAATCGACGCGCAAGTCACCGAAGTGGCGTCAAATCGAAAGACTTGCACTCGGCGAACGGTCTACCCTGTTGTGGCGACAGAAAATTTTAATTTTTATTCTTGCTTTTGTGAGCATAATAAGAGTCCAGGCTCGATAGGCAAACAGCCAGCCGACATTAAGAAATAGTCCATCAGGACGTAGGGACAAGATAAGCGGCGGAGGCTGCCAAGTATGGCTTGTTGATAAAATAACTTAGTGTTTGACTTCCTGCCAGAGGAAGCAGCGTGAATCAAAATTGCGCAATGGAAGACGCAAACACCAGGGCGATAATACAGCAAGAGACAGTGTTAGCCAAATGCGGAAAAGACTCGTGTGGAACAAAAATTAAGTTGTGTGCAGCAAGAAACGAAAGCGTCGTATGGAACTTCTTGCGCAAGCCGACCAATTAGAAACGAGAGTGTCGTGTGGATCTATAGGCATTCTTGTGCAATCCGATCACTTAGAAATGAAAGGGTCGGGTGAAACAAATTAACTCGTGCGCACCCAAGTACATGGGAAACGAAATAAAGGGCCAGGCAGCGGAATAGCTAGAAGCAGAGATTCAGATGCAGATTCAGAGACAGTGCCGCCAACGGGGCCGAGTAGGCCCATAGCAGCCGATACAGCTGATAAAGACTTCGACTACGAGAAGACGGTGATAGACTCTGGTGGACACGCAGGAACTGCAGGTCAAGTAGGATTTTTGAGTTTCATCCGAATAGTGTTGAACAGAGGCTGTCAGTCTTTGTCTCAATTACTTAGAGAGATTTCAGTGCTAACCAAGAACAAGTGATTGCTTTGTACTTGTTTCTTATATGTACCGGCAATTAGCTTTGAAGTAGCAAGTCCGAATAAATAGACTGAATCTTACTGAGGGGTTTATGGTCCAGCACCTCACGTAAGTAAATGTGAGAATAAACTTGATAGAAACTAACCAATCTTTTCTGCCTATTTCAATTCTGTAACCTATTTTCAGGAAACTTATGTAAGTAGGCTGTTTAGGTGTTTTTTATTGGTAACGCCACGTGAAATGTGGTGCTACAGAAGAATGCTGAAGATTAGATGGGTAGATCACGTAACTAATGAGGAAGTATTGAATGGGATTGGGGAGAAGAGAAGTTTGTGGCACAACTTGACTAGAAGAAGGGATCGGTTGGTAGGACATGTTCTGAGGCATCAAGGGATCATCAATTTAGTATTGGAGGGCAGCGTGGAGGGTAAAAATCGTAGAGGGAGACCAAGAGATGAATACACTAAGCAGATTCAGATGGATGTAGGTTGCAGTAGGTACTGGGAGATGAAGAAGCTTGCACAGGATAGAGTAGCACGGAGAGCTGCATCAAACCAGTCTCAGGACTGAAGACCACAACAACAACAACAAAGCTACGTAGCTCTCTGTATGAAAATCACTAGCTGTGCTGTGTGCAGTATGTGGCTGGTTTGCATTGTTGTTTGCTATTGTAGTGTTGGGCAGTTGGATGTGAATAGCGCGTAGCGTTGCGCAGTTGGAGGTGAGCCGCCAGCATTGGTGGATGTGGGGAGAGAGATGGCGGAGTTTTGAGAGCGAATGATCTGGACGTGTGTCCATCAGAGAGAGTAAGTTTGTAATACTGGATATCATGGACTGATATACGTATTATGACTTTTGAACGCTATTAAGGTAAATACATTGTCTGTTCTCTATCAAAATCTTTCATCTGCTAACTATGCCTATCAGTAGTTAGTGACTTCAGTAGTTAGAATCTCTTATTTAGCTGGCAGTATTGGCACTCGCTGTGTTGCATTAGTTCGAGTAATGAAGATTTTTGTGAGGTAAGTGATTCATGAAAGGTATAGGTTATTGTTAGTCAGGGCCATTATTTGGTAGGGATTATTAAAAGTCTGATTGCGTTGCGCTAAAAATATTGTGTGTCAGTTTAAGTACAGTCATTTATAATTTTTCTAAGGGGACGTTTCAAGTTGCTTCAAACCAAGGAGATTCTCTCCCTCTCATCTCCGATATAAAGGTTGACAGCAATTTATAACTAACCTATTGTCGTTAAAGTCCCGACTGCGCTACGCAGTTCGCATCGACTTCATTCTGGTATACCGAAGCTGTGCCAGGACGCGTCAACCCGAAGGAAGGTCCTAGTCACACGACATTTCATTCCTGGAGATGTACATTCGGGTTAATATATGGTCGGATTCCTTCAGCGGCTTGTCAGTAACGAGACAGTGTCGTGTTGCAGCAACATGCGATACATACGTTTCCTCGCGCCTCCCGTGTTCTGAGTTACTGTGCGCCCCCCTGAACTGGGAGTGGTTGCCGGGGCTCCTGGGTCGGGTGTTTTTGCCGGAGCCGCAGCCGCGGCTGTCATCGCCCCCGGAGAAAGCTCAGAGACGCCCTTTTTGCCTCAGCGCCCCCTCCCGTGGCCCAGACGCCGCGCGCCTCAGGCAGGTGGTCTCGTGTACAGCTGCGTGCTCTGCCTGGATCCCCATCTCCACAGCCTCTGTCTTCACGGTATTATATGCTCCTCAGGAAGTTAGATTTTTTTTTTTAATTTCGTCACTCTCAGCTGTACTGATAAACAATTTACGCTGCAGTGGTTACCGCTTTCGGGTTGCCACGCCCTTTTCCGAACCACACACCTCGTTATTAACCGTAACTAGTCATACAAGGTGGTGTCAAACGGCACGAATAGCTTTTGTTCTGGAAGTTAAACATTTACTCTCATTAGTCTATGTGTCCACTGCCGTACCTGATTGTGCATCTGGATGTGTTAGTCAGATGCAACAAGAGACACAGAGACTAATGTAAATGAGAGTCCTTGTTGCCCACAGTTCAATTGACGCCTTTGCCGTCAACTGCAAAATACGTTAATGTAGTTAACTAATTTTAGTACCCTGTTTATGACAAGGTTGCTTTTTCTGGACGTAAGTACCGTCTGCAAAGCTATTCTAAGCTTAAACAAGCTCAAAAAAATGCTTCAAATGGCTCTGAGCACTATGGGACTCAACTGCTGTGGTCATAAGTCCCCTAGAACTTAGAACTACTTAAACCTAACTAACCTAAGGACATCACACAACACCCAGCCATCACGAGGCAGAGAAAATCCCTGACCCCGCCGGGAATCGAACCCGGGAAGCCGGGCGTGGAAAGCGAGAACGCTACCGCACGACCACGAGATGCGGGCTAAACAGGCTCAGCCGGTACACATAACCAGTTGGACTTTCTCAACTTGTTTACGTGTGCATTTACTATCTGAGTCTTCATTGCCCCTGGTGATGTCTCCAGCATTAGAAGGCGAAATGTTAGACACAGGAACATGGTATGTAATCTGCCCTAATGTCCATATAAATCAGATCACAAGTAGATGCAAATAACGGTCGTGAAAATTTCATCAATGTACGAGGTGCGGTCAATAAGTAATACAACACATTTTTTCCTCAGTCAATTTCGGCAAGGCGTTGGCGCCGACTTCGACCAGTAGAGTGGCACCATGGCAGCATAGAGGCCCTCCCAGTAAGGTGACGTAAGGCTGTCGCACTGAACGGAGATTATGTTGAGCTTTGCGGTCGAAAGAGTGAGGAATAATACGGTGTATTGGGATCCTGAATAAAAACAACGTACTTTCAGAAAAAAGTGTTGCATTATATACTGCAAGCCTCTCGTGAGAACATCTTAAACTTTGTAGTTATATAGTCCTCAGTTTTGTGTAATATTAAGGTAAGTTGATAATTTTTACTTTTGGACAGTCTAGTTACAACTGAATGAAACACAATTTTCGTGCAATACGCGTTTCGCCCTTATTCTTTGCAAGGCATCTTCATATGTACATATTTCTGTTACTATTTAATTTACGTTTTGGGACGATGTATATACACGCTGTAAACAGTTCTGGTGGTTGGTTCCTCTATGATGTAGTAATAATTTAAAATTGTACTTACAGGTTCCGTGGATGTTGTTCAATGTGTTGTCTTCTTATTCCATTTTTGGCGCTGTTCTTCTTCTTATAATTGCATTATCTAGTTTTTTCCTCACACTTCACAGCAGTAGGAACAAAACAGTTGATTTTATGCTGTGTTTTGATTGGTGTTGCCGACTGTCGGGAGTTATTTCCAAAGATCCAATGTTATTGTCAACTAGTGAGTGTAATTTAGTTCAAATGGTTCAAATGGCTCTGAGCACTATATGACTTAACATCTGAGGTCATCAGTCCCCTAGAACTTAGAACTACTTAAACCTAACTAACCTAAGGACATCACACACATCCATGCCAGAGGCAGGATTCGAACCTGCGACCGTAGCGGTCGCGCGGTTCCAGGCTGAAGCGCCTAGAACCGCTCGAAAACACCGGCCGGCTTGTAATTTAGTAATCTGTTTTGTGTGTGTGTAACTGGTGTTTGCTTTGGTACCATTAGATGATCTAATCATACCAAAGCAAATACCAGCCTACACACACACACACACACACACACACACACACACACACACAGGCCGGCCGGAGTAGCCGCTACAGTCTGGAACCGCGTGACCGTTACGGTCGCAGGTTCGAATCTTGCCTCGGGAATGGATGTGTGTGATGTCCTTAGGTTAGTTAGGTTTAAGTAGTTCTAAGTTCTAGGGGACTGATGACCTCAGGTAAGTCCCATAGTGCTCAGAGCCATTTGAACCATTTGAACACATACACACACACACACAAATTATACTAAACAGTTGACAATAATATTCGATCTTCAGCAATAACATTCGGTCTTTCGCAACAAGATTCGACAGCCGGCAACACCAACCAAAACATAGCACAGAACAAGTATTACGTTCCTAGTTCTGTGAAGTCTGAAAAAAAATTCACATGGAAATTAAACGAAGAAGAACAGCGCCAAAAATGAAACGAAAACAAAACATGTAGAACATCCATGGAAACTTTAAGCAGAATTTTAAATTATTGTTACATCACAGAAAAGCCGTCTTCCCAAACGGTAAAGTAAATGGTATAAAGAAAAATATGCACATAACTCAGACCACTGAGTAAGGACGAAACAGCTATGGCACGAAAATTGTGGTTTATTCACTTGTAATTAGACGGTTCAAAAGTAAAAATCATCAATATACGCCTCGTAAGATGTTCAACGCTGCAGGGCCTACGCGTAGGATAATATTGCTGCTGGCTTTTGTTCTTACGTCTTCAAAGCTCTTCTTCGCATTTACCACCCTGCAAATGACCTAGGCTAGCGAAGAGTGATCGTTCAGAGCGTCACGAGGAATCAATTGCGTCCTTTCGCCGCTGGAGCGCGGCCGGTGATGTAGTGCGACCCTCGCGGGCTCTGCGACGCATTTGCCGAGCTCTCTCTCCCTGAACGCTGCCGGAGCCCGGCGCTCGGCGCCAGGTGTGGCCCACAAATCAGGTGGGGGCGTAAGTCCGGGGGCGGAAGAGCGCCGCGGCTATTTGTAAAGTGTCCGGAAACACCGCCCCCTGCAGCCGCCGGCGCTATCTGCGACCTCCCTCACCGGCCAGCGCAGCTCTGCCGAGGCTGCAGGGATACCGCGTGTGCGAATCTGGCGCCTGCTGCTGGCCTCCAGTGAAACTACAAACCTTGTGTAAATGTTTAATGCTGCACGTTATTTTAATGCACTACATAAATAAACATCACTGACGCATTTTGCCTTTCTTTGCTCTAAATACTAGCCTAGCCTAGCCTAGCTGAGATCGGTAGGGCACGCCTGTGCGCTGGTGCTCGACTCAGAGGTGTCTGGTTCGTATCCCGGTGGTGGAAGAAAGTTTCGCTAACATCTGGTCAACAATGGGAGGAAGGGTTGAGCCGAGAAGTTCCTGGTCAACAGACTGCACCACTGTTCTAGATTAAATGCTATACCACTCCGTAGTGTCTGACGGGAACGATAGCGCGTGATGCTATTGATGGTGGTCCGTCGGTCGGATGAAGAAAAATATCCAGGTAATAATAAAGGAACAAATTTATCTATCAAAGATTAACAGCACATCTTCTCCGTTGTGGATGAAACAAAAAGTAAGGTGAATCACTTCTTGAAGCAGAAGAATAGTACTTCTTGTGGCTGAAGACCAGTTAGATTATCACTGCGTCTAAGTTCTTTAAACACAAACTGTATAGAGGTCAAAGCCCCTTAGGGAGCAATATACACTACCGGCCATTAAAATTGACGCGCTACAGACGCGAAATTTAACCGAAAGGAAGAAGATGCTGTGCTATGCAAATGATTAGCTTTTCAGAGCATTCACACAAGGTTGACGCCGGTGGCGACACGTACAACGTGCTGACATGAGGAAAGTTTCCCACCGATTACTCATACACAAACAGCAATTCACCGGCGTTGCCTGATGGAACGTTGTTGTGATGTCTCGTGTAAGGAGGAGAAATGCGTACCATCACGTTTCCGACTTTGATAAAGGTCGGATTGTAGCCTATCGCGATTGCGGTTTATCGTATCGCGACATTGCTGCTCGCGTTGGTCGACATCCAATGACTGTAACAGAATATGGAATCGGTGGATTCAGGAGGGTAATACGGAACGCCGTGCTGGATCCCAACGGCCTCGTATCACTAGCAGTCGAGATGACAGGCATCTTATCCGCATGGCTGCAACGGATCGTGCAGCCACATCTCGATCCCTGAGTCAACAGATGGGAACGTTTGCAAGACAGCAATCATCTGCACGAACATTTCGACGACGTTTGCAGCAGCATGGACCATCAGCTCGGAGACCGTGGCTGCGGTTACCCTTGACGCTCCATCGCAGACAGGAGCACCTGCGATTGTGTACCCAACGACGAACCTGGGTGCACGAATGACAAAACGTCATTTTTTCGGACGAATCCAGGTTCTGTTTACAGGATCATGATGGTCGCATCCGTGTTTGGCGACATCGCGGTGAACGCACGTTGGAAGCGTGTATTCATCATCGCCATACTGGCGTATCACCCGGCGTGATGGTATGGGGTGCCCATTGGTTACACGTCTCGGTCACCTCTGGTTTGCATTGACGGCACTTTGAACTGTGGACGTTACATTTCAGATGTGTTACGACCCGTGGATCTACCCTTCATTCGATCCCTACGAAACCCTACATTTCAGCAGGATAATGCACGACCGCATGTTGCAGGTCCTGTACAGTGCTTTCTGGATACAGAAAATGTTCGACTGCTGCCCTGGCCAGCACATTCTCCAGATCTCTCACCAACTGAAAACGTCTGGTCAATGTTGGCCGAGCAACTGGTTCGTCACAATACGCCAATCACTACTGTTCATGAACTGTGGTATCGTGTTGAAGCTGCATGGGCAGCTGTACCTGTACACGCCATCGAAGCTCTGTTTGAGTCCATGCCCAGGCGTTCAAGGCCGTTAATACGGCCAGAGGTGGTTTTTCTGGATACTGATTTCTCAGGATCTAAGTACCCAAATTGCGTGAAAATGTAATCACACGTCAGATCTAGTATTACATATTTGTCCAATGAATACCCCTTTATCATCTGCATTTCTTCTTGGTGTAGCTATTTTAATGGCCGGTAGTGTATTTTCCCCAACCTACCGAGATCTCGTCGATAAATCCGCAGACCCTCATGTCGACGTCAGTAAAGTAACAATCTTCATGACGACGACACAGCGTCGCTATCTTCCCTAGAGTGTGCGACCTGCTCAAGGTGACGTCACAGTGCGGAAGCCGCGAACAGAAAGGAGCCCGCTAACCGCGCCGGAATGAGCCGCTGCATTATACGGCATGGCATTACCGGCCGTAATATCTCAGCGGGCCGCAGCGCAGGCACGTTTACTGCATCCTCAAGAAGGCGAAAGGCGGCCTCGGAGCGAGCAGCCAGAATCCCGTCCGTGTAAGACTTCCTTCTCCCGGCAAACCCGCTGCAGCCAGTCAGAAATTCGCCGCGCGGTTTCCCATAAAGTAGCGGCGCAAAGCCCGCCCCGCCAACGCCTCGGAACTCTTCCGCGAACACCGGCTTAAAGTGGAGCGAGCGGAGTGCCTTTAAAAGGTAATTCGCGTGTAATTCTCAAAGTCCTTTGTAAGTATACGAAGAGGCTCTCAGCGTTCTCGAACGTTCTAGAATTTCTATTAAGGTTCCTTAAAGGATTACAGTTTCCTATTTCTGTGCTAATAACGGCATTTCAGTACTTGGAGATGTAGTAAGTAAAATGTCCTCAACCCTGATCTTGTTTTGAAGACCACGGTGCTTCATAAGGCACGTTCTTATTGAGGGTTGTATACACTTGGCCTCCACCTGCCCGTGAGCTGCTTTTGTAACATATCCTTCCAGCCTACACCGTTGTCTTGGTTTCTGCGGATGTCAGAGCTGGTTTCCAGTATCTGGAGGAGTGGTGGCTTTAGACCTTCTCAGTGGATTAAGGTCGGGACCTACTGCACTGTGCTCCATGGGCGCAACATACACTACTGGCCATTAAAATTGCTACACCAAGAAGAAATGCAGTTGATAAAAGGGTATTCATTGGACAAATATATTATACTAGAACAGACATGTGATTACATTTTCACGTAATTTGGGTACATAGATCCTGAGAAATCAGTACCCAGAAAAACCACCTATGGCCGTAATAACGTCCTCGATACATCTGGGCACTTAATCAAACAGAACTTGGATGGTGTGTACAGGTACAGTTGCCCATGCGGCTTCAACACGATACCACAGGTCATCAATAGTAGTGACTGACGTATTGTGACGAGCCAGTTGCTCGGCCACCATTAACCAGAGGTTTTCAATTGGTGAGAGATCTGCGGAATGTGCTGGCCAGGGCAGAAGTCGAACATTTTCTGTATCCAGAAAGGCCCGTACAGTACCTCCAACATGCGGTGGTGCATTATCGTGTTGAAATGTAGGGTTTCGCAGAGATCGAATGAAGGGTGGAGCCACGGGTCGTAACACATCTGAAATGTACCGCCAACTCTTCATAGTGCCGTCAATGCGGACAAGAGGTGACCGAGACGTGTAACCAATGGCACCCCATACCATCACGCCGGGTGATACGCCAGTATGGCTATGACGAATACACGCTTCCAATGTGCGTTCACCACGATGTCGCCAAACACGGATGCGACCATCATGATGCTGTAAACAGAACCTGGATTCATTCGAAAAAATGACGTTTCGCCATTCGTGCACCCAGGTTCGTCGCTGAGCTCCTGTCTGTGATGCAGCGTCAATGGTAACCGCAGCCATGGTCTCCGAGCTGATAGTCCATGCTGCTGCAAACGTCGTCGAACTGTTCGTGCAGATGGTTGTTGTCTTGCAAACGTCCCCGTCTATTGACTCAGGGATCGAGACGTGGCTGCGCGATCCGTTACAGCCATGCGGATAAGATGCCTGTCATCTCGACTGCTAGTGATACGAGGCCGTCGGGATCCAGCACGGCGTTCCGTATTACCCTCCTGAAACCAACGATTCCATATTATGCTAACAGTCATTGGATCTCGACCAACGCGAGCTGCAATGTCGCGATACCATAAACCGCAATCGCGATAGGATACAATCCGACCTTTATCAAAGTTGGAAACGTGTTGGTACGGATTTCTCCTTCTTACACGATGTATCACAACTTTTCACCAGGCAACGCCGGTCAACTGCTGTTTGTATATGAGAAATCGGTTGGAAACTTTCCTCATGTCAGCACGTTGTAGGTGTCGCCACCGGCGCCAACCTTGTGTGAATGCTCTGAAAAGCTAATCATTTGCATATCACAGCATCTTCTTCCTGTCGGTTAAATTTCGCGTCTGTAGCACGTCATCTTCGTGGTGTAGCAATTTTAATGGCCAGTAGTGTATGTTAGACTAATGAGAGAATGCGCACACCACAAAGACTAATGGATCCACTTACATGACACAGTTCCAAGTGGATATCTATCCGGCAAACGTGGACCTAAGCAGACACGCGGCTCTTCTCAAGCAGTTTGTACCTCAGGACAACAATCAGACAGTATCAGGAGAGTGTCTCAGCGAGTGTCTCTGGACTAATCTACTGTCGCCCTCAGAAACATGTTAATGGTTCGCTAAATTTAGGAATATAGCAATGTTTAAAGGGAGACCAGTTTCTTGTATACGAGTGTGCCCCATGCTTTCTTCCAACCACTGCGCACGCTTTCGTGGGATCTATGATAGATTATAGTAAACAGAGGGGCTAACTCAACTGCAAATTTGGCATAGAATATCATGGCCGTTCTATCGGGCACTGCGACTTTATTCAATTTTATATTTCAGTTATTTCTCAACGCAATATGATTTCAGTTCTTTCTCAAAGCCATCTGTTGCACTTATCTTTTCAGTGGTACGAAAATAAAGTTAAGGCAATACGTCACTTAATTTCTGAAGTGTGGCAGAGCCATAATGCGATGTACAACGGGAGTCCTATATAAAGTGGCACTGTATGTAGATGCGCCTGATTAACAATAACTATGTTTTAACAGAAACAGGCAACGACTTGCTGCAGGAAAACCAAGTGACAATTTCTTAAGGAGTGAGGGATTCACGCAGACGGTGGCTCGTACTGATGCTGTTTGTAGGTTTCCGGCCTCTGCTCGAGGCGACACGGTATCGTTTAGTTGGCACGGTTGCTGTTGTTTGTCTTCTTCTCGTGTTGACTGCCTCCACTCGGTTTCGCAAGCGTTGCCTGTCCGCTAGTGGCATCAGCGGCGATTATCGAAATGTGGTAACTGTTGCCCTATCTATGGGGCGACGTCTTTGTTTTCTGGGTCGTCTGAGTGTGTGAGTTCGGTGGGAGACCACGGATGAGCCAGGTCCGCGCAGTGCGAACACGCCGGGACCGCTGGCGGCACGCATGGACTGCCGGATGGGAGGGCTGTGGTTACCAGGGTGCCCGATTTCGTAGTAAACAGGATCCAGCAAGCTTTAAGTTGAGGGCATTTCAATCCAAGTAGAGAAACCTCCACCATTGTGATATCTCGCGATTCTCCGGTGACTTGAGTTCGTGTTGCTGCTCGTAGTGTCGCCGAGGCGAAGAGCAGCGAGTGGAATGCTTGGGGAAGGCGGATCTGCTTAGCTTTCCTCGACTTGTTATTACTATTTACTGCGTTCAACTTGTTACAATTTCTTAAGTTCAAATGACTCTGAGCACTACGGGACCTAACAACTGAGGTCATCAGTCCCTTAGAACTTAGAACTACTTAAACGTAACTAACCTAAGGACATTACACACATCCATGCCCGAGGCAGGAGTCGAACCTGAGACCGTAGTGGTCGCAGGGTTCCAGACTGAAGCGCCTAGAACCGCTTGACCACACCGGCCGGCTCTTAAGTTCAACCATCGGTAATTTTTCTTGCCTGGTGGCCGCTAACCCCCCAGTTACCTGCCCTGGGTGTTAGTGTATGTAACGGCAGTGTACATTTCCTCGCCTTGCCGCTGCTGTCCGGTAAGGCGTGGAGTTTTGAGAGCTTTCTTGATTGTAGTCCGCTTGGTGATTCCTCTACTCTGGTGGTAGTGATTCCTTTCTCGTTCTGGGGACTCTAAACATAGTATTCTGTACGTAGTGATGACCGCCGGTTCCCGCTTTGACGTATTCTTCCATCGTTGCATTTGGTTTATCATTAGTCATTCGTTAGACTGCCATTACTCTGAGTTACCATCTTGTGAAGTGAATGCAACACTTGGCTGCCTATTTCATGGCTCGCGAAAGTGTTTGTTGCTGGACCTTCTCAGAGGTCAAGTCCTGGAGCACCGTCTGGATCAGTTGCTTGTTTTTTTAATTAACTTTTACTATTATATTTGCTGTTTTACAGCAGGTTTCAAATTTTTTTTATATTATTGCCGTTCCTGGCGTGTAAGACCTTCAGCCGTGATAGTGGTCATTTGCTTTAAAATTCTACCTGGTATTCGTATTTTAGCAGTAAGCCTTAAAACCTTACGTACTGCCATTCCTGGCGTCTGATGCTTTCTGCTGTGTTTGTGGCGACTTGACTTTAATATTTCAATACCTGTAATTTGTAAGTTGCAGCGAGTTTTAAACAATTCTTAATTTATTGCCATTCCTGGCGTGTAAGGCCTTCTGCCCATATCACAGTGGCTTGCTTTTAAAACATTATCTGTTGTATCTGTATTTAATGGTGATTCGCTAAATTGTAACTCACTGAAAACACTATTATTTGCACTGTTGTTTATTCCTCCATTAATAACGTGTGGTATTTTTTATTTATTGTTGAGTCTGGAATTACTGATTTTAAATAAATTGTGTGTAACTGTAAAAGGCAACCACTAGTAACTGAATACGGCTCCGTCCACAATCGTAACCGAATCCTGCCTTCCTTGACTACCACCACGTTTCAGGCAGTACCTCACGTAATGTCTGAAGTGTGGCAGAGCCATAGTGCGATGTACAACTGAATTCCTATATGGAGTTTGAAACGTCTCTGTGAAGTCGTTTCATAGGACGCTTGTCGAATTCGGTACAACGTATTCAGAATTGTTGAGGCTTTCGTGACCACTTGTTGACAAACTGCCTATTGGCTTCTGTCTCGGGTTCTTCGGCCGAAGAACCCGAGACAGAAGCCAATAGGCAGTTTCACAACGTATTCACTTTACTATCTGATTTTAGCTCAATTCATGAACTCTTCCAGAAAGACCGAGCACTCAGATATGGCCTATTGATTATTACATGTGTGTTTTAATGTGGGTTTCGATTTTGTTTTGTGGGAAACTTTGAGTTGGTCATCGTCTGCTGGGAGCAGACGATGTTGCTTCTCATTCGAAGGAGAGCACAGGATGACCAGCTTAGGTTTCCAATACCTGAACAGAGAGGTTTACCCATCTTAGTCGAGGGCTGTGTCGAAGGCTGTTTTTGTGTGTGAGGTTGGTGACGGAGGGCTACCCTTCTGGTAGCTTCCGCTGCACGGGGAACTAGGTAATCTCGGGGGAGAAAGCGGGCACTCTTCGGTGAACGCTTGGTGAGTACGGATCGTAGCTCTTCTGGGGGGTTTCAGGTGATAGGAAGCAGGTTGACTTAGGACTTCGTTATGTTTAACTGGTGAAATACTTAAGAACTTCAGCTTATCTGAAGCGAGTTACTTCTTTTAATGACTTTTAATCTTATATTTTGTGGAAATTGATTTTGTCTTTATGTGTCGATTTTGTGCCACGTGTTTCGTAATCAATGACCCTTCTGGTCCACCACGGCACCGCAATAGGCTTTATTTTAACAAATGGTTCAAATGGCTCTGAGCACTATGGGACCCAACATCTTAGGTCATAAGTCCCCTAGAACTTAGAACTACTTAAACCTAACTAACCTAAGGACATCACAAACATCCATGCCCGAGGCAGGATTCGAACCTGCGACCGTAGCGGTCTTGCGGTTCCAGACTGCAGCGCCTTTAACCGCACGGCCACTTCGGCCGGCTAGTTAGTATGTTAAATAATTATCGCACAGCCTCGTGTATTGGTTAAACCTCTGTCCAGAATAGTTCATTCGTAGACTCGTAATGCAGATCTCACTGAGATATTTATATACTATTAATGCAAAGGAGATGATAGTATAATTGTCTCCCACCGCCGTCTTCTGTGTTTCCTCTTGCTGTAGTTAAATTGTGCTCTGTTTCATTCTCACGTAATTCTTACTTAAATATTTCGAGTCAGGCACCAGTTATGTGTAGCTAGGATTTGCAACCAAATATTTAGTTACAATAAATAATGTGGGTGAAAGGTAAATTCTTTGGTGTCGATCTTAACCCCTTACTCCGATTTCCAATCCTGAATTAATCAAGTTGCTTCATACACGACATGGAGTACTATTTATCTGGCTGCTTAAAGAAATTGGCGTACTGTAATTAAATTATTAAAGTAATTAAACTAATATTTTTGCAGCTCCGTTCTTTTCTAATTGGTTAGGAAGGGCTTGGGCTGGTGGCGACCCTGAATTTCTGAATTTTTATCATTATTTGTGTGAGAGAAGCAGCTAGAAATACGAGATAACGTATATGGCTTGATGAGAAATGTCGTAAACATAGTCATCATCATCATCATCATCAACTGTTCCTGCCTAAAGGCAGGTTTTCACATGGTAGTTCTCCAGGCTGTCCGGTCTTCTGCCATCCTCTTCAGATCTGCATAATTTCCTCTTCCCTTTAAGTCGTCTATCACCTTGTATCTCCTTCTTCCTCTCAGTCTTCTCCCACAAACCAATCCTTCCAAAGCATCTACTAGCAAGCACTCCCTTCTCAATGAATGTCCCAACCAGTTCTTTTTCCTTTCTCTTACAACCTTCAGCAGACATCTTCTCTCACCAACCCTTTCCAATACTCTTTCATTACTCACTCTTTCCATCCAGCTTATTCTCTCCATTCTCCTCCACATCCACATCTCAAATGCTTCTAACCTTTTTTCATCCTCTCGTCTGAGTGTCCATGTTTCTGCCCCATATAGTGCCACACTCCAGACAAAACATTTGCCAAGCCTTTTCCTTAGTCCTTTATCTAATTTGTCTCCTCTTTCTGTTGAATGCCTCCTTCGCTATGGCAATTCGAGTTCACATCCTGGTGACATCTCAAGTCTTCAGTTATTGTGCTTCCGAGATATTTAAATTCACTTCCTTGGATAATGGTAGATTGTCCTATTTTAATATTGGACAGTCTGCGTCTTGTACTGATGACCATACTCTTTGTTTTTGCTGTGTTTATTTGCATCCCATATTCCACACAAGCTTCATTCAGATCTTTGAGCATGTTATTCACTGCCCGATCACTTTCTGCCACTAATACCATGTCATCAGCAAATCTTATACATTCTATTCTCTTTCCTCCAATACATATTCCTCTTTTCCCATCTAAACTTTTCGCAATAATCTCTTCAAGGAATACCTTAAACAACAGTGGGGAAAGGCAACAGCCTTGTCTAACACCTCGTCCAATGCTGCTTCCTTCTGACATTTCATTTCCAATCCTTATCCTTACTTTCTGGTGTAAATATAGCTTCTGTATCAGTCGTCTCTCTTTCCAATCTACTCCTTTCCTCTTCAAGATATCCATGAGCTTGTTTCACTGAACTCTGTCAAAAGCCTTTTCTAAATCTATAAAAACAGTAAAGATTTCTCTACCCTTTTCCATATATCTTTCCCCTATAGTTCTTAGCAGGCCAATAGCATCTCTTGTTCCGTTTCCTCTTCTAAATCCGAACTGCTCCTCTGCAATCCTTCTATCCAGCTTGCCATATAATCTTCTATTCAAGTAAACATAGTAATACGTCACAAGTTGCACTGTACGTAGATGCACGTGACTAAAAATAACTACGTCTTAACAGGCAACGGCTTGCAGCAGGAAACTTTTCATTTCCCTGGTAACAATTTCTTAACGAAGTGAGAGATTCAGGCAGACGGCTGGTTATCGTCTGGAGGAGAGACTATAAGCAGCCGTTTTAATTTACGACTGTACTGGACTGGAGCTCCGACGCGGAAGGCAATTTGGTGGAAATCCTCTGGCGGTGTCTCCTCCCCGCACTGCAGTCGCAGCCGCGGCGCCAGCCACGCAGACGCCGACACCGACGGCGCCGGCTTCCGAGATGGCGGTCGCAGATACTGCACGGCGCCGGGCGGCTGCATCCATCACCGGCCTTTATTTCCGAGACTTCACCGAGCCGTTATTATCGTGCGCCGCATTCTCCAAAGCTGTTAATCTCCCCGGCCCAGGGCGGCAGGGGGGCTGGGGGTGGCTAATTTTAATAACGGCCCGTAATTTAATTGTGGACAGATTGGATTTCGTCTCTCGCCGGATAGGACGCAATTCCAATCCTCTCCTCTCCCTTTCTCTCCGGCGACACGGTCGCCACTTCCGAGCCGTCGCAGGCGTCTGCGGGCTGGCAGTCACGGCATCGGCGAGGGAGCGCTCGGTGCTGAAAAGGGCGGCGCTGAAGGGGGCGGCGGAGAGAAAGCAGTTCGCCCCCTTATTGGAGGCGAGGCTGAAGGAATTACGTCACGCCAAGCAGGCCTGACTTGATCGCTGTCGGCTTTCCTCCTGAGAGATCGCGTCTAATGCGGCGGCACCTCGCGCGGATACTTAAAATTACGGGCGTGATCCTCTTTACGACCGGGTGGCTGATGAGAGCGACACAAATTCACGGTGGTGGCAAAGCCATGAATCATTTGTCACCGCGCCAGAACCGGCAAAGTGCTCCTCGCCCCCGCCCCCCCTTCCCACGACTAACTGATAGCGCGGTAAACTTAATGGCGCCTTATGTGACGCGGCCCGCTCTGTTCCTCCATGAGATCCAGAAACAACGTGAGCAGGTTGATGCACGTCTTCGCTTAGTGAACAGAATACAGGTTTGGATGCACTGGCGTCCAAAATTAAAGCAAGAAACTGAAATTTTGAAAACCCGCCAGGGTAGCCGAGAGCGCTAACGCGCTGATTCCTGGACTCGGATAGGCGCGCCGGCCCCGGATCGAATCCGCCCGGCGGATTAACGACGGCGGCCGGTGTGCCGGCCAGCCTGGATGTGGTTTTTAGGCGGTTTTCCACATCCTACTAGGTGAATATCTGGCTGGTCCCCACGTCCAAGCCTGCCGGGGAGGCCGAGCGCATCTAGGCGCTACAGTCTGGAACCGCGCGACCGCCACGGTCGCAGGTTCGAATCCTGCTTCGGGCATGGATGTCTGTGATGTCCTTAGGTTAGTTAGGTTTAAGTAGTTCTAGGTCCTAGGGGACTGATCACCTCAGACGTTAATTCCCATAGTGCTCAGAGCCATTTGAACCCACGTCCCCCCTCAGTTACAGGACTTGCAGACATTTGAAACACATTCACACTATTTCACGATTTACGCTAGACGCAGACAGCCGGGGTAGACTAATTCTGTCCTGAGGGGTATTGGGTGGCGGCAGGAAGGGCATCCGGCCACCCCTTAAAATTAACGATGCCAGTTCCGTACTTAACTCTGCCGACCCTGCGCACAATGCGGGATAAAGGCGGTAGCAAAAGAAAGAAAAGAAACTGAAATTTTGCAATGTTGCGTTTATTTTTCCAGAAAACAGTACAATCACGTGATAATAAAGCAGAAACAGTATAAAGAATACCGAACATAAACGACTGCGACATGCATAACGGTAGGCAAAAGTGTTCTTGTTTTTTTTTCCAAATTTTACATGCACATTCCGACAGTTGGTTAATGCCCTCAGTATGGCAGCAATACAGGGCTGACAAACGACGGCGCATGCTGTGAATGATGTCATCAATCTTATGTTGACGAAATAAGGCCCATTCTTCCTGCAGCGCTGCTCGCATGTCTTGGAGAGTGGTCGGTGGATGCCAAATGTAAATGTCGTGTGACTAGGGCATCCCGTTTGGTAGACCGTTCGCCGGATGCAAGTCTTCCGATTTGACGCCGCTTCGGCGACTTGCGCGTCGATGAGGATGAAATGGTGATGATTGGGTCAACACAACACCCAGTCACTGAGCGGAGAAAATCTCCGACCCAGCCGTGAATCGAGCCCGGGCCCTTAGGATTGACATTCTGTCGCGCTGACCACTCAGCTACCGGTGGCGGACAGTGGATGCTGACCGGATGCAACTCGTGTCCCTGGTGCCTCCCAGACGTGCTCTATGAGATTCAAATCGGGAGAGCGAGCAGGTCACGCCATGAGTGCAGTATCTTTCGTTTCCAAGAAAACATCAACCACGCGTGCTCTATGAGTTCGAGCATTCTCGTCCAGCAGAACCAAGTCCAGGCCCACAGTACGTCGCAACAACCGCACATGTGGTCACAAGATCCCTTCACGATACCAGACGGCAGTTAGACCTTGCCGATTTACCTTACAGTTTCATGAAGAGGTGTTCAGGTTATCAACACAACCCCTGCGCACACCATGAGGGATCACCCTCGATATCAGTCTCTTTCCACAATGATGGGTGCCGAAATCGTATTCCGCGTTCCTTCCAGATGCGGATCCGTCGACTGTCCAGACCAAATCGGGACTCACCTGTGGAAAGAACACTGGCCCACTATTCGACCTCCAGGTGGCATGTTGGAGGCTCCACTCTACAAGTTCCCTTCTGTGAAAATGCGTCACAGGCACACATAGAGCAGGTCTCCGACAATATAGGCCACTCTGACTTCTGTATACCGTCTGACTCTCTACAGCACGTCGTGTAGAAGCTGAGAGGTCAGATTCCAGTTACCGTGCAGTACTGAGGCGTCCTTACAGCCAAACAACGGAGCGCTCTTTCTGACGTTACACGTGGTCGGTCAAGCCCTGGTCTTAAGGATACAGCTTAGATCTCCATAAATTGTCGCCATATCAGAAAAAAAAGAACAATTCAAATTAAACCAACAGGCTACGTCAGTTTCCGATTGTCCTGCTTCCGTTCTTCCCATGGCTCTCCACCGCAGAGAGCCTGATGGCGTCTTCTCTGTGCCATACTGCGCCGTACACAGCGATTGTGGATGTGCGACTACCCTGCAAACGCTATCCCTTTTGATAGGTGCCCTGACGTCATCTTTGGCATGGTTGTTCGTTGACGAGAACGCCATCTTCCGTGCAGGACATGATCGTACGGACATCTGTTGACAGTTTGTGTGATTATATATTGAATTAGACAAAGGACGGGGAAATACGGGTTTGTTGCTTTAATTTTGGCACCAGCAAGACGTATGAGACAGGTGAAATACCCTCAGACTTCAAGAAGAATATAATAATTCCAATCCCAAAGAAAGCAGGTGTTGACAGATGTGAAAATTACCGAACTATCAGTTTAATAAGTCACAGCTGCAAAATACTAATGCGAATTCTTTACAGAAGAATGGAAAAACTGGTAGAAGCGGACCTCGGGGAATAACAGTTTGGATTCCGTAGAAATGTTGTAACACGTGAGGCAATACTAACCTTACGACTTATCTTAGAAGAAAGATTAAGAAAAGGCAAACCTACGTTTCTAGCATTTGTAGACTAAGAGAAAGCTTTTGACAATGTTGACTGGAATACTCACTTTCACATTGTAAAGGTGGCAGGGGTAAAACACAGGGAGCGAAAGGCTATTTACAAATTTGTACAGAAACTAGATGGCAGTTATAAGAGTCGAGGGGCATGAAAGGGAAGCAGTGGTTGGGAAGGGAGTGAGACAGGGTTGTAGCCTCTCCCCGATGTTATTCAATCTGTATATTGAGCAAGCAGTAAAGGAAACAAAAGAAAAATTCGGAGTAGGTATTAAAATTCATGGAGAAGAAGTAAAAACTTTGAGGTTCGCCGATGACATTGTAATTCTGTCAGAGACAGCAAAGGACTTGGAAGAGCAGTTGAACGGAATGGACAGTGTCTTGAAAGGGGGATATAAGATGAACATCAACAAAAGCAAAACGAGGATAATGGAATGTAGTCAAGATAAATCGGGCGATGCTGAGGGAATTAGATTAGGAAATGAGACACTTAAAGTAGTAAAGGAGTTTTGCTATTTAGGGAGTAAAATAACTGATGATGGTCGAAGTAGAGAGGATATAAAATGTAGACTGGCAATAGCAAGGAAATCGTTTCTGAAGAAGAGAAATTTGTTAACATCGAGTATAGATTTAAGTGTCAGGAAGTCGTTTTTGAAAGTATTTGTATGGAGTGTAGCCATGTATGGAAGTGAAACATGGACGATAACTAGTATGGACAAGAAGAGAATAGAAGCTTTCGAAATGTGGTGCAACAGAAGAATGCTGAAGATAAGGTGGGTAGATCACGTAACAAATGAGGAGGTATTGAATAGGATTGTGGAGAAAAGAAGTTTGTGGCACAACTTGACAAGAAGAAGGGATCGGTTGGAAGGACATGTTCTGAGGCATCAAGGGATCACCAATTTAGTATTGGAGGGCAGTGTGGAGGGAGACGAAGAGATGAATACTCTAAACAGATTCAGAAGGATGTAGGTTGCAGTAGGTATTGGGAGATGAAGAAGCTTGCACAGGATAGAGTAGCATGGAGAGCTGCATCAAACCAGTCTCAGGACTGAAGACCACAACAACAACCAGAGTAATAGTGGACCAGCTGTGTGAATCAATGAGTGAATGTGGAAGAACTTGGTTCTTAACTGGGTGTATACAATACCACAAGGTATTAAAGGACTGGTAACGTATACCGTATCTATGGAGTGTACCATCATTCATAAAAAAAGCTGACACGGCTTTAAATATGCGATAACAGAAACAAAAACTTCCAGCAAATATGGGTTTTGAACTATATTACAGGGCTCTGTTGATCCATCAGGAATACGGGACGGCGGCCGTTCAAATGTATATCAAGGAAAGTCTCCCAACAGCCGTATTTTTAGAGACGTTATTTAGACGACCAGTTTCAACATCTCATTAATGCCATCTTTAGGTCCCTATGCGCTTAAAGTTTAGACAATCAGCTATATCAATAGCTACGCAACTGGAGCCATCAGTATCTGGATTCCGTGGATCCAGAGGGGGGTTAATTTTAATAACGACCCCAAATTTGTGGACAAAATTGGATTTTGTCTGTCACTGCAATTCCAATCCGCCTGTCGACAACTACCTCACAATGGAACACCTTTTGTAACAAAATATTTTTGAAGAACAGTAGATGACAATTTCAACTGTCGAAACTGGTTGTCAACAGTAAAGACTAATTTATGCGATCTTGACTAATGAAAGTTTTTTTTTTTCAAGTAAAACATAGATTACGCCTTCTAAGTTCTCAAAATGAGAAAATTCAGTGATTTCCGGTGTGAAATCGTTGCTAAGCCGTCGCAGCTGACTCACCTTTAACGAACTCTAGAACAGAAAACGAACGCATCACTCAATTATACGCCACTTTCTGACAAGCTTGTGCCCAGGTGATGCGCTCTGCAACTACGCCTCGGCGCGGAACTTGGCGAAATGCTCTGTCCACTTGTAACACGCCCGGGAGTACAAATGGGGGTGGGGGACCCTTAAACTGTTTGTCGTCCCTGTTTTTCTTGACCGTGCGCCTTGTCCACACCACGTACCTGGTAATCCCGCGGTGGTCGTACTGTTCTGCTCCACACTGCTGCTGGCTTGACTGAAATTATTTGTCGAAATATGCAAGCGAATAACGGGAGCCACTCAACGTTAAGCACAACACTGTTCTACGTCTGGCATGAACATCTATATTCTGAGACGATATGGAAATCACAGGTTGCACTGTTTACACTATAAGTCGTAAATATTTATCCCAACTGACAGTCTTGATGTTTATCTGTTCACAATATCATTCAGACGAGCGTACGCGTAACCGACACGACGCGGGTGATTGTTGATGATGCGGAAGCCGAATTATCGAACGAAAGTTCTTACGCTCGTCACACATACAGATGTCTGGTGATAGTCCTCCTTGACATTAGTAATGATATAACACTGTTCGTTAAGTTAATTTTTCAGTTCTCAGTTCACCCTTGTACGAGCGTGCGCGTAACCGTCGCGGCGCGGCTGATTGTTGATAAATGCGGATCGCGATGACCGAACGCACGTCCTCACGCTCGCTACATGACACTGGCACTTGACTGCACTCTTTTCTGGTAACTAATTTTTACTGATTCACATCGGTTCATTCTGGGAGACCGAACACGGCGCAGATGATTGATACAATACGGTACGACACGCATCGAGAGGATACACAAATACGTTATCAGCAGCACTGCTCATTTTTTTAAATTACTTCTTGACGCACTTTCCTCTGAACCATTTCCATATTTCATCACTTTACTATAATAGCCCTTGTAGCAACACTTCAACTTCCATACTAACAATGCCTCTCACATACAGAGCTACACACTACACAACATAACAGTACCGTGTTCCGCGCTCGACTCACTACAGACGCGGCTGTCCGCAAAGATACTACACAACTAATCCAGCGATATGACAACACGCTTATACACTGACAGGTGTCGTTTTCTTTGAGTGTCTCGTAGTTCTCGCGCAGTCTCTTCCGATCCTTGGGAGGTGATTATGAATAACCCTGTAAGAAGGTTTACGACTTATTCCTGGCGAATGAACGCTACGCAGCTGGAGCTGTGCCTTGGTGGGACCTCCAAAGGACGATGTTATATCACTCGTTTCAGCGAGGAAGAGGGCTGAGGGCGGAATGGAGGACCTCGCGTAGGCGGCACGCCCCGGTGGCGAGGTAAGGCTGCTCCCCTGTAGAGGGGCATGTCCTGTTTGCCGGCCGCTCGACCTAATCTCCTGGGCCGCTGCCCAAGGCACGCGCCCGCCGGCCGATAAGAGGCGCCGCCCCGTAAATACTGCCAGGTGGCTCGCCGGGTTGCCGCGTCCCAGGGGCCAGCACACTTGTCTACACGGTATGCGCTCAGGGACGTTTCTGTCCACCAGGCGTAGACGTCTCCTGAAACGTAAAGCTACGCCAAGTCGGCCAACCATACTACACAATCTGATCAAAAGTATCCGGACACTGTTACGAAGCGCGTCGGCACCCGTTATATTCCGAGAAGCCAAATTGTATGACCTTGTTGCTAATGATAAATGGGCGGAAGGTGGCCACGGTAATCTGGACAGTGTGATATACACATTTTTTGACTTCACTTTCAACCAGAAGGCAAATACTTGTTTATAAAGAATGATTAATGTATAATAAGGCGTCGCATAGTGACGGTGGAATTTCCTAAATAATGTAATTCATCATCTTTGGGCGGCAATATAAACAGAAGAATACAGATCGATATGCGATTCTTCATTATTTTGTTCGCTGGAGAACAAATGAAGCCCTGAGCGCTAAACACTTGTTCCGTTTTCTCAAGTAAGACGGATGCAGATTGTGGTGGTCTGATCTGTTGTTGTTGTTGTTGTTGTTGTGGTCTTCAGTCCTGAGACTGGTTTGATGCAGCTCTCCATGCTACTCTATCCTGGGCAAGCTTCTTCATCTCCCAGTACGTACTGCAACCTACATCCTTCTGAATCTGTTTAGTGTATTCATCTCTTGGTCTCCCTCCACACTGCCCTCCAATACTAAATTGGTGATCCCTTGATGCCACAGAACATGTCCTTCCAACCGATCCCTTCTTCAAGTTAAGTTGTGCCACAAACTTCTCTTCTCCACAATCCTATTCAATACCTCCTCATTAGTTATATGACCTACCCATCTAATCTTCAGCATTCTTCTGTAGCACCACATTTCGAAAGCTTCTATTCTCTTCTTGTCCAAACTAGTTATCGTCCATGTTTCACTTCCATACAATGCTACGCTCCATACAAACACTTTCAGAAACGACTTCCTGACACTTAAATCAAGACTCGATGTTAACAAATTTCTCTTCTTCAGAAACGCTGTCCTTGCCATTGCCAGTCTACGTTTGATATCCTCTCTACTTCGACCATCATCAGTTATTTTGCTCCCCAAATAGCAAAACTCCTTTACTACTTTAAGTAAGGATTGAAGGAAACAAAAGAAAAATTCGGAGTAGGTATTAAAATCCATGGAGAAGAAATAAAAACTTC
The DNA here is from genome assembly GCF_023898315.1 of Schistocerca nitens. Lineage (NCBI taxonomy): Eukaryota > Metazoa > Arthropoda > Insecta > Orthoptera > Acrididae > Schistocerca > Schistocerca nitens. Next base: position 85,150,965 of record NC_064614.1, on the reverse strand, counting down.
GAGGTTCGCCGATGACACTGTAATTCTGTCAGAGACAGCAAAGGACTTGGAAGAGCAGTTGAACGGAATGGACAGTGTCATGAAAGAAGGGTTAAGATGAACATCAACAAAAGTAAAACGAAGATAATGGTCTGATCTAATTTTTACTAAATGTATAAAAACGTGTTCCGTCTAAGTTTGAGTGAAGTGTAAAAAGAACTGTTATAACTTATCGTGACGACGCACGGGCGACTCAAGAGGACAATGACTATATAAAAGAGCGCTAAATGGACATGAAACGGACATAAAAATCTACCGTCATTGTAGTACTAAGCATAAGGTACGATATATGTTTTACTTATAATAAACATTTGTTCTCGAAATATTGAATCATTTGGTAATGCTCATTCCTATCATCTCCTCAGTATTACTTTCATTTTAATTATGCATTTTACTAAGATTACAGACACCAAGATCAGCAGTCCAATGTGCGTGCTACATTGACAGAAAGAAAACTGTTTTATCGTCTTCTTGCCTCAGCTTTAATATTAAACTTCCCTGTTTTGTGATGTTACAGTTGTTCTTGCGCTCTTAGGAACTTTCTGGCCACTTAGGAAATTGTTTTGTCATAACAATAACTTCACGACCGGGCATGATCGTATCTACGATCATGAAGAAGACGATAATGCAATTTCTTAATCAATAGCACGCTAGCTGTGACTGCTTCAAGCCACGCGAAACTGCAAGCAAAGACTATTCACATTTCATAATGCAATATTTTATGATAATGGTCAATCCATGATTCTTACGCCAATTGTGATTGATAAAACAGTAAGCGAAATCCCAAATTCCAACTTTTCCAGTGAATAAGAACATCACTTTTATTTTGTTATATCACAACAGGCAAGCAAAAGTTTAGTTGATACAAATGCACTTTCAGTAAATATGTTTTACACAACTTGTTGCTGAAGTTCTGTTACACTTCAGTTGTGCTATTATTCATAGTCATTGATTTCACTTTCATTACGTCTCAAGGACGTGTGTTCATCTTTTATATACCGCAGTAAACGTGTTTCTATTAAATATGACGTGCTACCACTATTACTTACTGATCTTTTTACAATATGGTGATTTTACACCTGGCATTTCGTGGGGAGCCAATATTTTTCTTAATTGATGGCCAATTTTGAGCTCTATGTCCTACAATACATGCATATATGCTGATGACGTAAACTGTAAGTAAATATTTCGTAATTATATACTAATGTACATTCATTCTTTAAGTCATTTTACATATTTTGAAATTTCACGAGGGATTACTGTATGCAATTTTTGCTGCTAGTAATCACTTGAAAGTGGCATGAAAGTTCGAAACCTAGGTCGTAATTAAATAAACATCAATACAGTCAAATGGCGGAGTGTTCATTTAAAAATTATGGTATGACTGTTGCTCAGCAACATCAAAAACTGTTAACTACTACACTGTTCACAACTTGTGGTAGCCGTGGCTAGCTACAGGGTGGGACAAATAAAAGTGTCCCATAGATAAGAGTTCCAAAGTACAAAGAAACACAGCAAAGGAAAGAAAATACAATACTGATCTGACCATAACAGACGTTCAAAGTGACCACCATTCATATCTCGGCACTTTTGGGCCCTGGTCAACAAATTTCTGGAGGCGAATCGAGCCGGCCAGAGTGGCCGTGCGGTTCTAGGCGCTACAGTCTGGAACCGAGCGACCGCTACGGTCGCAGGTTCGAATCCTGCCTCGGGAATGGATGTGTGTGATGTCCTTAGGTTAGTTAGGTTTAAGTAGTTCTAAGTTCTAGGCGACTGATGACCTCAGGAGTTAAGTCGCATATTGCTCAGAGCTATTTGAACCATTTTTTTGAGGCGGATCGAAGGTGGACTGCTGGAATTGCTGCAGTCTCATCCGAAACGCTGTGCTGCAGTTCTTGAAGACTATGAGGGTTGTCGCGATACACCCTAGACTTGAGGACTCCACAGGCAAACGAGTCGCAGAATGACAGATCAGGGACATGAGTAGCCAGCTAGGGCCGCGGCCAGACTGCAAGTCCTGGTGGAGCATTCATCCGCATGATCGCCGGTCTCTTCCGACAGGCGTCCGGTTGATTTGGTAGGACTCTGAAGCATTTTCTGGAAAACAGCAGCCACATTTTCTGGTGTACGGACACGTTCCGGAATGTGTTGTGACTTGTTCAGAACAAATCCTATCTGATACCATTTTCGGACCAAGCGCTGCATGGCAATTTTTGCTGACACTTTGACACCACTAAACCTCTCAGCAAACAACTAATTGCACCGTTTCCACGACTTTGTTGTCCCGTTAATTTCCACAACGAACACTTACAGCCCCTCTGTGAGTACCACGCCCCGTTTGCACTGCTACATTCACACTGACACAGCCCGCTCTAAGCTCTGAACCGGTGTAGATAACGTGCGGGCGTACACGTGGTGTGCACGTCACGAGGTGTAGTTATACGCATACATTCACCTCCAATCGCATCCACTCATCCGGGACACCTTCATTTGCCCCATTCTTCATAAGCAGAGGCCCGACACGGGCGAGCGTCTATGTACACTGAATGTTTGCCAGTAGAGCTAGCTATCAACAGATCGAGATAACGTTCGTCACCAGCTAGCGACATGGAACTAATCTCTACCTAGAAGTAGGTGCCCAGGTGACTGCCGTCCTGGCGGTCTCCACTGGTCGGTTGCCTGGAGGTTCTTCATTGGTGAGGTCATCCTACTGGTGCCAGTATTCAAAGTGCCGCTCGGATGCCCGCAGGGCTCTTCATCGTGGCGCCGGCTATGGCAGTATCGATAAGCTACCCCACAAATACAGGGAGCGAAAGGCTATTTACTATTTGTACAGAAACCAGATGGCAGTTATAAGAGTCGAGGGGCATGAAAGGGAAGCAGTGGTTGGGAAAGGAGTGAGACAGGGTTGTAGCCTCTCCCCGATGTTATTCAATCTGTATATTGAGCAAGCAGTAAAGGAAACAAAAGAAAAATTCGGAGTAGGTATTAAAATTCATGGAGAAGAAGTAAAAACTTTCAGGTTCGCTGATGGCATTGTAATTCTGTCAGAGACAGCAAAGGACTTGGAAGAGCAGTTGAACGGAATGGACAGTGTCTTGAAAGGGGGATATAAGATGAACATCAACAAAAGCAAAACGAGGATAATGGAATGTAGTCAAATTAAATCGGGTGATGCTGAGGGAATTAGATTAGGAAATGAGACACTGAAAGTAGTAAAGAAGTTTTGCTATTTAGGGAGTAAAATAACTGATGATGGTCGAAGTAGAGAGGATATAAAATGTAGACTGGCAATGGCAAGGAAATCGTTTCTGAAGAAGAGAAATTTGTTAACATCGGGTATAGATTTAAGTGTCAGGAAGTCGTTTCTGAAAGTATTTGTATGGAGTGTAGCCATGTATGGAAGTGAAACATGGACGATAACTAGTTTGGACAAGAAGAGAATAGAAGCTTTCGAAATGTGGTGCTACAGAAGAATGCTGAAGATAAGGTGGGTAGATCACGTAACTAATGAGGAGGTATTGAATAGGATTGGGGAGAAGAGAAGTTTGTGGCACAACTTGATCAGAAGAAGGGATCGGTTGGTAGGACATGTTTTGAGGCATCAAGGGATCACAAATTTAGCATTGGAGGGCAGTGTGGAGGGTAAAAATCGTAGAGGTAGACCAAGAGATGAATACACTAAGCAGATTCAGAAGGATGTAGGCTGCAGTAGGTACTGGGAGATGAAGAAGATTGCACAGGATAGAGTAGCATGGAGAGCTGCATCAAGCCAGTCTCAGGACTGAAGACCACAACAACAACCACACAACAGGTATTAATATGGAATGCGCCCGCCCTTCGGCCTTACGACGGCCTGAACTCTGATCAGGACTGTGTGAGGGGCCTGAATGTCTACAGAACAATGGCGCTGACTTAAGACACGTAATCGTTATTGTCTGGAGCGACGTCGGTGTCCTAACTCATTCCATAGGTGTTCCACTGGGTTCAGGTTTTCAGAAATTACTGCAACCAGTCGCCTTTTATGTAGATGTATTTTATTTAACCATGACCGGTTTCGAGCTGCCTAGCAACTCATCATCAGATGGTGTATACATTTAGTGCTTTTTTGTACCCATTGTGTGGGTGGTTGAGTATCTGTGGCTAGACAGAAACGAGAACAAATAATCGCTACATGTGGTACAGTAACACGAAATATTTACAGCATAATTTATGTTTAACGTATAAGAGCAAATAATCACTACATGTGGTACAGTTACATGAAATATTTACAGTTTAATTTACGTTTTGAGGTGTTACTTACAAATAAATCTTTTTGCAGGTATATATGTCTCTTTTAGGACGTATTTTTGAAACCATTGTGTCTTGTTTTTCACAATATCACAAGTTAAAACTTTCACTAGATGTATATTACTTTTATGAGGCACTGTTGGAAACATATATCTCGTTTTTCGTAAACATCGCTGAACACACTTAGCCACAGATACGAATACAGGATTTACACATTGTAAACAAGCCAAAGATTGCAATATAACTACAGTATCAAAGATTTCAAGTTGACCAGAGGCATTATTAGTCATCACACACACTGACAAGAGATTTGTCTTTATTACATAGAAAATAAATGTAAATTAGCTTAAACTAGTAAAATGTTTATTTATAAATTAGCTGTGCAATTTAACAGGTATATAAAACTAGATTTTATACATTATATTTCAGTTACATTTAAGATTATTGGTATTGAGAGTATTATGACAGCTAATTTCTTGCTCCTTCCATTGGCTGATCATGACATATGATGTCTGGGATGAGAGGTTGATGGTTAACTTGAAATAATAAGTAATGCTGGAACTTGTAAGGATGTGGAAAAGGAGTTGGCGGAGGGGGGGGGGGGGAGGTGGTTGTATAGGAAAAAAGGAGAGGGGGGGGTAAGAGGGTGATGTGGAGAGAGAAGAGAGCTGAAGGGGGGGGGGCAGAAGTGGTACAAGCTTTTATGTGTGTGTGTGGGGGGGGGGGGGGCATTTTGTTACTGAATGACTGTTTAGTTTTTTAAGTTCAAAGAATCCTTAAAATTCTGAAAGAAGGAGTTATTCGCCAGTTCTGTCTGCTCATTTAAAATGGTATGTGGGGAATTATGTTTGTGGGTAAAAATCTCTAATTGTTCGAGAAGATCCATCTTGAATCCCTTGTCTACAGTGTGTAGGATTCCCCCCCACCGCCAACTCCTTTTCCACACCCTTACAAGTTCCAGCATTACTTATTATTTCAAGTTAACCATCAACCTCTCATCCCAGACATCATATGTCATGATCAGCCAATGGAAGGAGCAAGAAATTAGCTGTCATAATACTCTCAATACCAATAATCTTAAATGTAACTGAAATATAATGTATAAAATCTAGTTTTATATACCTGTTAAATTGCACAGCTAATTTATAAATAAACATTTTACTAGTTTAAGCTAATTTACATTTATTTTCTATGTAATAAAGACAAATCTCTTGTCAGTGTGTGTGATGACTAATAATGCCTCTGGTCAACTTGAAATCTTTGATACTGTAGTTATATTGCAATCTTTGGCTTGTTTACAATGTGTAAATCCTGTATTCGTATCTGTGGCTAAGTGTGTTCAGCGATGTTTACGAAAAACGAGATATATGTTTCCAACAGTGCCTCATAAAAGTAATATACATCTAGTGAAAGTTTTAACTTGTGATATTGTGAAAAACAAGACACAATGGTTTCAAAAATACGTCCTAAAAGAGACATATATACCTGCAAAAAGATTTATTTGTAAGTAACACCTCAAAACGTAAATTAAACTGTAAATATTTCATGTAACTGTACCACATGTAGTGATTATTTGCTCTTATACGTTAAACATAAATTATGCTGTAAATATTTCGTGTTACTGTACCACATGTAGCGATTATTTGTTCTCGTTTCTGTCTAGCCACAGATACTCAACCACCCACACAATGGGTACAAAAAAGCACTAAATGTATACACCATCTGATGATGAGTTGCTAGGCAGCTCGAAACCGGTCATGGTTAAATAAAATACATCTACATAAAAGGCGACTGGTTGCAGTAATTTCTGAAAACCTGTTCACACCACAGTCGCAGTGCTCCACATCCACAATGGATAAAAGTCCCACTGGGTTCAGTTCCGAACTCTGGGCAGGCCAGCCCATTCCAGGAATGTTATTGCCCTCAGACCATTGCATCACAGATTCTGATCTATGACAGAGCCCATTGTTATGCTGAGACAGTCGTTGTTGTCTCCGAGCTTCTCCTGTACTACACAATGCAGTAAAATGTGTTCAAATCCCTCCGTATTTAGCGTTTTCTCAAGCGCATTAAGAAGGACCCTCACAAACTACCGTAACAACATCTCTTCTGTGCTTTACTGTTGGCATTAATTACACATGAAGGCAGGTAACGATCTCCAGCCATTCCCCAAACCCAAAATCTCCCATCCGACTACCATAGGTTACAGCGTGATTCATCACTCCAGATCACTATCCAGTAGAGACGTTCTTTACATCACCACAAGGTCCGCTTAGCATTACTGACTACGGAAATTTGTGGTTTATGAGGAGCTGCTTCAGTGTTGTGTCCCATACTTGTTAACTCTCTACATACAGTCATTGTGCTAGAAGGGTTTCAGATAGCATACTAGAACTCAAAAGTGATTCCTCCCGTTGATTTCATGCTATCTACTACACCCACCTTCCGCTATTCTCGATTGTCCCTGCCCATCGATACATAAGGTCTGTCTGGTATTGGTTCAGCTGCGGTTGTCCCTTCGTGTTTCCACTTCACAGTTACACCACCAACGTTCTAACAATACTGTAAGCGTTGAACTCGCCCTGACAGATTTGTGATTTCGGTTATTTATTTTATTTAATCGTATGGTGATTTTATACAATATACAGTTGATATAAGGCAAATCATTTTATACAATATACATATGATATTAGACAAGATTAAACCCTAAATTCCGTGTTTTTCAACCAGTTAATTAAGTTGGGTGTGAGCGTGAACAACTCTTCGGGAATTCCAGGGTATGAATGAAGTTGACAGCGTTGGACTAAATGTTCAATTGTCTGCTCTTCTTGATTACATTCACTCAATGGTGAACTGATCCAGACCCATTTGTACCTGAAGTACCTACAACAACCATGTCCAGTCCTTAACCTGTTGAGGCGGCACCAAAGGTTCCTCGGTAGGTCAAAACCTTTTGGCTTCTTTGTGGGATCAAGGTGATGGGCTCTTGTTCCCAATGTTTTTGTTGACTATTCATGCTTCCAGATTTCATTTAGATCAAAATCATCCGCGATGAGTTGTCCTGCAGTAACACTTGCTGGTTTTCTTGATCGCAATCATTGCTGTGGCGGATGACAAAATTCCTGGTGCAGTGGTAGAGAGGGTGATGCAGAGATTTTCTTGGTCTCCCTCAGTAGAGCTTGTTTCTACCTTAAGTGAGGTGGAGGGATGTGACTCAGTACAGGTACCCAGTAGCATGGGGTTGATTTGACGGAACCAGTAGTGCAGCGCATTGTGTCGTTAAGTTTTGTATCTAACTTCTTCACATGTACACTTTCCAACCAGACAGGTGCACAGTACTCGGCAGCAGAGTACACAAGCCTGATGCCAGTTAAACGCAGACAGTCTGTAGGGGTTCCCCAGGTGGTACCACTGAGCTTATATAGTATGTTGTGATATACAATATATGATTTCGGTGAAATCAAATGACTAATCCAAGTTCGAAGTCATTGAGCTCTCCTGTCCGACCCTTTCTGCTGTTACTGCTACTCTACTGACGAAACAATACTCCCCGCCTCCTTTCGTACCGTCAGGTCCGCATCTCGTGACATCTACTGGTCAATTCTGCGTTACCTATCGGTGTCAGGATACTTTTGATACATTATATAGTAAATGAATACACTGCTTCACTTCGAAATCTACACTACGTGATCGAAAGTATTCGGACACCACCAAAAACATATGTTTTTCATATTAGGTCCATTGCGCTGCCTCCTACTGCCAGGTACTCCGGTACTCCATATCAGCGATCTCAGTAGTCATTAGACATCGTGAGAGAGCAGAATGGGGCGCTCCACGGAACTCACGGACCTCGAACGTGGTCAGGCGATTGGGTGTCACTTGTGTCATGCGTCTGTACTGCCAACAGTAAAATTCGGAGGCGGTGGTGTTATGGTGTGGTCGTGTTTTTCATGGAGGAGGCTTGCATCCCTTGCTGTTTTGCGTGGCACTATCACAGCACAGGCCTACGTTGATGTTTTAAGCACCTTCGTGCTTCCCAATATTGAAGAGCAATTCGGGGATGACGACTGCACGATCGAGCACCTGTTCATAATGCACGGCCTTTGGCGGAGTGGTTACACGACAATAACGTCCCTGTAACGGGCTGGCCTGCACAGAGTCCTGGCCTGAATCCTACAGAATACCTTTGGGATGTTTTGGAAAGCCGACTTCTTGCCAGGCCTCACCGACCAACATCGATACCTCTCCTCAGTGCAGCACTCCGTGAAGAATGGGTTGCCATTCCCCAAGAAACCTTCCAACACCTGATTGAACGTATGGCTGCGAGAGTGGAAGCTGTCATCAAGGCTAAGGGTGGGCCAACACTGTTGTGACTTGGCAAGACAGCCAAGCCACTATGCGGTAGCCGAAAGGCACGCGTTTAAGCTCACGCAGGCTGGCGTGAGGTCTGGAACAGTTAAAGGAGTTGAGTCTAGTAAATAAAGTACGTAGCTTCTGGAATACTTAACTTTAATCCATAATTGGTGAACATCTGTCTGACGGTACATGCATCACAAGATAAATAGCAAATGATAATGGCGCCTTGCTAGGTCGTAGCAAATGACGTAGCTGAAGGATATGCTAACTATCGTCTCCGCAAATGAGAGCGTAATTTGTCAGTGAACCATCGCTAGCAAAGTCGGCTGCACAACTGGGGCGACTGCTAGGAAGTGTCTCTAGACCTGCCGTGTGGCGGCGCTCGGTCTGCAATCACTGATAGTGGCGACACGCGGGTCCGACGTATACTAACGGACCGCGGCCGATTTAAAGGCTACCACCTAGCGAGTGTGGTGTCTGGCGGTGACACCTCAAACACCATACTGAATTCCAGCGTTACCGGTGGAGGGCGCCACGAACTTGTAAGTCATTTTCAGCCAGGTGTCCGGGTATTTTGATCACATAGTGTATATACATATTCCGCAAGCCACCATGCAATGCATGGTGGAAAGTACCTTGGACAACTACCAACCATTCCCATTCCTGATCCGCTCACAAACAGAACGTGGTAGAAACACGAGCCCTAATTTCTCTTATCTTCGTGAACCTTACGCGAAATGTGCGTTGGCGACACCACAGTCGTTCTGCAGTTGGCTGAAAATGCCGATTCTCTTCATTTGCTCAAAAATGCTTCACGGAAAGAACGTCATCTTCCCTCCAGAGATTCCCTTTTGAGTTCACTAAGCTTCTCAGTGACACTAACAAATCTGACAGTAGCCCCTGAAGTGCTTCGTGTCTTCCTTTAATCCGACCTGACCGGAATCCCAAACACTCGAGCAGTAAAATGAGAATGCAGGCTTTCTCGGCGAATCTCGATGATAAAATCTTCTCGGGTTGACAGCCGAGTCAATGTGTTGTTCTCCAGCAACGTTTCATTATGTTTCTTACTAGCCATTTTCAGGCGAAGTGTCGGGTTCACATTGACTCGGCTGTCAGTCCGAGAAGATTTTATCATTCGAGCAGTACTCAAGAATGGGTCGCACAAGTGATCAGGACGCGGTCTCGTTTACAGATGAGCTGCGCTTTGCTGAAAATCTCATAATAAACCGAAGTCGTCCATTCGCTTTTTCTACTACCGTCTTTGCGTGCTCGTTCCATCCCATATTGGTTTGCAACGTTACGCCTGGATATTTAATTACTTCAACGACAAACGTACTGGTTTCGAAGAATACAGGATTGCTTTCCCTACTCAACCGCATTAACTTACGTCTTGTCCGCCCCCAAGTAGGTAAGTGGTCAGCGCGACAGAACGTTAATCCTAAAGGCCCGGGTACGATTCCCGGCTGGGTCGGAGATTTTATCCGTTCCGGGACTGGGTGTTGTGTTGTCCTCAGCATCGTCATTTCATCCCCATCGATACGCAAGTCGCCGAAGTGGCGTCAAATGGAAAGACTTGCACCAGGCGAACGCTCTACCCGACGGGAGGCCCCAGTCACACGACATTTACATTCAGCTTACGTCTTTCTACACGTAGAGCAAGCTGTCATACGTCGAATCAAATAGAAATTCTAAGACATCCCCTATCCTCCTGTTCAACGACGATTCTTTCCCGTGCGCTAATTGTCAATAAACAATCGCAGATTGCTGCTCCCCGTATCGGAGATCTGTTCATGGCGATTTTCAGTACAATAATGAAACCTCCCGTATGTTTTAGACACGCTGTGTGTAGTGAGCACTAGCGGTCACGACACATTTGTCTGAAGATTATTTCATGTTTCCTATATTTATGTCTACGTCTCACCATTATCAAATACGCAGGAAAGAAACACTGTCTCCTGGTCAGTAGTCTCGTATTTATTTTTCACTTTTACTTTTCCTTAAAATAAAAAAAAAAAGCCGTTGTCGACTTTCAGATCGGCCTGAACACCACAGTACCTCACTGGGCTTGGTCTTACTGGAAGTAGAGTACGATGTTTCTCCCAGCCAGTTATTAGAGACCTAAGTTTAACATGCATTCTGAACCAAGGTGCAATTCCGTATTTTTAAAATTAACAACAATTGACACGGTTCAAAGAAGTGAAATGTGGCAGGGATCAGTCCTTGGATTAACCGGGGATCAAAACCGAGACCTTTGCTTATGTAATGCAGCATTTTACGACTGAGCCACACTTATCCTATTTTTGTTAAAATTCAATGTCCTGACGTCCGCGTAAGAATTGCAGCGAAGTATAGCACTGAGGTCGGCTAAAGAGCATCGTATATTGTGAATATGCAAATAGTATCAGTTTGATATTCAGCAATGGAAAGTTTTCTTCTGCTACTTTTATTCTCATACAATGAGTTCCCGCCACAAACTGTGCACTTGACAAGCAGATGCACAGAAGCAGTTCTCCGCGACTCTGCGAGCCTTCTCGACGTCAGTCAGCTGCCGCAGATCTGAGGGGCAGGCTGCTCCTCCCGGAGAGACGTGGAGGAGGAAATTCCTCGTAACTCGTTTATTGGAAAATGAAAATAAATCAATCCGATACAAGACAATTCCGGGGGAAATTTGGAGGAAGAAATTGGAAGGTGGCAGCATGTGGGAGCGACAAGACGTGTCGGTGGGGGCCGAGACAGCAGGGGAGGAACCGGCTGCTGCTGACGCGGAGCGCGTCACCGACTGGCAGGGTGGGTTGGGGGGGGGGGGAGGGGGGACCTGCCAGGCGCCTCATTTGTCCTCAGCTGGCAGTCTGTCATCCAGCGCTCCACGTTCATGCACCAGTCACTCAATGTCTAGTTCGTGCAGGGAGATCAAAGAAATAACACGGAACTCCTCTCCACAGGAAGGAAGTGGGCATTTAATCTTGAACAGTAATCAAAGAACGTACAGTGTTGTTACGATTCACAAAGTGACAGAATTATTCTCCTAAGGAATGGGACAAAACCGACTGAAGCCACCGTTAACGTGCCCACGTCGCAAGCTGAAAAGGAAATTATGAGGAAATGAAGATACTGATTGAGTCCGTTAAAGGGGGTGATATAGTCTGATAGTCTTGCGCGAATGGAGCGTTATAGAGGCAAAAGATACGACAGAGAATTACTAGACACTTTCGACTGCATAAAAACGAGAGCATCTACAATTCTGTAACAGTTCTCCACGAATTGTTTGTCCACTATACGTAATGATTATCAGCTTTAAATGTGGACGGAAACAACATTTTGGACCAGCCACGGACACTACTCTACACATTTACACCACATGAATATGAGGGAAAGTGATACATGTTCATGTGGGGACACTGGGACCCCAGAACATATGCACACATGCAAGACAACTGGACTTGAGACATGATAACATTTACAATTCTATTAGAGACTCAGCCGCATGGTCTGAGCTAGATAACACAACAGACAAAATCTCTACAAGGCTACAAAAAAAGTAAGTCAGAGACAGACCTTGGAGACACAGACATAGACAACAGGGATACCCAATCAACCGAAGGTGTAGGTGATGACACTATTGATAATGACACACACTCAGATATGGATAGTGTAACGGGCCATGCTTATAACGCATGGTACAACGTAGTAGAAAGACGTAATGCATTTAAACATGATAATCTGAAGTAAAATGTAGTAGAAATGTAAAAATGTAATGAATTTAGGTGTGAAAATAGTAATAAAATAAAGAGAAAAAACAAAACTATAACTTGTAAAAATAACAATAATGTACACAATAAGTGGAATGATAAAGATGTAAAGTAGTTACTTGATGTAGAAACAGAATAGTAATTGCTGGTAAGACGGCCAAAGCCCGACACTATAATTCTGAGTCCTGCCCCTCATACCAGGACATATGGAATTTTGCATTTAGTGATGTCTGGATATGTAATGTCAGTGTATAACGAGAGGGTCATTCATTTATATGAAAACGTAGAAATTTATATGTTAATAAAATACTAATATTACATTTAATTCTAGGTCAAATGAGGTAACGCTCGAGGAGTGTTCCGAGGCTTCTCCGTTTCAGACTAGTTGATGAACGGCACATTTCATTTTAACATTTTTATCTATTAACAATTGTAATTAATCCGTCACTTTCCCTTATCTGATTTACCGTATGATGTTTTATTTTCCAAGTATCAAAATACTTCAAACAAGATATAAATATTGCCACGTCACTGAACACTGCCCACCTGCGCCCAGCTGTCCACGGACAGCGCCCATCGGTAAGTATATTTGGGAGTTTATTTGACTTTTCGTGTGTTGGGGGTGGTGGAAGGGTCTTTTCTGTGGGAGTGTTGGCTGGCAGACGTGACGGCTAACAGACCATCAGTAGTTAATGCGGCCGGCTATATTATAAAGGCAGTTGGTCTAATGGCAAGTAGCAGTGGATAATTTCATTTCTCCCTCGTTCTGTTTGGGAGTGGAACAGGAAGAGAAGATGCTAGTTGTGGTACGAGGTACCCTCCGCCACGCATCGTATGGTGGATTGCGGAGTATGTACGTAGATGTAGATGTAGTGGTCATCTGTTACTGTAACTGACCGTGGTCGACTACCTCCTCACATTCGGGCAGCACTACCTTTGCTTCGGAACGCTCCCCATGCACGTGAAACAACAATGCGAGCAATACGAAACACTAGACTACACTTGCCACGCTTCGTCCTTTTCCAATCATCGGAAGATTCTTCCCAGAGTGAAGCCACCCAAATCTTGTCACCGGACTATGGTCTGATGAAGACCACCGTCAAAGTTGAACCGGATGCTCCTGTTTCTTGTAGTAGTATGGTGGTGACATTTTACGTATGAGGTTCTTGCTTTTTTTCTGAAGGTAACGGATTGGCTATGTATCTGTTTGTGGGCACCCCAGTTCCCGTGAAGTTGGTGGAGAACTGGACACAATTAGACACACTAAAGCAAGATGCTTTAAAATGCGTGTGAATCGCACACCAACTCACGATGCACGGCGCTACACAGCAAGCTGTACCGATTATTATCCAAGCCTATTGTATAATGGAGCACTTTATTTATTTCCAGTTGTATTAATAAGGTTCTGAACTGATTTACCTCCCTCGAATACCGTGCAATAGGCAGATTAAAGACCGTATGAAATGGAAAATTAAAGATCGTATAAATGTTGTCATATTTGTCCCAGTTAGTTTGATTGACGGAGAAACCAGAGATTCTAAATGTTATTCCCTTCGCAAATCACTCTAACAATTTACTGCCTGTGAGCATAATATTCTGTGTGTTAAAATCCATAAAGGAAATATCAAGTACTATCACTTCGGTTGCCGTTCCCTGTCCGTATTCTTCACCTGTCAATAACTTGAGTCTTTTTAACTATCTAAAACACCTACTTGGGCATCATCATTTGTTGCAGGTCGTGGTTGACGTTTCACATGTGGCTCAACACTTCCTGTTTCCTTAAATAACGTAACTATTTGGCGAACGGTCCGGACACTTGGGTGATGTCGTCCAGGATACCGAGCAGCATAAATACCACACGCCCGTTGGGCATTTTGATCACAATAGCCATACATCAACACGATATCGACCTTTTCCGCAATTGGTAAACGGTCCATTTTAACATGGGTAATGTATCACGAAGCAAATACCGTCCGCACGGGCGGAATGTTACGTGATACCACGTGCTTATACGTTTGTGACTATCACAGCGCCATCTATCACAAAGCGAAAAAAGTGGTCCAACTAAAACATTCATATTTCTTTACGTACTACACGAATATGTAATAAAAATGGGTGTTCCTATTTAAAAAAACGCAGCTGATTTTCGTTTGACCTATGGCAGCGCAATCTAGCGGGCCAACCACAGCGCCATCTGATTTCCCCCTTGAAGCTAGACAAGTTTCGTTCTTTGTAGTTTTTTCGTTTGACGCTTATTTCGTGAGATATTTGGCCCGGTCACGATCAATGAACCACCCTGTAGAATGAGCCAATATGGTACGGTGAAAAAAATTAAAAAATATAAAGAAGAGGGTCATTTAATAAAGTTCCATCGTGCTTCAGCGTAAGAAGCTGCGGAGAGACGTATAATTTTCCCCTTGGGTGAGCGAGGAAGGGCAGTGCATTGTATACCTTTTATTCAAAAATACATAACGGGAATCTAGAATTGAATTCACAATTCACTTTTCTCCGGAGAAAGAGCGCCGGCCTGGTTCCTTTGGGCGAGGCGCCCGCCGTCGCAGTAACGAATCTAATTTGGCCGCCTCTTGTGACTGCGTTAGGCGGGCCGAATTATGGGCCTTTTGTCGCCGCTGGCCAGGAGATAAGGGCTAATTGAGCCATTGTGAAAGGCAGGAGGGCCGAGGCGGCGATATTGAATCCTGCTGTCGGCTCCGTAGTTAAGTACTCAGAGTGTTTACCGCCACAAACAAGACCGGAGCGACCGCGGCGCGCAGCTACCGAGCCCGACAACAAAGGCTATTTACGGGTCTTGTCGGAGATCTCCTGCCGTACGAGGGGCACGTGTGAGCTATGTGCTAAGGTGGAGTCGCGCGAGGCAGAAAGGAATAATAAGAAAATGAAGGGCGGGGCGCGAGGACGGCCGGCGAACAATGACAAGGGAATGGAAATGCCAGGAACGAGGGGAAAAAAAAGTGGACCGTGCATAGATGCTTTAGGGTAGTACTGGGTGGCAGCGGCTGTGAGGTACAGTGGTGAGAAAGGTCCGGAGGGGGAAAGAGGAGAGGGGTGGGAGAGTGAGAGATGGAGAAGGAAGCAATCTAGATAGGGAAACTAAGCGGACAATGCAGCGGCGCAGTGAAAAGAACGCTATGAATCTATGGATTAGAAAAGGCGACTGCGGCGGCGGCGGTGGTGGCGGCGGCGGCTTCTGGGATTGGCCGACAGCGGCGCGGGCGGGCGGAAGATTGGGTGCCTGATAAGGGGAAGGAAACAGGAAGCGTCCGTTGGCGGCGTCGTCGAGGACGAGAGGAAGGAAGGATTGCCGGCAATCTCGGGGCACAGCTCGCTCTGAATGAAGAGAGCGGGAGAGGGCCCCACGGCTGTTTCGCATTCGCGGCTCGTCCTGTGGCGGGCGCATTGCCTCGCGGAGGGGCTAGTGTTCCCAGCCGGTGACGACACGGCCCTGTTGTGTTTGGCACAGGGAAGTACACGCTGTTCATCCTCGACACGCCCACATTCCAAACAGTTGTTATTGTTGTTATCGTCAGTCCGAAGACTGCTTTGATGCACCTCTCCAAGTTACTCAGTCCTGTGCAAGCCTCTGTATCTCCGAATAACTACTGCAACCCATTAAGTTGTTGCATAAGTTCGAAGTGTTTTTTCATAAGTTTAATAAACACAACAGATACAAATAACAAAGACTTATTCATCAATAATACACTGCTCAACAGAAGTTTGGAATATTGTCGTAACATGTAGTCCACCATACTACAGGTCTCACTGGCGTAGGAACTTCATGCATTATCCGGCTAGAGCCCATTCAACCGTAAAATTACTACTGGATCACCAAATGTTATTAATCTCAATCAGCACACAAAATGTAAAGTGGAAGTAGGTGCCAAGGAATAACTGGTGAAATTACACACAATTTTCAGTAACACTCTTTATTCAAATTTGGTGCAAGACGATAGGCCGGCCGGAATGGCCGAGCGGTTCTAGGCGCTACAGTCTGGAACCGCGCGACCGCTACGGTCGCAGGTTCGAATCCTGCCTCGGGCATGGATGTGGGTGATGTCCTTAGGTTAGTTAGGTTTAAGTAGTTCTAAGTTCTAGGGGACTGATGACCACAGCAGTTAAGTCCCATAGTGCTCAGAGCCATTTGAACTTTACGATATTTTTTTTTTTAAACCAACAATCATTTAACAAATAAAAAACAATTTACGAAAGAACTTTTAAATTTTACGGTATATTGATAATTTTTACTTATGGACCGTCTGACAGCAACTGAATACAACACAATTTTAGTGCCATACGCGTTTCGCCTTTATTTTCTGAAATGCATCATCAGTGGCCTGGAATATGTACATATGTTAGCTATTTTATTCACATTTTTTGTCATTGTGCCTGTAGGTTATAAACAGTTCTGGTGGTTGGTATTTCCTATTAAGTAGTAATGTTTTGAACTGTACTTACAGATTGCGTGGACAATTTATTACATATTACGCTCCTGTTGCATTTTTGGTGTTGTTCTTCTTCTTATGAACACCAATTTGCGGTTTTTTCCACATCCCACAGCACTATGCACTGAACGCTTGTTTTAATGCAATGTTTTGGTTTCTGTTGCCGACTGTCAAATGTTTTTGCCAAAGATCGAATGTTATTGCCAAACTTCTGAGTGTAACTATTGAAGTATCTGTGGTCTGTTCCTGTATGCATTTGTGTGTGCGTTTGTGTGTGTGTGTGTGTGTGTGTGTGTGTGTGTGTGTGTGTGTGTGTGCGCAAGTGTGTGAGTGTTTTTTGGTGTGATATTATTTTTTTTGTGCTCTGTGTGTGTGTGTGTGTGTGTGTGTGTGTGTGTGTGTGTGTGTGTGTGTGATATATTGCACGCAACTGAGGCAGACAGGACTACAAAAGTTGAACACTTTTAAATTATTAAATTATAAAAAATTTCACGCCAGTGAAAGGCAAGTACAGGAAAGCAATTTAACGTATACAACGCGACGCTGTATAATATTTCAAGCTCAGCTAAATTACAGGTGAATTTCACTCCATTCATTAAACGGCGCAGAATCTAACTTGTCTGCAACATATAAAGACAATCCTGTTTACAAAAGTTCTCAAAATAGAAAAACCAAAACGCATGAGTCATGCACAAGGCGGTGGGAGGGGGGGGGGCACTCACAGTTAATAACATTAACATTTCCAAAATATATATATATAAAAAATTTACAAATTTCTGCCAGTTAACTTACGCCAAACACACACACTCGAAAAGTAGGACTTGCGAACTTTTACAACATTCTCCTTTTAAGGCAACAATTTCTACCCGTAATGAAATGGCAAACTTTTGCATGGCAAGAAAACACACTAAAAACCAACTACCTGTATAAAACACATAAGCACTTGAGTAAAAGCTTTGAAAGGTACTGAATTGGAAAACACACAACAGTTTTTGCTGACTAGAAACTATATATAAAAAATCCAATACGGCGTACATTAAGAACCTTGCTTGATTATAGCCAAATATACATAAACACAAATTTACGTAAGTTACAGCTTCCAGACGAGCGGGAATTCGTTATGCAATTGACTATTTCTTATCATGAGGCAAAAGGAATTTTTCTTCTTTCTTATAGTACCTTTTACACGTGAGTCTAGTAATACTAGTTGTGGCAGGCGAGAGAATGGATCAGGTCTTAGTGCCTTGGATTTTAAACAGTACGGTCATTGGTGCCTTAGACTTTCACAGACATGGCATAGGCTAAGAGTCGAATAAAAACGTAGGTAAGCTGGGAGGGAAAGAAGCAATCCGAATCACAGATTTACTCTGACCCCCCCCCCCCCCCCCTTCGTCCTCAAAACGGGACAAACGGACCACCCTTTCTAATATTACGACCTTCCCGAGGGTGGGAAGACGAGAATGAATGGCGGGAAACCCCCCACAAATACGGCTGGTATAATTAACAACAGTAAGTAAATTGAATTCAATTAAACTTCATAAAATCTGTTAACAATCAATACTCAACTTCTGGTGCGTTACGACTCCCAGGGCTGAACCAACGCAGCACCTTCAAATGCTCTGTCGAGCCGCCCGCTGTCAACCGTTTCAAAGGACGCAGGAAGGCGCGCCGATCTTCAGAATCTCCTCGCCGGTCGACAGCGTACGGCCGAACTGCAGATTAGGCCCCTTGCGGAACCACGCTCAGGCAGATTCCTTTCGAGACGAGCAGTTAATGCCCCATACCACGGAGCCGCTGCTCGCGTCGCTTACGCTGATGCCGCGGCCTGCGTGCTGTCGCTCTAGCACCGGCAGAGAAGTCGCTTCTTGATGCCCCTACTGCCAACTGTCCACGAGAGCCAATACAGCCACTTCTTAAACCCACGTGAACAGCCCACTTTTCCCCCTTCGCGCTAGAGGGAGACACTGAAGCCTTCTACATCTACATCTACATTTATACTCCGCAAGCCACCCAACGGTGTGTGGCGGAGGGCACTTTACGTGCCACTGTCATTACCTCCCTTTCCTGTTCCAGTCGCGTATGGTTCGCGGGAAGAACGACTGTCTGAAAGCCTCCGTGCGCGCTCTAATCTCTCTAATTTTACATTCGTGATCTCCTCGGGAGGTATAAGTAGGGGGAAGCAATATATTCGATACCTCATCCAGAAACGCACCCTCTCGAAACCTGGCGAGCAAGCTACACCGCGATGCAGAGCGCCTCTATTGCAGAGTCTGCCACTTGAGTTTATTAAACATCTCCGTAACGCTATCACGGTTACCAAATAACCCTGTGACGAAACGCGCCGCTCTTCTTTGGATCTTCTCTACCTCCTCCGTCAACCCGATCTGGTACGGATCCCACACTGATGAGCAATACTCAAGTATAGGTCGAACGAGTGTTTTGTAAGCCACCTCCTTTGTTGATGGACTACATTTTCTAAGCACTCTCCCAATGAATCTCAACCTGGTACCCGCCTTACCAACAATTAATTTTATATGATCATTCCACTTCAAATCGTTCCGCACGCATACTCCCAGATATTTTACAGAATGGACTGCTACCAGTGTTTGTTCCGCTATCATATAATCATACAATAAAGGATCCTTCTTTCTATGTATTCGCAATACATTACATTTGTCTATGTTAAAGGACAGTTGCCACTCCCTGCACCAAGTGCCTATCCGCTGCAGATCTTCCTGCATTTCGCTACAATTTTCTAATGCTGCAACTTCTCTGTATACTACAGCATCATCCGCGAAAAGGCGCATGGAACTTCAGACACTATCTACTAGGTCATTTATATATATTGTGAAAAGCAATGGTCCCATAACACTCCCCTGTGGCACGCCAGAGGTTACTTTAACGTCTGTAGACGTCTCTCCATTGATAACAACATGCTGTGTTCTGTTTGCTAAAAACTCTTCAATCCAGCCACACAGCTGGTCTGATATTACGTAGGCTCTTACTTTGTTTATCAGGCGACAGTGCGGAACTGTATCGAACGCCTTCCGGAAGTCAAGACAAATAGCATCTACCTGGGAGCCTGTATCTAATATTTTCTGGGTCTCATGAACAAATAAAGCGAGTTGGGTCTCACACGATCGCTGTTTCCGGAATCCATGTTGATTCCTACAGAGTAGGGTCTGGGTTTCCAGTAATGACATGATACGCGAGCAAAAGACATGTTCTAAAATTCTACATCAGATCGATGTCAGAGATATAGGCCTATAGGTTTGCGCATCTGCTCGACGACCCTTCTTGAAAACTGGAACTACCTGTGCTCTTTTCCCATCATTTGGAACCCTCCGTTCCTCTAGAGACTTGCGGTACACGGCTGTTAGAAGGGGGGCAAGTTCTTTCGCGTACTCTGTGTAGAATCGAATTGGTATCCCGTCAGGTCCAGTGGACGTTCCTCTGTTGAGTGATTCCAGTTGCTTTTCTATTCCTTGGACACTTATTTCGATGTCAGCCGTTTTTTTCGTTTGTGCGAGGATTTAGAGAAGGAACTGCAGTGCGGTCTTCCTCTGTGAAACAGCTTTGGAAAAAGGTGTTTAGTATTTCAGCTTTACGCGTGTCATCCTCTGTTTCAATGCCATCATCATCCCGGAGTGTCTGGATATGCTGTTTCGAGCCACTTACTGATTTAACGTAAGACCAGAACTTCCTAGGATTTTCTGTCAAGTCGGTACATAGAATTTTACTTTCGAATTCACTGAACGCTTCACGCATAACCCTCCTTACGCTGACTTTGACATCGTTTAGCTTCTGTTTGTCTGAGAGGTTTTGGCTGCGTTTAAACTAGGAGTGAAGCTCTCTTTGCTTTCGCAGTAGTTTCCTAACTTTGTTATTGTACCACGATGGGTTTTTCCCGTCCCTCACAGTTTTACTCGGCACGTAATTGCTTCAATTGCGACAACGGTGCCACCGCCAGAAAACGGAGGGCGACTGCTTCACGCTACGCGCTGCGGCGCGCTTTTCAAAGCTAACTTTACTACGGTTCACCCACAGGCTGGACGGTGTTTACTAATGGTATCCTTTGTGGGGGTCTCCCAGTCATGTAAACATACCGCTGTCGCAGCGGTAAACAGCGAGCAGTCCATTATCAGCAACAGCTTCACTCAGTTTGTGTTAAGCACTGCAGTAACATCCCCCGTAGAGGCACACAACATTTTGAACGAGTCCAGATAGTGGCTTTACTTTGAGCAGGCCATACACAGCAAGATGTTACCCCTTGGTTACATGTCACTCAAAGTGGTGTGTCTAAGGTGTGGAGGAAGTACAGAGAGACGGGCAATGTGAACGATGGATCTCGCAGTGATCGTTCTCGTATGACAACAGCAATGCAGGATCGTTTCCTCCAAATGTCGGCTCGCAGGCGTCCAACATCAGCTGCCAGTAATATTGGAAATGACTTCTCCCGGGCAACAGGAACTCGCATCTCAGACCAAACAGCACCTAGAATATAACATCAGAATGGCCTTAACTCCGGAAGACCAATGAAAAGTTCTGCACTGAACCAACGGAAGTGAAGCAAACGAAGGACCTGGGCTCTTGCACATTTGACCACTGCAGAGCGGAGTAATGTCTTGTTTACTGACGAGACCATGATTAGTTTGCGACCGGACACTAGACGAATTCAGGTATGGAGAAGCGTTAGATGACACCAAGAACGCCAATATGTTCACGAAGTTTTGCGGCGGGCGGGTTGCTCATTCTCTCACTATCCTCTAAAAAACCTGTCCACCTACCTAGATACGTTTCAGGTAGCCTACCCCTTTAATATGCGATGCTAGGTACTAGTTGACCCGACAAAAGCAGCGTTGAAGGAAAGTCATCTAGGTACCTACCACGTAAAGTCCACATAACTCCAGTCCCTAGGCAGCATTTGAAAGTTAGTTAAACCATTGGGCGTTCGGGATTATTGCCGGATTCTTTTGAAAAATGTCTAAAATTTCCTGTAAGCTGGTTTATTGCCTTTAAACACAGAATATGGCTATGAAGTCCTTCTCCTCTGGTTAATACAGAATATCACATACGTGTTATTCATTGGTAAGTTATCGACGTATATTACAAGCCTTAGCTCCACACACTGCAGGTTTAGAGAAATCTGACATCGCTAACGACAGCCGTAATGAGGGTAACTGTTTGTCGAACAGGTTCAGTGCTCGAGTAGTGAAGGCGTCCTGTCCCAAATTTGCGAACCGTTCCACTCAGGTTTTTTTCGTACAAAAAGAAGGATTAAGCAATATAGAAGAAGAAAATAAAAGTTACTAAAGTTACATTTAGATGCTTCAAAAGGCACCTCTTAGGTGCTGATTTTTCAAGAATATATTTGACATTATAAGAGCTTATAACCACAAAATACATATGAAAAGTATTATTCTGCATCTCCAGTACACCTCCACTGCTGTTATTTTGGCATGAATGGTTTCCGTCGTAAGCTCTCCCACATGAATGGACGTATGTGGATGAATCTAACTGAGAAGTTGGCGACAAGATCGCTCGATAATTCTGCAAAACAACGGTATACATTACAAGAAGCGTACACATTATAAATAATCACTAATATTAGGACAAGGTTTCTTGCAACGTAAGTCTGTCACAGTTTTAGGCTTTAAAACTCTACAAACTGTAATGAACCCCTCATTGTGCAGAATGCACGTTATAATGAACATTATGTTATCAGAATTCCTGTTCTTATGTTATTGTGGAGAAAAGAAATTGTCTGTTCTCTTATTTTCTCTCCAGCCATATGCATTTATTGTTTGTTTGTGCTTCATTTTATTGTATTTTGTGTGCGACTCTAAGGCTCGATTTTAAGGCACATTGCTGTGGTAAGGATATCGTTCGTAACCGGAAGTAATTTAGGTAATTGTAAGCTGCCATGATTGGATATGATTACAGTGCGACTATCTCTGGGTAGTAATAATAAGAGAATACATATGATTTTTTTTCCCTTAGTAAGATATTTAGCATGTGACATCCCCAGTTCTTCCAGCACTATATAAGCAACAAGAATACTGTTCTACGAAACCTCCACCCTTGCCTTTTACGAACAATGTTCTTCCCTACTGAACTTTGAATTTTTACGTCTACAAATTATTGCCGTCCGATAACACAATATGGATCTAGAAATATACTTATAGAAATTATGTTTATCTTAATCTTTGCGTTTCGCTCACGGAAAGAAGTACGAAAAATCCTACTTTGGTTAAAGGCTGACTGTCGGAATGTACGTACTGAGCTCAAAATACTCTGTAATCCATCCGCCAAAGCGCAGCCAAATTGATCGGCCAGGTGTAATTGTATTGGCGGCACTCCATCACGCCTGCGTGCTTTGTCCCTTCGTCGGAGAGGGAGCCATAACTCACTTTTTATCTCGATAGGTCGCTTGCTCGCGTAATTACTTTCACTACGGCAGCACTGCGCACGCAAAAATGGAACCAAGGACTTTAGTCACACCTGATCTACCGTCGCTTTTACACTTGTTTGGGACGGCCAGAGTGTATTTTTAACAAAGAATCATGGCTGGTTTTATTGGTAAGTAGTGGCAACAGAGCATTTCTAATGTCATTGAGACACTGTTTTAATTGACGTTTCACATAAATTTCTGTCGTTATCATTATTTTCCGTTGTTTCTCAGATAATGGTACTTCAGTCAAAAGTTATTTTAATAGAATAATATCGTTGAGGTTGATGCCATCACCCATCACGTCTTATATCATGTTAATCTTATCGTACCTGCTGCGCTAAAAGTGTTCCCTTTGTCAGTGCGAAGTTACCCGTTTCTATTGGATCGCCTTTCTTTAACGTAATAGTTTTATGTGGAGACAAAGCCTCTGTTTGAGGTCAATTTTCTCTTTCTAAATATGTTAGCGTCTATATTACCTTGTACCACTGTCTGTCCCATACTTATTTATCTGCTGTTAACACAACTAGTTGTCGCCCAAATGTGGCCAGAGAAGCCATTAGATGCTTCTTAAAAAATATATATATGATAACTTCATTTCGGTTGACTCTATTTCACTTGGACAAATATTAGTGTAGAGTTTCAAATCTGATACAGCAATAATAATCAAGCAATTACGTTTTAAACATGTTAAGAATATTTTGTGTCGTTTTATTCCTATTTGGGGCCCAGTGTTCGTTGTACTGTTCCCACGATGTGTCTAAGCTTCGTATGTTTCATGTACGGATCCTGCGATCCTGTAATAATGAATATACACAGAAAAAAGTTTATAGGGATGAAAGACAGATGCGATCCATAACAATCCATTCTTATGAAAACTGACGAGGGTTTCGACATGAAAAGTGCACAGGCACAGATTTAAAATTAAGAGTAGTTTATAAATAATGGATGGGTGGCTATCGACCATCATCAGATCTTACTAAATGCGTAAAAATATTGTTGAGGAAAGCTACTACTTCGCCAAGTAGTTCGTAATGAAGCTGATTAATTTGATCAGTAATGGTACCTGATATTGACGTAGACGTCTGAATTATGGTGTTGTGGCGTGTGGCGTGGCATCGTAAACGTGCCACTGAGAGGGATCTCAACACTGACTACAATTCGTTAGTAACATCAGATTGCTGGGAATTAGGATCTAGTCTGTGCCGTACTTTTGATTCTCACATTTGTCTCATACTATGGCAGACATCCTCAGAGGCATCTGGGGTGCTGATAGTTGCTCCTACACCGTAAACTGCAATAAATAAAAAGTATGTCCACTGTATTTATTCAGTTAATCGAAACCACCGAACTGTTACGAATTAACGTTACGGTATTTTCGTCCAGTATATTAACCACAGGAGAATTACTACCACGTTAAATAGCCCACCAATCTTAAAGTCTTCGGCGGATTCCTTATATCTCAAAGATTAATGCTCGATGCTGCTTTAAAGAAGACTATCGTCTATTTCCTTCAGGAACTTAGCAAGCGCTAAGTCTTTAATGACAGCAAGTTGCTATGCTTTGACGGATTAATACGAGGGGCAGTCAATTAGTAACGTAACACTTGTTTCTTTCTCGCTCAGGTTCAGTTGAAACATGCGGAAATTTTGGTGGGACATGGTGTGATATTCCCGCTTCTGCCCCTGTAATTTCAAAAAGTTCCGATTGCTGGAGCTACACGTAGTCTTCAAAATGGCGTCTGCCACGGAGGTGCATTCCAACCAGTGAGCTCTCACTGAATTTCTTTTGGTTTAAAACCAAACAATTGAAGATATTCATAGGCGCTTGCAGAATGTCTATCGAGACACTGTAGCTAACAAAAGCACGGTGAGTCGTTGGATGAGGTGTGTGTTATCATCCTAACAAGGTCGCGCAAAACTGTCCCTTCTCCCACGTGCCGGCCAGCCGCAGACCGTGGTGACTGCTGCAACGCTGGAATCTACAGACACTCTCATTCGAGGTGATCGACAGACCACAATCAAACACCTCGCTGCACAAGTAGACGACTCTGTCTGTAGTGTTGACACACTCGTCCATCTACCACGTTACTCAGTACGTGCCCGCTGGTTTCCTCTCTGGGTAGAGAGGACCATAAAGAGCAACAAAGGCCATCTGTACGGAATACTCTCTTTCAAATTCTGAAGGTGGCAGGGGTAAAATACAGGGAGCGAAAGGTTATTTACAATTTGTACAGAATCCAGATGGCAGTTATAAGAGTCGAGGGGCATGAAAGGGAAGCAGTGGTTGGGAAAGGAGCGAGACAGGGTTGTAGCCTCTCCCCGATGTTATTCAATCTGTATATTGAGCAAGCAGAAAAGGAAACAAAAGAAAAATTCGGAGTAGGTATTAAAATTCATGGAGAAGAAGTAAAAACTTTGAGGTTCGCCGATGACATTGTAATTCTGTCAGAGACAGCAAAGGACTTGGAAGAGCAGTTGAACGGAATGGACAGTGTCTTGAAAGGAGGATATAAGATGAACATCAACAAAAGAAAAACGAGGATAATGGAATGTAGTCAAATTAAATCGGGTGATGCTGAGGGGATTAGATTAGGAAATGAGACACTTAATGTAGTAAAGGAGTTTTGCTATTTAGGGAGTAAAATAACTGATGATGGTCGAAGTAGAGAGGATATAAAATGTAGACTGGCAATGGCAAGGAAATCGTTTCTGAAGAAGAGAAATTTGTTAACATCGAGTATAGATTTAAGTGTCAGGAAGTCGTTTCTGAAAGTATTTGTATGGAGTGTAGCCATGTATGGAAGTGAAACATGGACGATAAATAGTTTGGACAAGAAGAGAATAGAAGCTTTCGAAATGTGGTGCTACAGAAGAATGCTGAAGATAAGGTGGGTAGATCACGTAACTAATGAGGAGGTATTGAATAGGATTGGCGAGAAGAGAAGTTTGTGGCACAACTTGACTAGAAGAAGGGATCGGTTGGTAGGACATGTTTTGAGGCATCGGGCATCGAGGGATCACAAATGTAGCATTGGAGGGCACCGTGGAGGGTAAAATTCGTAGAGGGAGACCAAGAGATCAATACACTAAGCAGATTCAGAAGGATGTAGGTTGCAGTAGGTAACGGGAGATGAAGAAGCTTGCACAGGATAGAGTAGCATGGAGAGCTGCATCAAACCAGTCTCAGGACTGAAGACCACAACAACAACAACACGGAAATGCATGAGCAGTACGAGGCTGATCGCCACAATTCATTCTCGATCACTGTGACAGCTGACGAAACATGTGTTCATCACTTAGAAACAGAAACAAACCAGCAATCCTTGGAATGGTGCCGCACCACTTTTCTTCCGAAGAGAAGGTTCAAAGCCGCAATATCAATCGGTAAAGTAATGATGACGGTATTCTGGGACTCTGAAGCAATTCTTCTGGTTGAAGTTCTCCGCGCCGGCCGGAGTGGCCGTGGAGTTCTAGGCGCTACAGTCTGGAACCGAGCGACCGCTCCGGTCGCAGATTCGAATCCTGCCTCGGGCATGGATGTGTGTGATGTCCTTACGTTAGTTAGGTTTAATTAGTTCTAAGTTCTAGGCGACTGATGACCTCCGAAGTTAAGTCGCATAGTGCTCAGAGCCATTTCAACCATTTTTAAAGTTCTCCGCGATGGTGAACGAGCAGGTCCGAAGCGTCCTGTGCAGCCCTCTGGAGACTTCAGTGTCTTCGACGCCACAAAAATGCAAACCAACTTCTCATTCTCCATGACAACGCAAGTCTGCGCACCTCACAAAATTTCACTGGACTGCTCTTCGTCACTCACCCTACAGCCCGGATTTAACTCCTTCCGACTTCTATCTGTTTGGCCCAATGAAGGAAGAACTCTGCTGGAAGCAGTACGTGGATGATGGGTAGGTTATTGGTACAGCAAGGGGCTGCTTCCGACAAAGATCACTAGAGAGGTACTATGCGGTTATACGGGCCCTCCCTGTAAGGTGGCATAAGGACGTCGCATTGAACGGAGGTTATGTTAAAAAGTAGGGTTTTGTAGCGAAAAGAGTGGGGAATAATATGCCCTGGAATCCGGAATAAAACCAACATTCTTTCAGAAAAAAAAATTGTTGCATTACTTGCTGAACTCACCTAGTACTACCTGAAATATACTTAACTTTAGATAACAAACTTAAAACAGTAATTTCTTTTCTCTGCTCATTGCTTTGCGTCATAGCTTCGTAGCTTGCTTGTGAATTTGCGATTCCAATGCGGAGGCTGTGGCGACAACACAAACCGCCCAACAGTATGTTTGCTCACGTCCAGCGCCAGTCATTTACTGTAACTGAATGCAACACTTCCCAACGATGGGTCTGTAGTAGCGCAACTACAACACGGTGCGTTACATGACTTCTGATCTCTGATGCAAAATCGAAGGCATCATCCATAATTTTCTTGTTTTAATTGTTGCACGGTCTGCACAGATCGCTGCGGTATTCCAAGTTCGTAGCTTGCGCTGACCCTCGATTCTATTGGACTGAGTGTGAAACATTCCCTCATCTTATCGACAGTTGCTGCTGGCACGTTTAGTGACTGGTAACCCTCTGTTTGAAGAGACCGGGGTTTGTTATTATCTCACATAAAGTATGTCAAGAAAGACGGTAAATCGAATCATTCGGAACATACCCATTGTCCCTTAATTGTCATGCATCAGTCGTATATGTACATGTAATACTTTGGAAAATACAAAAATTTGAAATCAGGCAAAATCTCCCAAAAGTTGTTATATATATATATATCGCCACGAATTCGTTTCCTGAGCCAACCTCTTCATCTCAGAGTAGCAACTGGAGCCTACCTCCTCGATTATTTGTGAATGTATTCCAATCTATGTCTGTCTTTAAAATTTTTACCCTCTACAGCTCCCTCTAGTACTATGGACGTCGTTCCCTGATGTATTAACAGATATCCTATCGTTCTGTTCCTCCTCCTTTCCAATAAATGATTTTGGTCCTAATAATGTTTTAAATTCCTTATGTAAGGTTAAGTTTAATTTATTTCAGTTTCCTCTGCGATTCTGCGCAAAACATCCTCTTTCCTAACCTTATCAGTCCACCTAATTTTCATCATTCGTCCGTAGCACCGCATCTCAAATACTTCGATTCTCTTCTGTTCCGGTTTTCCCACAGTCCATGCCTCACTACCATACAGGGGGGAGACATTATTTTATAGGCATCTTTACGTGCTTACTGTGCGCTCAGAACTGAAAAGACTGACGTCATATGATCGACGGGCATATTAGAGATGCTGACCAACTATGCGAAACTTCAGCGGATTTTAGCTGTGGTTTCCATTTCGCACTTCATCGGACCTCACTTTTCGGATAGCTCTCGTAGTATAAGATAAAACCGAAACGAAGCCCCAGTTGTGTAGCGTGGTTCTGAAAGTGCGAGCTTAGTGTGTGGGACTCCTTACAGTAGACCTTCGGCAGTCCCCGGTTGTGTCGACGTCAACGCCTGCGAGAAAAAGCCGGCCCCGAGCATCGGAACGACAAACTGTTGTCTCTGGCCCCAAAACGTCAACCCGTGTAGCGTGCCGCGCGCGGTCTGCTTTCAGCGCCTGTTTCGGTCCGTCGCCCGTATATTTAGAGCTCCTCGCACGGCATCCCCGGGGCATCTGGTGTGGAGATGACGGCCGCCCGTAAACCACCGCCAGTCAGCGGAATAAGCGGCGAGGCGAGATGCGACGAGCCACCGCCGAGTCCATCACCGGAGTGCGGCGCAGTGCTAACAAGAAAATATTTAACGGGCGACGTTATAGTGCGGCGCGGGCTAAAGGCGTCAAACAAAATATCCCGCGATGGTACGCGGGAGATAAACGTCACACGACAGCAAAAAGGTTCGTCTGGTCACCACACTGGTTTAGTTGCCATAGTCCTGTTGGAAGCGCAGAGCTCTTGCCAGCCTACGACCAGAAACTGGTTCACACTCCCACTACTAACAATCAAGACTGCCAAAATAAATAACAATGAAGAAGAATGCGGCAGATGACGGAAAATAGAAAAGCTCTGGTAGAGATAGGCACCTTTCTCGAAAAGTTCCATCTTAACGCCCCAACTGCATATTTACACTGAAGAGCCAAAGAATTTGGGACACCTGCCTAATATCGTGTAGGACCCCCGAGAGCATGTATGGCTCTGAGCACTATGCGACTTAACTTCTGAGGTCATCAGTCGCCTAGAACTTAGAACTAATTAAACCTAACTAACCTAAGGACATCACACACATCCATGCCCGAGGCAGGATCCGAGAGCATGTAGAAGTCCCGCAACAGAACGTGGCAAGGACTCGAATAATGTGTGAAGCAGTGCTGGAAGGAATTGACATCATGAACTCTGCTGTCCATAAATCCAAAAGATAGGATGGGGTGGGAGGTCTCTTCTAAACAGCACGTTGCGAGGTATCCTAGATATGCTCAATGATGTTTATATTTGGGGAGTCTGGTGGTCAACAGAAGTGTTTAAACTAAGAAAAGTTTTCCTGCAGTCACTCCGTAGCAATTCTCGACGTGTGGGGCGACGCATTGTCCTGCTGGAATTGCCCAGGTTCGTCAGAATGCACAATGGACATGATCGGATGCAAGTGATCAGATAATATTGTGGGGAAGGGGAAACAAAGACTGCGCTTTGTTGGCAGAACACTTAGAAGATGCGACAAACCCACTAAAGAGACAGCCTACATTACACTTGTCCGTCTTCTGCTGGAATTGCTGCCCGGTGTGGGATCCTTACCAGGTAGGATTGACGGAGGACATCGAAAAAGTGCATAGAAGGGCAGCTCGTTCCGTGTTATCAAATGGTTCAAATGGCTCTGAGCACTATGGGACTTAACATCTGTGGTCATCAGTCCCCTAGAACTTAGAACTACTTAAACCTAACTAACCTAAGGACATCACACACATCCATGCCCGAGGCAGGATTCGAACCTGCGACCGTAGCAGTCGCGCGCTTCCGGACTGCGCGCCTAGAACCGCTAGACCACCGCGGCCGGCCTCCGTGTTATCGCGCAATATGAGTGAGAGTGTCACTGATATGATACGCGAGTTGGGGTGGCAGTCACTAAAACATAGGCGGTTTTCTTTGCGTCGAGATCTATTTACCAATTTTCTCTTCCGAATGCGAAAATATTTTGTTGACACGCACCTACGTAGGGAGAAATGATCGTCATAACAAAACAAGAGAAATCAAAGCTCGAACGGAGAGATTTAGGTGTTCCTTTTTCCCATGTGCCAATCGAGAGTGGAATGGTAGAGAAGTAGAAAGAAATGGTTCGATGGACCCTCTGCCAGGCACTTAAGTGTGAACTGCAGAGTAACCATGTAGATGTAGATGTAGATGTAGACAGGTTGCTTACGTACGGGTCACCTGTCAGAGTGGTATCTAGACATATCAGAGGTCCCATATCACTACAAATGCACAAGCCCCACACCATTACAGAACCTCCACCATCTTGAACAGTCCCCTGCTGACATACAGGGTCCATGGATTCATGAGGTTGTCTCCTTACCCGTACGCTTTCATCCGCTCGATACAATTTGATACGAGACTCGTCCGACCAGGCAACATGTTTCCAGTCATAAACAGTCTAATATCGGTGTCGACGGGCCCAAGCGGACATAAAGCTTTGTGCCGTCCAGTCATCTAGGGTACACGAGTGGGCCTTCGCCTCCGAAAGCCCATATCGATGATGTTTCGTTGAATGGTTCGCACGGTGACACTCCTTGATGACCCATTATTGACTACTGCAGCGATTTGCGGAGTGGTTGCACTTCGATGACGTTGAACGATTCTCTTCAGTCGTCGGTGGTCCCGTTCTTGCAGGATCTTTTCCCGGCCGCAGCGTGTCGGAAATATGATGTTTTACCGGATTCCTGATGGTCAGGTTTCACTCGTGAAATGATCGTTCGGGAAAATCCCCACTTCATCGCTACCTCGAAGATGCTGTGACGCAACGCTCGTGCGCTGACAATAACACCACGTTCAAACTCACTTAAATCTTGATAACTTGGCATTGTATAAGCAGTAACTGATCTAACAATTGCGCCAGACACTTGTCGGCTTATACAGGCGTTGCCGACCGCAGCGCCGTATTCTGCCTGTTTACATATATCTGAATTTGAATCCGCATGCCTGTACCAGTTTCTTTGGCGCTTTAAAGTACATAGGGTGTAAGAAAAATAATTTCGCCCTGAAAACACACAGAGAAGTGATTTATAATGGATATTAAAATCACTCATTGACCATAGAGAACCATAATGTTAAACGACATTAAAAATCATTGTTCTACAGAAAGGAAAAAATATATATATATATATATATATATATATATATATATATATATATATATATATATATATATATATATATATATATATATATACTAGTACATACGGAAACCGAAAATACGGAAAAATAAGAAAACTAGAAAACTGTGTGGGGCGTAGTCATCATCGGTGTGGGGCGTAGTCATTATCGATGTGGCATACTCTAGTATTGGGATGAAGTTATGTTAAATTCACAGCTCCTTAGATAATTTAGAGATAGACTGCCGCTACTCGTTCTATTCCTAATAGATTACTTCGGGAGGAAGTCCCTTTCCTCGCCATACTGAAATCTAAATTTTCACTTAATGAAGACAACAGACACCTCTGGCTACAACCTGAAAACTGTTTAAAATTATCCGTCTCTTTCCACATTCATCTTTCTACTTGCATTTACTTCATAAGGTTTCATTTAATGGTTCGGTTTTTCCTCTTTAGTTTCCCTTTTTGGATTTCCGTTCCTGAATGTGTAAAAACGGAACGGCTATAGGATCACCGCGTTGTCCATCAGTCTATTTATTTGTCTGACTGTCTGCCCGACTGTTCGAAATCGTTTCTCTCAGGACCGGATTGACGTATCAAGTTGAAATTTATGTCACATACAGAGGTCTATAATTCCTTAGCAGTGTAATAAATTTAAGCTTCTAAGTCAATGCAGTGAAGAGATAGGGTCATTGTGTCACATATTTTGGTACCTGCAAACTCATTCATCAAAATCTATAGGGTACTTATCGTCAACCTAGAATCATGAAATTTGTCAAGAAGCAAGGCAACGGAAAAAAATGTGAAAAGTGTCAGTTTGTAATTATATGACACGAAAAAAAATTATGTCCTTTGTTATCTGACTTCAGTCTTTAAATTAAAACATTCTCGAAAGTTTTGAAATTCCCGGGATCGAAATCTTACCAGTACCACTTTCGGCAACAGGCAAAAATCATCGAGATTCTCGATTCCTGGCTTGGATGAACTGTCTATATATGTAAATAAGTTTATACGGAACCCTCAGGGCGCGAATCCTACTCACACTTGTGCAGTTTTTTTTAGAAATTGTCCCCAGTTTTGCTAACATGGATTGAAAGTCACAACCACCGCCTATTCGTAAACAGGTTATCTGGGGTACACGTTCTGTGAATTAACTCTGAAAAGTCTGACACTGCTGAAGTCAACTTCCGAAAGTATATTTAAAAAGCATTTTGCAGGAACTGAAATAACAGTAGCGATAAACAAGGTCGAAGTATAGATATACTGTTTCATCCAGTGACTATGCTCTGATTTATTACGAGGGCAAACTGGAAACTAATGCCTCCGAATTTTTTTATGTGGATACTCTTTAAAGCTTATTCAACATACTGAAGCGCCAAAGAAAGTGGTATAGACATGCATTTTCAGATACAGAGATATGTAAACAGGCAGAATACGGCATTGTGGTCAGCAACGTCTATATAAGACAACAGGTGTCTGGCGCAGTTGTTAGGTTACTGCGATTACAATGACAGGTTATCAAGATTTAAGTGAGTTTGACCGTGATGTTATAGTCGGAACACGAGAGATGGGGCACGGCATCTCCGAGGCAGCGATGAAGAGGGGATTTTCCCGTACGACCATTTCACGAGTGTACCGTGAATATCAGGAATCCCGTAAAACATCATATCTCCGGCGTCGATGCGGCCGGAAAAAGATACTGCAAGTACAGGACCAACGACGACTGAAGAGAATCGTTAAAAGTTACAGAAGTGCAGCCCTTCCGCAAACTGCTGCAGATTTCAATGCTGGGCCATCAAAAAGTGTCAGCGTGCGACCCATTCAATGAAAAATTATCGATATGGGCTTTCGGAGCTAAAGATCCACTCGTATACTGTTGTTGACAGCACGACATGAAGCTTATGTCTCGCCTGGGGTCCGCAGCTCGTGGTCGTGCGGTAGCGTTCTCGCTTCCCGCGCACGGGTTCCCGGGTTCGATTCCCGGCGGGGTCAGGGATTTTCTCTCCCTCATGATGACTGGGTGTTGTGTGATGTCCTTAGGTTAGTTAGGTTTAAGTAGTTCTAAGTTCTAGGGGACTGATGACCATAGATGTTAAGTCCCATAGTGCTCAGAGCCATTTGAACCATTATTCTCGCCTGGGCCCGTCAACACCGACATTGGACTGTTCATGACTGGAAACATGTTTCCTGGTCGCACGGGTCTCGTTTGAAATTTTATCGAGCGTATGGACGTGTACGGGTATGGAGACAACCTCATGAATCCATGGACCCTGTATGTTAGTAGGGGACTGTTCAAGCTGGTGGAGGCTCTTTAATGGTTGTGGGCATGTGCAGTTGGAGTGATATGGGACCCCTGACACGTCTAGATACGACAGGTGACACGTATGTAGCCATCCTGTCTGATCACCTGCATCCATTCATGCCCATTGTGCATGCCGACGGACTTGGACAATCCCAAGAGGACAATGCGACATCCCACACGTCCAGAATAGCTACAAGGTGGCTCCAGGAACATTCCTCTGAGTTAAGCACTTCCGCTGGCCACAAGACTTCCCATTACTGAGCACATCTGGGACGCCTTGCAACATGCTGTTCCACCCCCTCGTACTCTTATGGATTTATGGACAGCCTTGCAGGATTCATCGTGTCAGTTCCCTCCAGCACTACTTCAGACGTTAGTCGAGTCCATGCCAGATCGTGGTGCGGTTCTTTTGCGTGCTATCGGATGCCCTACGTGATATTAGGCAGGACTACCAATTTCGTTGGTTCGTCGTTATAAAACAAACATTAATAACATTAGGAATGTTCGAAGTTGTTGACAGAGTCACAACTTCACCTATGTTTGCACAGCTTCATCACTGTCCAATCTGAAGTTCTCGAAGGTGTTTTTTAAGTTTTTGAAACAGACTGAAATCGGATGGGGTCAAGTCGGAACTGTATGGAGGATGATCGATGTCAGTGAATAAAAGTCATAGGATTGGTGCGGGTGACGCGCCTCTGGCATCGTCGTGCTGAAGAAGAGGGTGGTCCATATGGGACGAATTCTTCTACAGTTAGAAACTCGGTTTACAGCACCTGTTTCTCACACCCCGACACAATTATGTTACGCACTACCATACTGCACGCCACAGTTCGGAACCATCTAGCCTCAGCAAAGAGGGAAAGTCGACTGAGTAATATGCATGACATGTAGCACCTCAACCGATAGTGACAACAGTGTAAAAAGTTCTACGCTATTAATTGTCAGCACGCCTCCATGTAATCTACTTACCGTGTGACTGTGGTTTTGACACTTCTGTAGTAATCTTCGTTTTTTTAAGTTTTTAGCTCTTCTATCCGAATGTATACCCGGTTCAATTAATGTATTATAAACGATAGTTGCATGCAAAAAGGAGCAGCAACTAGTGGGGGTCTCCCAGTATTATTTTGATTGGCTGAATAATATTGAAATGTGGCCTTCAGCGCCACTGTAAATTGTATGGATATTCGTTTGGTACATACGACGTGTAATTCTGACCGAGGGCTTGTTCTCCCCCAAAGCAAAGACGTCAAAATCTACCTCAAGTGAAAACGGGTGTGAGGATGGTGGACTGTTTCGGAGTATGTTTAGTTACGCCAGTGATAGTAATAATTCGATTTTATTCAAAATGGTTCAAATGGCTCTGAGCACTATGGGACTTATCATCTGTGGTCATCAGTCCCCTAGAACTTAGAACTACTTACACCTAACTAACCTAAGGACATCACACACATCCATGCCCGAGGCAGGAGTCGAACTTGCGACCGTAGCGGTCACGCGGTTCCAGACTGAAGTGCCTAGAACCGCACGGCCACACCGGCCGGCCGATTTTATTCAGAAGCATGTTGGTAACAATGACTATGCCAGGCACAAGTGGTGCTTTCTGTACCAAACAATAGAAGATATTTTTGTTTGTTATTTATAAACAACATGACACAAAATGAGCCGCGCGTGGTAGCCGTGTGGTCCGAGGCGCCTTGTCATGGTTCGCGCGGCTCCTCCCTTCGGAAGTCGAGTCCTCCCTCAGGCAAGGGTATGTGTGTTGACCTTAGCGTGTTATTTTAAGAAAGATTAAGTAGTGCGTAAGCCTAGGGACCGATGACCTCAGCAGTTTGGTCCGATAGTCCTTAACGCAACTTTCCAACTTTCCATCACAAAATGACACAAAATGAATCCGGTGACCTGTAGCCCTGGACAACCAAAAGGTAAGGAGACGTTTAGGAGTTGTTGATTCGATAATCATGTGATGGGGGTTGGCTTTTTATAAGCCATTATTAACTAAACAACAAAGCATAGGCACATATACATTATAACTAAATACATAAATAAAGGCTCTGATATATGATAAACGGATGAAGCACAAAATTTTACACTTTTGTTATCTATGCTCTATTGAAAAATAGGTCTTCTGCACTACTTTGGAAAAGTAAATATACTCTTAGTCTTCCCTCGCATGGCGTTGCAAGAATTTACTGCTGTCAGTGCATACGTAACACATCCTGTTTAGTTTTTACTGTGCAACCAACGAACTGTTTTCTATTTTGCTGTTTTTCTATATTTTTTCGCTTCCGATTGAAATC
Organism: Schistocerca nitens; assembly: GCF_023898315.1. NCBI lineage: Eukaryota > Metazoa > Arthropoda > Insecta > Orthoptera > Acrididae > Schistocerca > Schistocerca nitens. The sequence continues at coordinate 85,114,679 of NC_064614.1, read as the reverse complement.
ACTACACCAAAATGCATTTTTAAAGAATTACTTACAGTTGTGTGAGGTAAATAGTGTAACAATATAACTACGCCATTTTCTAAAATTGCGTAATAGAGCTAATTCTCAACATCAGTGTCATAGCCTGTAGTCATACACGGTGTTTAAAATTCTTGGCATTATACGTCTAGAGATGATATATCATGTCATGGGGAACGATGTTTTTATAGGCAAAATGTTCGCCGACGCTTATTGGCGACGGCAGGCGTTTTTTTTTTCTTTTTTTTTTTTCTTTTTTTTTTATGCCCCTCATAAGCGGTAGGGGGGAGGTACTTCGCGTGCGTGTGCCTTGTACGTCACCTATAACACAGTCATCTGCTCTGTGTAAAGAGGAGTTGGCCCAGCAAAATTATATTTGTTGATACGCTTCTAAAACATATTTTTCACTTAGAAACGCTCATTGGTAAGGTTTTCTGGTTGAAAATCGCTGCCGGCCGGTGTGGCCGAGCGGTTCTAGGCGCTTCAGTCTGGAACCGCGCGACCGCTACGGTCGCAGGTTCGAATCCTGCCTCGGACATGGATGTGTGTGATGTCCTTAGGTTAGCTAGGTTTAAGTAGTTCTAAGTTCTAGGGGACTGATGACCCCAGCAGTTAAGTCCCATAGTGCCCAGAGCCATTTGAGCCATTTGAAAATCGCTCTATCTATTTACCAGAACAGGTAATATATTGCACACCTGATTAGTACGTCCCGCTAATTCGGTTAAAACTCGTCGCCCCAACGCCGGCGTAAAGTAACGGACAACTAATGTCCCCGTGAATCGTCAGTGCGTATTTTCTCTCTAACAAAAGTTCTCCCCATGATGTTAATTATCAGCCCTAGACGTTTTAAGCAAATGCTTTGAAACACCCTGTAACACGCATGCTATTGTAATTAAGGTCCATTTATGACTCCTTTTTATGTAGAAATAGCTTTAAGCCGGATTCATACGAATCTGCACAGGTTGTACTCACACAGAGACTAATAAAAATCCCACTGAAGATAGAACGTAAAGTGCGGAAATATTTGGGGTGACTATATTCAAAAGATGATACTAAGGTCTTTGATACAGTTGAAGACAAGAGCTGTTTATCTGAGGATGAAAAGTGACGAACACAGAAGCTTCACAAACTTCAGACACGACCTGCACTTCACCACTGAGTGCATTATCAGGCTCGACGATTTTCACTCCAAAATGGAACTGTCACATCATATGACACACCTGCATAAGACAAATTCAACAGAAACATGGATGACGTACAGAGAGTTTCGCAATATTCTGGCGATTTCAAATCTGAATAACAGACAAAGTAATCGCGAAACAAAGTTGAACGTTTTACGCAAGGTACAACATTTATTTAGGTTTACTTGTGAAATACTACATCGGACAAATGACGAACATTCACGGCTACACAATACTCGATGCGTTTCACCCAGTTTTCGAGCACATCTTCCGAAAATTCTGGAGGAATTCTGGAAATTTTATCGTGAACTCTATCTTTTAACCGTTGCAGGCGTCTAGGCCGGTCGGGGCACACTCTCGCCCTCAAATAATCACATGGGTAAAAGTTTGGCACAGTTAAATCGGGCGAGGGAGGCAGCCATTCGACACGGGTTTGTTAATTGCCAAACGCTCTACGGAGAATTTCCAAGGTCTTATTGGGTGTGTGGCATGTCGCGCTGTGTTGTCGGAAACAAATTTGAGTAACGATCGACGAGGGCTTGCTCGAATACTGCTACGCACACGTTCGATGTTCTAGGGAGGTCGGACTGATTTCCGACGGCCGGTTGACTTTCGATTCGATGCAGTGGCAGTTGACGGAAGTTTGTTACCCTGTTAAATATTGTTCTATGAGCGGGAACTGGACATGGTGCCTGAATCTTGAAACGCTTACGAAAGGCACGTTGTACGCACGCGACAGATTCACAGCAGCAAAAATAGTACTCCACTGCGAGAGCACGACGTTGCTTCAACCAGTACGACATGATTACTGACATGTGTGTGGAAAGAAGCTTGACACTCCAAACTACCAATAGACGGCGCCACTGTCCCTGTATCTCATTTTTAACAAGCGTCATTCATATCTGAAATCGTCAAAACTCTGTACATATTGAGGAACGCTGAAGATGGCATTCTTGACTTCTTCTTCTAAAATCTTCACTTTCATCTGACTTAAAAGTGCCTCAGATTCTTGAAATGGCAAGGACTGGAGGGATCACTGCCTCGGCGCCTGAAATTTCACGCCTGAGAAATCTGCGTGAAACCAGAGACGCTTCGCATTATTCACCTCTTCGTGATCTTCCACCGTAACATTCGGCAAATTCCAGAGGAAATTCAGAAATACGGAGCCTCCGGTAATATCAACATGCTCTGTGGGTAATCTGCCCCTTTGATGGAAGAAGTAAAGGAAACTTTCCTCCTTCATAACCCAAACACGCTAGGCTACGCGTTCATCGTAAAAAAAAAAAAAAAAAGTTTTATTAATCGAAGTTCACAGTCGTGAACTTGGGTAGACATCAACAAGCGTGCGAGGTGCTGCCGAAGCAGCTATAAAAGAACACTGCGAAGAAATTTACGGGGGACGGCAGCCTATACTTTTCTAACGGAAAATAACTTTTACCCTTGAGGCATCGCCTTTCCCTTTTTCGGATAATCACTAATTTCTGGGTCGCAAAATTATCAGAACACAGTGCGCTAGCACGTCAGGGAACACCTTGTTTCAAAAGTTCCTTCCTTCACTGCAAGTGAGATCTCTCTAATTAGGTATGGATCATACGATGGAAGACAACTCGCTATGCTGTCCGCGATAGTTAGAATGTTTTGGGAGTTGGTCTGCGTTTAAGACTGTTAAAACTTCTTCCAAATCTTATATGCTGCTCTGGTGACTGCGGTGGCAATCGATCCTACAGTAGCCGTTTAGAATCTTATTGCTGAAAAAAAAGTCGATGATTCTGGCTGAAATCTGATATGGACTATTGATTCATTGGACGGTCCGGCTATAACGACTGAGTGAAGTAAGAACAGGATTCATACTAGGAGGTACAGAAAATATTTCAGATTTCCTGAACTACGTCTTCCGCTCCTCTGCCAGGCGGATTTATTTTGTGGTCTAGCAAGCATTGTGAAAGAAACAACTGTAATTTCGCTCAAGACTGCGAGAATTACATTGATGAGTCAAAAGGTTGTGATTACTATCCATCGCCTGGTCGTTGCAAGCGCGTGACACAGAAAGACAAATATACAGGTTGTTAGGGGTACGTGTGGACTCATAAGATAAGGAATGAGGAGGTTCTTCGGAGAATCGGCGAAGAAAGGAACATATGCGAAACACTGACAAAAAGGAGGGACAGGATGGTAGGGCATCTGTTAAAACATCACGGAATAACTTCCATGGTACTAGAGGGAGCTGTAGAGGCTAAAAACTTTAGAGAAAGACAGAGACTGGAATACATCGAGCAAATAACTGAGGATGCAGGTTACAAGTGATACTCTGAGACTGAGAGATTAGTACAGGAGAGGAATTCGTCAATTCGTGGAGGGCCGCATCAAACCAGCCAAAGACTGGTAAACGTTAATGGCTTTCTTGTGCCACGCGTACTAACCATAAAAACATATACTCCTAACAACCATCATTATTAGTCAGCGAATGAAATAAATACTGAGCTAATGCTGTCCAGCTTACCTCAGTCATCACTAGAAATATCTGCACTTATTCGCCTAACGTGCTGTATAAACGGAGCAGAGACAGTTGTAAGCAACGAAGGGGGAACTCGGTTTTTCGTTCGTTCAGATGTCCACATCTCCGTCTACAAACATCCCATCCCTCTGACTAACACGAAAAAGTACTTAAGAGTAGCCATTTTTGGAAAACTGACACAGAATGCTCAGTTCTTTATTACATGTCATAAAGCCCGAAATCGACTAAAACTACTGACACACCGCACCTGGGGGATCTACATCATCTTACCATTATTGTCATCCATAAATCACTCATGCGCCCCATTATAACATATGCCAAAATTGCCCCCATTTCCGACTCCCCCAATTCTGCAAGTTTCTTGAAATCTTGCAAAGATCTTTCGTAGCATTTTTTTCTCTCCAACACGTTTAACAGATGTCCTGTTTTTGGGGCCAACTGCTAAATGTTTCAGTTTCAGCCGGAAGGAGTGTCTCATGGAAGACATTTATACAAAAGATGGTCTGGAATCTACATTTATGAAAAAGAGGAAGAGAAACATGTATCACAAAAGTATCTCAAGTGGACTGTTATACAGAAGAGTTAGTCATTTGATCGTAAATATGTCTTTAATTACCACTAACAAACTACCAATATCAGCGATATATCATTGAAATTCTTGCTTCTTTTACACTCTATTTTGATAGAATACTGTAGTGTCCACTTACCACCATGATAACTTTCCAGCTGAGTACTTTCCTCTTAGTCCACCTTTACAGTTGACTTGTCGACACAGGTGACTCCCATACGGATACAAGGGCAGGCAGGCGTTCCGCCTCCGTGACCCCCAAAGAGCAGCCCCGGCTAGGTGTGAAGGTTCCCCTAGGGCTAAGCCGGAATCAAGAATGGCGTCACGGTCTATATTTCACTGCGGGCCACGTGGCGGTCTAACGATAAAATCCACCGACCAGTGCGCTGTGGTCGGGTTCTAAACGCGACGGATTCTGTGAGTCAGCCGCTACAGGGACTCCGGGTCAAGGTTATGAAATCGGTTCTCTCGCCGGACCGACGATGGAAGGAAGTACAAAAAATAATCAGGGAAATTCGGTATAACAGAAATACCTTTGCTAACAGCTGCAGTCACTCTCCTTCGCTAGTGACAACATCTGTTGGACCCTAAACGAATGGAAAACAGCGGCCTGGTCAGATGAGTCCCGATTTCAGTTGGTGAGAACTGGTGGTACTCTTGGAGTATGGCGCAGACTCTACGAAACCGTAGTCCCAAGTTGTCAACAGGCCGTGTACAGGCTGGTTGTGACTCTAATGGTGTAGGCTGTGTTTACATCGAATGGAATAGACTCGATCGTCTGGTCCAACTGAACAGGTCGTTGTCTCGAAACGTTTATGTTCGGCTACTCGGAGACCATTTGCAGCCATTTCATAGACTTCATGTTCCCAAACAACGATTGAATTGGTCGCAACTGATTTGAACAGCATTCTGGACAATTGGAGCGAACGATTTGGCCACCCAGATTGCCCAACATAAATCCCATTGAACATTTATGGTCATAATCAAGAGGTAATTTTCTGTACAAAATCCTGCACCGTAAACACTTTCGCAATTATAGAAGGCTGTAGAGGTAGCAATGAGGTGGGATACCGAAGTCCTACGGAATGATGAGAAGCGCGTGAGGTTCTCTAAGATAATAGATACAGCAATAAAGAACAGCTCAGTAGGTAGTACGGCAGAGCAGGAATGGTCATCTCTGAAAAGGGTAAGCACAGAAGCTGGAAAGAAAAAATTAGGTACAAAGAAGGTAACTCCATGGGTAACCGAAGAAATACTTCAGTTGACCGATGAAAGAAGGAAGTACAAAAATGCAAAGGGAAATTCAGGAATACACAAGTACCAGTCGATGAGGAATGAAGTAAATAGGAAGTGCAGGGGAGCTTGGATGAGATAGCTGCATGAAAAATGTGAAAAAAATTGAAAAAGGAAAGCTTATCGGAAGGACTGACTCAGCATATGGGAAAGTCAAAACAACATTCGGTGAAATTAAAAGCAAGGGTCGTAATATTAAGAGTGAAATGGGAATTCCTCTGTTAAATGCAGAGCAGAGAGCGGATAGGTAGAAAGAAGACATTGAAGGCCTCTATGATTTAGGAGAGACAAGGAACCCAAGATTAGAATCAGAATTTAAGAGATCTTTCGAGGGCCTAAGATAAAATAAGGCACAAGGGATAGATAACATTTCGTCAGAATTTCTAAAATCTTTGGGGGATGTGGCAACAAAACGACTACTCACGTTGGTGTGTACAATGTATGAGACTGGCGAGGTACCATCTGACTTTCGGAAAAATATCATCTACACAATTCCGAAGACTGCAAGAGCAGACATGTGCGAGAATTATCACACAATCAGCTTAACAGGTCACGCATCCAAGTTGCTGACAAGAAAATATACAGAAGAATGGAAAAGAAAATAGACGATATGTTTGGTTAAGATCACTATGGCTTTAGGAAAGGTAAAGGTACCAGAGAGGCAATTCTGACGTTGCGGTTCATAATGGAAGCAAGATTAAGGAAAAATCAAGACACGTTCATAGGATTTGTTGACGTAGAAACGGCGTTTGACAGTCTAAAATGGTGCAACATGTTCGAAATTCTGAGAAAAATGGGGGTAAGTTATAGGGAGAGACGGGAAGTACACAATATGTGCAAGAGCCAAGAGGGAATAATGAGTGGACGACCAAGAACTAAGTGCTGGGATTAAAAAGGGTGTAAGACAGGGATGTACTCTTTCGCACCTACCGTTCAATCTATGATGAAAATAAAAGAAAGATGAAAAGTTATCAATGAGAAAATAAGCGGATGACATTGCTATGCTGATTGAAAGTGAAGGAGAATTACATGATTTGGTGAACAGAATGAGTAGTATAATGAGTACAGAATATGGATTGAGAGTAAATCGAAGAAAGTCTAAAGTATGATAAGCAGCAGAAATGAGAACAGCGAGAAACTTAACATTAGGATTGATGGAGAAATTCTGCTCCTAGGCAACCAAATAACTAGTGACGAACGGAGCAAGGAGGACATCAAAAGCAGACTAGCAATCACAAATGTGGCATTTCTGGCCAAGAAAATGTTACTAGTATCAAACATAGGCCTTAATTCGAGGATGAAATTTCTGAGAATGTACGTTTGAAGCACAGCATTGTGTGGCAGTGAAACATAGGATGTGTGGGAAACCAAAATAGAAGAGAATCGGAGCAATTGAGATGTAGTGCTACAGAAGAATGCCGAAAATTTATTGCACTTATAAGGTAAGAAATGAGGCCCGACACGTTATTAGGTGATATACCACGACTTTTGTCACTTCAGTGTATGCTGATACACAAATAAAAAATTTAGTGTCCCTGAACATGTTATAAGACAACAAGGAATGTTCCACATCCAATCATTGAGGACATCAAATTAATGAAAAATCACAAAATCGAATAAAGTCCTTCCTGAAAGAGACCAAACTTTTATTTACCTGACATCAAATATTAAAGAAATCACTTTAATTAATTTAATAAAAGTGCCCCTGATACAGCAGGATGCTAACCCACTACTCACTGTTCCGTAATGTCGTGCCCCTACCAACTACGCTACGCTGAGTTCTGCAGTGAGAGACTTTGTATTTTATCTTAGTGTCCTCCACAGGCTTTATTTATGGCGGCATAAATATTAACTGACAGTTAATTAATGCAAATTCTACCAAAAACGACAAGTTTTTGATGAATCTTGAATGTGCCGTTGCTTTAAAACGGTGTAATTTCATAACAAGTGAGTTACACAAGCAAATAAGTAAACCAGAATGAAACATGCTCTTATCATAATAAAAAACGGTGATTATGTTCTGGGCAGAGTTAGGGATGTAAAAGAAGGGAATTAGCTTTTGACTTACATGCCAGCTTTGGAGACATTTAAATCAAAACATCTTGACGTATTGCCCCTTTTCACTTGTTGGTATTAGTACCCATGTCATGTTGCATAATGAACCTCGTCAACTACAGTAATATGTTATATGATGTCATGTAGTATAACATGACGCATGCCATCATATCAATACGGCACAACGTGTCATTGAAGTTGCTTATGATATTATACATCGTTTACTATGACTGACGAATCTTAGGGATGGGATCCGCGACTTCAGTCAACAAATTGCAAGATGCAGGTGTGCCAACACCTTGCAGCTAAGAGAGCTCATTGAGATGGGGAATTATGGTTAACTCGTAAAAAAGCGCGAATATGTCAAGAAGTCTTGATTTAAATGTCTTTGAAAGCGATACGTCGAGAAGCTAGTAACCTTCTTTATATCCCTAACTCTGGCCGGCATATATTCCCCTTTTTTATGCTATGAAAGGAGCATTTTTCACTCTGGTTCCCAGTTTCAACCCTACCATAATTCTGACAGTAGCTGCCACATCTTGGTAACCGATGTAGATTTTTGTTGATTCGGGCAACGACTGATCCGGTATACTTTTTTTTTTTAAAGCACGGTGCTTATATCGGGTCTTTTACCCAGTGTTCCTAGCTCAAATAGGAACTGAGCACCATGACACCCCCCCCCCCCCCCCGCACAAAAAAAAGAACGCAATTCTGCGTGTAGCGATTCGAAAATTATTTAACCACCACATGATGTTTTCCATCATTGTATTACAACAAATCGTACCAATAACGACGTGTTCTAGAGAGATTCAACATGCTGGTGCCTAGAAACAGCATACGTTTATAGGGTATAAGTTAACTGCAAATCCACCAAATATGGGCTTCATCTGAACGCCACAAATACTGTGCGCCTCGCAATTTCTGCTTGTTGGTGAAGCTACTCGTAATTGTCTGCAAAGATTCTTACGTTCATTAGGCTTTTAGATGTAGACCCTACTCGATAAAATAATTTTTCCATATGTCTTAGCTTCCAACGTTTCTCCTCCTTTTGTGTATTGGGTGTATTAATACATTTTCCAGTCCTCTGGGTGTGATTTTATAGCCCGAAGTGTTATGAATGCATGTACTGTTAGCCATATTTCCTACAGATGCTCAGATATTTTTCGAATTATATTCGATTGGTTTCATCGATCGCACCGTTTTTTTTTTTCTGCGTATCTTCCCTGTTCTGTTTGATTTATGTATCCTCTTTTTTTTGTGGATATCCTGAACTCTTAACCCCGTAAATATGTACCTAACAAAGGAGAGTTTGGATGGACGACATCAGAGGTACAACTACAACGTCCTCGGAAGAACGAAGCAACAGCGCAGACTCCATGAATGTTTTAAGGGAGATATTAAATCATATAACGTGAAGTCAGAACGGGCTAGATGCTTCACAGCATAAACTACCACTAAAACATTCAGCCACCTCTACTATTCCTGTTCTTACCTGCCCTATTTCTTCTTCTTCTTAAATAATCTACGAGCACTTCACCTTAATTATTTGTACACCGGCAGTCTTCTTGTCTCTTCCTCTGTATTTTCGGTCTTGTTGTACATCTATTGTCTACTGCTACTCTTCATTCTTCGTTCGATAATTTGCACATATAATTTATTGTCATTTTTCCGCCTATTTCATCGTTTTCTGTACCTTGTTCCATCTACCTTGGTCTCCTTTCACGTTTCCATCTTCTCTCATACCAGCACTGACTTAATTATCTGTTTTATTTACTGTTTTAGATTCATTTATTTTTTCCACCCTCCAATTTACCATTTGAAATCCTAGCTTAACATATTTCTATTCTGTGTCTCTCTCTTCTTACATCTTTTTCAGTGGAGTGACCTAAATAACGATTCGAAACCCAACAACTCTTTTCATCTACAAGGGGCTTTCAATACGTAATGCAGTGTATTTTTTCTGCTAATTTTGGCTGAAAAAATGCGGAGTCTGTTGTGAAACATCGTGGAGTATTTCCATTTTAGCCCCCGTAGGTCCATGAAGTACCGATAGATGGCAACACTATACGTAGCCTTCAAAATGGCGTCTATAATGGAGTGTGTTCCAAACAGAGAAGCGAGTTTTTGAGTTTCCTTTAGCGGAAAATCAAAGCATCGCAGTACTCGTAGGCGTTTACAAAATTTCTACGGAGACTGGCAGTGAATAAAAGCACGCTGAGTCCTCGTGCGAGGCATCGGTCAACATCGCAACGAAGTCGGGCAAACCCGTCGGATGCTGCCCGGCCGCACGCAGCAGTGACTCCTGCAATGCATTCGTCGCTATAAAAAAAATGCAAACGAACTTAGCTATGACAACTCACACAGGCTGTGCACCCGAGAGGAGCTCACAAAACTTCACTGAATTGTTCTTCCTCATCAACCTACAGCCCGGATCTCGCACCTTTCCCACTGTTTGGCCCAATGGAGGATGTACTCGGTGGGGGAGCAGTAAGTGGAAGATGGGGAGGTTACTGACGCAGTAAGACGTTGGCTCTGGATTTCAACCACTGTAGTGGTAATGCGGGCGTACAGTACGGTGGCGTAAGGCCGTCGCACTGGACAGATATGTTGAAAAAGAGAGTTTTGCAGCCAAAAGTGTGGGGAATAATGTACTGAATTGGAATCCTGAATAAAACTAACCTGCTTTCAGGAAAAAAAGTGTGCTGCATTACTTATTGAACGGCCCTCGTATAACTGAAGACGCCTGAATTGACTTTACTGACACATAATCTTGATAACGCTTGAATTCCCACGTAGTATTGTAAATGGAAATGCCGTGTGGCTAGGGCCTCCCGTCGGGTAGACCGGTCGCCAGGTGCAAGTCTTTAGAGTTGACGCCACTTCTGGGACTTGCGTGTCGATGCGGATCAAATGATGATGATAACGACAACACAACACCCAGTCGCTGAGTGGAGAAAATCTCCGACCCAGCCGGGAATCAAACCCGGGCCACCGGCCGGGATGGCCGAGCGGTTATAGGAGCTACAGTCTGGAACCGCGCGACCGCTACGGTCGCAGGTTCGAATCCTGCCTCGGACATGGATGTGTGTGATGTCCTTACGTTAGTTAGGTTTAAGCAGTTCTAGGTTCTAGGGGACTGATGACATCAGCAGTTAAGTCCCATAGTGCTCAGAGCCATTTGACCCATTGGAAACCCGGGCCGTTAGGCATGATATTCCGTCTCGCTGATCATTCTGCTACCAGGGACGGACATAATTTGAAATGAAACATCAGTAGTGATCGATGCGTTAACTGCAAAGCCCTTTCTTATTTTCCTCTCGTTGGCATGCAGTGGCATGATCTGACATTTCAGCTTTTGTCTCTGTCACTGCAGGTTTTCTTTTTAATTTTTTCCCCCTGCGCTTCGTCTTAGGAGACGAAGAGAAAGTGTAGGGGAAACTTGTACGTCAAAGGACAAGCGTGACGCTCATCTCTGTAATGTCGGTGCAGTGGAGGTAAAGTGGGGTTGGGGGGGGGAGCTCAGGAGAAAGATTTAATTTATTTTTCACATCTGGCGGAATATTAAAGAACACAGAGCGCGAGGAATGGAATCCGTGCGGCGGTCGCGGAATTTCATCGCTCCGGGAGTCGCATATCGGCGGCGGCGCAGTTTTCCGATACGCAAACTTGGCCCCCGCCCCCGCCCCCTGCAGCCAGCGCGTTCATTCGCGTGCTCCGCGGGGGTGCACAATGGAGAGGGCGTCTGAGAGCCGGCACCCTGCGGCTATGAATATTTCACAGGTGTCCCAGAGAGAGTCTCTGATTAAATCCACCGCGCGCCCGCTTGTCTCCCCTTGTTTATAAGACGTCGCCGCCGGGGGCAGTAATATCGACAAGGAGCCGCTGTTATTGGAATTCCCATCAATACGCGACACATTCTTGGCTGTCACTTGGAAGACAAGTTCATGACGCAGGACAGAGGGCAGAAATGCGAACAGCTGGTGCATCTGCCGTATCACAAATTGTGTGACAGGAGCTCTGAACATGAAATGTTGAATCAGATATAGAAATACTACGGATTATTTGCCACTTTACAGTGGCTTATAAATCCCTTATGTTCTTTAAATTCTTATTCATAGTTCTTATCGTAGTTTTTTTTAACCGCCAGTATGATAGTAAATTTTTTGCTCATTATTGACTTTTTCTGCCTTTCTCTTACAATCCAACGCCAGATATCGTTATACATCTACATCTGTACTATAAAAGTCAAAATAATGTGAATGGTACTTTTTGTTGACCAAAAATCTCATCATCTGAGAGTAGCACTTGCAACCAATTATATATATACGAGGGCAGTTCAATAAGTAATGCAACACATTTTTTTTCTCGGCCAATTTTGGTTGAAAAAACCGGAAATTTCTTGTGGAATATTTTCAAACATTCCCGCTTCGTCTCGTATAGTTTCATTGACTTCCAACAGGTGGCAGCGCTGTACGGAGCTGTTAAAATGGCGTCTGTAACGGATGTTGCAAACAACGGGCAGTGATCGAGTTTCTTTTGGCGGAAAACCAGGGCATCTCAGATATTCATAGGCGCTTGCAGAATGTTTACGGTGATCTGGCAGTGGACAAAAGCACGGTGAGTCGTTGGGCAAAGCGTGTGTCATCATCGCCGCAAGGTCAAGCAAGACTGTCTGATCTCCCGCGTGCGGGCCGGCCGTGCACAGCTGTGACTCCTGCAATGGCGATGAAACATGGGTTCATCACTTCGAACCTGAAACAAAACGGCAATCAATGGAGTGGCGCCACACCCACTCCCCTACCAAGGAAAAGTTTAAAGCCATACCCTCAGCCGGTAAAGTCATGGTTACAGTCTTCTGGGACGCTGAAGGGGTTATTCTGTTCGATGTCCTTCCCCATGGTCAAACGATCAACTCTGAAGTGTATTGTGCTACTCTTCAGAAATTGAAGAAACGACTTCAGCGTGTTCGTAGGCACAGAAATCTGAACGAACTTCTCCTTCTTCATGACAACGAAAGACCTCACACAAGCCTTCGCACCCGAGAGGAGCTCACAGAACTTCAGTGGACTGTTCTTCCTCATGCACCCTACAGCCCCGATCTCGCACCGTCGGATTTCCATATGTTTGGCCCAATGAAGGACGCAATCCGTGGGAGGCACTACGCGGATGATGAAGAAGTTATTGATGCAGTACGACGTTGGCTCCGACATCGACCAGTGGAATGGTACCGTGCAGGCATACAGGCCCTCATTTCAAGGTGGCGTAAGGCCGTAGCATTGAATGGAGATTACGTTGAAAAATAGTGTTGTGTAGCTAAAAGATTGGGGAATAACCTGGTGTATTTCAATGCTGAATAAAACAACCCCTGTTTCAGAAAAAAAAGTGTTGCATTACTTATTGAACTGCCCTCGTATAAACAAATACGTAATCAGTGACGTTTGTTGCATTGTAAAATGTTAATTACATACGGAGATATTGTAACCTAAAGTTGACGCTTGAGTACCACTCTTCCGCTGTTCGATGGTGTGTATCGGAGAGCACCGAATTACGTAGGGATCCAAAGGGAACGGTGATGGACCTTAGGTACAGAAGAGACTGGAACAGCACATTACGTCCACATGCTAACACCTTTTTATTGGTCTTTTTCACTGACGCACATGTACATTACCATGAGGGGTGAGGTACACGTACACACGTGCTGCTGTCGGCAACACGCATATGACAAGAGAAGTGTCTGGCGCAGTTGTTAGACTGGTTACCTACAATGGCAGGTTATCAGAATTTAAGTGAGCTTGAACGTGATGTTATAGTCGGCGCACGAGCGATGGGACACAGCATCTCCGAGGTAGCGAAAAAGGGGGGATTTTCCCGTACGACCATTTCACGAGCGTACTGTGAATATCAGGAATCCGGTAAAACATCAAATCTCCGACACCACTTCGGCCGGGAAAAGATCCTGCAAGAACGGGACCAACGATGACAAGAAATCGTTCAACGTGACAGAAGTGCGACTCTTCCGCAAACTGCTGCAGATTTCACCGCTGGGCTATCAACAAGTATCAGCGTGCGACCCACTCAGCGAAACGTCATCGATATGGGCTTTCGGAGCTCATTCGTGTACCCTTGATGACTGCACGACACAAAGCTGGCCTCGCCTGGTCCAGTCAACACCAACATGTACTTTTGATGACTAGAAACATGTTGCCTGAGGTCGGACGAGTCTCGTTTCAAATTTTATCGAGTGGATGGACGTGTACGGTAATGGAGACAACCTCACCTGAATCCATGGACCCTGCATATCAGCAGGGGACTGTTCAAGCTGGTGGAGATTGTGTAATGGTGTGGGGCGTGTAGTTGGAGTGATATGGGACCCCTGATACGTCTAGATACGACTCTGACAGGTGACACGTACGTAAATATCCTGTCTGAGCACCTGCATCCTTTCGAGTCCATTGTACATTCCGACGGACTTGAGCAATTCCAGCAGGACAATGCGACACCCCAAAAGTTCAGAAAGTGGCTCCAGAAACACTATTCTGAGTTTGAACACTTCCGCTGGCCACCAAACTCCTTAGACATGAACATTATTAAGCATATCTGGGATGCCTTGCTACGTGCTGTTCAGAGGAGATCTCCACCCCATCGAACTCTTACTGATTTAGGGACAGCCCTGCAGGATTCATGGTGTCAGTACCCTCCAGCACTAATTCATACATCAGTCCAGTCCATGCCACGTTGTGCTGCTGCTCATCTGCGTGCTTTCGGTGGGCCCTGCACGATATTAGGCAGGTGTACCAGTTGATTCGGCTCTCCAGTGTAAATCTATTTCTAGTGAGCGTGGGTATGAATTACTTTGTTGCTAATTTTGATACGTCTTATGTACAAATTTTGCAACTGACCAGTTCCGGCGCCCCTCTCTGCTTGGTGTCTCTAAGGAGCCGCTTGGTCCTTAAATCGGCTCTGGTTTTCATAGAGTCTGTGATTCACTTCCATACAATTCTCCAATTCATCAAAACACACTTTCCTACAAATGTTTTCTTCGTATTAAAACTGATGTTTAACAGACATCTTTTGGCCAAGAAAGGTCTCTTTGCTGTTCTAGTATACTTCTTACGTGGTTCCAAGATAATCTACCTGGTGGTGACCAATTCTAAAGTTACATTTAACACTAATCTCATTTTTGGTAAGCCTGATTACTTTCGTCTCTTTAGTGTTCCGTACCTCAATTTGTAAAAACTGAACCCCTGTTTGGGTGTATGTCTGTCTGTCCGACAATTAAGAAACATTATTCTCTGGAACGTGTAGACCTATGAAGAAGAAATTTATGTCAAATACTGCGCTCTAAGATCGTTTGGCGATGCAAAAAAGTAAGCTTCTCAGTCAATGCGGTCAAAATATACGATCATTTATCTCACACAGTTTAACACTCGCAGTCTTTCTCATCAAAACCTATGGGGTACTTACCTGCTCGTTTCTTTTTGTATGTGCGGACTAGTCTCAGCAACTACTGCAGAGATTGTGATACAGTTTTGGGATTCCAGGAAGCGATATCTTGCCGTTATCGATATCGATAAAAGGGAAAAATAGTCGTGATTCACGTCTCCCGGGATAAATGAACTATGTGTATACATAGTTAAGTTTGTACAGAACCATCAGTGCGCAATCCTACTCGCACTTGGCCAATATTTTCGGGTTACTCTCCGTCCATATGCTGTACTCATTGGTCCATTTGATTCTACAAGTTCTGTAAATGTCCTTCAGAGTGACTCAGGATACCAGTGTCATCAGTGAATCTTATCAGTGTCCTGGACTGAATTCCAAGACCCTCCGTAGTGTCTCAAGGACTGAGCGCATGTGACGGGATTAACAGTGAACTGTTGGTCGGTCCTTGTGGTCTCCATATTGCTATTAGAAAGGATCAGACTTTATGCTCGCACCATCATTCACTCTCTACTGTCATCATTACACAATATAAATTTTCCACATTACACACAGCAATTACAGTCACCTACACTGAACGGGCACAGTTGAGACACGTCATACAATGCGTGAAACGGGAATATTGAGCTCGGAGAAGAAAATCCTTTCATTTGTAAGGCTTGACGTAATCGGGTGGCGGAGATACAGCGTGTAAGTAGGCTGTTTAGGTTTTTATGTTGGTAACGGCACGTAGCGCTCTGTATGAAAATCACTGACTGTGTGTGCTGTGTGCGGTCTGTGGCTGTTTGGCATTGTTGTAATATTCGCTATTGTAGTGTTGGGCAGTTGGATGTGAACAGCGCGTAGTGTTGCGCAGTTGGAGGTGAGCCGCCAGCAGTGGTGGATGTGGGGAGAGAGATGGCAGAATTTTAAGAGCGGACGATCTGGACGTGTATCCGTCAGAAAAAGGAAATTTGTAAGTCTGGATGTCATGAACTGATACATATATATTATGACCTTTGAACGCTATTAAGTAAATACATTATTTGTTCTCTATCAAAATCGTTCATTTGCTAACTATGCCTATCAGTAGTTCAAAATGGCTCTGAGCACTATGGGACTTAACATCTATGGTCATCAGTCCTCTAGAACCTAGAACTACTTAAACCTAACTAACCTAAGGACATCACACAACACCCAGTCATCACGAGGCAGAGAATTCAGTAGTTAGAATCTTTTATTTAGCTGGCAGTATTGGCGCTCGCTGTATTGCAGTAGTTCGAGTAACGAAGATTTTTGTGAGGTACGTGATTCATGAAAGGTATAGGTTTTATTACTGAAAATCAGATCGCGTTGCGCTAAAAAAATAGTATTGTGTGTCAGTTTAGTGTTGATCAGAATAAGTAAAGAGAGAACTGTGTGAGTACGTTCAGTTTTACTCAGCTGTCTTTGTATCAAATAATGTAGAAGTTTACCAGCACAGTAATTCATAATTTTCCAAATGAGACGTCTCAAGCGATATGATTTATTTGTTAAAATTGATTAATCTTCTTCATCGCAATACTACATACAATTACAATTTGTTGATAATCAGTTAAGGTTGACTGGCAACCACCTTCAGATCAGGCTTACGACAGACAGTGTCCACGTGTACAGCAGGCAACACCATCATCATTAAGTGTATCTCAGAACATGCTTACTACAGAACCAGGCCTTAAGCCCACTGCTGATCACAACAGCGTTACATGTTACTAGCAAGGGGAGGGCACAGATTTACTTCAAGCTTTGAAGGCCTGTAGTAGGTCATTAAAACAACATAATGTGGAAGTATTACGATACACTACTCTGGCAATTCCGAGAAAATCGCGAGAGAAGTTTTACGCGTCTGTTACGTACATCATGTACCCGTTCAATAGTACGGGCAGTAAGAATTCACGGTGGTGACATGGTAAGCGTTCGCGCTGGGCAAGGGGCTCATGGACGAGGCGACGGTTCGAAACCAGTTAACACTTATTTCTTAATCATTTTTTTTTTCACCACTGATCTCATTACTCAGTTTATAAGAGATTTGAGAGGTAATACAGTATAATGAAAAAAAAAAAACCACATGCATTTTCATGAAGTTATAGTGAGTCTCATATTTTATTTTACTACTTATTACTTGTAATTAAATTTTCACGGACTAGGGCAGGCTTGGGAAGCCCAAGTCAAACCTTGACAAATAATGTTACGAATGACGTCATTCAGTATCAGTAATATAGTAAGTCACAGTGTGCCAGATCATAGGAGCAGTGTAGAATTACTTGTCGGATGTGCTCTCGACCTCATTCATTGCAAGGTGTTATTTGCCATACAGACATGGAAAACATAAATTGAAACTTCATGCCAATACAGGAGTTTTTTATTCATTACCTCTCAAACGTCATAAAAAATTAAATAATGAGACCAGTGATGAAATACACATAGAATAAGTGTTAGAAGAATTGAGAGGTGGCATGAGCCCCCTCTCATATTTCTATCTTACGATTCTCCTCTCTAGTTGCATGCGGTGGAGGGTTGCTTTTCCTTAACACGCGTACTTCCCACGCAGCGTCTCTCGTCACCCGGGTGGGCCGGTGACAGGCGGGCTCTGTGGAATTGGAGAGAGTTAAGCCGACGTGTGTGAGGCAGTCGAGTGAATGCTTTTCAGACGCCGACATTGTCAAGAGACACGCCCGCTGGGGTGTGAAGTAGCGGCTGGGCTAGAGGTTCCGTTACTTCAGAGAAACTTTGCGAAAACACTTTCTGGCGGGCTACCAGCGAGGCGTGGGAATGACTTGTGTACCCACGCAGTTGTGGCGGGAAAATTCCCGCACTTTCTGCAAAATCAGCACAGAAATTGGCGCCAAGAATCTCCATTGGTGGAATGGTAGTGCTCCGGCAATGGAGTGGAATTTCCGCCGGTTTTCGAGTTGCTGATTGGAACGTAACCACGGCCACTGTCGTGAGGGCGGGAATGTTCGGTGTTCGGCCTGTACGGGTGCTCTGAGTAGTCGGCAGTCGCCTTTCGGTCGAGGACGTCGGAGCAACCAGCCCTCGCCTGCGGTACGCCAGATCGTGTTCTGGGAGATAAGAAGACTGTTGGTAATGTACGTCCGCAGCACCGGCAGATAGGGATTTTCCTAGGTGATAATCAGAGCTCAGCAGAGCGCGCCTGTTCATCCTTTTCTAACTTTGTTCAGTTTCGAGTAGCAGCAATTACTATTGGGTTAGCTGTGTGTCTCTCTTGAGATTTGAGTGGAAAGGAATTGGCTCCACATACCACTTCGTCTTAAACCTCACGATCTAAGTTAGGGACAACTTCACCTTTACTGTGTTTGTATGAATCTCCAATTTTAGCCAATTTGATGTTTTATATTTCCTGTGTCTCTTTTACTATTCTGCGTTTAATCTTAATAAATCATATTGTTATTTTGGACAGAACTTTCTTTCTGTTAATCAATAGAGCAACCCTATCATTCCTCACTATGCTAATGAAACCTTTGTTTATTTAACTTATTTATCAAATTAAATTATTGCAGGCGCCAAACTCTCTTCTACTCCACTAGCAGGGTTGATTAGAGTCAGTTCGCGTATTTGTTTTATCCTTGTGCAACAGCAAAAGTCGGAGTTAGAATAGGGGGGGCTTAGAGCATGATTTACACATGTGGATTCTAGTAGAATTTAGTGATAAATACACTACTAGCCCCGGCACCTCGCATAATATGGCGACCCTTGGCCTCGGATCTTTCCTGTGAATCTCTGATAAACAAACAGGATTCTTAGTAGGAACATTCAATTTTTTTTCTCTCTATTTTTTTTAATGATTAATACCCAAGTTTTTTTTTGTAGTTCCGCGTTTAGTTTTAAGTAGCGGCGCATGACTACAGTTTTTGTTTTCAGTGTATATATTTTTTGTTCATTGTTTTTTTTGTGTTTCGCTGATGTGGTGTCTGTACCGCATCGCACTTTGTCGGATTTGTGTGCGGTTTCTGTACCACATCAAATTGTGTTTGTGATTACAGCGTTGGAACAGCGTTGTTGAAATTTTATGTTTATGTGTAAAAAATATATGGAGTAGATTAATTTTACTGTGCATTTTAGATGAATTTGTTTTTATGAATGATAACGAGAAGTAAGGCACGACTATTATCGGGCGAAGCTAAAACAAAAGAGGATAGCATAATGGATAAGGGGCAGTTTACTGACGGGAATAGGTTCGGAGATGAGATGGGCACATTTTTAGCAGGACAGGACGCCAGGGGCATTGATGAGGAAGGTGATTTGGACGCGATCTCAGAGCAGCGTTGCGGCCGTGATTATGATAGTGAAGTAGAGGATGAAACAGAGACAGGCACACAGGTCGAGACGGTAGCAGAAGTTTATAGTCAAACGAACGAGTGCAGACAGAGGCCAGCTCGGTCACGTCAGAGCTCTAGCGCCCAGGTGTCCAGAGTTACATCGCCCATGTTTGAAGAGGATCAAGAAGATGACGTAAACCCAATACTGAGCTTCCTACGATCAATGAAAGAAGAAGCTGACGAACAGCGTAAGAAGCAGGAAGAAGCTGACGAACAGCGTAAGAGGGAGAAGGAAGAAGAGGAGAAACAACGTAAGAAGGAGAAGGAAGAAGAGGAGAAACAACGTAAGAAGGAGAAGGAAGAAGAGGAGAAACAACGTAAGAAGGAGAAGGAAGAAGCTGACGAACAGCGTAAGAGGGACACTGAGGCAATAATCTCGCATATAGGGGCAATTCGTGGGGAATTATTAACAATAAAGAAAGAATGTGGAGAAGCAAAACAAATGTCAATGGTAGCACAAAAAGTAGCAGGCCTAGCCAAAACTGCAGCAACAGGGGCAATGAAAATCGCAAGAGTAACTCTTAAACTCGCAGGGCGCTTGCGACGTGCGACACAAGTCCACTCGAAATCCCTAGCGGCCTTAAAGACTCAAGGTAATATTGCGGTTACGAACATCACGAAACGAATGAAAGAAGTAGAGAGTCGGATAGCAAAACTAGAGCGAAATGGGCACACGAGCACTGCGCGTTCGGATACCAATGATGGAGCACACAGGATTGTGTCTCCGAGGAAAAGCCCGCCGTGCTCTAGCCCAGTGACAGCGTGCGGAACAAACAATGCACACGCAGAAACAGCGAGTAATAGCTCCAATAATTGCAGCCCACTTAGAAGAGTGAATGCTGAATGCAACTTCCACTGTGATACAGACGTAGCACATCACAGTTATCAGCAAGATAGATCAGGACACTCCGCAGACGTGCAAGTATCGGAAACGTCTGACAACACCAGTGCGAGGATCGGACAGAATTTTGATCACAATCACTTCCTGTCGATACTCAAATTCCAGAAGTTCAAAGATAATGGAGGGTCGATGCATCCGAAGAGCTGGGTGATGCAATTTACTAATTCATTACCGTCGTCATGGCCAACCCAGGCCAAATTAGAATTCATGTGTGGACACATCGAAGGCCAAGCCGCGGAAAAGATGCGGGGCGTGGCAGCGACGTGTCGGACTTATCAGGAATTTGTTGGTGCATTCCTGCGGACCTACTGGTCAAAGGAAACGCAAGACAGGATTAAAGAGGAAATAATATTTTGTCCTGAACTGGAAGTGTCCGGGCATAAGAGCGCAACCAAATTTTTTGATGATTTACTCAAGAAGAATCAGTTTTTAGATAGTCCATACAGCAACGGAGAAATTATTAAATTTTGCTTTTCGAAATTGCCAGTTAGGTATCAACAGACACTTGTCGGGAAGTGTGGATCTGACATAGATGCATTCAAGAGTCTACTGCGCGAACTCGAAGTAGTCTTCGATAAACAAGACGCAAAGGACAGGAAGAAGGCGCAAAATAACAAATACCACGGGCCAGCAAGGGAAGACGACAACAGATCGCATAATCGCACTGGTCAGTTAGGAAACCAGGGTTACCGAGATCAAGGTTACGCTATTCAAGGTTATGGAAACCAGAGACACGGAAACCAGAACGTCAGGGAACAGGGTCAATCCAGACAAGCAATCTGGGACAGGAGGAATGACGAACGGCAAAGCGACCGTAATTGGAGGGAGCGAAATCAAGGACAACAGGAGAACCAGGAGATTGAAATTAGACCTCCAAATCCTAATGCACGTCAGAGGAGGGGGAGTCTAAGAAGGGATTGACGCTAGTCCATAGGACTCCACCACTTCTCTCACATAAAGGAGTTCGTAGAATAGTAGTAGTGTAAGAAATGTACATAGTAGAATAGGCAAAGATATGAACCTTTTTTCGGGGAACAATAATCGTTACATTAATAGATTAAGATTGTTAAAGTATTAACACGCTGCGTTGTCTTGCATAAGAATTTACTGCTGCTATCCTCTTTTTGTTTATGTTCGCGATCTCCAATGTCGATGGAGTAGGAGACACTACCTTTTCATGAGCAATGTTTTTGTCCCTTCCTATCTGGTGTCCATGTTGAGGGATAATGATGAGTGACGAGATGTCGCACAAACGGGCGCATACAAGAACGTGCTCTTAGAAGCGTTCTGAGAAGTCGTGATACGCTCCATAGCGGCCACAACCAGTTCGTGAGTCGTTCATACCAATGCTTGCAGGCACGCGTCAGTGCACTGCAAGATTGTGGTATATTGCGTGATTTCGAGGGTGAATATGGGCAGTATAGTTTTTGCAGAGCTGCGCCGGTATCGTTGTCTTGCAAGTCGGGGTGAACCTGTGAGCATTTGACTCTAATGGTGCCCTAGACGAGAGAAATGAGGGCATAAAAGCCTACCATGCTAATGTGCTGGTTGGGGATTTAGCGTGCTGCTCGTTTTTGTCACAGATGAATCACCAAGGAATTGTACTTGGATATTCGTGACATACTGTGTAGCTGGCGTGTGTTGGGTGTCTGAATCCTCAACAGGAACCAGTCCTGGCTTGGTCATATTACATTGCTTCTGGAAAGGTGTGCTTTGATCGCGAAAACCGCTTCACATAGAGAAGGAAGTTGCAACTATAAATTTATTGTCGTGTATAGCCATGGCTAACCCAGTCTCTGGAGTTTCAGTGAGGCGTAATGAAAACTCGGAGGTCATGTCGTACGGCGCGCACATCACTGTCGTCAATAGCGGCGAGCAGCAAGACATCTCAGCGTAACAGGAACTATGTAAGGGTATTGTATAAGGTAAATAAAATAAATAAATAAATAAATAAATAAATAAATAAATAAATAAATAAAAGGGAAAGTACGATACTAGGATAAGTTAAACTGTAGGATTTAACAATAACTAGATTAATATTGTGGGGGTTTTCTACCACAAGTGTGGCGCGCGCCTGTTGAGTTGCTATTTTTCAGGTCACCAAACCACAGACCCGAGATGGAGGGACGACGGGCGAGCGAAAGTAGCGTAGTTGCATGTTCTTTATAGCACAGTAAAACTTAGACCTGCATAACAACATAATTTAATTAAAAGACGTAGAATGTAGATCGTTGGGATATGGTAGTTAATTCTTGAAGCATGTCTACTGTCGATCTATATAATTAATAGTAATATTAGTGCGGGCCCGCACATTTAGTTGTTCATCCATTACAAAGCATCAGTTATCACACACCATGTACATACTGAGATCGGTCTCTACACATATATCAAAATAAATTATTTCCATGTCTAGATTAGATGTTATAATGATTGCCATAGATTAATAACTATAAAAGTAAAATAAGAGTGTCTGAAATGACAGACCATCAATGTTTCATTATGTAAATTTATTATAACATAGAAGGTCATGGGAAAAAGTTAGGCATAAGACTTTTGTAAGAATTGTACAGATGACGAGGAACATGGCAATGCAGAGGCCAGCCAGCGCAAAAACAAGAGGTCTTCGGCTACCTGCTAGAGGGCGAGCGTCCCGTCCTACACGCTGACAGTCACCCGGCTGCCTACCTGAGGGATTACACGGGACCCTCGCCCCGCCACAAGCGAAAGTGGGGCTGGCCGTTGACCCTGACACGCGACAGCCTGCTAGCTCTCCGGACGCGGCAGCCGCTTGGAGGGATTCCCTGCGGCAGACCACGTTGTCGTGAGTACACGAAGAACATCACATATCGTGTCAGAACCTGCGCCTCATGTGCCTCAGGACAGAAAGGGACGCTCTATACTCACCTGTTTGGGTTTTTACAACTCACTAGCATTGGCCGATCTGCATACACAAAGCAGTATCGTGCCACACTAACAAATGTATGGTCTCATGTCTTACTTCTCCTCTCTATTAGAGAGCAGTTTTTAACAATAGTCGCTCCTAGTTCGATCCTGTATGGATGACCTCACACACGTGTGGAGTCACTCCACGTGCCATCATCCCTCGTCGAACTGCAATATTGGGAAACATAAAGTTCTGTCCAGCGAGAGAAGAGACCTAGACTAGTGATGTATCCCAACGAGTAGACCTCAGAGACAATTAATCGACGTGAGGAGAGCCTATCACTGTGTCTTCCTACCATACGGCTGTGATCATATGCGTGGGTCTGACTACAATCTCAACAGCGTACTGCAGACACTCCAGAACTCCCTATTGCTGTTGCCACAACGTAGCAACTACAACCGACGTTTAGCCTTATGTGATGTCAGTACAGTGGAATCAGTGAAGTGCCACGGATATTTCTAACAATGTGATTTAGTGCCTCATTCTCAGCACAGTCGTGAACTTTGTGCAATGTGCACGCACAATTTGATGCCCCATGAACCTTGTTTTTTTTGTTTTTCTTAAATTTCTTTCTCTTATGTTGTTTCTGTAATGTATGTTATACCTTGTATGCGTTTGTGTTTTACACTGTAATTCTTATTACAGATTACTGTATTGTTCTCCACATCATGTTTTTTTTGTATTTTGTGTTTATTGTTGTGTGTATGCTAACAGTGTGCCTGAAGTCCCCATAAACTGAAGCAGATACCACCACTGTCATTGTGAATGGACCATCAGTTCAGGGAACATTTTGTAAAGGTTATTCTTGCTGCAGGGAGACAGAATGAATCGGAGGTTGTAACTAGATTCTGAAAACTCACAAAGAGATTGTTAACTTAAATATTATCATGTGTGAGTGAGGTCAGGTTAGTTTAATGATTAAAATTGTTGTAACATCTTGGGCATTTAATTGCGGAGCACTCCAACTCTGATTGTAAAGAATAAACTGCTCCATATTTGGCTCAGATGCCCGGGCCATGTTTAGAGCGTGAATGTCTGCGTGAATCGGTGTTTGGAAGGGGCTCCCTGGGTATGGATGTGTGATGTGAGTGTTAGTGTTCCATATTAAGAAGGTGAAGTTGGCTACATCATAAATAATCCTCCCTCTATGAGTTGCATTTTTCAGTTGCAATGATCTTTTTTATAGAGTGCGGTATGTGGAGTCACTTTGTAAGATTGTTCTTGGGCGATTGACTCACTACCTTGCTCCTAAGTGAGCCAACCGCTCACCAATTACAATCTAAAATGGCGTAGGGGCAATGAGAGGTGGCATGAGCCCCCTCTCATATTTCTATCTTACGATTCTCCTCTCTAGTTGCATGCGGTGGAGGGTTGCTTTTCCTTAACACGCGTACTTCCCACGCAGCGTCTCTCGTCACCCGGGTGGGCCGGTGACAGGCGGGCTCTGTGGAATTGGAGAGAGTTAAGCCGACGTGTGTGAGGCAGTCGAGTGAATGCTTTTCAGACGCCGACATTGTCAAGAGACACGCCCGCTGGGGTGTGAAGTAGCGGCTGGGCTAGAGGTTCCGTTACTTCAGAGAAACTTTGCGAAAACACTTTCTGGCGGGCTACCAGCGAGGCGTGGGAATGACTTGTGTACCCACGCAGTTGTGGCGGGAAAATTCCCGCACTTTCTGCAAAATCAGCACAGAAATTGGCGCCAAGAATCTCCATTGGTGGAATGGTAGTGCTCCGGCAATGGAGTGGAATTTCCGCCGGTTTTCGAGTTGCTGATTGGAACGTAACCACGGCCACTGTCGTGGGGGCGGGAATGTTCGGTGTTCGGCCTGTACGGGTGCTCTGAGTAGTCGGCAGTCGCCTTTCGGTCGAGGACGTCGGAGCAACCAGCCCTCGCCTGCGGTACGCCAGATCGTGTTCTGGGAGATAAGAAGACTGTTGGTAATGTACGTCCGCAGCACCGGCAGATAGGGATTTTCCTAGGTGATAATCAGAGCTCAGCAGAGCGCGCCTGTTCATCCTTTTCTAACTTTGTTCAGTTTCGAGTAGCAGCAATTACTATTGGGTTAGCTGTGTGTCTCTCTTGAGATTTGAGTGGAAAGGAATTGGCTCCACATACCACTTCGTCTTAAACCTCACGATCTAAGTTAGGGACAACTTCACCTTTACTGTGTTTGTATGAATCTCCAATTTTAGCCAATTTGATGTTTTATATTTCCTGTGTCTCTTTTACTATTCTGCGTTTAATCTTAATAAATCATATTGTTATTTTGGACAGAACTTTCTTTCTGTTAATCAATAGAGCAACCCTATCATTCCTCACTATGCTAATGAAACCTTTGTTTATTTAACTTATTTATCAAATTAAATTATTGCAGGTGCCAAACTCTCTTCTACTCCACTAGCAGGGTTGATTAGAGTCAGTTCGCGTATTTGTTTTATCCTTGTGCAACAGCAAAAGTCGGAGTTAGAATAGGGGGGGCTTAGAGCATGATTTACACATGTGGATTCTAGTAGAATTTAGTGATAAATACACTACTAGCCCCGGCACCTCGCAGAATTCTATTGGTCTCCTCATCCACAGTGTTCTTGCCATTCGTTAACGCTAAACACATGACCACACTAAACTCTTACGGTCAGTATCTTTGCACAGTTACATGCGTACATAGTAGAAGCATAAAACTTCTCTTGCGATTTTCTAAGGACTGCCAGAGTAGTGAACCTTACTACTTTCACATTATGTTATCCGAATGGCCTACTAAAGGCGTACGAATTTTGAGGTAAATCCGTGATCCCAATGTCTTGGCCTCCCCTTGTAGGTGCAACTCAGTCCCAGTGCTCGCAGAGCGGCAACCCCTCTGACACGCTACTATTCCAGTTGGCCTACTATCAGGCGCACGAACAGCATTGCAGCAGCGAAAGAGCAGCAGCGTAGCCTATCTGCAGGCACTTGGTACTCGCGTCGGGAGTTCTGTCTGTACAGGTACATTTTCAAAATTCTCAATAAAGATGGGCGAGAGCGACCGAGGGTTTTACTGAAACAGAGGGTCTTAGAGGGACCCTTTGCCGTTTTATTCAGGCATGCATCTATATCATATCCCCCTGCGACCACGCCGCAAGAGGACACAAAACAGGAGTGCTGAAATTTCATCGAATAGTTTTGAACGGTCCCTAGTGGTTCCATCCTGTACACGAGAGCAAAAATTGCAGTCTTTCTGAGTTCCAAGCAGATGCGATCACGTTCGATGGGGATATAGCTCCAAAATGTCCTTAGACAACCGCTGAAACGCCTGAGGCCGACAGCAGCATAAAAAGTTGTTAAGAACGTCTTTCTGTTGCTCATCACTCTAGCAAGTGCCTTTATCTACCGCAAAGTGTGTGCGGATCGACGCCCCAGGAAAGGGATGGTTTCATTAACGTCCTTAATGACATCCCCTGTGCCTTTTTCGTGCCGATTATGAGTGTCGGTGGGTGTGGAACGTATTCCTCGGCCCCTCACAAGAAAACCACGTGATTTCAACGCTTGGCGTTGAATTCTGACGTAATTTGGTGCCAATATGACATCATTAACCCACGTCACGTGAACCTCTGAG
This sequence comes from Schistocerca nitens, assembly GCF_023898315.1. Lineage (NCBI taxonomy): Eukaryota > Metazoa > Arthropoda > Insecta > Orthoptera > Acrididae > Schistocerca > Schistocerca nitens. Next base: position 85,087,816 of record NC_064614.1, on the reverse strand, counting down.
GTATGGCGGTTTTCTCCTTGCTGGCTGAAGCATTGTTGAGCTGGAGGGTGGCGTCGCAGGGCGCTACGCTTTTGCACCATTACAGAAGAAGGTTGTACGTACCTTAGGCAAATTTCAAACTCAAGCGTCGCAATGGGTGGCAACTCTGAGGTTTCGGAAACGTGATTTTTTAATTCTATTCTGCAGTACGTTATATGAGTCTTCCTTTGTACCTAAGTAACAAATCACGGCGAAGTATTGCATACGAATTTTTTCGTGCAACAGAATAGTACACTAGCCCAAAGAAGAGAACACAGAATGGTTGGTATCAGAGATGCCAATTCTGACGCAGTAGCTGTTCTCCTTGGCACCCATATACGAGGGTTATCCAGAAAGTAAGTTCCGATCGGTCGTGAAATGGAAACGACAGTAAAGACCAGAAACGTTTTATTTGCAGCAGTTAGGTACACCTTCTACCTTCTCTACATAGTCGCCGCTCCAACTCCGAGTTTTGTCGTAGTGTTGTATTAACTTTCCAATATCCTCGTCATAGAAAGCAGCCACCTGTGCTTTCGACCAGTTATCTGCACTGGTCCGTAGCTCGTTGCCTGTGGAAAAATTTTGTCTTCATAGCCAGCGGTTCTTGTGACCAGAGATGAGACTCAGGGGGAGCCAATTATGGACGATCAAACACTTCTCATCGGAAACGCTGCAGGAGCGCCTTCACTGACCCTGAAGTGTGCGGCCGAGAATTGGCACGAAGAAGGAACTGCTTGACAGTTGTGTTACGTGGGGTGCATGACACAGGCGAAATCTCTAACCAGGCCCTCATACTTGGTGGAAGATGCTATTCCCTAGGCATCTTTACGTACTCACTGTTCACTCAAAACTGAAAAGAGCGACGTGACACGATCTACGACTATACTAGAGACACTGCTCAACACATCTGTGCAGAGCTTTACCGGATTTTCCCAGTGGTTTCCATTTCGCGACCGATCGGAACTTACTTTCTGGACAACCCTCCTATTAACCTCCCTACCGTCCCCCCCCCCCCCCAAAAAAAAAGAAAAACAGAAAAAGAAATAAATCACTAAATATGAGGGTTGCCTAGAGAGTAAAGCACCGTTTTTTTTTCTTCAACAGCTCTTTATTGAACATAACAAGAATTACACACACGAAAGAATGGTGTTTTATCTACACACGCAGTTTTTCCACGTAATCTACATCCCGTTCTATGGCCTTCCTCCAGCGTAAACAAGGGTGTGTATACCCTGTCGTTACAAATCCTTGTTCTACTGGTGGAGCCAGTGCTTCACTGTGTGAATCACCTCATCATCATCCACAAAATATCTTCCACGAATGGCATCCTTTAATGGCCCAAACAAGTGGAAGTCCAACGGGGCTAGGTCAGGGCTGTAGGGTGTATGAGGGTTTTTTTTATTTTAATCGTATGGCTAGAGCCCCCCGTCGGCGCGCGACCGCTACGGTCGCAGGTTCGAATCATGCCTCGGGCATGGATGCGTGTGATGTCCTTAGGTTAGTTAGGTTTAAGTAGTTCTAAGTTCTAAGGGACTGATCACCTCAGAAGTTAAGTCCCATAGTGCTGCGAGCCATTTGAACCATTTGAACCCCCCGTCGGGCAGACCGTTCACCGGGTGCCGGTGTTTCAATTTGACGCCACTTCGGCGACCTTCAGTCGATGAGGATGATAGGATGATGATGAGGACAGCACAACAACCAGTCCCCGAGCCAGCCGGGAATCGAACCCGGGTCCAGAGAATTGACAATCCGTCACGCTGACTATTCAGCTACCGGGGGCGGATAGGTGAATGAGGTAACACTGTTCAACCCTGTTTTGTGATGTGTTCAGCAGTCCTCAGACTCGTGTGGGGCAGAGCGTTATCCAGTTGCAGCAAAACATCTCTTGGGTTGCGGAGGCGCCGAAGTCGCCGGAAGCACGTCTTCAGTTTTGTTAATGTGTTGACACATGCTTCTGAAGTAATGGTAGCCCCCTTTGACATCAAATCGATGAGGATCATACCTTCACAGTCCCAGAACACGGTTATCATGACCTTACCGGCGGAAGCAGTTGCTTTTAATTTTTTCCTCTGTGGGAAGTGAGAATGGCGCCATTCCATCGACTGTCGTTTTGTTTCTGGATCAAAATGGTGAACCCAGGTTTCATCACCTGTCACAATCCGGGGAAAGAAGGTCTCCCCCGCAGCTTCAAAACGTCGCAACTAATCAAGACAATTTGTGTGTGTGTGTGTGTGTGTGTGTGTGTGTGATTTGTGATACATCGTTAGACACCGCGGGCCCCATCTTGCACACACTTTTGAGTATACAAGAGTGCAGTTAATAGCATCCACCCTTCATTTGCTGATTGACAGATGCAGTGCCAAGTGCCGCGTCTGTCTTCGCGAATGACGACATCAGCTCGCTGCCACATGGCACATGCGACTGCCTTGGAAGTTATCTTCGACAGCCGCAAATCGTGGAGCTCCGCCGAACCGCCTTTTGATGACCACACCCTCCGCGCCCAGCGTCTAACTGTACTTCCGTCGACAGCAGATGCTCCATAGAGCACAAGTGTTTATGAATATTCCCCATAGTTTCTCATTCTGCAATGAAAAATTCAATGACGGCACGTTGCTTGCAAAGTACATCAAGTACAGACGCCATTTTGAAACAGTCCTGCAGCTACGCTATCTGTCGGAAGTGACGAAAACTTGGCGCGTACCCGCTAGCGAGCCGGTCCCAGCGGGTTGCATCATGCAGCCTCGCAGGCGCTCAGCGACCAACGCGGCACTATGTTTTGATTTTTTTCAAATTGTTGCATCCTTGAGACCCCGTTCACCAGATGTACGTCTAGCGAAAGGCGGCTGACGCTACAGATCAGACTTTATTAATAATTATAGTACAGGGTTACATCAACAGTTACATTCTCAGCAAGTACAACAAGTCCTTTCATCCATACATGTATTTTTACAGCATTAATAACTTTATGACAAGTGCGGGTATACAATGAAAAGGCATATTACTATATACATAACTAGGTCTAGATTGGGTCTTAGAATCTATTCCACAATGCCAGGTCTTGTAAGCGATGACATCTCGGTCGGCAAATGATTCCAATCCAGGTTCAAATATGGCTCTGAGCACTACGGGAATTAATTTCTAAGGTCATCAGTCCCCTAGAACTTAGAACTATTTAAACCTAACTAACCTAAAGAGATCGCACACATCCATGCCCGAGGCAGGATTCGAGCCTGCGACCGTAGCGGTCGCGCGGTTCCAGACTGTAGTGCCTAGAACCGCTCGGCCACCCCGGCCGGCTCCAATCCAGGTAGAGAAGCATTCTCACATCGGACGATAGCGAGAGTAAACCATCCACTTCCAGTACTCCCTGAAGCAACGTCAAGACTGAAATTAACTCGACATCCACGGAAAAAAATCGGTCCATTCAATATGACACTTCAGATAATACATACGCAACGTTTCGCATTCGTAGCATTGTTTTCGGCTGAGAAAAAAAAAATGCGGTGCATTACCTTCCGGGCAATCCTCGTAAATAAATAAATGAAATTTAGCGTTCGTGTGTAGCAGACTTCGAATATGTGGTTTCTGTGAAAAACTGACAAGCGAAACAATGTGAATTCACGTACTGAATATGTTGTCAACGCCCTAGACCGCATTTGTGAGAAATGTGGTCGCGAAACAGATGATTACGCGGAAAAACAATAGGACGTAACTCGTAATCGAGGTGCTGTCAAAACAGTCGGTCCGAAAGCAGAAGCTACTGCGTAAGAATCGATTGCTGCGGAGAAACGAATTCACGGTCCACGCCACTGCTCTAAGCAAATACCCCATCGGGGCGGCTTCCTGTGGACCAGACTTGCTGACTCGGCTTCGGTGACAAACGAGACATCCCAAAAATGGATCGCCGGAGCTGAAAACGGCGTTTGATTGCACAATCAGTTTCATTCCATTACAATTGCAGCGCGCCCTCTGTGCGGACTGACAGACAAGCTCTCGCCGACGGCGGTGGGGCGTGCGCACAAAGGTAGCCCCGTGCGGGCAAGTAATTGTCGGCTGGATTTGGCACCGGGCGGGGCGACCTGGCGGCGCACGTGAAAAGCCCGGCCGCGTCGGCCGCGCCGTATCATAACCGGCGCACGCGCCGCCCGGTAATTGTACCGACGCGAACAAACACGCCCTGCAAAAATGCCGCCCGTGTTTTGTGACGCGCGAATTACTGTTGACATTGACATCCAAAGGGTTTATCGTAAAGTCCAATCGCAAGCAATACCACGCACGATTGATTACGCGCTCGTATTTTCGCCGTCAATGGGCGTTGTCCCGCTGTTTCCCTGTTTCGCGTAATTCCTCTTTATCCATATTTATGATGCCGGTGGCTTACTGCGCAGGCGCGCTCGCGTTTAAGCTCCCGACAGAGCCAGTATTTGCTGTCGATCTCTCTCTCTCTCTCTCTCTCTCTCTCTCTGTCTCTGACTCTTTCACCGTCCCGCCTTTCGGCCCGTGTTTGCATAACTTCGTTGTACTGCGACAGAGGCACGTATAGGTACGTAAAAGGTACAGGGAGGTACAGAGGTGTACTTCCATTAATAGACTGATAAGGAGACAACTGATAAAGACAAAAAAATTCTGTGAAAAAGCGGAAAGTACCCGTGCAGTGTAAACGACGTGATGTTGTCAAGATGCCCTCACGCGATCTGTATTACTGACACAATAATAAAGTGTCAATATGTTGCGTTGAAGTTCGAGGCCAAGAACGGCACAATAATATTACATGTCCAGAGAGAGTCAGTTATAAGTCTGACTTCATAACGAACCTGTCGGCGCTCAGCTATGTGGATCTCGTACATATTGCGAATGACCTGCTTCTTTGCAAAACAAAAGTAGAAATTATGCAGAACTGGCGGAGAATATCAGAAAAGCGTCCAGTAAATGTTTCAACGGGGGAGGGGCTCATTCAGCAGGATACATTAGTAAATAAAAATAATTACAAATTACACAAGTGAACTTCGTGACTATTTTCTATGTACTTGACTACTGTAACAACTGTTGCAAAATAAATAATGTATCAGACTGATGCATAACTGTCTGGTGTGTTCCATATCTAACCCGAAGAGTCAACTGCATACTCATTATAAACCCAATCTTTGAATAAAGAAGACGAGCGAGTACAATGCTCATTATTTTCTTTAAATTATTAGTGTAAATTATCCTTGAGTCTGACCACTGCACTCAACGAAAACACCGTCACAGGGAGAACGACGAAATGGTTGTACAGCAGGTTATCTGTGTTATTTGTGCGTCGTCTAACCATAGAAAAGTCGTAGGACGGTGAGAGATTTCGGCATATGAAGACTGAGATTAACATCTATTTATTTTCTCTAATGATTGACATAAATCGTAGTAAAATAAGCAGAGTGCGAAGTTCTCTAAAACTTAAATCAAATTACAAAATGACCGTAACACTGCGGTGAAGGACCATAAAGTATGAAAGATTGCATGGTTAAAACGAAAAAGATCTGCTCATCTGTGTGTGTGTGTGTGTGTGTGGTTAGTGTTTAACGTCCCGTCGACAACGAGGTCATTAGAGACGGAGCGCTAGCTCGGGTTAGGGAAGGATTGGGAAGGAAATCGGCCGTGCCCTTTCAAAGGAACCATCCCGGCATTTGCCTGAAACGATTTAGGGAAATCACGGAAAACCTAAATCAGGATGGCCGGAGACGGGATTGAACCGTCGTCCTCCCGAATGCGAGTCCAGTGTGCTAACCACTGCGCCACCTCGCTCGGTTATCTGCTCATCTGGGGAGCTCACAAAGTTATAGTTAACGATACAACAAGGAACCACAAGTTACAACTAAATCAAGCAACATAATTTGCGTGACGAAGTAAGCAAGTAACAAGCTGCTCAGAACTTAGATCGTGCTACCTCAACTCACACACTTACGGTACTCCAAATCAACTAGCATACGCCAACCAGCAATAGACAGTAGCCCAAGACAACTACTCCTCAACAAAGGCCCGGAAATAAATCCCAGACCCCAAAACTAAGTCTACAGTCCCTCCACATTCTACCTTTTTCTTATAAAAATGTAAAAAAAATTTAATAAAAGGTTCTACATGTAGGGGACGACTCATTGCTGTTGCCAGTATGACAGATGAGAATGTCGCCTATTTAACGAAGAAAACAAACGGGGGAACATGACAGAAACCTTTAAATCTTCACGGGTTATCAGCCGAGTGGCGTCGTCTTCTAGTCGCGACGTTTCAGTGGATTTCGTATGCATCATCTTCAGGCGAAGATGATGGATAAGCAATCCATTGAAACGTTGCAACTAAAAACGACGCCACTCGGCTGCCAACCCGTGAAGATTTCATAGCTGAAATATGCCGAGAAAGCCTGCAGTCGCATATGACAAAAACTTCCCGTTCTCGGTGTACAAAATGCACATTATAAAGACCAGTTGGAGCAGTGTTTCTTCGATTCGATGGACCTTTCGCATCAAACACAATTGGGGGTAGGGGGGGGGGGGTAGGGAGGGGCGACTCAGTTCGATTGGATAACAGAAATTTTGGAGCTAAACCGACTACTGGTCCCACGCAGGCTCGATGGTGCCGTACCATCTCGACTTTTGATGTCTCTGGAGACAAAACAAAAATCCTCCCAACAGCTAGGCCATGGCGCTTGCTCTGCCCACAAAATCACGAAGCAAGTACAGCCTCATTTCTGCGAAAACTGTTGTCTCTGGTGAAGTGCAACTCTACTAATGAGATTCACTGACTGCCTTCTGCCAACAACAGGACCCTGAGACCAGACGTGTAGTGCACCATCTTAGTGTGAAAGACGCAAAACTTTTCTCGCAAGAACACAGGTCCAGTATTCACAAAATAATAACGCTGGAATAGTGGCAGAGGATGAAACAGTATAACATAGTGATAAGTGAGAGTCATGTCACGCCACATTGAGTCCTGAACTTCTGCATACTCATTATCATTCCTACATTGTGATCTGACCCTATATCTGATTTGCTTGCAATCCACTATCTAATTTACGTATCTCTGTCTCATCACGATGTAATATAGCTGGAACCTATTCGTGTATCCAGGCTTTTTTAAGTATACAAGAGCTGACAAGCGCGAGAATTATAGCACAATCAGCGTATCAGCTCTTGCATCCAAGTTGCTGACAGGAATAGTATACAGAAGAATAGAAAAGAAAATTGAGGATGTGCTAGATGACGGCCAGTTTGGCTTTAGAAAAGGCAAAGGCACGAGAGTGGCAATTCTGACGTTGCGGTTGATAATGGTAGCAAGACTAAAGAAAAATTTATGAAGATGGCATCTGTTCTTTCGGACATGTCCGAAAGAACAGACGCCATCTTCATATCGTTTAAGGCTAACCGGCTGATGACCTTCTTCAGTGCGTATGCACACGATTGCCTAAACTCTTACGGGACTCAGTGGATTGTCTGCCGCGAGTAATGGGTATAACGACAGGGGCACTACGAATGTAGTGTGTGGACTATAAGCTGAGAATGTGGGTCTCACGGGGAGCGTGCCGGCGATACGTCCCTGTAGTCGCACTGTCCTCTGTGCCCTCTGCGGCTCAGATGGATACAGCGTCTGCCATGTAAGCGGGAGATCCCGGGTTATAGACCCGGTCGCGGCACACATTTTCAACTTTCCCCGTTGATGAATATCAACGCCCGTCAGCAGCTAATGGTATTGATTTAATTACAAACAAAAATTTTTCGACCTGTAAAACGCCTTCGACAATGTAAAATGGTGCATAATGTTCGAAACTCTGAGACAATTACGGGTAAGCTACAGAGAGAGACGGGTAATACACAAAATGTACAAGAGCCAATATAAGAGTGGAAGACCAAGAACGAAGTGCTCGGATTAAAAAGGGTGTAAGACAGGGATGCAGTATTTCCCGCTACTCTTCAATCTGTACATCGAAGAAGCAATGCTGGAAATAAAAGGAGTGGGGTAAAAATTCAAGGTAAAAGGATATCAATGATACGATTCGCTGATGATACTGCTATGCTGAGTGAAAGTGAAGAAGAATTACTTGATCTGCTGAACGGAATGAACAATCTGATGAGTACAGAATATGGATTAAAAGTAAATCGGACAAAGACGAAAGAAATGAGAAGTAGCTGAAAAGGGAACAGCGAGAAATTAACCTCAGAATTGATGGTCACGAAGTAGACAAAGAGAAGGAACTCTGCTACCTGGGCAGTAAAATAACCAATGACGGATGGAGCAAGGAGGATATCAAAAGCAAGCAGACTAGCAATGGCGCCGGCCGCGGTGGTCTCGCGGTTCTAGGCGCGCAGTCCGGAACCGTGCGACTACTACGGTCGCAGGTTCGAATCCTGCCTCGGGCATGGATGTGTGTGATGTCCTTAGGTTAGGTAGGTTTAAGTAGTTCTAAGTTCTAGGGGACTGATAACCACAGCAGTTGAGTCCCATAGTGCTCAGAGCCATTTGAACCATTTAGCCACTAGCAATGGCAAAACAGGGCATTCCTGGCCGAGAGAAGTCTACCAGTACCAAACATAGGCCTTAATTTGAGGAAGAAATTTCTAAGAATGTACGTCTGGAGTACAACATTGTATGGTAGTGAAACACGGACTGTGGGAAAACCGGAACGTAAGAAAATCGAAGCATATGAGATGTAGTGCTACAGACGAATGTTGAAAATTAGGTGGACTGATAAGGTAAGGAATGAGGAGGTTCTGCGCAGAATCGGAGAGGAAAGGAATATGTGGAAAACAGTGATAAGGAGAAGAGACAGGATGGCAGGACATCTGTTATGACATGAGGGAATGACATCCGTAGTACTAGATGGAACTGTAGAGGGCAAAAACTGTAGTGGAAGACAGAGATGGGAACACATCCAGCAAATAATTGAGGACGTAGGTTGCAAGTGCTACTCTGAGATGAAGAGCTTGACTCAGGAGAGGAATTCGTGGCGGGCCGCATCAAACCAGTCAGAAGACTGATGGCCCCCAAAAGAACATCCTATTCTTGTAACTTTTGTACAGTGTATTCGCTATGTGTCTGACGAATGGGTGTCACGTCTCTTCCGCATATGAGCCATTAACATTCGACGTTTTGGAGGCCTTTTCTCTCTGGACTGTATGATTCAAATGGCTCTGAGCACTATGGGACATAACATCTGAGGTCATCGGTCCCCTAGAACTTAGAACTACTTAAACCTAACTAACCTAAGGACATCACAGACATCCATGCTCGAGGCGGGATTCAAATCTGCAACCGTAGCGGTCGCGCGGTTCCAGACTGAAGCGTCAAGAACCCATCGGCCACAGCGGCCGGAGCTGGAGTGTCTGGAGACAAGTGCACGCAAAAGGTAGCCAACGACCTATGTCAGATTCAGTGTCTTCCCATGATATATGGCCTCTCACTATACCCTGTTATACTAATAATAATAATTCCGTGTGGGTCCATGACCCCGTCCAAGTCTCAGCGGCTTGCGTGCCAATAGTTTACTTCAGTAACACAATGGGAAAAGGTGACCTACAGGAATCAGAACACTGTGTCGTTTCTGACAAAGGCAAGATTGGAGACGAGCTGAAAGCTTCTGTGCTCTTGCCGGGATTCGATCCTGCAATCTCTCAATGTTTAAGCACACTCTTTACTACACCATGCTCGACTGTTATATTCACACGACTTGGTATAAAGTAGACCATGGTTTTTCTGTCAAAGATGGGTCGACAAATTCGTCCGAGAATTTTAGATATTTTCGACAATTTGGTCTTCTAATCGTTAATACTAACTTCTCTAAGATGGAACTTCTCATTTAACAAATATGGCATCCATCTGCTTGATCTATCCATGTTTAAGACGTGCAGTGATGCGTGCGGATTAAGACAGCGTAAGTCTAAACAACTACATTTTTTCTCTCTCCGTACCGTGCAGTGCCCCGCATTTAGTGTGGACTTACGTGCAGTTCTTTCCACACACAGCCTATTAAATACTTCTGCTTTCTCGTCACGCATCACAGTTGTATTGCGGCAAGTAGTCAGAGTTCGTGTTGTGCAGCGATTCGGACTGAAACGATTTCGCATGTGTATGATAGAGGCACGCGGCCGCTGGCGGATTTATGTTATGGCCGCCTATATTTAGAATACCATATCGGCAAATGTGATTCCGAATTCCGACCATTTATTCACATAAATCTGAGCCAGAATGAGTCTACAGATATTTCCAGGGCAGCTGTGCCAAAATGGAACACATCTAGTGAAATTATAGCTAACCGTTTGAGCAGTTTTTTTAGCATTGCGGTTTTAGTGGACAGGAAATTTACTGTAATATACCTTGACAAGACATGCAGAGCAGTTTCAAAATCCACGCCGAGATTTGAACTCCTCTGCTCTCACATCCAATGCCTTAGTTACTGCGCTATCTCTCTCTTGACCGGAAGCACCAATGCCCTACAAGGGGACTAACATTTTAAGGATTTCAAGGTGAGTGCCCAGACATAAATTTCCACAGCAAAAATTTTAACAAAAACTAAAAAACAAAGTCTCTGAAGATTAGAAGATTTCGGAGCCCTTTTAAGTACAAAAGATTTCCAACACATTCAAAGAATCACTGGTGAACCGAATGCATTGCATGAAAGATCTGTCTTCAGTAAGTGAAAAAAATGGTATAAACATCCAGAATAGCTTATTGTTAAAAGAAAGAATTATGTACATCAATAAGACTGTTCAGTTTTTGGAAATAAAAAGTATCTGATTTTGATTAGCTGGAATCGATAACTCCGATATAATGCATTCACAAATACACAGGACACTGTTCTGACAATGTAATGTATGGAGGAGACTGCACTGGTGCCCCTTGTGGAGTTCAAATGTGTGTGAAATCTTACGGTACTTAACTGCTAAGGTTATCAGTCCTTAAGCTTACACACTACTTAACCTAAATTATTCTAAGGACAAACACACACATCCGCGCCCGAGGGAGGACTCGAACCTCCGCCGGGACCAGCCGCACAGTCAAGGACTGCAGCGCCCTAGACCGCTCTGCTAATCCCGGGCGGCGGTGCCACTTGTGGTCATATACAACAGTGCAACCTGCAGGCTTGACTAGCATTTACATTTGTGTTCAAGCATGCATTCCGGCGCCGTTCACATATTTTTGTCCAACCCTGTACAGTGTATATCGATATCTGTATTGAAATATAACATATTGTGTATAAAATTATATGAAATTTTTCAGAAAAACAGCTAATACTGATCTGTCAGATATTCGAAAAATATTTCTGGTATCGAGTACTACTGTTGAGAAAAAGTAATGCTAGAGGAAAATGTCCCTTTATACATGTTACCTGTGTTTATCCAAAACCACTGTTCATTAAGGAGGAGCTGCAAAGCCTATTCTGTCATCATCGGCGTAGTTTCCCTCTCGGCATAACGCAACTGTTTTCCTACTGTTCAGTGGGGACTCAATATTTTCGTCACAATGAGTGGACCATGCATTTCTCTTCCCTGTCGATTTGTTTTATTTCCGCCCTCTGTTCTGCTGATCTTATATATTTTTTGCTCTTCCTCTGGAAAGTCTAGAAAAATGTATACACTCTTACAAAACAAGGATTTTTTAAAAATGTACACTTACGTGACAGCTGTAACGCGAAAGGTGTTGCAACCGCATACTCCTCCCTGCTTCTGTTGTTTGAAATCATCTACAACTACTTTTTCTGCATTGCTGCCACTTATGTTAGATATTATTACTTACATTCGACAAATATGTAATGAGGAAACTGGTTATTGCAAAGTTAATAAGACTGACAACTAAAAATTTATATATTATTATTATTATTTTTATTGTTATATATTACTCATATGCTATGCATATTTTAATGTTGACTCAATAAGAATGTCTAGTTAGATGTCAGAAAAGGCCTGAATGTCAGGTGAAATAAATACATAAATGACCAATAGGCAAACTATAAAGCAGTTCCTAAACCCATATCTAACCTTCCATGCACCTCTATATCATTTCCATTATGGAGTATGCAAAATCAACCTTCTTCCATTTTCCAACCATCAAATCCATCCCGTTCATATTAGCTGTAGTTATCTTAGCGCATCTATTTACACCTTCCGCTACTCCTCCATTGCTGTAACCACATCTTAAGATTCCTTCATGAGCCCATTGCAGCAGTCATCTTTTCATCCCATCGTAAACATCATATCGTAGCGGCATCAACATCGTCCTTATGCACGTTTAGCTAATGCGTAAACAGTCTACTATCGCTTTTTTTAATAATACATGAAATTCTCTTATTTTACATTATAAATAATACACGTTACGTAAATTTGCAGGATTCTGTGACCGCGTCGTTGGTAGTATAATCTTAGTTGATGGTAAAATCCTACTTCGGCCAAGCAATGTTCAAACTTCTAGGACGACCGACGTTTCGACCCCTCTGCTGAGATTTTCTTCAGATTAGATTAGATTAGATTACATTAGATTAATACTAGTTCCATGGATCATGAATACGATATTTCGTAATGATGTGGAACGAGTCGAATTTTCCAGTACATGACATAATTAGGTTAATTTAACAACATACTTAAGTTAATACAACAACTTTATTTTATTGTGTTTTTTGTTTTTCTTTATTTTTTATTTTTATTTTTTTAATTTTTTTAATATTTTTTTTCTTAATTTATATCTAAAAATTTCTCTATGGAGTAGAAGGAGTTGTCATTCAGAAATTCTTTTAATTTCTTCTTAAATACTTGTTGGTTATCTGTCAGACTTTTGATACTATTTGGTAAGTGACCAAAGACTTTAGTGCCAGTATAATTCACCCCTTTCTGTGCCAAAGTTAGATTTAATCTTGAATAGTGAAGATCATCCTTTCTCCTAGTATTGTAGTTATGCACACTGCTATTACTTTCTGGTGCTTCCGGATGGTGCAGAGGAATCGAATATTCTCATGCGAATGTGTACGAGCTTCTTGTATAGCTTTAAATGCACTACTATCATCTTATTTTCAGTTTTTTTAGGTTTCATCATTGCTAGATTGTGAACATTTTGGATTAACGGCTGTCATTATCTACTGCCAGCCCGATCACATCTTAGTATGGAACGTCTGTTATAGTTTACAGTGGAACTCTTCGCAAAAGGGACGGAAAATATGGTGAATAATACCACATCGCAGTTCGGCTTCTCTACCACGTAATCACCTGGTTATTGGTTGCGCAATATGTTATAACGCTCTGTACGGCGTCTCCCGTTTTTCATCCTGAAACATGTCGTACAGAAGACTTTTTTCTTTTTTTCCATCAGCCTTCTGCGTGATATCATGTGACATGTCACGAATTCTGCTCCGGCTTCACCCGTCGTCATCAGTTATTTGTTGGATACACATCCCAATCTGTGTCTACCTCAACAGTTTTTATGCTCTACAGGTCCTTCAAGTTCTGTGGAAGTTATTCCTTCACGCCTTAACTCATGTTCCCCTTCTCGTTGATTCTGTGGGGGGCTTCGTCATTTCTTATCAGTCCTCCTACAGCACCGCATCTCAAACGCTTCCATTATCTTCCCCAATTTAGTTGAATTAATCTAATTACATACCACGCGTCTCCACAGTTCCGCTCATCGAGTTGTGCCAATCCACCTCTGTGAGACGCTCCCCGCTTTTAATGTCGAATGACGAATTGTTTTAGTGTTAGGTACGGGGCGTTTAATTTGAATTCTTGGTGATATATTTCGCATTACGGTTTTAAATGGTTTTGTGCGCCGCGGGGAATGGCGGAACATTCCGAACACAACGGCGCGAGCGCGCGGGTGCGCGTTCCCGAAACGGGCTGGAATGCATCGGTGCTCTATTGAAATTTATCGATTCATCAGCGTGTCGCTGCGCGGCAATTGAATATGCATATCCCGTGGCATCGCGTCGGCCCGTTGGCTGGTCCAAGCCGCTAGCACAATTTCCAACAGCGGCAGTCGCGGGCCGCGAGCTGCCAGGAACAAAAGGAGCCGCGACGTCCCATCGAAGCGCCGGCTTGATTGGCAGGGGGCAGGTGTAATTAAAACGCATCGCCCGCTGCCCGCGGTAACGCCCCAAAGTGACACACGCCGGCAGCCGGAGACACACGCTGCGGCCACAAGAACGTCTCTCCCGTCCCACGCGCCGCTAAAACGCGTCAACGTTTCGGTCGTTGTCTCTGCTGTCATCCTCAGGTACTAAAAAAAAGTGCCGTTCGGATCGCGGCTGATTGTCTCGTGTCACGAAGTGCCTCGTACGAGAGAAATGCTATTGGTTTTTACAGTTTCTCGAAACCAAAGTTTGTAAGGATACAGATATCGATATACACTGCACAGGGTTGGACAAAAATATGTGAACGGCGCCGGAATGCATGCTTGAACACAAATGTAAATGCTAGTCAAGCCTGCAGGTTGCACTGTTGTATATGAGGGCTACGGTGGGACGAAGCCTCTCCGTCGTTTCTCGGTCCCTGGTTCAATACATTGAACCCGTAAACCAATTTAAGAACTTTTACGTGATTTCTGCAGAAGGTAGAGCCTTTGAACTTCCTACCTGTTACTATTTAAATACTGAGTGAATTGAAAAAAAAAGGAAGGAAACGCTGTTTTCGTTAAATATAAGTACATAACAAATTCAAAGCAATTTTGTAAGCATTTGTTATCGAGCACACTATTTTGGTAATAACAGAGAAAGAAAGTATTTCATTGAGTTAAAAAATTTTCAAGATACGTTGTGGTATGTTTGAAGCTGTTTTCCAGACGACAAAATTTCATCAGATTCAAAATTACTTAAATAATTCTGACCCCAGTTGAAATTAAGAACGTATTTTCGACATTTTTAACGTAAAGGTTTTATGCTATAAACGAATTTTAGATTTTCTATGTGTTTTTTGTAGGAGAGAGAGAGAGACAGAGAGAGAGAGAGAGAGAGAGAGAGACTAAATTGAGTATCTATCGCCATGGAGGACGGCACGCTGAGGCAGGTAGGGGATAGCGTTGTACCTGGAGGATAGCATACTTAGCTGCACATGAAAAGGAATTGCTTTGTTTTCGTTGTTACAATCGATATGTACTAGCTCTGAATGTACAATTCAAATAGCTTTTTTAGAAACATTTGAAATTACGAAATATTTGGCACCCTTAAAATTTCTATTATTAATTACGCTATCTAGTACTGTTTGTTATGTTTATTTCTGGATTCATTTATAAAATAGTAATATACCACCGTCAGGTGGCTTGCGGAGTATGGATGTAGATGTAGATAAAGTTGTCAAGAAAAACTATAAACTCTTTGGAATACTGTTATTACCGCAGAGTGGAGTGTAGTAAGCATGCCTCTGATGTGATCGGACGTATTTTTGTATTTCTGACTAACAGTGTAATTTCGGCTTTGTTAATGTGAAAACTCAAAAGACAGTGTGATGTAGTACAATGTGAAACAATAAATTATCGTAAAAACAAAAATTCTGCAAAGACTTTCTTCAAAATTATTTAGATCAATTGATCCATGAGAACCTAAAATGTGAGAATTTCAGCTTCAAGAATCAGACCCCTAGACATGAGGAACTAGAGTGAACTGTGCGAGAAAAGATAAGAAAAACGTTTATTGTAAATCTTATTCCTCTCGAATCCTCTGTAAAGACTTCACCATCGTGAACAGTAGCAACAACGAGAAATGAAGGGGTTGATTACACATGGTAGTTTATTTAAAGTAGTGTGATTAAAATGGAGAAATAGATGGAAGAAAGTTTATGGTTAGACAAAGGTACAGCGAAAATGTTGGACGTATCCCATCTGCATTGCAGGTTAATAAATGACAATAATTACTTTATATGTGAAGAGAGGTAGTGAGGTCAGCAGTTACTAGGAAACTAATGAAGAAAACAGCGTGTGAAAATCAAGTCGCCCTGAGAATACGTAGGACTGACGTCATCATTGAATATTACGCACTTTTTTTCTTTTTTGCTTTATTGTTCTTTCCTTTGCTCGTCCATTGCCAGTGAAGAACTACTACAATCGGTACAGCACACCGCTCTGTAGCCACGAATATGTATACTGAAATAGTTTGAACATATTACAAAGATAAAACACTTACAAGGTTATTAAAATTATTAAAATGTTTATAAAACTTTGATATTTCAAAATAAACGCTGAGAAATGCAGCGATGGAGACTTCACAGCAATACAACGGAAGGGAGGTGTTCTAGGATTGGATAATTTTGGAGGAATGATTTAGAAGGGATGATCTGGAAATGACAAGTTGGGCGTGGAGAAACTGTTTATGGTGGTGAAGTGTGAGGTACAAATTGAATAGAGTGGTAACTGCTGCGGTGGTGGTCGTTTATGTCGAATAGTGGGACTGTGACTGGTTGAAATACGACACCGCGACGTGCTGTTGGCAGAGTTCGTGTCGACAACTGCGACCACTATCTCTGGAACGTAAATAATTCAATGAATTGAGATTAGGAATAAATTTCTCCTTTGGCTGTAAAAATGATATTCAGTTTATCTTTATTGTGTATCTTCAAGTTCTTTAATTACTTAGGCGTTTGAAATACATGGTCTAGTTGACAAAAATATCCATTCATCGTGCATATTCCTAATGATCTATAGCACACAGGGGACGTCAGTCTTATTTGGGGGTTAGCCAACAAAAGGAATCTGTTGTTGTCCTGAGTGCATAATTAGGGCGTCTTGCTTCTATAAACTAGCTCACGGGCGTTGATGTATATCAACGGGAACAGGTGAAAATGTGTGCCCCGCCCGCATCTCGTGGTCGTGCGGTAGCGTTCTCGCTTCCCACGCCCGGGTTCCCGGGTTCGATTCCCGGCGGGGTGAGGGATTTTCTCTGCCTCGTGATGGCTGGGTGTTGTGTGATGTCCTTAGGTTAGTTAGGTTTAAGTAGTTCTAGGGGACTGATGACCATAGATGTTAAGTCCCATAGTGCTCAGAGCCATTTGAACCATTTTTTTTGTGTGCCCCGATCGGGACTCGAACCCGGGATCTCCTGCTTATTTGGCAGACGCTCTACCCACCTGAGCCACCGAGGACACAGAGGAACGTGCGACTGCAGGGACTATCTCGCGCACACCTCCCGCGAGACGCATTCTCACCTTGTATGTCCACACACTACATTCGTAATGTCCCACCCCAACTCACTCATGTGTGACATGTCCGAAAGAATAGACACAATATCCATATAAGTATATAGTTTTGGCAATACCGGCCATGACCTTCCTCTTCTGTGCGGATGCGCACATATTTACCGAACTCTTATGGGACTTGGTAAGAATGTCTTCCACGAGTAATGAGTGTGCTGGGGTGGGACGTTACGAATGTAGTGTGTGGACATAAAAGGTGAGAATGTGGGTCTCACGGGGAGCATGCAAGGGGTAAATCCCTGCAGTCGCACTCTGTCGCCTCGGTGGCCCGGATAAGGACGACCATCGGCTGGTCTGCGGCGAGGAATTGGCTGTCTGGACTCTCGCAAGAAAGATAATAGCGTTCATGCGGCGCACTATCTATACAGCAGTCTCTTCTGACATAGTATTTTTTCCAGAGGAAACGTATTTTCCGCTTCATAAGACGAACGCAGTGGCGTAGATCACAGGTATGACGGTCCATTACATCTATAGAGACACACGTAAGAACGTACTGAACGTCCTGGATTACTGGCAATACGTGCAAGATGGACACACAAAAACTATTACGGCTACAAAAGTACAAGGATTGGTATGCCAATTTCCTAGTAACGGTTTTTGCGGACCCGCCATATACTTGGGGTGTGGCGGGTGCGCAAAGAAGAGCGGCGGTGCTGTCGTTGTGACACCGACCAAGTAAAGTGATCGGCTAAGAACACTATGCGAGTATGCGACGTAGGAAAAACTAACGCTTGCACAGTTAGCAAATGGATGTACTTCAGATTTTGTTTTCATATCTATAAATACTTTCTTTAGGGTGGCGGAGGTGGCCCCACTTTGATTTTGTTGTTATTTCGTGCTGCATGGTAGGACGGCAGCGAAGTTTCTTCCAGGACATTTGTCATCTGTCAGGACGTACTATGTTTCTTTTGTGAATAATAAAGGTTTCTGTTTCTCCTACCTTCCTTAATAAAAATAATAATAATAAAAAAAACCTCACTCCTGACAAAAAGTGGTACCCTTTTAAAAATTATAATTTAAAATATAGGTAACGTGCTTGCATACGAGGTTCAAACTGAAAAAAGGGAGAGAATACAAAAAAAAGATGGATAGAGCGTCTGCCAAGTAGGCAGGAGATCGCGGCTTCGAGTCCCGGTCGGGGCACACATTTTCACTTGTCCCCGTTGATATCTATCTACGTCCATGAGCAGCTGACGCTATTAATAAAGTTTTAATTTCGTTAAATTATGAAACGCGTATGTATTTAGTACAGCGATGGCGAGACAGAATCTCTGACCAGCAATAATAATTTTGTTTTCAAACCAAGCATTTTTAACAAAAGAATCATTTTATTGAAAGTAAATTTCCCATGCATTTCCTTAAAGAAAAAATTTACTTAAGTTCAAAGAATATTTGCGATGCATTTCCTCCAAGCTATGGCGAAAAATAAGAGCAGATGCAGTTTTACTGAGGTAAGAATTTGAGTTTAATTAGTGAACAGGGCCTAAGATCGACATTTCGGTCTATTTGCGTTTTTATTGTCTCTGAGATTTCATTATCATTGAACTGACTTACATTTTTGTGGGCAGCTTACACTTGGCTCAGATTGCTATTTATCATTTAATTGTCCTTGTCCATAAACTATTTATATTGCGGGGAGGTTACACTTAGCTCTATTCCCATTAACATTTAAAATATTGTCTTTCGAAATTTTGCGGGGAGGTTACAATTAATATTATAGCCGCTGTTCCGGTTGAATTATTACCGTGTGTTCTGGTCCATACGCCCTCTTTCATCAATACAGTTTTAAGCTTATTCGTGAGGATGCGTTTAGAATTTTTTCTAACTGCGTACCAAAACGGTAATACTACGGCAAGTCTGACGTAACACCAGCGGTTTCGAAGATGAAAAACGCGTTCTGCGTGATCAACAGCAAACTATCGTGGGTACAGCGCACGGAAAACCTCGGGCGCCGCATGACCGCAACAGATTGCCCTAGTGAGTTGAATTCGGGCCCGAGCGAAATAAAAAAATCGGCCGGCATGAATTGTAGGTGGGAAGAGTCAGCTGCGGCCGACCGCACTGGACGGACGCTTCGCCTCTCCGGCTTGGGAAGATTTGTGCGGTTCGGCGGTGGCCGCTGCTGGTATTCACCAGGCATCGCGCGGTGGCGCGCGGTATCGATCACTTGTCGATGTAGAAAGCGAGAGCTCGCCGCCGCCGCCGCTGCGACCGCCGGAATTTATTAACAGATAAAACAGCCACGCCGCCGGCCTCACAGCGGTCGACCCAAAAATACGGTGATTGTGCCCTCAAATTCACTGCGACCCCGAGTTATTTTTTTGGTGCTACCCAGTTCGATTCTTTTTTTTTTCGGTGGACCTCTCGGTTCATTTTTTTCTCTTTTTTTTTTTTAGCCTGCCCTGACACGACCGTTCTCTGCGTCTCTCTCTCTCTGGCGAATGTCCTAAATAATGACCCGGGAGTAGATAAATTTCGAGCGACGGCACGTCCGGCTACGAATAGCCGCGGCAGCTTGGAGAGGGAGGGACACGGCTTCGATAAAGCGTTGTAAATGGCGGCTACGCAACAGGGCAGGGAGCCGGGGGATTCCCCGGTGTCACCCATGGCGGCCCTGCTCGCTGTTTCTATATTTATTTATGGGGCGTCTATCTTTCTGTGTCCAGTAACTAATGCACTGTCGAGACGTTTGCAACTCCACCCTGACACTGAACCCAATAGACGCCAGCCACAGTCGATTGTGCCGTTTTAAGGCAGGAACACTGCGACGGTAATTATGCAGCCAGTCTCACATACCATCGACACTTCTGACATCCAATAAAATGGCTAACTTAGAGGCCGAAATATGACTATATTATTCTATGGTTAGTATTCGTGGCTAGCGCTAATGTTTCTTTTTTTGTTTTTTTAATTAACTTGGCCCTCTACAAGGGAATATCAGCATTTTGTAATGGAAGACATTAGATTTTCCACAGAAATAACCTATTAGCTGCCACGGTTCCCATTCGGTTATCATACTTTAACCCGCCTAGTAATGCCGTCTGTACGCCTGTATGAGAAAAGTAGAACGTTAACTGCTTCCACCTAGAGTAATAACGTTCGTTTTTTGGGCACTAGGATGACCCTTATTTTTCGACTTTCTAAAAGTTTGGCTCCCATTCCCCAATGTTCTTCCAATCAATAAAGAAACGATATGTGCAAAATTTTAGCTCAGTCAAACAACTACAAGACGACTCTCATCGACCATCAACTTACGAACTTCGCAGTGTTAATTTCTTCATGCAATTTCTCATTGTTATTATTATTAAGTGAAGTCTTATTAATACAGAAACTTCTTGTTAATAACCATGTTTTACGACCTTAATACCATTATTTTAGTATATAATAAACACCATGATTTTATTATACAAAACATTAATAATGTAAGTACAGTTGGTTGTAGTAGCTGTAAACGTGGCCTTCTTTTATTGATTAGGAGGGTGCTGCAATCCAGAGGTGAACGCTTAAAACATAACAGACTGCTTTGATAGTGTCGGCGAGTTTCATGGCGATAGCTTCATCCGATCGTCTACTGTGTTATTGTTTGTCTTCCATGTATGTGTAGTGTAACGTAAGTGAAAAATATTTCATGCTAAAATAAACACTGTGATAGCTAAATGCTATAGTATTAGCGCAACGTTGTACTGCGACCTTCGGAAGTATTCTTCTGAGAACTGTTTATCCTACGTTATTTCGTATCTAGACAACGTTAGCGTTATGGTGTGAATTCATGGATGGTGATGAGCTACTTTTTATTGAAAAGTAGACATATTTTTGGAACGTATTTTTATGATTCGCAAAATCTATAATACAAGAAGAAAATTTTTGAGGAGTACAGTGAAGTAAAAAAAAACAGACGCATTGACTTTAAATTATTGTTTCAGAACTGTTTGCACTGCTGGTGAAAACTGACTATTCTGGCGCCTTCTTCCTTGTCGAAAATGGCATCAACTTCTTCACATTCTTCACTATGGATGCAAAGAAAAGGCTTCAATGTCTTCCTTCGTATTTTTATTTCCAATCAAATTGCTGGAACCTAACCACCTTCAACCAAGTAAGTTTTAAGAGCTTTTTTCTAGAATGTAGAAGTTGTTAATTTTACAATGAGGCATAGAGCCATTCTGGCGATTCAGGAAGTTTCCACTTTTTTGCAAAGAGCGCGAATACCTACTACGAGAACAAACCATTGCATTGAAAACTACTCGGTCTGTATAATGAATGGAAAGTTCCACAGACAAATTCGATTACAACTTCAGGCAAAGAAAAAGAAAAAAAAAAGAAATATCTTCATGGAGAACATCGATGACCTCTTTCACATGGCTCATTGTGATGCTTTAGGACATATAAAAAGTGAAGAAGATAAGAAATTTTTAACAGCTCATCCGATGAAGTTTCATGGCTGTTGTTGATCATAAATCAAAACGCGAGGAAGAGAAAATACAGAAGCGAACTGTAATGACTCCCTTTGCAACATTGTAATTAAAAAACTAGACATATTTTTTGCGAATGACTACAATAACATACAAAAATCGAAACTGAGAAACAATTTGTTTAACGGGTTGTTGCTGGAGACCATAAAAAATAATCAGCTGCTACTAAATCTTCTCTTAGGAATAAATAATGTTCAGACTTCATTCAATCAAATTATACTTTCATTCTACAGAAATGAATATTGTAAAATGGTTTATGTAACTAAAAAAGTTTTCAATATGAAAATATGTGCACTATCGAAAATAAACTCGGTGTTTCTTAAATTTCTCACTTTTTTTAATTCTTCGAACGAATATTTCAGTAATATCAGTAGAAATGATTTTAAACAATTGCTGGGTTCGCCTGAATATGACACACACAATACTCTCATAAAAGACAAGTATACAATAGAGATGAGAAAAAATACAGTTCGTTTTGACGGAAATAGATGCTATGCTCCAACTTCAAGTTGTTTGTGGGTCGCCTACAATTTGTTGGATTGAGACGAAATCAAAACTGTGTGTGTGTGTGTGTGTGTGTGTGTGTGTGTGTGTGTGTGTGTGTGTGGGAGGAGGTTGGGGGGGGGGGAGGGAGGAACGAGGGAGAAGCAAAATTCTAACTTCCAGAAAATGGTATTGGCAAATAAAAGATGAGAGTTACCAACGTAAGCCTGTTTTTACTACATATGACGTGCTCCCACGATTATTTACAAATATATTACGAGATGGTGATTTTGCATTTCGAATTTCGCGGGGAACCAAAATTTTACTTAATTTATGGCCGACTTTGAGCTAGCAACATGTTAAGCGTTTTGCAGTATATGTTAAAGACATAAAATGTAAGTACATGTTTCGTAATTACACACAGTTTCACATTCATTGCTTAAGATATTTCACATATTTCGAAATTTTACGTGGTCTTACTGTATGAATTTTTTTTCTTTTAGCAAATACTTGAAAATGGCGTGAAAGGATGAAAGCTGGGTTGTACTTGAATAAACAATAAAACAGTCGAACGTCGGAGTGTTCCTTTAAAAAACTTATGGTGATGATTATGATCAGTGAAGGTGATTTGTCAATAAAAGCGAAATGCGTCTGGTGAACACTCTTCAACTGCAGTAAACTTAAGAAAGAAAAAGCAATGTCATTATTATTATTATTATTATCATCGTTATATTTTGCTAATGTGCTATACAGATTGTAATCATTTCATCACGATTACTTGGTATACCTAGATTATACCTCATCAAGATGTACCTGCACGATTATAATTATTATTATGTTATTATTATGTTCCTTCCGGAAGGTTCAGGATTTTTTGAAGCAATAAAAGTGTTTAGTGGATACTCAATTTAAACAAAAAATGCCAGGGCTAGAACGTACGGGCAGACTAGCCTACTTACGCAGTTGCTCTAACGCCGTTGCTCATCGAGTGGCTCTCGTATGGTGCTCACTAAGCCCTTGAAACTTCGAATCTTGATTTCTATAAACCCCCTGGCAAGCGCATCGCAGGCCAGCATTTTTTTTTTTTTTTTGCATTTTTCAAAATTTTAAACATGGCTCCGAATCAGCAACCGTATAAATCTGAAGAGCTTGAAAAAATCAGCCAACCAGTTGCAAACCAAGGGTTTATTTAGCCCTTGACCTAGGTTTCGATATTTCTAAAAATATCTTCTTCAGAAGGAGTGGGCCATAAAAATGTATGCAACCGGCTACAAAAATTATTGTACACACATAGGCCGGCCGAAGTGGCCGTGCGGTTAAAGGCGCTGCAGTCTGGAACCGCAAGACCGCTACGGTCGCAGGTTCGCATCCTGCCTCGGGCATGGATGTTTGTGATGTCCTTAGGTTAGTTAGGTTTAACTAGTTCTAAGTTCTAGGGGACTAATGACCTCAGCAGTTGAGTCCCATAGTGCTCAGAGCCATTTGTACACACATAACAAAATATTAATAATAGAAAAATACAGGTAATTTTATATTTAATGTGTACTTCTAAATTTATTGCATTTATTACTGGTTTTCTATAAGAGACAGTCATTTTCCTTTAATGTAAAACTACGTTACTTAACACCAGCAAGACGCAGTGATTTCCAAATTTTCCTTATCGCTTAAGTTTCCGTAGTGTTAAGCGAAAGTTTTTCTTTCTGGTGATGTTGTTTTAGCTCATATTTGCTCTTCTTTCCCCACGCATTTGTAACAGTGGTCCTTTGTTAACAGAACTCTAGTTTCTCCATGCCCAATTTATGTACAGTACTACTCAGCCAGCATATTTATTAGAAATTTACACAATGTATACCTGTAAATTTATTTGATTTTTAGTAGCCTTGTAGAGGAAATTTCATTCTTACTTTACCGTAAAATGCTGTTCTTACGCGCATGTATTTAGCGCCCTCTGCAGCCCAGTTTTGTCTGATCGCTTGAGCCTATACCTTTGAAAATTTGGCCTTTATCTCTGACATGATGAATACCTCAGTTATGAAAATATTTTATCCTTTGGACTCCGGTTATAATTTTGTGTTGACAAGAGCCTTTACCAGTTGACGAATACATTCTGCATGTTACACTGAATGTAATGTCTACTGTCTTAAGCCATGGCATGTGATGTTTCTGGTATTCATATCAGTTTGATATGGACGGGACCATCTCGGCTTCCGCTAATGTAATTTACCACCATTTGATGTGTTCCGGCGTAACATCGAGCGCCGGCACGTCGGCCTGGAACGTTACAGCAGAAAAGGCTGTGAGACGACATCAGCCGATAATACGCTGGCTAGGACGACAAGCGGGCCCTCTACGAATATAAATGCTGCTCCGTCTAGCCACGGCCGCACTGGAAGACGAGCCATCATCCAAACGCTTTAGCCGTTTATGAACAATTATGTTTTACTTGCATTCAAATTGAATACCAAAGGACATTGATTATCTGCATGTTGCTTGTGAAAACGCAAAGTTAAATATTGTGAATTTAACTTATTGTAATAAACTCCATTAATAAGATTTGCTTGAATTGTTTTCTAGCTATCCGTGAAAACAGCTTCCTATGCACCCTATATTAGACGAGACGAGTGGGCAGGATACGACATGACGTAAGAAGTGAGAACGGATCTGCCACACGATCGTAGTATATAAAAATATAAAAAGAAGAGGTTGAAAAAAATCAGCCAACCAGTTGTACACCAAAGATTTATTTAGCCCTTCACCTAAGTTTCGATATTTCTAACAATATCTTCTTCAGAAGGAGTGGGCCCTAAAAATGTTTGTAACCTCTTACAAAGGTTATTTCACATACGTAACAAAATATTAATAATAGAAAAATATTTGTAAGTGAGAACGAACATCATAAATATTTTTTCTATTATTAATATTTTAATGCCGGCCTCGGTGGTTATGCAGTTCTAGGCGCTCAGTCCGGAACCGCGCGACTGCTACGGTCGCAGGTTCGAATCCTGCCTCGGGCATGGATGTGTGTGGTGTTCTTAGGTTAGTTAGGTTTAAGTAGTTCTACGTTCTAGGGGACTGATGACCACAGATGTTAAGTCCCATAGTGCTCAGACCCATTTGAACCATTTTGAACCATTAATATTTTATTACGTATGTGAAATAACCTTTGTAACCGGTTACAAACATTTTTAGGGCCCATTCCTTCTGAAGAAGATATTTTTAGAAATATCGAAACTTAGGTCAAACCTTTGGTTTGTACCTGGTTGGCTGCTGTTTTCAACCTCTTCTTTTTATATTTGTATGTACTACGATCGTGCGGCAGATGAGCGAACTCATTGATCCGTTTGGTGTATGTGAGCCGTGCGTTGCTTGTGTTCGTGCCATCTCTTATTTAACATCCTATTTTTGCCGTACTGCCACCTCGTTATGTTAATTTCAATTACTGGTGCCACTGAGTTGCCGCCTTGCCTGCCCGTGAGCGGCAGCAGAGGCGCTTATCGATATAAGCCCTGGCGTATTATCTTTGCTGACTGCTATTACCTCCAGGTTGTCATGTGTAGGGAGTTAGTTCGGATCTTCCAGTGAGTTGGGAGGCGCTTGCAATGCAGTTGAGAACTGGCAGTGTTTTGAGTTGGCACACGGCACAAGTTCAGTCGGAGCGAGGCAGCAGTGAGGTCCGGACCGCCATGACTCGTCCGACGGTTGCCGACACACATCATTGGAATGCGGACGACTTTGGTTGGTCGCCGGTCGGTCGTCTTGCCGGACGACGCGTATTTGGCCGGTGATCGCTAATGGGTTGACTGTGTGTGTGCCGACTCGTGATTCGTCCCTGTTATTGTACAGTCACTGCCGTTAACATAGTCTAGTTCGACGTGCAAGTGTTCGTGAAACTGTGTGTAGTTTGTGTGATTTTGACTGACAAATTATTTTAAATGTTGTCGGCGTACTGGCTGCGAGGAGTCGGTAGGTTGGCGTGAAGCAGTGAGGAATTCTCTGCAGAGCGTAGTTTGGCTGAGGCCCGCTGGCGGTCTCTACGCGCTGTTCCCATTGCTACGAGGTCCGTGGCTCACCGGCACTAGATGCGAAAGTTGAGTTTTGATTTAACCTACCAGCAAGTCAAGACTGCTCACACTGTGTCGTTAGGAGTTCGTTGTCGCCTGCTGGGATATTCCCGCGAGCAACAACGTGCTTTTCAATTTGGAAAATTCTAACCACCCTCCGATGGAGTTTCACTGTGTTTGGTTATTTGCCGGCCGCGGTGGCCGTGCGGTTCTAGGCGCTCCAGTCCGGAGCCGCGCTGCTGCTACGGTCGCAGGTTCGAATCCTGCCTCGGGCATGGGTGTGTGTGATGTCCTTAGGTTAGCTAGGTTTAATTAGTTCTACGTTCTAGGGGACTGATGACCACAGCAGTTGAGTCACATAGTGCTCAGAGCCATTTGAACCATTTTTGTTTGGTTATTTGAATTGAAGGGCACCAACGGAATCTTCTGGCTTGTGGCCGTTAACGTTTCGGTTACCTGCCCTGGACGGTGACGTAAACTTCAGGCAGTGTAGATTCCTCATCGTGTGTTGCTGTCCAGCACGGTGTGTAGTTTGACAGCTCCGTGTATGATTGCTTGTGGGCGCCAATATCTTCTACGTCAGGGCTTAACAACTGGCCGGTTTTGAGCGCGAGTACTCGCGTCTGCTCAGGCACGTGCTCGCGAGCGGGTGCAAGGTCGCGGAGTAGGGAGGGAGGGGAGGGAGGGGAAATGCGCGCGTACGTTTGAATGTGATCTCGCGCTCTTAGCAGATTTAACTAGCCATCTGAATGCTTTGAACATTTCACTACAAGGCAAAGATCTGCTAATTACTCATTTCATAGATCGAATACGAGCTTTTAAAATGAAATTGACACTTTGGGTGAGTCAGCTGGAAACAGGGAACTAGCTCATTTTCCTAAATTATCATCCATGCAAGATGTTCACAAAGACTGTGAACGTTATTCACATAGTTTAGTTGATCAGCGCTTTCAAGATCTGACAACACTAGACAGTGATTTTGATCTGTTCTCTCCATATTCAGCGAATATTTAAGAGATTCGTCCTGAGCTGCAGCAAGAAATTATTGACCTGCAGTGTGACAGAGAATACAGAGACAAATTTCAGAACAAGAAAAACATTTTGGAATTCTACAGACACTTCCCTCGGGATAGATTTCCTCGTTTGCACAAACTGGTGGCTACAATAATATCAATGTTCGGTTCCACGTATGTTTGTGAACAACTGTTCTCTGCAATGAAATGTAACAAGACGCGCCTGAGAAACGCATTGTCTGATCGAAATTTAAACTGCACGCTGCGCCTAAAATGCACAAGAAGAATTACTCCGAACATAGATGCAATTGTAAAGGGCAAAAAGTACAAGATAACCGAGAATCCCACACTTCAGTGACACCTTTTATAGTGTAACAGTTCATAAATTAATGCGAATGTAGAGGCATACACTAAGCTAATAAAATTATGTGGCATGTGTACATTCTCCTTTATTTTTTCATTTTTCGCAGTAATAATTCGTGAGTGATATCCCTACAGGTGGCCGCGGATTTACATTGACTGGCGGCAGCTGTTGTGTGCACTACGTGACTCTCCCCACTCTCCGCTCTGGTCCGGTAGTGGGGGTAGCGTGCTCGCGCTGCTCCGTGCTCGCGCCTTGCTGCTCACAGCTTGCTCCGCGAGCACGTATGTTGTGAAGCCCTGTTCTACGTTGTTCCGTTGAACTCCCTGTTGTGCTGTGGTCGGGTGAGTTGGAAGTTATCTTGTCGGTGGGTCCGCTGACTGTCGGTCGGTTGGTCTGTCGTCGGATCGTGAATGGCTGGCCCGACTGCCTGTCTCACCCAAGCGAGCATTAGTGCTTGAATTACAGCCCGACCCTCGAACGTCTGGTACTTGCAGGGCTTCTAGCTGGGTTTGTGTTTTAAATTAGAGTTGTTTTACTCTTAAGGCCTTCAGCCTAGTTTAAAGTACTGTTTCACTTAAGCCCTTTGGCATTTTAAACTACTTTTTTTAATTTTTTAAGTCTTCGGCCTCTAGCCGATTTGAACTGTTTACTTCAGCCTAACAAAAGAATTGTTTTAAGATAAGGCTTGCCTTTCAAATTTCTGATTATGCTTGCGTTTTACGTTATTGGCGTTCAGCCGTTTTTAAATTAAATTGGCTTTCAGCCGGTAATTAAGCCTCAAATATTATACAATAAAATTTTTTAATGAAACAACAAGTTCACTGTTACCAGTCACCGTTTTATTTATTTCCACGACGCGTTTCGAAGGTTTAAACCTCCATCATCGGGTGGATTTACATTAGTAAATATTACATTTGTGTGTGTTGTGTTACGATTTTTGGAGGAACTTGTGGCACTGCCTAGTGGAGAAACGAGACACTATTTCAGAATATGGTTTAGGATTACTTTTGACGAAAAATTAAACTGATATCTAATGGTAAACATTAAATAAGTAAACTACAGTAACTTCAGTGATCACAGGTTCCTTTTGCTGTCGTAACACATCACATGTATACTGCCACATTTGTAAACAAATATGGCGTCTGGAATCAGCTGGGTGCAAGGTTCGTATAGCAGAAGTGAAGACATAATCGCAAAGTGCAAAGAATATACATCATAACAATATTATTACAGATTAATTGCTTTAAGCATTTGGCTGTGTTTGTTTTGAGGTGTCAGATATATGTGTGTGTACTTCACGTGGTATACAAATCCAATTCTGACAAGTTAAAACAGCAAACATTCGTACTCGTTTATACAATCAGGTGAAATGTTAAAATGGCTTAAACTTCATACTTATTGATAACAATTAGTTGAAATGTTACAGACTAAAATTACAATGATCATATTGGCTACAACAGTAAAATCATACATACATTACACTCTTTGATTGGGGTTAATAAACAGATGTGAAGTGAGGGGCTGGAGGCAGACGGAGAGGTAGAGAGAGAGAAAAAGTGTGTGTGTGTGTGTGTGTGTGTGTGTGTGTGTGCCAGTAGTTGATGTACATACAGTTTTAAGCTGACAAGGGGTAAAAGCTGTTGGTGTGATGAATTATCTGTGAATGAGGTCAATCTCTTGTACTCTTGGCAGCTGTCAATATTTGTGGTAATATTAGGGGTGTGTGTGTGTGTGTGTGTGTGTGTGTGCATTTTTAAGAGTGTAGGCAGTTGCTGAAAACGGAGATGATACTATTGTAAATATTGTCATTTTTGTCATTTAAGATAGATTCTGGTTGTTTCATTTGATGTTTGTATATTTGGTGTGTTTCAAGGATGTCTAGTTTTCTGCCTTTTGATTGGATGTGTAGGATGCTACTACTTGTGTTGCTAACGTGGTGTTTTGTTTCATGCAGGTGGGTAGCTATTGCTGATGTGTGATATTTTTTGTTTTTTAGTGCTGCCATGTGTTCCTTGAACCTAATCTCAAATGATCTGCCTGTCTGGCCTATGTAGAAGCAGTCACAGTCCAAACATTCAATTTTGTATACACCTGTGTGATGGAGTGGGTTTCGTGTGCCGATGTTGTGGGGTAACTTCTGTCCACTCTTGTTGCCTGTTGTAAAGGATATGCTTATGCCTTTCCATTTGAAGACATTGGCAATCTGGTATGAAATGTTACCCAGAAAGGGGATTGTATAGAAGATGTTATTTTTTTTTTGTTTTTTGTGTTGTGATTCCTTTGCCATTATTGAGTGTTCTAGGGTGTCTACTAGGGAGCTGTTATAACCATTTTCAATAGCTGTTTGTTTTATTATTTCAATTTCTTGATCACATTTATCTTCTGAGAGTGGTAGTTGGATAGCTCTATTAATCATGTACCGGAATGCTGCCATTTTGTGTGCTGCGGGGTGGCAAGAGGAGTTGTGGATTGTGGTATGTGTTGTGGTAGGCTTCCGATAACTCATGGGAGTTGTTGAAAAACTGATTCAACTCACTGATGTCATCTTTAGTGCCTTTGATTAAAATGATGGTATCATCTACATATCTGTAGTAGTAGATGATATTCTTGAGGAGGTGGTGATTGGAATTCAGGATTTTGTCTTCTAGGTTACTTATAAATATTTCTGCTAGCAATCCGGAAAGATTTGAGCCCTGTAATGTTTGATCAAATAATAAACCTCCCACAAGTTTTGGAACATATGTTTAAGAAGATCTGGGACGAAGAAAGAATTCCTGAAGACTGGCAGTGTGCCCTGATACACCCACTACACAAAAAGGGGGATAAGATGAATGTTAATAATTATAGAGGGATCTCGCTACTACCAGTAGGATACAAAATTTTGTCAAGGAAATTACTTCAAATCGTGGAGCCAGTTCTGGATAAAAAAATAGGTGAATATCAAGCAGGTTTTAGACAAGGTAGATCCTGTGTTGAACAAATATTTAACCTGAAAACACTAATTCGTTACAGAATCTCAAGAGGTCAGAGATTTGCAATAGTATTTGTAGATTTCAAAAAAGCATACGACTCGGTAGATAGAGAAACATTACTGAAAGTATTGGAAGAATTTGGGGTCGATAAGAAAACAATTCAAATTATCAAACAGACGCTAACAAACAGTAAGGCCAAAGTTAAATTTATGGGTGAAATTTCAAGGAAGTTCGAAATTAAAACAGGTGTTAGACAAGGTGATGGTTTATCCCCAATCCTCTTCAACTGCGTACTGGAAAAGATATTGAGAATATGGAAAGAAGAACTCAAAGGCACCAAGAATGACATCAGAATTGGAACAAAAAAAGAAAAAATAGAAGTGGACTGTTTAGCTTTTGCAGACGATCTGGCAATAATTACAGAAAACGAAGAAATAGCTCAGAATTACTTGGAGAAACTACAAGAAGTTTCGGCCAGAGCTGGACTGCAGATTTCATTTGAAAAAACCGTGTATATGTCTAATCATAGAAATAACAAGAAAAATCTTATTACTAAATACGGCAATATTAAGAGAGTAGAAAAATTTAAGTATTTAGGTGAAATAATTCAAGTGAATGGTTTAGACAAGAGTGCAAACCAGGCGAGAGCAAGGAAAATGGAATTTGCTTTTCAAAAAACCAAAGACATATATAACAAAAAAAAAACATTTCGATTCAAGCTAAATTAAGACATTATAAAACTGTCATTAGACCAGAATGCCTGTATGCATCGGAGTGCCTAACTCTTAACAAAAAGGGGGAAATAGAAAACATGGAAAGGAAAGAAAGGAAAATTTTGAGAAAAATATTAGGACCGAGAAAGATTGGAGAAGAGTACAAGCTAAAGAGTAATAAGGAAATATACAAAACTATTGAGAAAGTGAGTGATGCAATGCGTAAACGCAGACTAACGTTTTATGGTCACCTGTCGAGGATGGATGGAAACAGACTAACAAGAAAAGTGTTTGAACATAGTAACAGGAACGAAAAATCCAACAATAAATGGATACAGATGGTGAAAAAGGATTTGGCCTATTTTAATGTCACCCGAGAGTCAATCAGGGACAGGAAAAAGTTTAGACAAATAGTGAACGAAATTAAGTGTTTTCCAGAAGAAACGAAACTAAAGAATAATAACAGGAAATGGTCGGAAGAGCGGAGGAGGAACCATTCGAAAATGATGAGGAAATATTGGGAAGAGAGAAAAAAGATCAAAAAGCCGGGCAAGTGAATTGTTGAACGTGGTCCAAAGATGGCCGAAATCGAAAGAAGAAGAAGAAAGTTGTATGTTCGAGTATAACTGACAGCCCCTTATTTTGCCCCTTTCCGCAGTTTATTCTATGTGCCCTGTCCTGTGGGTTAAGCAGGGCATTTCAGTATGCTTTCGTTGCAAGACAAGCAAGGTTTGCGTGGAAAGATAAGAAACGTATCAGAGTCGCAGCGAAAAGCCAGAAGCACGAGTTCCCTCTTGAGCGCCACTGGACACCTATCAACCTCTCCTTCTGGCACCCAGTCCTCGCCGCAGTCGCAGGAGTCGGCGCCGAAATCCGGATATCGCACACGGCTTACGGCAGATCCGTATGGAATGGAATTCGGCCGGTCTTAGCGCATGCAAATGAAGATCCGCGGAATCTCCGCGTGCGAGCGAGTAATCCCGCGTTGTGAATGTGGCGGCGCCGGAATGACCGCGGCGGCGAACGGTGCCAGCTTTAGACCGGCGAAGCCCCGGGCTTCATTCCGCGCCGAGGCGCGCCGGAAATCGCCGCCGCCGTGGCGCCGCCCAAACCCTGCAGCTGCAAAGCTCGGGGCGCTGGAGTGCTCTCCGGGCAACAAACGCCGGGTTAATGCTCTTCATTGACTCTACTCGCGGACCACAGCCAATTGGTACGTTCCAGCGCTCGGTAATCGCTTGCTGTAGAACGCAAAGCGAAACTTCGCAGTAGAGGGCTTTCCACGTAGCGCTGTACAACTCTGATGGAAATGAAATGTACGGTCCGGCAGGTCGTTGAGCGATCTTTGTTCTCTCTGCAAGAGGCGGCTATTGGGAGGGTGTAAGTAGGGTTGGTTCTGGGTCACAAGGCACTCTCCGAGTTAACCCCTTGCCAGTTTTCCTCGGATCGCTGGTACTGACCTGTGGGACCTAAAGTCGCTGGTGGGCGTAGAGAAATAGGATGCAGAATTACTTATCTGTTTCCATAAAAATACACTTAGCGTCTTGACTCGAGGCTGGCTTCGTCTGTGGATGCCCTTTGAAGAATCGCGTCTTCAGCAGCGTTTAGCCAACACCGTGCACTTCATTCCAGGTGGCTGCTGCGCTGGCGGTTCGCCACTTGCGATGGCCCCGGACACCGGCTGTACCGTGACGCAACGGCAGTTTCCAGAAAAATACAGGTAGTATTTTGATTCGTGGTTGGAATCGTCTGTCAATCCCCGCTAAGGAATCGTGTTTTAAGCGGCCTTCAGCCAGCTCTACATCTACATCTACATTTGTACTCCGCAAGCCACCCAATGGTGTGTGGCGGAGGGCACTTTACGTACCACTGTCATTGCCTTCCTTTCCTGTTCCAGTCGCGTACGGTTCGCGGGAAGAACGACTGCCGGAATGCCTCCGTGCGCGCTCGAATCACTCTAATTTTACATTCGTGATCTCCTCGGGAGGTATAAGTAGGGCGAAGCAATATATTCGATACCTCATCCAGAAACGCACCCTCTCGAAACCTGGACAGCAAGCTACTCCGCGATGCCGAGCGCCTCTCCTGCAGCGTCTGCCACTTGAGTTTATTAAACATCTCCGTAACGCTATCACGCTTGCCAAATAACACTGTGACGAAACGCGCTGCTCTTCTTTGGATCTTCTCTATCTCCTCTGTCAACCCGACCTGTTACGGATCCCACACTGATGAGCAATACTCAAGTATAGGTCGAACGAGTGTTTTGTAAGCCATCTCCTTTGTTGATGGACTACGTTTTCCAACGACTCTCCCAACGAATCTCAACCTGGCACCCGCCTTACCAACAATTAATTTTATATGATCATTCCACTTCTAATCGTTCCGCACGCATACTCCCAGATATTTTACAGAAGTAACTGCTACCAGTGTTTGTTCCGCTATCATATAATCATACAATAAAGGATCCTTCTTTCTATGTATTCGCAATACATTACATTTGTCTATGTTAAGGGTCAGTTGCCACTCCCTGCACCAAGTGCCTATCCGCTGCAGATCTTCCTGCATTTCGCTGCAATTTTCTAATGCTGCAACTTCTCTTTATACTACAGCATCATTCGCGAAAAGGCGCATGTAACTTCCGACACTATCTACTAGGTCATTTATATATACTGTGAAAAGCAATGGTCCCATAACACTCCCCTGTGGCACTCCAGAGGTTACTTTAACGTATGTAGACGTCTCTCCATTGAGAACAACTTGCGGTGTTCTGTTTGCTAAAAACTCTTCAATACAGTCACACAGCTGGTCTGATATTCCGTAGGCTCTTACTTTGTTTATCAGGCGACAGTGCGGATCTGTAACGAACGCCTTCCTGAAGTCAAGGAAAATGGCATCTACCTGGGAGCCTGTATCTAATATTTTCTGTGTCTCATGAACAAATAAAGCGAGTTCGGTCTCACACGATCGCTGTTTCCGGAATCAATGTTGATTCCTACATAGTAGATTCCGGGTTTCCAAAAACGACATGATACTCGAGCAAAAAACATGTTCTAAAATTCTACAACAGATCGACGTCAGAGATATAGGTCTATAGTTTTGCGCATCTGCTCGACGACCCTTCTTGAAGACTGGGACTACCTGTGCTGTTTTCTAATCAATTGGAACCTTCCGTTCCTCTAGAGACTTGCGGTACACGGCTGTTAGAAGGGGGGCAAGTTCTTTCGCGTACTCTGTGTAGAATCGAATTGGTATCCCGTGAGGTCCAGTGGACTTTCCTCTGTTGAGTGATTTCAGTTGCTTTTCTATTCCTTGGACACTTATTTCGATGTCAGCCATTTTTTCGTTTGTGCGAGGATTTAGAGAAGGAACTGCAGCCGACACTGCACACTTCGATCCAACCGGCTGCTCCACTGGCGGTTCGCAGCTCGCAGTGGTCCCGGCAGTGAGCGACGGTGGCGCGTATATTGAACTTACACACGTCGTCTTGGGAAGTGTTCAATCTCCTCCCACTCACCGCTCTTTTTCGTCATTCGTCGTACGGCGACAACAGTTGCCATGTAGCCGTGAAGTACGACGATATTCGCATGCCGTCCAGGTAGTGCCGCATGCAGTGCGCTGGAATGTCAGAAACGCTAGCATCCTGATCCTGGTGGGAAGGTAAGATCGCCAGGTGCTTCCATCTGCGACAGAAGCAGACAGTAGTCTTCAACTCTGCGACTGGTGACTATGGCGAGGTAGGCATCTCTCTCAGTAGCGGATGTTATTGTCCGTAGCATGCAGATCAGACGTCACTTTGCTGCAATCAGGGAGAGAATCGAGTGCGAATATCACGTACACCATCAATTAGCTGTCTTACCAGCTAATCTGCTGGGGTATTTATGGAGCGAAGTGGAGGCTAATCTTTACCCGACGTCATCCGTCACGATCGTATAGGGCTTGCTGTTACAAAGGTACCAGCGGTTCTCCTTCCGTCGTGATTTCCTAGCGAGTTTTTTGTAGTATGTAACTGGTTTGTAAAAGATCTTGTTACCGTTTGTTGTATTAACGTTAGCCTTTCTTTCGTCAGTTAACGAAGGTGACGTGTCCTTAATCGGCAGCTCTGACTCACTGCGTTCTGCTGCCTGGCTCAACAGGAACGTCGATGTTGTGTTTTGCCCTGGTCCAGTGGCGGTGGCGAAATGTTTTCATTGCGGCCGTCTCGTGTCGACATTGCCGTAATGAAGCGAGATAGCTTCGCAGTAGGGCTTCGAAAATTTTACCCGTTTTATTGCTCTATACAAGATTGGCATACCGGTTCCTGTGAGATCACCGAAGTTAAGCGCTGTCGGGCGTGGTCGGCACATCCAGGCAGCCATGCACTGTTGCCATTTTTTGGGGACACTCAGCCTCGTGATGCCAATTGAGGAGCTACTCGACTGAATAGCAGCGGCCCCGGTCAAAAATACCATCTTACGACTGCGAGAGCGGTGTGCTTATCCCATGCCCCTCCTATCCGCATCCTCCATCGAGGATGACACGGCGGTCGGATGGTCCCGGTAGGCCACTCGTGGCCTGAAGATGGAGTGCTTTTTATACAAGATTGGCATGCAACACCTCTTTCACATTTTGTTCACGGAGATAAAATGAGAAATCTACTAGAAACAGAATGATTATCAACAATATAAGGTGTTCATGGAAGTATGTTTCGTCTTTGTAACTAAATGAAAGGAAATTCATTTTTTGCCGAACACATTTCGCTTCTTTTATTTATGAAGCACCGTCGGCGATTGCCAGTGTTGCTAGTCCATGTGTGAGGTCATGGAGATGTGTTCCCTACACACTGCAAACACACACATGTTGAAACACAGTCAAAAGCGCAGGCGAAGTGTTGCAATAAATTTGGGCGAAAAAACGCCAGAAATCAGTGGAGTATGGTGGCAGAATGAACACGTCTGCAGCACCATACGCATGGACTAGCAACCTTGGAAATCGCCACAGAAGATGATTCTTAAATAAAGTAGCGACACGTGTGTAGAAAAAAACATACTGCCTTTCACTTAGCTGCAAAAACGGAACATACCTCCGCGAATTTTAAAGGAGCTAAGGAACGACGAAAAACCAGAAAAAAAGGTCAGAACTCAAAGTATATTTAGATTTATACAAAGGGAAAAGGAAGTGCATGAAGATGAGATGGAAGGCTTAATACTGTGACAGTAAATTGGTAGAGCTCTGAAAGACCTCAGTAGAATCAGAATTATTGAGACCGTTGGAAGACACAGAGGCAAAAAAACCATTCTACATGCTGCGACTTTGTCGCGAATGAAAGCAATAATCCACGATGCGTAGAATTTGTTTCTTTTATACCACCATTTGATCAGAATTAAAACTTTGAAGTATGACGACGATATCTAAATTCTGTCAGAGACAGTAAAGGTATTGGAAAAACAGTTGAACGGGATGGATATAGAAAAGAGGACATAACCCGAACAAGAAAACTACAACAGGGGTAATGGAACGTAGCCGAATTAATTACGGGGTACTGACGGAATGAGACACTAAAAATAGTAGATTAGTTTTGCTGTTTGGTGAGCAGAATGTTTGACGCTGGGCAAAATTGAGAGGCTATACCATAGAAACTACAATAGCAAGAAAATAATTTCTGTAAAAGAGAAATTTGTTAACACTATACATAAAAATTAAGTGTTAGTAAACTTTTCTGAAGAGTTTTTTCTGGAGTGAAGACAAGATGAAAATAGAAGCTTTCGTAATGTGGGGCAACGGAAGAATGTTGGATCGAGTAGCTAATGAAGAGGTACCGAATCTAACTGGGCAAAGTAAATTTATGGCACAACCTGACTGTAAGAAGGTATTCGGTTGATAGGATTCATCCTGAGGGACCAGCAAATCATCAATTTCCTAATGGAGAATGTAGTACGCAGGTTCAGATGCATGCACGGAAGACTCCTGCACAGGATTGTGTGTGTGTGGGGGGGGGGGGGGGGGGGGAGAGGAGGGGGGCAGCTGCATCCAACGAGCGGAATGAATAACGGAACAACAATGATTATTTCAGTCAATGCTCATAAAATCGTTTAATGGCTACACTGGTTTTTACAGTCGAGTAGAGGCGGGTCCTTCGCCTACGAACGGGTCCAAAGAACGCTTCACTGAAGTAAACGGAAGGATCAAAAAACGGCGAATGGCTTCATAGGAACGGTCGTTAACCGTTCACTTCTGTCGCGGCCGGTCTCGTTCTTCTTCCAGTATTCACTCGTTCTACGTTCCATCTCGACTTCCTTATAAATAGGTAACTTACGTAAGAATTGAGTTGTGTGTAATATATAAATTTTTTTCAGGTAGCAAACGACAGAATCTACTAATCTCTTCGTCGCTTTGATGAGCTGTAGAACACATTCTTGTCGCAAGGCACGTCTTTTCTTTATTCGTAGACCTTTTTTAGGTCTCATCTGCTTGATTTAATCTTTTCTATTGTAGTGTAAGATAGTTTACATAAAATAACGATTTTCGTATTTCTTCCAAAAATAAAACATAACACTTTGGGCAGGTCGTATATTTCGATTTTGGTTGTTTTCTTATCAGTTGCTCGTGATTTCAGCTCGGCAGGAAAAGGGAAATGTGTTCCTCACCATTTGAAAAATCGTAAAATAGTGTAAAACGTGTTAAGTTTTTATTTCAAAAAATGAAAATTAAGCAAAAAATTTTATTACTTTCTACTTAATTAACAATACTTTATTGATGCACTGACTTTAATAATACAGCCTACAGAACCAAGTATTTACTAAGCGCGTGAGGCACATTTGACGAGAAAAGAACATTTTCGTTGAAACACTACTCATTCTTCTATAAAGCTACTTCTTTTCGTCCTCTTACGGGTCGCTAGTCATCGTTGTCAGTTCGATGCGGGACTCAGAACTGAAGACAATTTGACTTCAGTCACTGAGGTTTCAGGCCGAAGACGCGTCTGGAGTAGCGGATAATGTTACTTTTTAAAAATGACAGGTATCCGATATATCGATATTTAAAAAATATCAATATCGGCTCTCGATATATAGGAAAAACGTATTGATGCATCGACGGAAGACATATCGACGTACTTGCATATAAAAATATCGGCTGCACGTTGCAAATATACTGCTGGTTTTAGAGCTATATACGTTAGTACTGATTTACTGATTTATTATTAGCAGTATGCCTAGCCCTCCCCCCCCCCCGCCCCCCCCCCCTCCCTTACAGCACGAATTGAAAAGAAAAAATCGATTCACGTTCACGTTCACGCTTGGCGATGTGATGTTTGGTTTGTAGGGCGCTCAAATGCACGGTCATCACCGCCCAATTTTTGCACAGTTCAATATTTATTTCACAGTCCGATCTAGCCAATGTCACGAATGACGGCCGGCCGAGATGGCCGAGCGGTTCTAGACGCTGCAGTCTGGAACCGCGCGACCGCTACGGTCACAGATTCGAATCCTGCCTCGGGCATGGATGTGTGTGATGTCCATAGGTTAGTTAGGTTTAAGTAGTTCTAAGTTATAGGGGACTGATGTCCTCAGAAATTTAGTCCCACAGTTCTCAGAGCCATTTGAGCCATTTTTGAACGAATGACGAAAATGATGCAATGATGAGGACAACATAACCACCACTCCCCGGACAGAGAAAATCCCCAAATCGGCAGGGAATCGAACCTGGGACCCCGTGATCCACAGGCAGCAAGTTCCAGAGGTGGACCAAGCCGTTACTGACCTGCCGAATTTTTGAAGCTCTTTCGAATAAAACATCCAGTTTTTTTTTAAATTGTAGTTATTTGTTTGTGTGTACATGTACATCATAACTATCCATTTTGGTCCCATTCAGATACTTTGCTAGTTGTTTTCTTTATATTAGAATGTATCACAGCCCCCACATACGTCTATCAAAACGAGTGCAACGAGAAAATATTCCAAATTAGTACACACACGAGGATTACCGACAATATTCTTCCCATTTGAGAATGGAACAGGGAAAGGGTGCAAAAACAGAAGTGCTAGATGTACCAGGCCGCCAAGCTTCGTAAACGAACTAAATGTGAAGTAACCCTAATACGTAACACAAAAATACCCTCTACCATGAACTTTGCTCGTATAAAAACTTTTTTATGTCGTTTTTGTTGTTCATGACGCCTGATGAAATATTCAACTACTTTCCCGCTTATTCTGTCCTGCTCTGAAAATAATGATAATATTTGCGGAAATATGCGTCCCAAACAACAGACGTCAAAATTTTGGCGTGGAGATAACTTCGTGGCGGGCTTCCACCCCGTGAGCGCGTGCTGGGACGGAAAGACAGACGAGCGGGGGCAAACTCGGCGGAACGGCCGCGTTTTGATATATCACGCCGCCCGGAACACAAAGCAGGCGAGACGGCGGGCTCTGCGGAATTTTGTCTGCGAATGCGCGTTCCTGCATACGTGTTTGTGCGTGCGCGTATATGTTGTGCGTAGCGGGCCGGCTGGGCGGCGGCCACTGCGCCTGCGCGCTCGGCATCAAAAATGTTCCGTGTGTTTCCAGGGAGAGATAAATTACGCACGACCATCCGACAGGCCGGACGTTGATTAATATTGGGCAAGACGCTGCGCGGTTGGCCGCCCTGCGTCTGGTGGCAGCCCTGCGCGCAGCGGGGTTTCCCCTCTCGCCGGCTGTCGCCGCTCGCCTGTTATTAAGGCCCTCTTAGCAGTACAAGCAAACACCGCGCGCCGCCTTCCCTAGCTCTAGAAATATTTCTTCGGCGCTCCTTAATACAATAAACGTCGCGCGTGATGGACCTCCCATAGCGTGTGTGTGTCATGACCCATTTCTGTCCACACTTGTAGAAGCTGCAGCTGCAAAGTTACTCTAACTACTTTTCCCATTCACCTGGCCGCTCGAGATCTCTCACATGCGATTGTTTCAAATTTCAGATTTATCGGCGATATATTTGATAAACTCATTCCTTCCTCTTTTTCCTTTAGTGACTCCATAATGTATTTAATTTCTCTGTCGTTGATTGAGCTAAGGATTATGCAATTGTAGGGACAAGTGGGATAGAGAAAATACCTCAGACAGCAGTTAAATGGTTTTCATTACACTGTGCTCGAGTTTGAGCCTCCTTGTCTCATCAGTAGGCGCACTTGATAAATAAACATCGAATCCAAGCGCAGTTTATTTACCAGTCTGTCAACAATGTACACTGTAAAACCAGGGAACCACAGCCCCCCCCCCCCCCCCCCCCCCGCATCTCGTTGCAGAATTAAGTCAAACATCATATAATAAGACGAAGACAATTTAATTCCAATCTAAGGCCATTTTTCACCTACGGATCCACAGTGCTTTCATGTTGCACACAGAAACAGTGGAAGACATATTTTGTGAATGAAAGTCCCTCGACTGCATTTCACCTTTTTACGTTTCTGTTCTTGATACGTCTTTTGGAGTGAAATCTCCAATGTCAGAGTATACAGAATTCACCTGCGGCTTGCCGTCATGACCTGGTGAAATACTCGCACCTCATTATTCCAAGCATGTGCTCCGCTGGTGGCCCAGTACCTCTATTTTGTTAGGTTTTCATTGAATATATACTGAGGTGACAAAAGACATGGAATAGCGATATGCATATACATAGATAAAGGTAGCATAGCGTACAGAAGGTACAAGAGGGCACTGCGTGGGAGGAGTTGTCATTCGCACTCAGGTGATTCATGAGAAAAGGTTTCCGACGTGATCATGGCCGCACGACGGGAGTTAAAGACTTTGAACGTGGAATCTTGCTTGGAGCTAGACACATGGGACATACTA
Organism: Schistocerca nitens; assembly: GCF_023898315.1. NCBI lineage: Eukaryota > Metazoa > Arthropoda > Insecta > Orthoptera > Acrididae > Schistocerca > Schistocerca nitens. Next base: position 85,046,737 of record NC_064614.1, on the reverse strand, counting down.
TCTTATGGTCGACATTTTTTAATATATATGTTGATGATATCGTTAGGAAGTGGGTAGCTAAGGCTGACCGAGGCATTAAAATAAGACAGATCATTGGACAAACACAATTACGTTCTCTGAAAAACGCGGAATTCTTTAAGACGGCATGGACGATATGCGAAGGGTGAATATATGGGCTAGGATAGATATTCAAGGACTACTACACTAATATTTCTTACAAAGAAACTAAGATTAATGCTTTTAAAGGAAAGGACTCTGTAAATTCCAAAACAGTCACGTTTTGGAAAAAAGTTTGGCGTTTAGACTCGTAGTTTGTGACATAAACTACCATACCAGACTGAAAATGACATAAAGTGATGAAGATACAATTGTTTTTTTAATGTACGTAGCGCCTACACCTTGTTTCAGATTCAGATCTGAGTCGAGAATATTAAGAAAACGACGTCAGCGTACTAAAATTAAATCTATGCGACACACAGTAGGTTGCAGCCTGAGGAATCAGATAAGAATGAAGACGAGATGGGTTTAGAGTATATTCAATTAAGAAATTAATAAAAGTAGAGTAAAATGACTAGAGCTTATATATAGGATGAGCATTAAAAAAAACCGACAAACTGAAGGGACGGATTCCTGACTAGAAATGGAGGAACAAAGGTCCTATGAACATGTGTCCGGAAATGCATTGTTGCTACGGTAGATGGCGTTGACAAATGAGAGTTCCTCTGACCGTGTGTTCCTTGAGTATTTCAGGCTGTGTGATTGACGCAGCGTACTGTAATTAGCAGAAAGATCCGGTGCTCACGTCGGGAACAAGCCGAGATGGTGTTTGCGTACAGTCAAGCATATGGGAGCGGTCGAGAGGCAGCACGGCTACACCTAAACAACTACCCTCACAGACACCAACCAGAGTACAGAACATTTTAAACCCCTTTTGGGGTATGTGTGATCATGGATCCTTTCAGACGAACGAACATGTAGGGAGACGGAGAACTGTATGTAGGCCATATTTGAGAACCGGGTTCTACAGGATACTGAGACGAACCCTAGTACAAGCTCCAGGCAAGTGGCCCGCTAAAGTACGATTATGTGTATCCGGCGTGACAACCGCAACTATCCCTGTCCCCTGCAATCCCATAGACGCCTCTCTGAACATCTGTTGTAGCGTCGATGCGATACAGCTCTGTACTGTGTTCGGGGAAGATTTGTTATCATTGCACGCACACCGTCCATTTCTGAACACATGTTCATAGGACCTTTTCTCCGCTATTTCTAGTCAGGAATCCGTCCCTGCAGTTTTTCGGTTTTATTGATGTTGACCGTGTATAGGAGTCCACAGAGAATAACAACAAAACAAGTATTCAAATAAATAACTGAAGGAAAAAGAGGTCTCGGGAAATCACGAAGCCGATGGTTAGAGTGAGACTGGAACAGTGAAATGAAGTGAAGTAGAAAAAGGAGAAAAAGCAAACAACCAAACACAACACTTAGCGACACATAAAATTAACGAAAATAAAAAAGGGGAAGGAATAAACTCAACCAATCTGCAAGAATAAATCATACTTCCGTTTGTTGACGACATAGTCTGAGGTGACAAAAGTCAAGGGATACCTCCTAATATCGTATCAGACCGCCTTTAGCCCGATGTAGTGCAGCATCTCGACGTAGCATGGACTTCGTTGGAAGTCCTCTGCAGAAGTACTGGGCGATGCTGCCTCCATAGCCGACCGCAATTGGGTAAAGTGGTGCAGGATTTTGTGCACGAACTGACTTCTCGATTATGTCCCACAAATGTTCGATGGGTATCATGTGAGATCTGGGTGGGGAAGCCATTCGCCCGAACTGTCCAAAATGTTCCTCAAACCAGTCCTAACAATTGTGGCCCAGTGACATGATGCATTGACATCCACAGAAGTTCCATCGTTGTTTGGGAACGTGAGTGACTGCAAATGGTCTCCAAGTATCCGACCATAAACATTTCGGGTCAATGATCGGTTCAGTGGGACCAGATGACGCAGTCCATTCCATGTACCCAGCCCACACCATTATTGATCCGCCATCAGCTTCCACAACGCCTTGTTGACAACTTAGGTACATGGGTTCATGGGGTCTGCAACACACTCGAACCCTGCCATCAGCTCTTACTACTGAAATCGGGGCTCATCTAACCAGGCCGCGGTTTCCCAGTCGTCTAGGGTCCAACCCACATGGTCAGGAGCCCAGGACAGGTGCTGCAGGTGATGTCGTGCTGTTAGCAGAGGAACTCTCATCGGTTGTCTGCTGCCATAGTCTACTAATTCCAAATTTCGCCGCAATGCCCTAACGGATATATTCGTCTTACTTCCCCGGCTACTTCACGCTATGTTGCTTGTCTGTTAGCAGTGACAACTCTACGCAAGCGCTACTGCTGTCGCTCGTTAAGTGAAGGCCTTCTGCCACTTTGTTCTCCGTGCTGAGAGATAACGCCCGAAATTTTGTATTCTCGGCACACTCTTGTCTCTGTGGGTCCCGGAATATTGTCCTGCCTAACGATTCTCTTAATGTTCTATGCGTCTCATAATAGTTGTTATAGTCACACTCTTCGTGTTTGTGATGATTTTTGATTGTAATAAGTCATATTGTGTTCCTAAAATACCGATACTCCATAAAATATGTTGGTTGACTCATTCCAAAACTTTCTTATAGTCTGTAAGACCAACATGTGTTTCCATATCAATTTCCCTCCTTGCCTCTAAGTTTTGTCTTACAGTAGTAACACTATCACTACAAGACGACCTCTCCCTCATCCCTTTCTGCTGTTGTAATTTCTGTCTTTATCCGTTTTATAGCACCGATTTTGATTTAGTGCAGCCAAAAAATAATCCTTTATTTTCGCATAGATGGCAAACAAATAGTGTTCTGGACTGGAGAGCTAGACAAGAACACAGATACGCATGCTTCGATAACAACTGTTTTAGTTGACGACCTAGTGGGTTTTAGCTGCTCTTTCGTATGTTGCCTTTGGTCGATCGTTACATTTCTGGTGAAAGGAGCAGACTCGCTATATTTCCATCAGAGGCATTTTTTTATACTCTGTCCCCGCTTGTTCCCGGTGACGTCAGAAGAAACATTACGAGTGCACTCAGCTGGCTCTTCGGGATTTATTTGGCGGGAAGCGGACCCGCCAGTAATGTCCATCCGAAATGTGCGCCAGTCTCCTCCCACCCCTTTACCCTCACCACAGACCGAGGTCCGAGCAAAAAGCCGGCGGCCGCATTCTCTGTCAAAACCCTTTTTGCGCCACTCGTCCGCGGCCGGACCCCTTACTTGCGAACAGCGATAGCGCCATCATAACCTCGTCACAATTCATAAGCGTCACGCGGAGGCACGGCAAAATGTAATCCTCTTGGCCCTCGCTCCGTAAATTATTACTGAGTGGATTTATTCCGACAAGAGCTACCAGCACTGCTGAAAGGTACCACCGGACTTGGCGTGTGCATTTCATGAAGTTACCTAAACTTGTTTTTGTTGTTGTACTCTTCACTGAGACGTGTAGTTTGATGGAGTTCTGTACGCTACGCTACTCAGTGCAAGGTTCTTCATCTTGAAAGGTCTCTGTTGGATTCCTTTCATGTTGATTTCTTAAATCTGTTGTCATTTACGGCATAAATTCCTCTTCTAAATTTACTGTGGCGTTTCTGACTATCTAGGAGGAGACTAAGTAGTGGAACGTGTTACTTTTACACGTAAACAAGAACGATCTGTCACACTACTACACTTTAAAACACAGTTTATATGTAATTCATGTCACACAGTCTCATACGGAACCTACATCCGCTTTCTTTTATATACTGTATACGATAAGATACTGTCATCCCCATTCCCTTCTGTGTGAGAGGATGAATGAGCAAATGTATTTCTAGTTGCATGCTTGAGGGTAGCAGACAAGCCTGTCTGCTAGAGAACAGTAGGACCAACGTCGGAACAGGTAGCTACGCTTTCTAAAAGCAAAGAGGTTTCTATCCTTAGTATGGTCCTGTCCATCCCTTGTCATGTTGGTATAGGAAGCTGCCTCTCTGGCCACTTCCGTTTGTATTTGTGAGCCACCCTCAAGAAGGGACCACGGCAGTCTGTCCGCGGCGAGCGTCTGAAGTGGTAAGATCTCCGGCTAAGCGCGTGTCTGCTAAGTCCATAGGACAATGGATTTCTTAAGTTCAGCCTAACTGAAAATTTAATCACCTTTATTTCAGGTTTAGCTCCAAAATATCTAATGTTATCTTAAATTGCAACGCAGTGTATTTCCAGTGTGAAGTTCAGAATATCTTCCAGTAGTTACTTTGTCACCACTTTGTGAGTAAAGTGGAACCATGTGTTGATCAGTAACTCTAACTAAGATCATCAATCTTAAATGCGAATCCGCGTGAGATTATAACGTCTCGTCTTGACAATATTTTACAATATAGCAACTTTTCTTTATGTTCAGCCCACGTGGGGTGTCCTTTGTGAGACCAGTACCACGTGCTTATACAATTGTTTGACCCATCAGGTTAATAGTAAGACGATAGTAACTAGTTCGAGGTTTTTCCTTTTTAAATTGCTTTTCGATCTAATTTATTTTAACTATCAAAATTATTGTGGAGTTACACTCTTTGTGTAGACCAAGTTGACCACGTGAAGCATGTGGTGTAATCATCAAAGTAGCCCTCAGCTATTCTTTTCTGGAAGATTTCACAGAGAGTTAGTATGAATTTAGTACACCAGTGTGTGGTAATTACATGACGGACAGGATTGCGCTACGAACTTAACTTCTTTGGGTCAAAATTGAATCGGTTGGTTGTGGTTAATTTCCTCTTGCATACATTTCAACGTTCTTCGTGTGTTATTTTATGAATGCAGTGTTGTATGCAGTCTCCCAATCTTGACTCCATATTTAATGTGTTCCATAAGATTACAAACTCACATTTTCACAGTCCTAAATAAGGCACCAGCTTAGTTATGATTCAAGTTTGATATGCTGAAATTTCAATGATCAATGTTAAAATAAATTTCCAAATATAAACTGATTTATTTATTTTTATTTAAATTCTCTTATATATATATATATATATATATATATATATATATATATATATATATATATATATAATCACCGGTTGTCGTATGACTATTAAAAGATTATAATTAATGTTAGTCTGGTTGGGAATTTGGTAAGCTAGACTGGATACCTGGTGAAACAATTGCTCAGTAATGCAAGGTTAACTTCCCCAGACAGCTCACAGCTTTTAACCCACTTTTACTGACCATCAGCACCGGCTTCATAACAAATTAATGCCCAGCTATTGCAACATCCGTCCATATGAAAGTTTATACTGTACTCAAACGATAGCATTCTTCTACATTTTTTTACCCCCAAATATTTCTCAGTCTTGATGGTTCAGGACATGTCATTTGAACCGATCTCTTCTAAAGAAGTTGTGCAATACATTTATTTTCTCCCAAATTCGATTCAATACCTTCACTTACCCATCCAATAAGTAGAGCTACTTTTCAACACCTTCTATTCTCCTCCTGTCTGAATAGTTCATTGTTCATGCTTCAGTTCCGCACAAGGCTTTAATTCAGACGAATACCTTCAGCAAACATTTCCTAATACTTAAGTTTATTTCCACATTTTCCACAGAAACGCTTCTCCTCGATGTTGCCATGCTGCTTTTTATATCCGCTCTACTTCGTGAATCGTCGCTTCCTTGGTTCGCAAATAACAGAACTCATCTGCGAGGTGCCAGGGCTAGCAGTGCATTTATCACTAAATTCTTCTCGAATCTTCATATGGAAATGATGCTCTCAGCCTCCCGTTTTCTAACTCCTACTTTTGCTGTTGCACATGGATTAAGAATAAACGCGAACTGACTGTAATCGACCCTGCAAGTGGAGTAGAATAGTGTTTGGCCCCTGGAATAATTTAATTTGGTAGAAATTAATTTGATAAAGGAAAGTTTCATTAATGTAGTGAGAAATGAAAGGGTTGCTCAACCGATCGACAAAATGAAAGTTTTGTCTAAAATAACAATTTGATTCATTATGACTAAACTCAAAATAATAAAAAAAACACATGAAAAATTTACAATACGTCAAACTGGATACTCAAATAAATGCTGTCAAGGTGAAGTTGTCCATAAACTAGATTGTGACATTTATGACCAAGTGGTATGTGGAGCCAATTCCTTGCCAACCCAATATTAATTGCTGCTACAGTAGTGATAACTCAGACAATGAACACCCAAGACAGAACAAAGTTAGAAAAGACGAACAGGCGCACTCTGCTGAGCTCTGATTATCACCTAGCAAAATTGCCTGCTTTTCCGGTGCTGCGGACGTACATTACCAAGTTGTTTTCTTAACTGCAAAGGCACGATCCGGCATACCGGAGGCGATGGCTGGTTGCTTCGACGTCCCGTCGTGGTGATAATAATGTCGTGAGTACAGCCCGAAACAAATTCTCCTGGTCTGGTTGTTCCAGACTAAAGACTTCCTAGCAACACAAATACGCCTCTGAAGAAGACGAAGAAGGTCCGCCATACAATCACTGACGGTACAGCGATTGATTTTAACAAGCGAAGTCACACAGTAACTCCGATACAGTCAACTTTAGCCAAAACTGCCCAAGACAGACAACATAGGCCCCTGATATTCTGTATAGCTTGCTAAATGTAAGGGAAACATACTACAAGTACCCCCGACAAGTCTTGATAGGAATGAATAGCGCGTCTGCAGTAAACTGTTTTGAGTAAATTTACAACATAAACTTACAAGAAATAAAACTCCTGCAGCTGTTCCTAGAACTGCGCACTGTGTGAATACAAAACGACCTCTGTCACGGCTTTCTCTTCAGGAGTCTTCTGGTATCCTGTGGCGGCTGAAAGCTCCACTGCGATCATCTGCCCAGCGACACAAGAAGACTACGAAGAAAATCTCAGAAGTGGGACCGAAACACCCAGTTTCAGAGAAATTTGGGAAGGAATATGTTGCACTGTCTCGAAAGTCAGGTAAGCCTCTGATCATCTACGTCACCCTTCTTAGTATATGCACCATGTCATCTTCCAGGTGCCGGCCGCGGTGGTCTAGCAGTTCTAGGCGCTCAGTCCGGAATCGCGAGACTGCTACGGTCGCAGGTTCGAATCCTGCCTCGGGCATGGATGTGTGTGATGTCCTTAGGTTAGTTAGGTTTAAGTAGTTCTAAGTTCTAGGGGACTGATGACCACAGATGTTAAGTCCCATAGTGCTCAGAGCCATTTGAACCATTTGAACCATCTTCCAGTCCGACCAGATACGGTCCCCATAAAATGGTTCAAATGGCTCTGAGCACTATGGGACTTAACATCTGAGGTCATCAGTCCCCTAGAACTCCCAACTACTAAAACCTAACTAACCAAAGGACATCTCACACATCCATGCCCGAGGCAGGATTCGAACCTGCGATCGTAGCGGTCGCGCGGTTCCAGACTGAAGCGCCTAGAACCGCTCGGCCACCCCGGCCGGCTCTTACTGACAGCTGCAGGTTCTGGCGGTATTGCAAATAAGTAAATATTTAGTGACCAGTTCATAGATTAATGAACATACGTACGATATTTCAGTGTCCTGTGATGTATACAGCCTGCAATGCAGCACTTTGAACACCTTCAGTTTAATTAACCACCAGGTACAAGAAGTTCAGCTGATCGTTTCTCATACCTCAACATATTCCTACTCGCAACTAAATGGGGTGGGCAAAAAAAAAAAACTATCCCGGAAAATGTTTCGCGCACCTTAAAATAGGCAACCCAAATCTTCTGCACTCACGGCAAATATCAGTTGTGTTGTCTATCTAAAGGTGCAGAAAACATTTTCTGACCAGTTTTCTTTTGCCCATCTTGTATGTGTGATACGACTGACTAGCGTCAATCATTTATCACCTTATACTATGCACTGACATTTCGTGTAGTGCGCAACTTCCTAATTTCTCTATATTGTCAATCCTAGGCTGACAAGTTGTCGACATCTAAATGACTAATACTGCAGTTTTTATTGGATAGAATTTCCTAGTAACGGAATTATCTCTAAAAGTCTGAGAACCCGATAAGTTATTAATGTTTAACATGAACAACAACTATTCTATCACTTCATTGTCTGTAGATGACTCTACATCATTGTTCAAGTGTTGCATCTTACCTGTCACGATATTTTAGATCAAGTCACAAAATCGGGTAGGGACGTATCTTGTTTAGAATGCGTTAATGTGGCACTGATTCAAAAGCTTTTCCAAACAGTGAATTAATGTTTCTTCTTCTACTGATATTTTCCTCCATTTTGCGCTTGTTATTCCATGAGCTACACTACGTAGCCAAACTTCCGCCTTCAACAGATTCTGTTCGATCCAGAGACTCGAGGTATGAAAGTATAAGTAACAGCGTGTTTGCTAGTTTTACTACGTTCAGGTGACAGCATTCAACTTAGCACCGAAACACTGAAAGTAAAGTTCGTTTCCTTTTTTTTTTTTTTGAAACATGGGGAGGAGCTGTTATCAAGTTTATGGACGAATTGTCCGTTAATTACGTATGTAAATGTAAATGTATGTATGTAAATGTAAATATATGTATGTAAATTACAGTTCTTTCGAAAGATTTTAGATAGCGTTCTGATGGGTACTATGAGTTTTTTCGAGACAGTAAAGACAAAAGTATTATCATGCTAACACAGATTGCCAAAAATACTGTGAGGGACGTGTAATTGGAACACTTTGTTCCTTAACATCACGGTGCCTATTCATGTGGTACCATCACTGTAAGAATAGTTGTCCTATTGTGTTGTTACAGCTGGTTGGGTTTTTGACAGAATTTGTTTGCTCAGATCATAAAAGCGGTCGTTAAGAGATATATTATTCATTGCACTGCTGTTACGCATAACGATCTGACGTGTTTGGTTTCTTGACTGAAACACTAAAAAGGAACTGAGAGATGTGACATATTCAGCCAGTTATGAACGATACTGCGTAAAACGTGTGTGTGTGTGTACGTACGTACTTGAGTTACTTACATTGTTGTGTTGTACCTGATTTGTTTCATATATACAAAACAAGAACATACAAAAAGAAATTTTATCTTATAGATAGACCGAGGTTCTGGCAGTATAGCAAGTAAGTAAATATTCAGTGACCATTTATTATGCATGCATTGCAAATGTTATAGCGTGTGCGTCGTGGGACCACAAGTCTGCAACAAAAGTAATTAAAGAAAAAATAAAAGCTCAAGATAATTATGTGGGACTATCGGCACATGAGCATTTAAAGGAAACTAGCACAAATGACGTTTCTACAGGAAAGGGTAACTGAGCTGAGCCCAACCTTTGGACCAGAGGTCCTGACCACTAGTTTCACTAGTATGACGACGCAATAAGTGAAATACTAACTTTTCGTGTACATTTATAGAAAAATATAAACTGCGGGAATTTTAGGTCCAAGATGCAGTGATGGAAATTCTCTGTTTCACACAACGGAGAATTACTATTTTACTCCACGTAATACTCCTGTTCCTTCGATCCAGTAAGTATTGAGAATCAACACTTGTCGTTGGAAACAACGGTACAGGGTAGTCCGATAATGAGACAGGAAACCGAGGAAATAGTAATGCTGTTTGAAACACGCTCCACTGCACACCAGCAAATTTGCGAAGTGTAAACGTAGATGCAGATGTTTGGGGTGTGGCACTTGCTCATCATCCGTCGATTGTTAGATGCGAGGGTATATGCAAACGTTAGATGAACATCAGCACTTACCTCATGGACAGACGACACCACATCCCCAGTCATAAAATTGGTATGTGTTGACACACTGTGACTCACCTGAAATAAAAGAAACAAAAATGGAGTAAGTTATATGTCCACAATACGTAAATCTCGTTTACAGAATGATGAAAACCATGAATGAACACATTCAGACATTCATTCCGTTTATTAACGTTGCGTTTCCAATGCTTTCACCGTATAACTGCCTTGAAAAAACGAGCTTCGTGAGTTTAGGAAAAGATAAACAACTTACAGAATTTGTCTCACGTCGCAGTTACTGCTCTTTATGAAAGCTTAATTATAAAAACTCATGCACTTTTAAGATTTCGTGCTAAACCATTAGGCCTCAGCTGTTGATTTTTACAAAACCTGAATGAGTTGGTCTGAAATTTTTCCGAAAATGCTTGCCAACCGAGATTCGGGTTATGAGCTAATGCTTTAACACACATAGATCACAGTATTTCTTAGCCTGATTTGTGTTATATTAGAAATCTTCGTGTTCAGAAGATAAACTGCAATGTTGACTCACAACTGAAACAACAAATGAGTATCATGAAAATAATTCACCCGGTTTTTGTGAAACAGAAGTCGATAAGCATACCTGAAAAACATTTCAGCAGACGTCCTGTTTTGTTTAACATACAAAATTGGCTAACATAAAGAAGGGAAATGAGGGAAAACAGCTTAGCAGTTCATGCGAGAACCAATTTGATACAATACCTTCGAGAGGCAACATCGTGACGACAGAGAAGTAGACTGAAGAACCCTTTACCATGTTTTATGTTGGCAAAATAAATGTTTGTAGATAATGTGTCAAGCAAGGCAAAATAAATGGGCGTCGTATAGGGTGTTTGTAGATAATGTGTAAAGCAACTACGAAATAAAATCCAACTGTCAGTTTTTAGCAGATAGAGCCAGAAACGAAATTACCCCTAATTTTGAAAAACGAACTACTTGTTATACAAGTTGACCCAGGAGGCATGGTCAATAACGATCATTCAACGCAAAAAGAGTAATAAACGTGGGCTCTAAAATGCACACCTTAAGAGCTATGAGAACTTACTCATCTTCAATACTGCGAAACAAGCTTCTGCTACAGTAAGTTCTGATTTCCATAATTTTTGATGAGGTTGTATGGACCACGATAAGAACAAATTGTCTGGTACACATGAGCTCTGCAATATATACATTAAAAACTATGAACACTTGTTCAACAGAACAGATGTGTTTCACAGTAGCGAAGGCGATCCAGTGCTCATAGCTCGTAACGTATGCACTTTAGAGCCAATTTTTACTGGACTTTTTTTTCTTTTTTTTGGTCCATACTACCAGCTCTCAAAGTATGGAAAGCAAAACGCTTGCTGTCGAAGAGCCTTTTTCACAATATAAGAGTTTTTTTTTCACAGTATCGAAGATGAAGAAGCGCTCATAGCTCTTAAGGTATGCATTTTAGAGCCTATACTTACTGGACCTTTTTTCGAATGATCATTCCTGCCATATCCCTGAATATTCGCCATTCCTCTTGGGACACCCTCTATGTTACCTTTCAGCAGCGACTCTAACACAAACACACGAATAATCTAGTCCCAGACGACTTGCTGTTTAACGTTCAGAAGAAGAAGAAACGGTCTGAAAAATTCAGTTTAGGGTCCCCTTTACTATACATAAGACACATCTAGTACAGAAAAATTACAAAATTTGTTTGAGATACGTTTCGGAGAGGCGAGTTAAGAGAGAAATGTCCTACAAAAAGTTTGCTTTAATGCAAACTGTATGTAGCATTGGTAAAATTTGTATTTGAGTTTGATATAAGTTAAATAAACTGTGTGTTATATGGGTCAAATATGGAAACGTCAACATATGGATCTGTTACTATTACCATTTACCCCACCCTTCTTCTTCTTCCATTTCAGAGACTGGGTGTTGGCTGTTCCGAAAAAAGTAATTTCACAAAACCGTTGCGCCCAACTCTTCATTGGCTGCCAGAATCCTGTTTTCCAGTATGGTTGAAATGCAATGCTTCCCATGTCAGGCACTCAGGTGGCATCCTTTTTATGTGGTCATACTATTTTTTTGGTAGTGCCTAATCTCCTCTGTCACTGTTGTTATTACGTCTAGCTGTCGTCATATATCTTTACAGCGCACTATGACTCTTCGCGTTAGTCCAAGAAGTGACCTGAGAAACCTCATCTCAATTGTTTCAATTCGTCGTTCATCTCTTTTTCTTAGGGTCGAGTTTGCGATAGCATACATACCAGCCAGTCGAATACGCAGCGAAGTTGTTGGACGATCGTAAGTTTCAGCTAAACTTCCTACTGGGTTGGTATGTAATCTGCTCATTACATAGACTCGAACTTTGCAGAGTAGCTAACCGTGAATAAAAAGATACCAAATCCGTTTCATTGAGAAACTTGTACTTTTTACTTCGCACACAAAGGGCTCCTACTATAATTTCATGTTGTAATACAACACATGTAACTATCTCCTAAGAGGAAATTATTAGCCTCTTTGTCCGTAATTCATATCATCAGAAACAATTATTGAAGTCATGCCTATTTCAGTTGTCGAGAACTGAATCATTTACAACACTCACGCAGAAAAAGACGTAATTCACTATACCTTCTAACAACAGTCTAAGTTTTCAGTTGCAACAAAAACTTATGATATTATGCTTCTGACATTTCGGAAAAGTTACAAACTATGATTCAAGTGTTTGTCAAGACTCACCAGCGTCACAAAATTCTTGGTCTACCGTATGGCTTAAGGGATATAGCAAGGAGTATTTGCGTGAGAGACACTTTATTGCACTCGTAAACAAACACATCAACGTTCACAAAATACGGCACAGTTACAAAACACGTTTAAAAATACCTACCTTAATCTTTTTCCCAGATATGTGCTGCATTTACACCTTGAGCAGATAGTTGGCACGATTCCGAAAAGGAATTCAGCGATTGTGTAGCTTAGAAAACCGTGCACTATGGCTGCGTTCCCACTGGCGCTGACGACGGTCGCCAGACGGCGGAGGTCGGCCGATGACATCGGCCGACGGCTTGGGCACAGTGCCTACGATCTCTCTCTGGTCAGTTTTTGGCGGGATGAATTAGGCTTGGAGACGAGTGTTGCATTCCGACTCTTGCTACTAAAAAGACGTCAAGTGCACGGGAATGAGCTATATCTGTATCGAAAAGACAGTGGCGAGTACTGTCACTCATTCCTCAGTTATTCGAAGAACCGGTATCTAAAAGATGAAAAGAGAAACTTCCTATTGAACACGTGATGTGATTCGTGGTGACGTTGAAAAACAAGATTACAAGCACTCTGCACAACTTCAGGTAAATTCCGTGAATTAGACATGTGTCACTTACCCTTCAATAATTGTCGTTCAGCACAGGTTGAAAGACAAACATGAGTTTTAGAAAAAGATACTCTGAATACCTAAGAAACTGAAAAATTGAAGCACACAGACATACACCACATTTGCAAATCATCATGTAACAGAATCACCACTCTGCTGGCATAAAATCCCCAGTAAGCATACAGCTAACCCCCACCTTTTTCACAATGCAAAAAATGATCCACTACCGTAGCTTTAAGCAAAAAGACACGTCACCCTTTTCGCTTGAACAAATTAGTTTTTGAGGTTATAATTTATGCCTAAAATTTCCGACAAAGATTTTGCAGTTCACAACTTTCGAAATATATCCCGATTATGATTTTCTTTTATCCTCAGGACGCCACAAATTACTTCTTTCTTGGACTAGACGAATCAGCATCTGATCGTCCATATTTCGCGTGTGAGAACATACACCGATTCGACCGAAGAAAACAAACTGATATAGATTTCAACGATCTTCGTCCGAAGTATATACACTATTGGCCATTAAAATTGCTACACCAAGAAGAAATGCAGATGATAAACGGGTATTCATTGGACAAATATATTATACTACAACTAAGATGTGATTACAGTTTCACGCATTTTGGGTGCATAGATCCTGGGAAATCAGTACGCAGAACAACCACCTCTGGCCGTAATAACGACCTTGATACGACTGGGCATTGAGTCCAACAGAGCTTGGATGGCGTGTACAAATACAGCTGCCCATGCAGCTTCAACAGGATACTACAGTTCACCAAGAGTAGTGACTGGCGTATTGTGACGAGCCGGTTCCTCGGCCACCATTGACAAGATGTTTTCAATTCGTGTTAGATCTGGAAAATGTGCTGGCCAGGGCAGCAGTCGAACATCTTCTGTATCCACAAAGGCCAATACAGGACCTGCAACATGCGGTCGTGCATTATCCTGCTGAAATGTACGGTTTCGCAGGGATCGAATGAAGGGTAGAGCCACGGGTCGTAATACATCTGAAATGTAACGTCCACTGTTCAAAGTGCCGTCAATGAGAATAAGAGGTGAGCGAGACGTGTAACCAATGGCACCCTGTACCATCACGCTGGGTGATACGCCAGTATGACGATGACGAATACACGCTTCCAATGTGCGTTCACCGCGATGTCGCCAAACACGGATGCGACCATCATGATGCTGTAAACAGAACCAGGATTCATCCGAAAAAATGACGTTTTGCCATTCGTGCACCCAGGTTCACCGTTGAGTACACCATCGCAGGCGCTCCTGTCTGTGATGCAGCGTCAAGGGTAACCGCAGCCATGGTCTCCGAGCTGATAGTCCATGCTGCTGCAAACGTCGTCGAACTGTCCGTGCAGATGGTTGTTGTCTTGCAAACGTCCCCATCTGTTGACTCAGGGATCGAGACGTATCTGCACGGTCCGTTACAGCCATACGGATAAGATGCCTGTCATCTCGACTGCTAGTGATACGAGGCCGTCGGGATCCAGCACGGCGTCGCGTATTACCCTCCTAAACCCACCGATTCCATATTCTGCTAACAGTCATTGGATCTCGCGAGCAGCAATATCGCGATACGATAAACCGCAATCGCGTTAGGCTAGAATCCGACCTTTATCAAAGTCGGAAACGTGATGGTACGCATTTCTCCTCCTTACATGAGGCATCACAACAACGTTTCACCAGGCAACGCCGGTCAGCTGCTGTTTGTGTATGAGAAATCGGTTGGAAACTTTACTCGTGTCAGCACGTTGTAGGTGTCGCCTCCGGCGCCAACCTCGTGTGTATGCTCCGAAATCTAATCATTTGCATATCACAGCATCTTCTTCCTGTCGGTTAAATTTCGCGTGTGTAGCACGTCATCTCCGTGGTGTAGCAATTTTAATGGGCAGTAGTGTATGTGTTCGGGCACTTCGGCACTCGGCTTCAACGTGATCGCGCACTTACTCCTTTACTCATTTGGAAAAATCAGCTGTCTCTGGCCGAAGTCAGTCGTCGGCAGAATCCACCGATGACGGCGCCACTGTGACCAAAGATTATATTTCTCGCTTTCAGAACAACTGCAGAGTGACCATAAAAAATGTGACGGCTAATAGTACCGCGCGACACCGCACGGAGCGTTGAATAACGAGTCACAGCCTCTATACCCGGGCCGCTGAAACATTGCACTTGACGTTTGCGTATGAAATTGGCAGCGTAACAGAGTAACAAGTGAAGAACGATAGGCGCTAGGCGTTCAGCGTGGGGCGCCAGCCAATCAAAGCGCAGTGGGCACTGCTGTTACTCAGGTGCTGTGACGTCAAAGTTCCCGCGTTGCCGGCTTTGTTTGGTGAATATGTATACAACGTGAATTGTATGTTGTTTACCGCGTGTTTTCGTTGTACTGTGTGCTATATCGTTGTGACTTTTGTTACGTTGTGAGTGTACATACTTGGAAAATGCCACCGAAAAGACTTCGTTCACCTAGTGACAATTCTTTGCGTCGAGGGGTGCCGCTAAACAGCCAGGCACTGGAGTTGCTACGCAGAATTCGTGAGTCTTACGAGCCGGAGGAAAACTACGTAAGCATTCATGGACAGCCATCAATTCCTGCCGACAAAGTGGTGGAACGTACGTCAGAAACTCTTGGTATTAGTGCAAGAACCGTAGTAAGTAAGGGAGTATTACTACAAAACTTGGAAGATACTGAAGTGAGCCGTAATGATTCCGAGCTGTCTGGATCCAATAATACATTTTTATCAACCCCAGGAAAGAAGAAAAAGCGGCCTAGTCCTATCACAGATTCAGATTCTTTCCAGACTGATGCAATTCGTAGGCATGTTTATGCTTACTACAGCAGAAAAGAGTATCCGACTGTAGCTAAGTTATTAATCTCTTTAAAAGAAAGTGAACTCTTCAGGGGTGGTAAAACATCACTAAAAATTGTCCTAAAATATGGGTTTCCGTTACAAAACGCTAGACGAACGCAAAGTACTGTTAGAGAGGGCACATACTGTTACCGCTCATAGCATTTTCTTGCACAAAATTGTGGGCAGGGACATTCATTCCATAATTTGGCTAGACGAAACGTGGGTTAATGCCGGGGAAGCTGTCAGTAAATGTTGGACGGATAACACACCCAGCAGTAGCGGCCATCAGCCGACGGGAAGAGGAGCTAGATTAATTGTGGTCCATGCAGGCTCCTCCAGTGGTTTCGGTGGTGGTGGTGGTTAGTGTTTAACGTCCCGTCGACAACGAGGTCATTAGAGACGGAGCGCAAGCTCGGGTTAGGGAAGGATTGGGAAGGAAATCGGCCGTGCCCTTTCAAAGGAACCATCCCGGCATTTGCCTGAAACGATTTAGGGAAATCACGGAAAACCTAAATCAGGATGGCCGGAGACGGGATTGAACCGTCGTCCTCCCGAATGCGGGTCCAGTGTGCTAACAACTGCACCACCTCGCTCGGTCAGTGGTTTCGTTCCTGACGCACTTTTAGTTTTTAGATCAAAAAAGACTGGTGATTACCATGAAGATATGGATCACACACGATTTGTTGAGTGGTTCAGGAACCTTTTAAAACAATTTCCTGTCCCTACAACAATTGTAATGGACAATGCTCCATATCATTCGGTGATACAGAACAAAGCCCCAACCACAAATGATCGGAAAGAAGTTATGGTGCAGTGGTTACAGGCTCGAAATATTGCAGCGGATATGAGTATGACAAAGGTTCTATTATATTCTCTTGTTAAAGAAAATAAGCCCACGACACCTACATATGTAGTAGACGAAATTGCCAAGGAGCAGGGTCATACTGTAATAAGGCTGCCACCATATGACTGCCATTTCAACCCTATTGAGTTAATATGGAGTGATGTAAAAATGTATGTAAGGAACAACAACAAGTCCTTTACAATAACAGAGGTGGAAAAGCTGTTGCGTGAAGCTCTTGTGACTGTGGATGCACCCTCATGGAGAAAAAATTTAGAACACGTCGAGAAGCTTATACGAGCAGCACAGACAATAGAAGGCATTATCAGTGGCCATGATTTGTCTTGCTGATGACGACAATGAAGACGGTTTTGGCGACGAATCGGGCAACAGTGACGATGGCGAGCTGGATGGAATTGCGCCATTATCGCTGTAAATTGGTGAGTGAAAAATTACTAATATTGGTTATTTATTACAATCTCGGTTATTATTTATTTTGTAAACTACATACATTATTGACTTTAAAGTACCAGTCGTCAGATGCTTGTTTTTTGTATTTCTTTGCTCCGTTATCGAAAGGGTGCGCATCGTTGTGCTTTTACATGCATTATTATACGGTTGTTTACTTCCTGTCATTGTAGTACAACTAAAAACGAGTTTTTATATACACTGTAATTGCTCAATCGCTTGCATTTACGAGACGGGACGGGAAACTGTATCGTCTGCTGTGTGTATAGAGGCTGCTGTTGCAACATCGCTATTACAGTATAGCCAACCTAACTAGACAAAAAGCGAACTGTCAAGTGCAATGTTTCGCCGGCGGGTGTATATGTATTCTCTCTCTCACTGACGAGACCAAACTGTACAATGGTTCTTATAGCTGCCGCCAGGGGCGGGACTGCAGCGTAGCCTGTCATCGCAGCCAAGTGCGCGCTGCTGTCGATTTCTCGTTACTGAAAGTCACAGCTGCCAAGTGCGTACTGTCGGGAGGCACTCGCGGGAACCACGCACCGTCGACGACGGGCTCACAGCGTCGCCGCCCAGACGGAAAGAAGTTGGTAGCAGCGTCGGCGGCGGCCGTGGCGTGTTATTCCGTTCACGTATCTTTCCGCGCCAACGAGCGGGCCGTACCCTCCCCTCCGCCCGTAACCCTCGCCGCACACCCTCGAGCGGGATCCCCTTATTTAATCCCCGGAATTGCCGGCAACTTTCTGCGGCGGTGGTAAGCCGCCGGATTTGGCCGCTCGGCTCGCAACGGTGGTGTCTCGCCGGCAAACAGTCGCTGCTAGTTACAAGCCCGTGATGGCGACTCCGCGGGCGAAGAACAACAACGACACAAAAAAAAATTAAGTGTCGCGCTTTTACTGCTTTCCAGACCTTTCTAAAAAAACAGAGCTCTCTGCTGCGTGGAAAGGTATTATACGAGTTCAAAGCTGTTGTCTCCGCTGCAACTAACATTCCTGCTAGTTGTAACAACGCAGCAAAAAAGGCTGGTTATTCTTGCACACTGTTTTATGAGCAGGACGAAAAAAACGGGCTGACAAAGTCCATGTTCGGTTCTAAGCAATTTACCAGCGAACTAAAATCTAAGTTAGTTGCGGCACTGTCGCGAAAAACGCTCTTCAGCTGCCACAGCTCCCCTCTCCTCAGATCATCGCTTTAAAGTCTCCATCTCCTACGACAGTCAAGTAAAAAAAATCTGGAATTCACTTGCGGTATAAATCACTATATTGTGTTATAATAGCACTTATATCTTGACCTCAGTTTCTGCTGAATGTTACACCCTACGCGTTGCAGCGTTTCGCCATTTTCAAAGGTCCTACAAGGGTATACAAGAGAAACATATGATGACATGGCGTAACAATAAAAACACACCATCATACGCGGATGAAAATTAATACTTATCAGATACATAACACACAGTATCTTACAGATAAAAAAATAGTAAGTATGAATCTGTCCAACATATGTACACTGAGAGTATATTCTCAGTCTTAATGTCGTGAAATATAAGTGCAAACCGATTAGAATTTACTCACGAAAGCCATAGGAAAGAAGATCTGCAAGATGGCACTTACGGAGACCCGGTCGTGAGCTTATTTCCTATTGTTGATTATACTAATACTGGTACACATTACTTTAAAACTATTTACTCAACTAAGACCAAATTTGAAACGTAACATCTTCAAAATGTATTACTTGTATGAAAATAGCATTGTCATCACAGCAGAAGTAGAATGGAAATCATGTGACTTACAGAATTCACCTATATGTGTGTGTTCTTGTGTGTGTGTGCGTGTGTGTGTATGTGAGTGGCAATAAAGAAACGGAGCTAGCTGTTGTGCGCATTTCCGGCTTCGTTGATGACAAAGAGATGAGCAGGAATAACCTTGGGACTCTCCCTGAGACTCGTAAAAATTTTTATGCCCCTTTGTTGGTTAGTCTGGTTGTGAACCTTCTTAGTAACGAGTCGTGTGTCTGACCTCTATCGGAATTGTGCTATGCCCTAAAGTTGAACAACGTGTTAACATCAAATTCCTCACAAAACATGGAAAATCCGCCAGAGAAACTTACGATTTGTTGAAACAAGTTTATGGGGCTCAGAGTCTATCTCGTACGCAAGTTTTCGAGTGGGTTAAGAGGTTCGAAGACGGTAGGGAAGACGTCGAAGACAATCCGGAATCGGGCCATCCTTCCGCTTCGAAAGCTGAAGAGAATGTAGGGAAGGTCAGTAGAAGTGTTCGAGAAGACCGCCGCCTGAGCATTCGAGCAATTTGAGAAGTTGCCTGCATCAATTAGGAACCCGTTAGACAGATTTTACACCATGATCTGGGCATGACAAAGGTTTGTGACAAAGTGGTGCCAACAATCCTCACATACGAGCAAAACTGACATCGAGTGGACTGCTGTGCTGAACACTCTTGAAAACAATGAAAATGAGTCTGACTACCTGAGCAAAGGAGTTACGTGTGATGAAACTTGGATATTCCAAGACGATCCAGAGACTAAGCAATAATCCATGCATTGGAAGGGTCCTCAGTCCCCTAAGAAGAAGAAAGCGAGCAGAATTCAAAGCAATAATGATTATATTCTTCGACATCCGAGGTGTTACCTACATTGATTGGGTGCCTGAAGGTCAGACTGTCAATCAAGCTTGTTATGTGACTGCTGCCGAGAATTCTTCCGGGCTGTATGGCCGTGGTCCATGGAACTCTTCTATGCTTGACGTTTCGTCCAATGCTATTTTGGACATCTTCGGAGGTGCTCCTGGTTGTGCTGAGTCTTGTCGACTGACGAGTCGTACGTCGAAGAACGGCCTAAATACCTTGGAAAGTGGGCGTGGTCTGGATTTCACGTGACAGCAGAGATAAATCTTTTCATGGATAAAATGTAACTATCAATCATAGTACGTCAAAGATAAAAACTTCTCATCGATTCTGTAGCGCCACTGTCCATATATCGCTGAGTTTCATAGCTATTTCTTTTATGTTAAAACTATCCCCATGTTTATATATTTCGATGGTTTCTCTATGTAGCCGTGGATAATAATTCGTCATAGTACATAAAACTTCAGTTTCCGAAAACTTTACTACGTCATCACCCGACTGAAAGACATGTTCCGCCACAGCTGACTTGTCTGTTTTCCCTAGTCGGCAAAGACTTTTACGTTCCTTCAGCCGTGTATTCACACTTCTTTTTGTAGTTCCAATGTAGACCCCACCGCATGTACACGGAACCTTGTGTACACGACTTGCAGACAGAGGGGGACGTTTATCCTTAACAGAACGACGTGCTTGGCCTATTTTCGGAAACTGAAGTTTCATGTACTATGACGAACTATTATCTACGGCTATATAGAGAAGCCATCGAAATATATAAACATGGGGATAATTTTAACAGAAAAGAAGAAGCTATGAAACACAGCCATATATGGACAGTGACGCTACAGAATCGATGATAAGTTTTTATCTTTGACGTACTTAGATCGATAGTTATATTTTATCATTGACAAGGTTTATCTCTGTTATCACGTGAAATCCAGACCACACCCACTTTCCACGTATTTAGGCCGTCCTTCGACCTCCGACTCGTCAATCGGCAAGACTCAGCACAACCAGGAGCACCTCCGAAGATGTCCAACGTAGCTTTGGACGAAACGTCAGGGATGGAAGAGTTCCATGGACGATGGCCATTCAACCCTGAAGAATTCTCGGCAGCTGAAACTTCCGGTCGTGAAAGCCTTCATTGTATGATGTTATGTAATGTTCTGAAGACCCTCCGTGAACGTGTGCGATGAAGGAGACCAGATATGTGGAAGAATCGTTCGCTGACTTCTCATCAGGACAATCGCTCCGGCCATAACGTAATGCCTGTGAAGAGCTTTTTGCCAAAAACAACATTCCAGTGATGGAACACACACTGTATTCGCCTGACCTAGCATCATACAATTACTTCCTCTTCCCAAAACTGAACGTTGCGGTCAAAGGAACCAGGTTCTAGTCCGTGTATGCAGTGATGGACTTGCAGCACTGCTTCCAACAGTGGAAAATTCTCATGGAGAGGTGCAAGTTTGGGGAGGGGACCCCACTGAACGTGACAACATTTGCATTATGTAAGTTTTTTAAATAAAGAATTACAGCATGAGTTCAGTTTCTTTATTGCCATACCTCATATATACAGGGTGGTCCATTGATAGTGACAAGGCCAAATATCTCACGAAATAAGCATCAATCGAAAAAACTTCAAAGAACGAAACTCGTCAAGCTTAAAGGGGGAAACCTGATGGCGCTATGGTTGGCCCACTAGATGGCGCTGCCATAGGTCAAACGGATATCAACTGCGTTTTTTAAAATAGGAACCCCCATTTTTATTACCTATTGGTGTAGTACGTAAAGAAATATGAATGTTTTAGTTGGATCACTTTTTTCGCTTTGTGATAGATGGCGCTGTAATAGTCACAAACGTATAAGTATTTGGTATCACGTAACTTTCCGCCAGTGCGGACGGTATTTGCTTCGTGATACTTTACCCGTGTTAAAATGGACCGTTTACCAATTGCGGAAAAGGTCGATATCGTGTTGACGTATGGCTATTGTGATCAAAATGCCCAACGGGCGTGTGTTATGTATGCTGCTCGGTATCCTGGACGACATCATCCAAGTGTCCGGACCGTTCGCCGGATAGTTACGTTATTTAAGGAAACAGGAAGTAGGTGTTTCAGCTGCTGTCGCGGCTAATCCGCACATCAGTAGCAGACAAATTGCGCGAGAATCGGGAATCTCAAAAACGTCAGTGATGAGAATGCTACATCAACATCGATAGTACCCGTACCATATTTCTATGCAACATGAATTGCATGGCGACGACTTTGAACGTCGTGTACAGTTCTGCCACTGGGCACAAGAGAAATTATGGGACGATGACAAATTTTTTGCACGCGTTCTATTTAGCGACGAAGCGTCATTCACCAACAGCGGTAACGTAAACCGGTATAAAATGCACTATTCGGCAATGGAAAATCCACGATGGCTGCGACAAGTGGAACATCAGCGACCTTGGTGGGTTAATGTATCGTGCGGCATTATGGGAGGACGGATAAATGGCCACCATTTTATCGATGGAAATCTAAATGGTGCAATGTATGCTGATTTCTTACGTAATGTTCTACCAATGTTACTACAAGATGTTTCACTGCATGACAGAATGGCGATGTACTTCCAACATGACGGATGTCCGGCACATAGCTCGCGTGCGGTTGAAGCGGTATTGAATACCATATTTCATGACAGGTGGATTGGTCGTTGAAGCACCGTACCATGGCCCGCACGTTCACCGGATCTACGTCCCCGGATTTCTTTCTGTGCGGAAAGTTGAAAGATATTTGCTATCGTGATCCACCGACAACGCCTGACAACATGCGTCAGTGCATTGTCAATGCATGTGCGAACATTACGGAAGGCGAACTCAAATGGCTCTGAGCACTATGGGACTTAACATAGGAGGTCATCAGTCCCCTAGAACTTAGAACTACTTAAACCTAACTAACCTAAGGACATCACACACATCCATACCCAAGGCAGGATTCGAACCTGCAACCGTAGCGGTCACGCGGTTCCAAACTGAAGCGCTTAGAACCGCACGGCCACACCGGCCGGCTGAAGGCGAACTACTCGCTGTTGAGAAGAATGTCGTTACACGTATTGCCAAATGCATTGAGGTTGACGGACATCATTTTGAGCATTTATTGCATTAATGTGGTATTTACAGGTATTCACGCTGTAACAGCATGCCTTCTCAGAAATGATAAGTTCACAAAGGTACATGTATCACATTGGAACAACAGAAATAAAATGTTCAAACCTACCTAAGTTCTGTATTTTAATTTGAAAAACCTACCTGTTACCAACTGTTCGTCTAAAATTGTGAGCCATATGTTTGTGACTATTACAACATCTATCGCAAAGCGAAAAAAGTGGTCCAACTAAAAAATTCATATTTTTTTACGTACTACATGAATAAGTAATAAAATGGGGGTTCCTATTAAAAAAAAACGCATTTGACATCCGTTTGACGCATGGCAGCGCCATCTAGCGGGTCAACCATAGCGCCATCTGGTTTCCCCCTTCAAGCTAGACGAGTTTCGTTCTTTCTGGTTTTTTCGTTTGATGCTTATTTCGTGAGATATTTGGCCCGGTCACGATCAATGGACCATCCTTTTTATCTTAAACTAAAATTTTTATGCTTTCGGGAAAAAATGCATTCAATGTTTTTGATACTATCTATTAAGTTAAAACGCATCAGGTCTGTAGCTGCCATCGTTTCGGGTTCCTGTATCCTGCAGCTTACGTTTGGAGGCCCAATTTTGAACGCTGGCCCCGTATGTCATCAATAGCGTGCTGCAGCCTCCCCTATCTTCAGCTGGTCAGTTGACAGAAACCCATTATTCATGTTGATCCCAACTTCCATGCCCGGTAAACTTTCAGCCTGCTGAAAGACACATCCTTGGTTCAAATGGCTCTGAGCACTATGGGACTCAACTGCTGAGGTCATTAGTCCCCTAGATCTTAGAACTAGTTAAACCTAACTAACCTAAGGACATCACAAACATCCATGCCCGAGGCAGGATTCGAACCTGCGACCGTAGCGGTCCTGCGGTTCCAGACTGCAGCGCCTTTAACCGCACGGCCACTTCGGCCGGCTAACACATCCTTGAAACACAAGATAGCATCCATGACACCTGTTATTATCTCTTTGATCCCCACAAATACTGATTCAGGCAAGATTTATCACACACAGTTATTAAAACTGTTGATGGGATTTTGAGTTCTCCCATGGATGCATTTTCATGGAACTTCTCGCTAGCTAAGTCTCGGCAGATAGGTTTTGTGACACTGTCAGGGGATAGTTGTGACTTTATACATCATCAGTTACTTTAGCCCTCCGATATTTACACCACGTCTCGGAACCCTTTGGACAGATAGAATGACAGGAGTCCTCACCTGTATCAATTCTGAAAGAATGTGGCCCACGACGCTTTTGTGATTACTTCTAAATTATTACCATTTCTTCGTATTATTCTGCCCGTAATTACAACCTATAATGATAAAATATAGCTATAAACACAATAAGATTACTACTTGAAATCAGCGTCTCTTTCAGATCATTCCCATGAGTTAAACATAACCGAACTGAAACTTCCTGGCAGATTAAAACTGTGTGCCGGGCCGAGAATCGAACACGGGACCTTTGCCTTTCGCGGGAAAGTGCTCTACCAGCTGAGCTAGCCAATCACGACTCACGCCCCATCCTCACAGCTTCAGTTTTGTTAGTACCCCGTCTCCTACCTTCCAAACTTCGCAGAAGCTCTCCTGCATACCTTGTAGAACAAGCACTCCTGGAAGAAAGGATATTCTGGATAACTGAAATGATGTTCAGCTGTTAAGAACACTCGCACAGCACTGGGTTGACCAGCTTGAAAAGTAGTGGCCGAAAAATAAATATACAAAGGAAGTCTAATATTGCAGCAGGGATACATACACCTGAACTAATGAGGGGAGCGATTCGTTGTTTAGAATATGCCCTCTCTTTCCTATCAATATACACTAAACATACAAAAACGATACATAATCTTGTTCAGGAAGGACTGGGTTATAACTCAAAGACAGTCAAAACGAGAAAAAATTGTTATTTCGATGGATTTTTACTTCCGGGTTCCCTTGACGCATGGCGTTAGGATATAGAATATTTTAGCATCTCTTGACAAAATTTTCAGAATATCCAAATGAAAAATGCTGTCAGTCCTCATCATCAGCTCTTTCATCTGGAGTCTGAAAGCAGCTATTTTGTTAACTAGCTCCACCGTATAACATCTCGGATATATTTGGCACCAAAATGAGCTGTACATTTTTCTGGGTTGACATACCCAGAGCAAGTTGACACGTCGCTTTCCGGATACGCGGAAGCGAGTCTACCCCGGGTTCAATGCACTTCGCAGGTTAATGACGAGGTCTGCTGCAGTCAGCAAGCTTGGATGTGGTTTTCCCCATACGACTAGGTGAATACCAAGCTGGTACTGTTGTCCCGTCTGATAAGAATATTTAGGAAACTTTCTCACATTTGAACATAGATTTAATCTGGATGTTGACAAATGGGGTGGACAGGATTCAGTCCTAAGATGAGTTGTGGCTTCAAGAATGGCACCGCTTACCAAGTACAACTAACATTGTCTCAACCCGTCTAGCAGTTGTAACCGCATAAGAAACGGACAAGGCAAACGAGAAGAAGAACAATACAGAGCTTTCATGTAAGGCATTTCCTGACAGGAAATTCATGTCAGATGGTATCACGCAGATAGTATCTGTTTTTTATTTCACTAATTATTCTAGCAAGTGACTTCAAGCAGTCTACCTCAGACAGCCTCGCTCCATTCCACAGTCGGCAGAAATCGGAAGCAGGGAGGGAAGGAAGGTTTAACGTCCCGTCGTCATCGAGGTCATGAGAGACAGAGCACAAGCTCGGATGGTGTCAAGTATGGGAAAGTAAATACGCCATGCCCTTTCAAAGGAATCATCCGAGCATTTTCCTTTAACGATTCAGGGAAATTAAGGAAAACCTAAATCTGGACGGCCGGACGAATGCGAATGCGAGTCCAGTGTGCTAACCACTGTGCCACCTCGCACGGTAGAATCGGAAGCCTTCGATCAAGTAGCAGATCTGTTTGGCATCCGCTTGTCGATAGTTATGATCCTACAGTATTGTGAAGAAGTAGCAGCAAGAACTCCGTTCCGAAGGCGGCAGTTGTGCGAATCAAGGGCACTGTAGCCACAGGAAAACATTTTAGCAATAGACGTCTGTTCGTGCTATGGGCACGTTTAATGAGATGCCTGAGAGAGAAGATAGTGATGCTGAATGCTTGGATCCAGAGACGCTTGGATTTGGAGCGAAGACGACGTTCTAACTCACCCTAAAGGAGTTCCACTGGTTTCAAGTAGGGACTCTGGTCAGGCGAGTACATTTCAGGAGTGCTGTTGTTCACATACCATTTCCTCACAGATGCTGCCTTATGAAGTGTGCATTGTCATGCTGGAAGACTCATCACCTCTGAACTGTTCCTCTACTGTACAAAGTACACAGCGCTGTAAAGTGGGTTAATATCATTCCGCTCTTAGCGTTTTCTTAAGCACAATAAAAGACTACAACCTAACCTCAAACAACAAACCCATATCTTAACAAACGGGTTGGAACACTTGGACATAATGAATTTGCACGGAGTGACACTTGCATGGGGCCTGGTCCTCTTGTCAGACTCACCGGCTTTTCACAGATACAGGCACATTGTGAAGGCTGGCAGTTCAGCACAGATGCTCGTGAGATCTGCCTCGTGCTCACACTACAGCAGTGAGCAACGGTATCGCTTCAGGGTGGCTCGTTAATGCGTTTCTCGGCAAATTTATTTCTTAATGATAAAACAATGAAATTCAACGCAAGGAGCACTGACAACGAAATTCAATATCTCTTTTAATATTTTGATCGTCCAAAGAAGGGGGTCATCCATTTTAGGACGAAATTTACACTGACAAATTTATATTTCGATACGATTTTATTTGAACGTAAATGTTAAACATAAAAATACAGAATGTCAGTGAATATTACTTGTTTTGCCTTCCACTAAGGGATCAATGTCTGGTATCACTTTTCAAGTAATGCTAATGTCATCGCTCTTTATACCAATTCAAGCGTCGCTTATCATTGACTATTGAAATGTGTGGCTTTCGCTTATCATTGACTATTGAAATGTGTGGCTTAAGAGAAGCTGCTCGACCATTCTACCCTATTCTTTCAAACTCCCTACGCAGCCACTGTACTAGCCGGCCTTCTGGTAGCACTTTAGAACTCATCAGGTCTTTTCTTCCTCTGATTTCACTGTCTGTAATGCTCGAAACTCCTAGTCCGTCAGTGCGTGAGGTCTGTCTGGTCCTAGTTGTGGGATGGTTGTTTCTTTGCATTTCCATTCTACAGTCACATCACCAACGATCGAATTGGCAACCTGAAATGTCCCCGATGGATTTGTTGTTCAGGGGACATCCAATGACTCCTCCACGTTCAAAGTCACCGATCCAAGCTGCTTCTCTACTGTGAACACAGTACTCCTCCCTCCGCAGCCTCCTGTATGGATGGGTCTGCCTGTAGTGGCACCAGGTTAGATGGTTGCGTCCGGATTCCTTTTATCTGTTCCTGTGGTTTGTTTCAGACGTTAGTTGCACGAAGTGACTCTGTAGAAACGGCACTGTGCAAAAACTTACGTTTACAGCTGCGTGCGAACGGCAATGCTTCTATCGACTTAGAAGGTAGGAAGATGAGGGATAGAAGAACTCAGCAAACCCTCCGGATTGATCTTTAAGCCTTATTTCTTAGATTAAGAAAAGGCAAACCTACGTTTCTAGCATTTGTAGACTGAGAGAAAGCTTTTGACAATGTTGACTGGAACACTCTCTTTCAAATTCTGAAGGTGGCAGGGGTCAAATACAGAGAGCAAAGGCTATTAACAATTTGTACAGAAACCAGATGGCAGTTATAAGAGTCGAGGGGCATGAAAGGGAAGCAGTGGTTGGGAAGGGGGTGAGACAGGGTTGTAGCCTATCCCCGATGTTATTCAATCTGTATATTGACCAAGCAGTAAAGGAAACAAAAGAAAAATTCGGAGTAGGAATTAAAATCCATGAAGAAGAAATAAAAACTTTGAGGTTCGCCGATGACATTGTAACTCTGTCAGAGACAGCAAAGAACCTGGAAGAGCAGCTGAACGCAATGGACAGTGTCTTGAAAGGAGGATATAAGATGAACATCAACAAAAGCAAAACGAGGATAATGGAATGTAGTCAAATTAAATCGGGTGATGCTGAGGGGATTAGATTAGGAAATGAGACACTTAAAGTAGTAAAGGAGTTTTGCTATTTGGGGAGCACAATAACTGATGATGGTCGAAGTAGAGAGGATATAAAATGTAGAGTGACAATGGTAAGGAAAGCGTTTCTGAAGAAGAGAGATTTGTAAACATCGAGTATAGATTTAAGTGTCAGGAAGTCGTTTCTGAAAGTATTTGTATGGGGTGTAGCCATGTATGGAAGTGAAACATGGACGATAACTAGTTTGGACAAGAAGAGAATAGAAGCTTTCGAAATGTGGTGCTATAGAAGAATGCTGAAGATTAGATGGGTAGATCACATAACTAATGAGGAGGTACTGAATAGAATTGGAGAGAAGAGAAGTTTATGGCACAACTTGACTAGAAGAAGGGATTGGTTGGTAGGGCATATTCTGCGGCATGAAGGGATCACCAATTTAGTATTGGAGGGCAGCTAGGAGGGTAAAAATCGTAGAGGGAGACCAAGAGATGAATACAGAAAACAGATTCAGAAGGATGTAGGTTGCAGTAGGTACAGGGAGATGAAGAAGCTTACACAGGAGGAGTAGGACATTACTGTTTAACGTCCCGTCGACAACGAGGTCATTAGAGATGGAGCACAAGCTCGGATTCGGGAAGGATGGGGAAGGAAATCGGCCGTGCCCTTTCTAAGGAATGAGCCCGGCATTTGCCTGAAGCGATTTAGGGAAATCACGGAAAACATAAATCAGGATGGCCGGATGCAGGATTGAACCGTCGTCCTCCCGAATGCGAGTCCAGTGGGCTAACCACTGCGCCACCTCGCTCTGTATTTGCACATGATAGAATAGCATGGACAGCTGCATCAAACCAGTCTCTAGACCAGGGCTTAACAACTGGCCGGTTTTGAGCGCGAGTACTCGCGTCTGCTCAGGCACGTGCTCGCGAGCAGGTGCAAGGTCGCGGAGTAGGGAGGGAGGGGAGGGAGCGGAAATGCGCGCGCTCGTTTGAATGTGATCTCGCGCTCTTAGCAGATCTAACTAGCCATCTGAATGCTTTGAACATTTCACTACAAGGTAAAGATCTGCTAATTACTCATTTCATAGATCGAATACGAGCTTTTAAAATGAAATTGACACTTTGGGTGAGTCAGCTGGAAACAGGAAACTAGCCCATTTTCCTAAATTATCATCCATGCAAGATGTTCACAGAGACTGTGAACGTTATTCACATAGTTTAGTTGATCAGCGCTTTCAAGATCTGACAGCACTAGACAGTGATTTTGATCTGTTCTCTCCATATTCAGCGAATATTTAAGAGATTCGTCCTGAGCTGCAGCAAGAAATTATTGACCTGCAGTGTGACAGAGAATACAGAGACAAATTTCAGAACAAGAAAAACATTTTGGAATTCTACAGACACTTCCCTCGGGATAGATTTCCTCGTTTGCACAAATTGGCGGCTACAATAATATCAATGTTCGGTTCCACGTATGTTTGTTAACAACTGTTCTCTGCAATGAAATGTAACAAGACGCGCCCGAGAAACGCATTGTCTGATTGAAATTTAAACTGCACGCTGCGCCTAAAATGCACAAGAAGAATTACTCCGAACATAGATGCAATTGTAAAGGGCAAAAAGTACAAGATAACCGAGAATCCCACACTTCAGTGACACCTTTTATAGTGTAACAGTTCATAAATTAATGCGAATGTAGAGGCATACACTAAGCTAATAAAATTATGTGGCATGTGTACATTCTCCTTTATTTTTTCATTTTACGCAGTAATAATTCGTGAGTGATATCCCTACAGGTGGCCGCGGATTTACATTGACTGGCGGCAGCTGCTGTGAGCCCCACGTGACTCTCCCCACTCTCCGCTCTGGTCCAGTAGTGGAGGTAGCGTGCTCGCGCTGCTCCGTGCTCGCGCCTTGCTGCTCACAGCTTGCTCCGCGAGCACGTATGTTGTGAAGCCCTGCTCTAGACTGAGGACCACAAGAACAATATTCTTTCTCGGACAGCTTTTGCTCCACGTCCTTGCCGGTGTTCCTCGCAGGGCCTTACGTATGCCGCCACCCCTGCGGTACGGCTGACCTGTGTACTTGTTTGGGTCCACGTGATGTAGTGTTTCGAGTAGGCAGAGCGAGACGCGCGCTGCTGCAGCTGCTCTGCCGAAGTCACGCGCACTGTTGTGGAGTCGGGGGTTCCCCGGCGCAGCACAATGGAGAGGAGTGGAGAGCAGAAGTGGCAGAGGAACTGCGTCGCGCTGTCACGCGCCGGCCTCCGGGGTGCGGCTGAGGCACTCAGCCCGGCCGCGGCGACGCGAGGGGGCGCAGAGGCTCCGGCGAACACAACACACCACACCTGCCTACTGCCGCTAGACGAGTGATTTTCCGTCTTGCGTCGCGCGAAACTAACTTTGTCCTTCAGCATAAGCTGCAACTGCTTCTGCACTGTGTATGAGTATATACTGATAAGTTTAATGAGACACGCACACGAGGTACTGGCAGAATTCAAATTGTGAGGACGGATCGTGAGTCGTGCTCGGGTAGCTCAGATGGTAGAGCACTTGTCCGCGAAAGGCAAAGGTCCCGAGTTCGAGTCTCGGTCTGGCACACAGTTATAATCTGCCAGGAAGTTTCGTATCAGCGCGCACTCCGCTGAAGAGAGAAAATCTCATTCTGGAAACATCCCCAAGGTTGTGGCTAAGCCATGTCTCCGCAATATCCTTTCTTCCAGGAGAGCTAGTTCTGCAAGGTTCGCAGAAGAGCTTCTGCAAAGTTTAGAAGGTCGGAGACGAGGTTCTGGCAGAATTGAAGTTGTAAGGACGGGTCGTGAGTCGAACTTGGGTAGCTCAGATGGTATAGCACTTGCCCGCGAAAGATAAAGGTCCCGATTGCTAGTCTTGGTCCGGCACACAGTTTTAATCTGCCAGGAAGTTTCATATCAGCGCACACTCCGCTGCAGAGTGAAAATCTCATTCTAGTAAATTACTGTTAATTTATGAATGTCCATATTACTGCATGGGCGATAGACTACAGCTGATGATACACACTGAAGCGCCAGAGAAACTGTTAAAGGCATGAGTATTCAAACATAAAGATATGTAGATAGGCAGAATTCTGCGCTGGGGTCGGCAACACCTATATGAGACAAGAAGTGTCTGGTGCAGTTGTTAGATCGGTTACTGCTTCTACAATGGTAGGTTTTCAAGATTTAAGTGAGTTATAGTCCGCGCACGAGTGATGGAAGGCAGCACCTCCGAGGTAGCGACGAAGTGGGGATTTTCCCGTACGACCATTTCACGACCGTACAGAAATCCGGTAAAACATCAAATCTCAGATATCGCTGTGGCCGGAAAAAAGATCCTGCAAGAACGGGACCAACGACGGCTGAGGAGAATCTTTCAACGTGACGGAAGTGCAACCCATCCGCAAATTCATGCAGATTTCAATGCTGGGCCATCAACAAGTGTCAGCGTGCAATCCATTCAACGAAATATCATAGATATGGGCTTTCGGAGCCAAAGTCCCACTCGTGTACCTCCGGTGGCTGCACGGCACAAAGCTTTACTCTGGGCCCGTCAACGCTGACATCGGACTCTTGATGACTCGAAACGTTTTGCCTGGTCGGACGAGTCTCGTTTTAAATTGTATCGAGCGGATCGTCATATACGGGTATGCAGACGACTTCATGAAACCATGGACTCTGGATGTCAGCAGGAGACTGCTCAAGCTGGAAGAGGCCCTGTATTGGTGTGAGACGTGTGCAATTGGAGTGATATGGGACCCTTGATACGTCTGGATACAACTCTGAAAGGTGAAACGTACTTAAGCAGCCTGTATCATCACCTCATCCATTCATGTCCATTGTGCATTCCGACGGACTTGGGCAATTCCAGCAGGACAATGCGACACGCCACACGTCTAGAATTGCTACAGAATGGGTCCAGGAATAACGTTTCCGCTGGTTTCAAACTCCCCAGACATGAACATTATTGAGCATATCTGGGATGCATTGCAACGTGCTGTTCAGAAAAGATCTCCACCCTGTCGTACTCTTACGGACTTATTGACAACTCTGCAGGATTCATGGTGTCAGTTCCCTCCAGCACAACTTCAGACATTAGTCGAGTCCATGCCACGTCGTGTTGCGGCACTTTAGCGTGTTCGCGGGGGCCCTACACGATATTAGGCAGGTGTACCAGTTTCTTTGGCCCTTCAGTGTACGTTGTAATATTTCTGGCTTTGCAGCCATCATATTCAGCTACTAGAAGCTCTTCTTACAGCAGTTGTGAAGGCAGCAGTGGGAAGACGATGTCATGTGGTGTGAGGTAACGATGACAGGTGGTTTGTTCGGTACGGGTATCGTGAGAAAGACTGCCTAAATTGTGGTCTTCTCCGTGACCGGCTGCTGCGTTCGGTAGTTGCGCGCCAGAATGATAGTTTTCTGTTATTAATATCAGAAAAACTAAACAGTGTATTTACTTGCATTTCTCAGTAGCGTGTTATCATTATTTCACAAGTATTTATAAGCAGCAGACGAAGCATTTCAGAGATCTTCTTAACTTAGATGTCGGGCGAAGTGGTTCGGGTGTAAGATCAGTGCTGGTTCGGCAGTTTCGGAGGACAGACATGTTGTCTTCCGCAGTCGGTGTCAAGAGTTTACTAGCAAACTCTGGTTATTTGGCCATACTGTTTAGAACAGTGTCACAGCAATTGCCGAAATATGCAGCGCATTATTTTGTTGAAGAATGGAAGTTATTTCCGACCCTGAAGTGGAATCAAATTGTGCAGTTTCTCGTGTTCTGCTAATAAAAAGCGAGTAGCATCCCATATAAACAAAATAATTGAAAATTTAACTATTCATGTAATACCAATTCCTCGCTAAGAGTTTCTTACAGCCTCAAGATAACGGATTCACGACCTACATACTGTTTTCTGCGCGTCATCTGTGTCAACACAGAGGAGGCATGAAGGAGAGAAATTTTGGAGGGAAAGGGTTTATCACACATGCACATATTATCCCTCTCTCTCTCTCTCTCTCTCTCTCTAAAACACACACACACACACACAGACACTCTTTTTCAACTTGCCGTAATGCGATAAAAAGTACCACCACGGCTGTATCTTGAGAACGTCTTTATTCTATCAAATGACTAGTTTTGGCGGCACATTACCACCATCCTCAGGTCCTACCACTGCCAAATGTGAATTTGCTTTTCTTGGCGCATTTCCTGTGGTGATGATGTTTGGTTTGTGGGGCGCTCAACTTCGCGGTCATCAGCGCCCGTACAAAGTCCCAATTTTGACACAATCCAATTTTTACACAATCCAGTCTAGCCACAGTCAATGATGATAATGACGAAATGATGAGGACAGCACAAACACCCACTCCCCCGGCAGAGAAAATCCCCAACCCGACCGGGAATCGAACCTGGGACCCCGTGATCCAGAGACAGCAACGCTAGCCATTTCTTTTTTTTTTTTTTTTTCATTTTGTTCGGGATTGTTCGTTGCGTTTGATCTAGGCGGACGTCACAATACAGCCGTTCAAGTTGATCGTTGAATCCTTTACTCAGTTTTTTTTTATTACGGAGGGCGAGCAGCTCTCTGACCGAACACGCTGAGCTACCGTGCCGGCCTGCGGACGCATTTACTGTGGATCCTTGTTAGTAGCACATATGGGCTGGCTTTCATCAGGAGTTTATACTGGACACCATGTTGTCTCCAATGCCAAATGATGTTGGTGCGATGACGCTTCCTTGAGACACGCCATATTTACGACTGTTTCATCGATCGCAAACTCTTGTGTTCACACGCGACAGAGGTAGCATAAACTGCTACTGTTCTGTATAGCTGTTAATGGAGCGGCAAGTAGTAAGTGTCATCCTTTGTGTCACTTGTTTTCCAGTATATAGTTTAATGAAGTGTCCCCATCCCTGTCGACAATTAAGACATTGAAAAAGCTTATTGATTATGTCTTACACTGATGTTCTAGATAATACCGCTATTCGGTGTTATCGCCTGATAGATTGCTTCTCAGTTCCACCGAAGAAAGCTAAAAGCTATCTTGGGACTACCTTCGCTTCCATCTGTCGGTGTCACGTTTCTCTCAGGTCCAGGAGAGGGTCTGACACCAGAATCAGCAGATAGCGCCGACGGGAAAGGACAAGAACCAATTATCCAAATTGTACGGCGGTCGTCACGGACGGAGACGTAAAAGAAAGAATTGGTGGGCCCACGTGAAGACAGGCGCGGCTTAAAGCGTCGAGGTTAACAAATAGCCGGCGTCGCTACTTACAGCGATAAAGCAATACATTTACACGGCTGTAAGGGAGGAGGACAGCGAGAGAGGAGCAGAGAAAGAAAAGAAAAAGGGAGAGTAAAAGGAAGCGCTCGGGCCGGTATCTGTGGCGGCCGCAGAGAGGCGCCGTGCAGTCCGTGCCGGACACGGCACATACATCTTCGTTACCGGAAGGGACGCCGGCGGCTGCCCCGTCGCGGTTTTTCCCCGCCGCCGGCCGCTACCTGCCGGTCCAGGGCTGCCAACCTCCCGCGCGGGCGGATATTTCAGGCTCCATTAGCGGCCGCGGAAATTCTACGGCTGCCGAGCGCGTTCGCGGAAGTGGACGGCAGGCGGAAAGATCGCCCACTCCTCCTCCGGCTTTTTCTGCTCTCCGCCTCTCCGGGAGTGGGAGAAAGGGGAGAGAGGAGACAAAAAAAGAAGTGTTTCTCGTGTCTCTGTGACAAGCGCTCGGACATAAATCGTCGCGGCTCGATACGAAGGAGATCTCCGCAATGGGCACACGCGGAAGCGCCCGGCGGGATAATCTGGTGGCTTAAGAGCCTTATCGCTTGCGAAAGAACGACGCTACAGTAAATGGGTAGCTGAATCTAATACCATCGATCGCGTAATACATTGTGGTGACAGAAGTCATGGGTTAGCGACATGCACATACTAGGTGCGACAATATAGTAATGAGACTTGTTATTAGATAATACCCTCCAGTTGCCACTTATCTGAGATTTTCCAGCAATTTAGCACATCTGCTGCGGAGGCGAAAAGGAATATAAGCGCTGTTTGATTCGCGATTACGCGGACTTTTTAAATTTCGGTATATTTAAAACTGACAGCGGACTCTGGGGCACAACAGATGCTTAAAATATGGAGTAGATGTTCCTGCCAAGATTTTAAGCACAAAAACTTTGATTTAAATAGCAGAATTGGACGTGAGTAGAAAAGGGTACCTTTCGAAATGTGGTGCTACGAGCAGTTTGGAACACATGTAAAACGGGCGAGCGCAGCGAATGAAACGAACAACTGGATACTGAACTAACTAGGAGCAGTCGGCAGTGGAACTGAGACAGGTGGTCATGCGAATAACGACGAGTGCGGCCGAGGGAGACCGAGACTAAGACGAGCACGCGACCGAGGCTGGAACGAGAACTGCCGAAGTGACCGCCGCGCCCGAAGTGAACTAGTGAACTATGAGCCGATCGTTCCTCGTTCCCCGGAACTATAAGTAGACCGCCGCGACCGAAGTGAACTATGAACCGATCGTTCCTCGTTCCTGGGAACAAAAAGTAGACCGCCGCGACCGAAGTGAACTATGAACCGATCGTTCCTTGGAATTCGCTCCTCGGTCGTTTCGTTCATCTTGGTGAACCGTTCCTTTGCACCCGTTCGTTCGCGAACTACCCATCTCTAGGCTGTAGTAGGTGTCTCGGTGTCAAGGACGCGGCCGGGACAGACAGACCGCTCGCTGCGAAGAGCCAGCAGCGGGTGCTCCCAGTAATGCCACACTTTGCGTGACGTCGGCGTGACGTCAGACGGCAGGAGGCGGCGCTCCAGTTACGAGCCCGCAATCCATCACGCGCCGCCCCGCCGCCGCCAGGGGGCGCAGCCGCGGCCGCCGCTGCTCCATCACACGCCACGCCGCCCCACCAGCGCGTCGCCGCCCCACATTTTTCGTCGCCGTTTCCGGCATTGTCTTTGTTGTAATGAAACTTTTACCTCTCCAGCAGCAAGTACGACTATTGTTGCGCTGCCACTGGGGAGCTTGCAGCCGTCGGAGGAATTTTTCCGAATGCTGACGAGAACTCTTTTGTGTACAAACGCCCGAGCAGAGGCCAAAATACAGGATATGGACGTGTGTAGTTGCAAGTAAACATCGTATGTTGCCACTAGATAGCGCATTGACTATAGTCTTCCTTGCAGACAGAACTCGATACCTTGAAAGCTGCCTGTATCATTTGTCAACTTCCATTTTCAATTTTGCTATAGTAATCTGTGCTCTCTGGTTGATGTCTGGGATGTAATCAGTCCTATATCGATTGTGGCGGTGAAAAATCTCCATTTGAGCCATTCCATTGATCTTGGAAAGCAACCTTCGGTTTTTCTACAATTCTTAATGATTCTAATGTTCGGTATGACTATGCCTCGAAAGAAAGATGGACGAGAGTGCGAGATATTACAGGGGAATTTCAAACCAAATGAGGTACATTACATATGTAGAATTGTGGACAGTTGGGAATGTGAGTCTCACGGGAAGCGTGCAAGGGATAAGTCCCTGCAGTCGCGCTATTCATCTGTGTCCTCGGTGGCTGAGATGGATAGAGCGTCTGCCATGTAAGCAGGAGATCCCGGGTTCGAGTCCCGGTCGGGGCACACAGTTTCAGCTGTCCACATCGAGGTATATCAACAACACCTGTCGGCAGCTGAGGGTTTCAGTTAATCATCATTTATTCCAGGGAAAAGCTGCACGGTCGTCAACAGCATCTCTTCTTTCGAGAACAGTTACTGTCTTCGTATATGTACCAAATGAGAATGTCTTTTTCAATTTCAAATTGCTAACTACGAGGTGCTATCCAAAATATTCGGGACTGGTGCTGCCATCTTTTGAAAACCTTACCTTTGGACTAATGGTCACTATCACCCTCGACGTAGTTCCCATCCGCTCGTACATACCGGTCCTAGCAATTCTCCCAATGGTCAAACGTTTTCTGGAAGCCCTCTTCTTTGAGCGTGTTTATCGCAGCCAGCGATGCTTCTTGAATTCTCTCTAGAGGGAATAGCGCGAAGATGCAAGGTGCCAAATCTGGCAAGTACGCTGGGTGGGGTACAAACGCCATGTTGGTTTTGGCAAAAAGGTCCTGGTGAGCAAGGACGTGTGACAGGGCGCGTTGTCGTGATGCAGCAGCCAGTTCCCTTGAAGCCAAAGTTCGGGCCGTCTTCGACGCACGTTTTCACGGAGCCGTCGCAAAACGTCGCATTAGTACGCGGAATTCACTGTTTGGTTGGGTGGGACGAATTCTTTGTGCAGAATTCCCTCGGTATCAAAGAAAACGATGATCATGCTCTTCACTTTACTCTTCACCTGTCTCGCTTTTTTGGGACGACTGTTGCTTTGTCCCTGGGTCATAGCCGTAAATCCAGCTCTCGTCGCCGGTGATAACGCGTCACAAGAAGGTCGGATTGTCAGATGCGGTGTGACGAAGGTCCGTGCACACTTCAACACGTTGTGCCTTCTGATCAGCAGTCAACATCCTTGGCCCAAATTTTTGATGCATGCCCAATTCATCAGTCAACATTCGTTGACATGGCCCATAACCAATACCCACTTCATCCGCAAGGTCGCAGGTTCGAATCCTGCCTCGGGCATGGATGTGTGTGATGTCCTTAGGTTAGTTAGGTTTAAGTAGCTCTAAGTTATAGGGGACTGATGACCTCAGATGTTAAGTCCCATAGTGCTCAGAGCCATTTGAACCATTTGACACTGCTCGGACACTGCTTGAAGACCACACATTGCGTCCAGCATTCTTCGCCATGGCAACAACATTTAAATTGGATTCGCACTGCTTAGTATGTGTCCAGAATATTTAACCAGAGATGATATTGTAGACCCTATTTGTATCGTGTAGCAAGCGTCTGTGAGCAATATGTATGTGGCATGGCCTCTTAGACATGGTGCTTTGTGTTTCAAAATATTTTAGCGATGACAAACGTTTATCCACTTGACATCTTGTGCATGATGTTCAGCGTAAAATAAACGTGTTTTACCACAAAAAGATGTTTAAGACTTGAGGATGACAGCAAAGACTGTTGAAACCAGCTGTCTTGGATAAAAAATATTTTGTGCGATCTTGGCTTTAGAAAATAGTTTTTAACAGTCAAAACAGATCACCCTTCAATACTCTCATAATCAGAAAATTCAATAACATCTTCAACAATTTGTGGTGCAACTGGTCTTCGGCCACTCCCAGGAGGAGTTCCTAAATCGTCAGTTACTTCGAAGATGGCTCATTCTGGGCAAGCTCATTTTACATTTTGTACAATGGTTCTGTCTCAACTTCGAAAAGAACAGGAGGGAGGGGAAAAGGGGTAGAGAAAGATGGAGCGGCAAGGGAACAGAGAGCCCTGATGAGGTGTGATGGATGGGGCGGAATTACAACTGGTAGGATGGGTAAATGTCGGGACGGATTTCATTGCCTTGGAGAAGAACACTGTTTGACTTTCGTTCGTAAATGATGATGAGAGTGTAAGTGAGAAGAATTTTACGGGAAATGCAGCGTTGAAGGGCCACAAAACGAGGACATAACGTACATATTAAAGGATAGAAGCGGGTACTTTGAGTTGGGCCCGCAACGTGCCCTGGAAGAACCGTTTTCGAGCAACGTCCGAGTTATGACGTCGCCGGAGGTAAACGTTTACAACCCGCCTGACCTGGATACGTGACAGCGAGAGGCACCGCCTCAGAAGGCCAGGGTGATTTATGCGTTGCGTCTGCTGCGCATGCGCCCAGACAAACGGGCGGAGCCGCGCTGGCCCACATACGCTGATCAATCTGAGCGGACACTTGCTACGTGACGCGAGAGGGAGGAAGAACCGCCAGCAGGACCCTCGCATCAGCCTCCAAAACCATACTCTACGAGCTGACGCAATAGTTCTAACGTATTCTCAAATTCGAAGTGAACTTAGTTAAAATATTCGTAAACTCAACTAATGTTTCATAACTGCCTGACCCATTTAACTTTATAGTTAAATGGGACAGGCGGTTGTGAAACATTAGTAATATCCAAAGGGACGGAGTATGCGTTAGGTAGACAAGAAGAGAGAAGTAGTTGGAGGTATCGGTAGGCAATAGCACAAGTGTAGGAAAAGGGATAGGAAAAGATGAGGAGGAAGGGGAAAAGGGATTAGCCCATTGGCCGGCCGTTGTGGCCGAGCGGTTCTAGGCGCTTCAGTCTGGAACCGCGCGGCCGCTACGGTCGCAGGTTCGAATTCTGCCTTGGACATGGATGTGTGTGATATCCTTAGGTTAATTAGGTTTAAGTAGTTCTAAGTTCTAGGAGACTGATGACGTCAGATGTTAAGTCACTTAGTGCTCAGAGCCATTTGAACCATTGTTTTCAGCCCATTGCAGCTGCGCCTTCGGGCTCTACCTTTTCTCCACTCTTGTACATCCTCCGCACTTCCGATATGCCTGAATCCTATCTCTTCCAGATCGCCGAAGATGCCACCTTCCTAGCCCTAAAACCCACATTCCAGAAATCCTAATCATGCTTGCAATTCCGTTTCGAACCATTTACCTCTTGTTGCAAACAGGAGCTTTTCATAATCGATCCTTCCAAGAGAAGCAATAATTATACAAAGAACGACACGTAATTTACGCCTTCCATGGCGGCTACATCACCAACCTTGGATTTATTCCGACAAGAGCTACCAGCACTGTTGAAAGGTACCACCGGACTTGGCGTGTGCATTTCATGAAGTTACCTAAACTTGTTTTTGTTGTTGTACTCTTCACTGAGACGTGTGGTTTGATGGAGTTTTCTACGCTACGCTACTCAGTGCAAGGTTCTTCATCTTGAAAGGTCTCTGTTGGATTCCTTTCATGTTGATTTCTTAAATCTGTTGTCATTTACGGCATAAATTCCTGTTCTAAATTTACTGTGGCGTTTCTGGCTATCTGGGAGGAGACTGAGTAGTGGAACGTGTTACTTTTACACATAAACAAGAACGATCTGTCACACTACTACACTTTAAAACACAGTTTATATGTAATTAATGTCACACAGTCTCATACGGAACCTACATCCGCTTTCTGTTATATACTGTATATGATAAGATACTGTCATCCCCCTTCCCTTCTGTGTGAGAGGATGAATGAGCAAATGTATTTCTAGTTGCACGCTGGATGGTAGCAGACAAGCCTGTCTGCTAGAGAACAGTAGGACCTGTGGTGTCACCGCCAGACACCACACTTGCTAGGTAGTAGCCTTTAAATGGGCCGCGGTCCGGTAGTATACGTCGGATCCGCGTGTCGCCACTGTCAGTGATTGCAGACCGAGCGCCGCCACACGGCATGTCTAGAGAGACTTCCTAGCACTCGCCCCAGTTGTACAGCCGACTTTGCTAGCGATGGTTCACTGACAAATTACGCTCTCTTTTGCCGAGACGATAGTTAGCATAGCCTTCAGCTACGTCATTTGCT
The DNA here is from genome assembly GCF_023898315.1 of Schistocerca nitens. NCBI lineage: Eukaryota > Metazoa > Arthropoda > Insecta > Orthoptera > Acrididae > Schistocerca > Schistocerca nitens. The sequence continues at coordinate 85,005,999 of NC_064614.1, read as the reverse complement.
ACGACCTAGCAAGGCGCCATTATCAGTTGCTATTGATCTTGTAATTCATGTATCAACAAGAGCGATGTTCACCAATTATGGATTAAAGTTAAGTATTCCAGAAGCTACATACTTTGTTTACTAGACTCAACTCCTTTAACTGTTCCAGACCTCACGCCAGCCTGCGTGAGCTTAAACGCATGCCTTTCGGCTATCTCATAGTGGCTTGGCTGTCATCGGAACAGGTAGCTATGCTTTCTAAAAGCAAAGAGGTTTCTATCCTTAGTATGGTCCTGTCCGTCCCTTGTCATGTTGGTATGGAAAGCTGCCCCTCTGGTCACTTCCGTTTTTATTTCTGAGGAACCCCTCAGGTGGCTACAATGGCTCTGAGCACTATGGGACTTAACAGCTATGGTCATCAGTCCCCTAGAACTACTTAAACCTAACTAACCTAAGGACATCACACAACACCCAGTTATCATGAGGCAGAGAAAATCCCTGACCCCGCCGGGAATCGAACCCGGGAACCTGGGCGTGGGAAGCGAGAACGCTACCGCACGACCACGAGCTGCGGACCCCCCCAGGAGGGACCCACGGCAATCTGTCTACGGCGAGCGTCTGAAGTGGTAAGATCTCCGGCTAAGCGCGTGTCTGCTAAGTTCGTAGGACAATGGATTTCTTAAGTTCAGCCTAACTGAAAATTTAATCACCTTTATTTCAGGTTTAGCTCTAAAATATCTAATGTTATCTTAAATTGCAACGCAGTGTATTTCGAGTGTGAAGTTCAGAATATCTTCCAGTAGTTGCTTTGTCACTACTTTGTGAGTAAAGTGGAACCACATGTTAATCAGTAGCTCTAACTAAGATCATCAATCTTAAATGCGAATGTGCAACTTTTCTTTATGTTCAACCCACGTGGGGTGTACTTTGTGAGACCAGTACCACGTGCTTATACAATTGTTTGACCCATCAGGTTAATAGTAAGATGATAGTAACCAGTTCGAGGTTTTTCTTTTGTAAATTGCTTTCCGATCTAATTTATTTTAATTATCAAAATTATTGTGGAGTTACACTCTTTGTGTAAACCAAGTTGACCACGTGAAGCATGTGGTGTAATCATCAAAGTAGCCCTCAGCTATTCTTTTCGGGAAGATTTCACAGAGAGTTAGTACGAATTTAGTATACCAGTGTGTGGTAATTACATGACGGACAGGATTGCGCTACGAACGTAACTTCTTTGTGTCAAAATTGAATCGGTTGGTTGTGGTTAATTTCCTCTTGCATATGTTTCAACGTTCTTCGTGTGTTATTTTATGAATGCAGTGTTGTATGCAGTCTCCCAATCTTGGCTCCATATTTGATGTGTTCTGTAAGATTACCAGATCACATTTTCAGAATCCTAAATAAGGCACCAGTTTAATTATTAATCAAGTTTAATATGCTGAAATTTCAATGATCAATGTTAAAATAAATTTCCAAATATAAACTGATTTATTTCTTTTTATTTAAATTCTCTGTTTTATATATATATATCACCGGTTGTCGTATGACTATTAAAAGATTATAATTAATGTTAGTCTGGTTGGGAATTTGGTAAGCTAGACTGGATACCTGGTGAAACAGTTGCTCAGTAATGCAAGGTTAGCTTCCCCAGACAGCTCACAGCTCTTAACCCTCTTTTATGGTCTTGAATATCAGCACCGCTTACACCACAAATTAATGCAACAACATTACAACCTCTCGGATGAGCTCAAAATGGTTCAAGCGGCTCTAAGCACTATGGGACTTAACATCTGAGGTCATCGGTCCCCTAGACTTAGAACTACTTAAACCTAACTAACCTAAGGACATCACACACATCCATGCCCGAGGCAGGATTCGAACCTGTGACCGTAGCAGCATCGCGCCTAAAATCGCTCGGTCACAACGGCCGTCCTATCGGGTGAGCTAACACACTAAAATACAGGAATTAAACTAACACGGAAACCGCACCGAACAAGCATCCAGAAAAAGCACAGTACACCAAAGCTACTTGTCAGCCGAACTTAAGGTCTGTATCACTCCAATTAAAAATCTATAATCCGACAAGTTGTGTCCTGTACCAATGTCGCCTGCACTTCTCACAATCTTGACATCACCAACCCTACTGTTTCATCCCTCATTTTTAGCCTTGTATTCCACCACGCTTGTAACACCAAATCATGTCCGCAACTTTACACCTACGTACTTTCTACACCCTATCCCAGACTTTAACCGCCTCCCCCAGACAGACATCTAAATTCGGCCACAGACTTACCCATCCTTCCTGGTTCAACAGGCTGTTTTCCTCATCATGTCACGCACGGTGTCGTTGAGCCCCCCCCCCCCCCCCCCCCCTAACCATCCGCTACGGAGGCCATTCTTCCATCCCACATCCTTTCCAAGACGCTCTCCTCCTCTTCACACCTTCCACCTTTTCTGCAACACCAGTGAAGCGAAGCGCTTTGTTTTATGACTAATATAGTCAATAAGCTAAGCTGTCCGGATAAACTAGCGTGTTAACGCACTGCTCCTGTGATAGGGGGAGCAAAGCCTTCCTCAAATCCTACCGCCTCGCACATTAACGACGATGGCCGGTGAGCGGCCAGTATGGATGTGGTTTTTAGGCGTTTTCCTACATGTAGGTAAATATGGGGCGTTCTCCTACTTCTAGGTAAATATGGGGCAGGCGATCTACTGTAGACCGTCAGGACACGCAAATTCCGTCCTAGGTGGAATAGTGGCCTCAAGAACCAGCTACCAATAACCAGCTGGCTATGTGGAACTACTGTTCAAAGTAGAATTGCAACGCCTCGTGACATTATTCATACTAGCACAGTGTGCGATTTGTGCTTTTACCAGTGGGGGGGGGGGGGGGGGGGGAATGTCTTAGGGGGTTAGTATAATTACATATGCTACTAGCTTGGACCGTGGCGCTACCCATGGTTAAACAGTTATTTATAAACAGATGTTAATGCCGAAACTCACTATTCACGCGTATGCACTGTCAGAAAAGCCATCCCTTGTTATATCTTTAAAAGTACATTATAGGTAAAGCTTATTTACAAAACCATCTATATACAGGTATACGACGGGAATTCAAAAAGTAAAGGCACATTTGTGAAAAGCTGCACTTATTCTGATGATAGAAAACTGAAGCATGCGTTATTTTTCTACGTAACCTCCCTGGACTTCAATGCAGTTTTCACGACGTTTTACTAGTTTTTTTTTATTTCACCAGAAAATACGTTTTTCGGTTGCATCTGTAACCAATTTTGCACCGCAGCAATGACGCCTTCATCACTTTCAAATCTTCTTCCGTGTAGTGCTTCCGTTAAGGGTCCAAACATGTGAAAATCACTTGGAGCCAGGTCTGTACTGTATGGTGGATGCTCCAACACCTCGAATCTCAGCTCCTTTATTGCGACGGCTGTCCGTTTGACAGAATGTGGGTGAGCGTTATCTTGCTGCAGGATGACACCTCTTCATAGTTTTCCACGACGTTTGGATCTGATTGCAGGTTTTAGTTTCGTACGCAACACATCACATCCACCATACAAATCAGATCTGGCTCTAACGCCTCGTTTACGCTGGGGCGACGTCTTGCAACATTGCGGCATGCTACGGAAATGTGGCGTGCGTCGTCTTGTAGCATGCTACAACAAGCAACATCTTGCGGCGTATGTTGCATACGGCAGGTTAATTTATACCAAAGCAACAGAATTTGTGCCACACGTGTGTCGGTCTTGCAGTATAAAGGATGATAAAGTATCGCAGCGGCGGCCTACTTGGTACTTGCACACGCAGCTAACAACGGAAATGAAAACCAAAGGAAAAGGAAACGATGGTGTAAGAGAAGAGTATTTACAGAAGGTCCACAAAATAGTATCCTAGGAACTAGAAGCAGACGATGGTGCGTTATTTAGTAATGTGTGCTTTCGTCCCAGGCGCGTTATTCCGCGCCATACCGTTGCCAAAAGGTGGTAAATGTTCGCGCAGGTACCGGGCCGGTCACCACCCTGTGTCAGGCCCCGGGGTGGGACATTCAGCCCCCAGCTCATCCAACTCTGCGGTACGACTGCTGCGGAATGACTGCCACACTACTTCCCTCGCAAGCTCGCAAGTAAACGGGTGACGCACCTTAGACGAAAGCAACAATGACAATATGAGAATGATGATTTAGTTCTAAATGTTTTGAAATGCTTAACTACTACATAACACTTTTTCAAAATTAATAAGCAAACATATTAATAGTATTAATAGTAAGACTGTATTAAAAACTTTCAGTGTTCGGCTCCACAAATTTAAATTATATGTAAAGTTTTACTCCAGTGCGTGGGAAATAAACATCCCAGGTTGGGATGCATAAACTAAAGTCAGAGCAGGGGATGGTCTGATGCAGAGGGGGGGAAATCCCCCCCATCCCCCCCTGCAAATCGCACACTGTACTAGCAAATCGTTGCCAGAGTTGTCCCGAGCGAAAGGTGGAAGCAAACAGATCATAAAAACGACCTGTGATCGAACTGCAGGTCTTTGGATTTGTAGTGTGGCACTTATTAATTGAGACTAAAAATACTACTTCACAAAAATTCTGACGAAATAGTTTAGCTTATTCATAGATTGTACTGCGGCTAGGTATGTTCACATCGTTCATCACAGGAAACATGCGTAACCACGCCTAGCTTCAAGAAAATGCATACTTACTTGGGCTTACTAAGAATGATTCTCACTCAGGAAATAAATGGAGTATATGCAGTTTGGAAGAACTAAAGCAATGTAAAAGCTTTCTATTTTTCAGCCTGAAGGAAGTTGTTTATCTATATCACTCACTGCTGTCTGGAAATTGCTTGGTGCTCACTGGCGGAAGAGGGGTCGCCTGAGCTCGGGAGCAGCGGTGGAGGGGGAAGGAGGTAGGTATAGGAGGCGGGGGGAGGAGAGGGGGAAGCAACGGATACGGCGAGATGTTGCCAGTATCTCAGAGGAAACACTACTAACACAGAATGTTTAAATTAGCGATAATGGCGGGTATTGCATAATACACAGTAAGTGAAAACGCGTCCGGAGCAGTCGTCTGCAAGAAGGCAATGAATTATTCACGACCCTCTGAAACACGTGCTGATAAGTAGCTTACAGCGCTCTCCAGGACTAATATTACAAAAAGTAAGTAGAGCGGACTCTGTCCACCTACACAACACATTGTTGCAGATTTGGAAGTGGCGCAGAAAATGCTTGGTAATTCGTGTGGGCAGTTGAAAGACACTCCAGTGTGCCAGAAGTCCTCGGAAACAATGTAAACGATTTAAAGCACTGTGAGAATGTGGATTCTCAAGGGCAATATCCGGACATTTAGAGCACTCAGTTATTTAAAAACTGAAAATTTTAAAAATTTTCAGTTGTACATCTGACTACTTTTTGACGTTGTTACCTTTATTCTCATAGTACTCTGTGAGCTTTCGACACCTCTCTGGACCATTGTTTGACGGTACTCTGGAACTCATCGTCTTGCCAACAATAAACAACTTCAGAGATGTGCCAGATCTGGGCTGCGAGTGGGGTGGTTGACAACATCCCAACCGAATCAATCCAAGAGTTGCTTTGTGCCGTTGGCTCTGATCCGCATAGCCGGCCGGAGTGGCCGTGCGGTTCTAGGCGCTACAGTCTGGAACTGAGCGACCGCTACTATCGCAGGTTCGAATCCTACCTCGGGCATGGATGTGTGTGATGTCCTTAGGTTAGTTAGGTTTAATTAGTTCTAAGTTCTAGGCGACTGATGACCTCAGAAGTTAAGTCGCATAGTGCTCAGAGCCATTTTTCTGATCCGCATTGCCATGCGGCAAGCACAGTCTCTTCGTTAACATTTCCCTTCTTTTGTCCTACATCGCGCTCCGAAGTCTGTTAAGGCTTCACAGAATCTCGGATCATTAGTTATTTCCCCCTGGTGCAAAATTTCAATGAGGAGAAACCTTTACTACCCATAGAGACAGAGGTCTTGATTTTTCGGGCTGAGACGATGATGGTAAATGGGGATGAACTACTCCATTGATTGTCTTTTCGTCTCCGGGGTGTACTACGTGACCCACGTTTGGTTGCTGACGGTCGCAGTGGAGTCCAGGAGTTGTTTCAGTTCGAAGCGCTCGAGAATTCCCGTGAAGACGCAGTTCTGTTGTGAGCTGTTTTGTACCCACCTCACACACAGTTTTGGAAAATAAATTTTCTTTCAGTGTTGGTTTCACGCAGAAAAGATCAGGCGATTTCTGGAAGCAATGAGTTTATCGCGTCCACTGTTATTCGACTGTCACCACTACTCATCCCTTAGATCTAGTTCACCATCTTATCGGTCGTGATGGAGGGTCTCTCAGTCCTTTGATTAGCAAGAACATTCGTACTGGAAGCCTTAAACTCGCGACAGCTCTTCTACACGTTAGTACGGTTCATCACGACAGTCCCATGAACAGTTCCGGTTTCGTTAAAAATCCCGATTCGTTAAAAATCTGGAACGGTACGTTTGCATTTGAAAGAGGAAAGAGGATTACGCTCCTCACGACGCACCTGGCGGCATTCTGGACATTCACTCAACAAGTGTTCATTCTACTGCCAACAACTCGGCAGCACAACGTTATAGTGCCAACTTTGTAGACGAAACAGCCCTTTGAGCGGAGGAGGTTCACTACTCTTACTTTCTGGACATGTCTCGTAACAACAGAGTCGAAGTTTTTCATCAGTTACACAGACACACGCCGTCGAGATATACGAGTGACCGACATATTACTTCCCTCAATACGAAATTGTGATGCTCCCTTTCGGAGATTATAACACAAATCAACAACTAAATACATACATGCAAAAATTTAATTTAATTTCATCAAATTTTTAACATTCGATGCGCTGAAGTAAAATCAAGTAATACATCCATTTCATTCACAAATCCCAGATATTGTGGTGAGCAGGACAACGCGAGATTGAATAACGCACCACAATCATGAGAAAATATGTGAAATTCTGGTACACAGGCGTATAGGAAAACAGCTTAAAACAAGTCCACAGCGACTGGAAAGGCGAAAAAAAAAAGTTGAAGCTGTCTTCAGTCCTAAGTTTGGTTCGAACACCAAAGTGCCTTACTAAGCATAATCATGATGAAGGTTTCACGCCTTTGTCTTCCTTCGACGTTCAAAATGCCAGTTACAGGAGGACTGTAGTTCAATGCACACTCCAAACCACTGTGCAACTCGACATTTTTCACGTTAAAAGCAATGCCAGAATTAAAAAAAGTGATTAGTGACGGATAGGGATCTTAGCACATAGGAGATCGACCTCCAGTTCTTTTGTTCCTGAGAGTGCTCTTAAACATTGAGTCTCTAATTCGGAAAGCAGCTACAGTGGTTAAAATTGTTGTAAATCTACGTGCAGTTTTATGGGGATACGTTAAGGGTGATATGTAATTGCTGGGAGACTAGTAAAATAAAGATCTACACCTTACGAGTTTGAAAAGCCGATATGAAAAAAGTCATACAAGTACAATGACGAGGTGTATAAATCTTGTTGTGGCTTCGATAATATGACCAATCAGAAAATTCGTTGGTGCGTTACTTAGGTAGTCGTAATACCGCGAATTGTTTCTAAAGTTTGCTGCGCTCGTGCGTCAAAATTTGCAACACGTATTTCTCAATTATTAGTACCAAGAAGAACTTCTCGTGGCTTTCAAAACAAACTTTTAGCAGGACATTACGTACACACGTGAAACTTTCCTGTTTCAAGCACATTAGGTGCTTGTTACGTGGAACAGTTCGAGACACAGTGTATGCGCTACTAAAGGCAGAAGAAGGAAGTGATGAAAGCATAAACATACCACCAGACGGAACGAAATTACCACCCCTGGTTTGTACGCAGCAGCACACTGTAAACACTGAAAAGCAATTTACGCCAGAATTATTGATGCCGGCTGAAAGGTTATTTCAAAATCAATACAGTGGTACCGGTATAGCACAGACTGGAGTGTCGGACTTGACAAACTGTACGTGAGGGAAGAACAGGAAGAATAAATATAAGATTTTTACTGGCCGAAAGCACACACATGGATACGGGGCAGAAACTCAGTACGAAACGAAACAGGTCTCAGCATTTCTAAGGGAACCATTCCAGTATTCGTACAAAATTATTTAAAGAAACAGTGTTATATTTAAATTACTTTGTTTCGCTGAGTGCGAGACCAAAGTCCAAACAGTTGTACCCTCTCGCTAGTAAAGTGTAGCAAATATCCAAAAACTACGATTTCGGTTAAGGTTTAGAATATACTCCGGACGGGATATTCTACTTCAAAACCCAGCTGTATAGTCTCCAATTTGTTTATCTGACTGAGGATTAAATATGCCCAGAAGAAAAAAAAAGGTTCAAATGGCTCTGAGCACTATGAGACTTAACTGCTGAGGTCATCAGTCCCCTAGAACTTAGAACTACTTAAACCTAACTAACCTAAAGACATCACACACATCCATGCCCGATGCAGGATTCGAACCTGCGACCTAGCGGTCGCACGGTTCCAGACTGTAGCGCCTAGAACCGCTCGGCCACCCCGGCCGGCTACGCCCAGAAGAGCTTTTGTTAAGAACGTCTGCTGTGAGGCCATCTTCACCCGGGGCTTCCTTGTACTTCAAATGGTTGATGTATCTTCTAATCGTATCGACAATCGGTGGTCTTGAATTTTCATTTGGAATATTATCACGGAATTCCTGTTGTTTGGTCGAATATTTCACAGTTCAATGTCATTTCAAAATATGCTGTCAGTAGCTTAGACTTTTCTTCCGTGTTCACAGTGAATGTTTCGTTTTTCCAATTTGTTTTGCAAAGTTATAATGTTAATGACTGCAGTCAAATGGGCCTATGGAGTATCTACTAAAGGTGTAACGATTATACTAGGGCAAACTGAACAATGCTATGCCTTAACTTCATTGTTGTTCCTGTGCGTCATCTGTGTCTAATCGTAGTGGTTTGTGAGCATTTTATTGCGTGCCCCGTCGTTCGTATGCAACAAGGAAAAGCCGAGGGGAGTGATTTGTATCCTGTACTCAGAACGGACTAAGGTTACGGAATTTATTCGCATAATGCAGTTGCAATATTATTTTTCTTAGTGTAAGAAAAACTACTAATTGAACAATCGCTTTAAAAGTGGTCGTGTATCTGCCTGCGAAAAAGAGCCTTCGGATAGAACATCCACTGCGACAGTTGACAGGGACACTGAGAGACCTGAGAAAATATTTGTAATGACAGCTGTGCAGAAGTGATAATATAGCGCATGAGTTGAGCGTTGCCTAGGGTGCAGCACTTGCAATTGTCTGTGAATCTCGTTGGGTACCTTACAGATAGTTAAACATAAACAGGAAAGTTTGGAAATGCCGAAATCACATTTAAGGCATTGTGAAGAAGGAGAAGACTTTCTCACCTGAAAAGTAACCACTGGTGGTACATGGGTCCGCCACTGTGACCCAGAGAGTAAGCGACAGGGCATATACGGCGAAAAAAGCAAAATTTCGTCAGGTAACTTGATAGTTTTGGGGGCTTGAAAGGTCCAGTTGTGATTTATTACACTCCTAAAGGTCGAACAGGAATTAATGGCAGTTACCGCGAGATCTGAAAACCGAAAATCAAAACTGAGGGGAGAGGGAAGTCTTCGGAACATATGACTTTGTTTCTGGAAAATGACCGCATTAATGCAGCTGGGCAAACGATGCATTGGATTCGCACTTTTGGCTTTGAGCTGCTGCAGCACTCACAGTTCTTAGGTAGCTCCAAGTTATTTGTCGCCTTTTTTGGTTCTATGAAGGAGTACTTGCGCGAATCCAAATTTTCGTTGTCAAGGGTGGATGCGCACGGCACAACAAAGCTACAAGCAGGTCGGAATTAGGAAGCTCCTGTAGATATGAACGAAGTGCATGCTGGCTGGCAAGTAGCGATGGAAACAACAAAGTGAAAACAATCGATTCAGTAGGTTGTTAGGAATCAACCTATTCTTTAGCTTGTAGTTTTAAATGACGATCGAATTATTAATTCGATCTTTTGAGTGAAACCAGTCTGTGGGTGCAAGCGAATGTAATCGGTCGAATCTGCCGCTTGTAGTTGTACCTACCGGTATCTGTAGGATTATTCTTCATTTATTTCTATCGAGTGAATCCAGTCCGTGGGAGCAATCGAATTAAGTCAACGCAGTCCAGCGCATTCATTTCTACAAGGAAGCATTCGATCGGTTTGCCGTCATTATTGTTGACTGCACTCTGTTATTGCCTGTCGTTACTGCCATTGCTGTTCCGATACTTGCCGGCCGATGTGGCCGAGCGGTTCTAGGCGCTACAGTCTGGAACCGCGCGACCGCTACGGTCGCAGGTTCGAATCCCGCCTCGGGCATGGATGTGTGTGATGTCCTTAGGTTAGTTGGGTTTAAGTAGTTCTAAGTTCTAGGGGACTGATGACCTCAGATGTTAAGTCCCATAGTGCTCAAAGCTATTTTAACCATTTGTTCCGATATTTGCTTTTTGTTGAGTGTCAATAAGTGCTTACAATTCAGTTTTCTCGTCTATGTGTACGGTGTCTGTACGAGAATGCCGAAACGCTCAGTGACGTGGGAATGGAAAAAGAAATCATGTGACTGGATAATAAGTGAACCTTAAGATATATTCAGTGCGATACCTTATCCGCAAGGATGATTCATATTGGAAAACTACAGGGTGATTCAAAAAGAATACCACAACTTTAGGAATTTAAAACTCTGCAACGACAAAAGGCAGAGCTAAGCACTATCTGTCGGCGAATTAAGGGAGCTATAAAGTTTCATTTAGTTGTACATTTGTTCGCTTGAGGCGCTGTTGACTAGGCGTCAGCGTCAGTTGATGCTAAGATGGCGACCGCTCAAGAGAAAGATTTTTGTGTTATTGAGTACGGCAGAAGTGAATCGACGACAGTTGTTCAGCGTGCATTTCGAACGAAGTATGGTGTTAAACCTCCTAATAGGTGGTGTATTAAACGTTGGTATAAACAGTTTACAGAGAATGGGTGTTTGTGCAAAGGGAAAAGTTCTGGACGGCCGAGAACGAGTGATGAAAATGTAGCACGCATCCAGCAAGCATTTGTTCGCAGCCCAGGAAAATCGACTCGCAGAGCTAGCAGAGAGCTGCAAATTACACAATCAACCATATGGAGAGTTCTACGAAAAAGGTTAGTTATGAAACCTTACCGTCTGAAATTGGTTCAAGCACTGTCTGCAGCTGATAAGATTAAAAGAATCGATTTCTGTGATTTTATCCTTGCTCAAATGGAAACAGATGAATCTTTCGTTTCAAAGACTAACGGGAAAGTCAACCGTCACCATGTCTGTATATGGGGCACTGAGAATCCGCGGGAAACAACTCAGTATGAACGTGACTCGCCTAAGGTGAACGTTTTCTGTGCCATTTCAGCCAATAAAGTTTTTGGTCCCTTTTTCTTCGAAGGTGCTACTGTAACTGGACTACAGTATCTGGAGATGTTAGAGAATTGGCTGTTCCCTCAGCTCGAACAAGAAGCACAACAATTCATATTTCAGCAGGATGGAGCGCCACCACATTGGCACTTATCTGTCCGTAACTACCTGAACGTCAACTACCCGAGGCGATGGATCGGCCGCCAGGCAGCCCGTGACAGAGCACTTCATCACTGGCCTCCAAGAAGCCCTGATTTTACCCCCTGCGATTTTTTCTTATGGGTGTATGTTAAGGATATGGTGTTTCGGCCACCTCTCCCAGCCACCATTGATGATTTGAAACGAGAAATAACAGCAGCTATCCAAACTGTTACGCCTGATATGCTACAGAGAGTGTGGAACGAGTTGGAGTATCGGGTTGATATTGCTCGTGTGTCTGGAGGGGGCCATATTGAACATCTCTGAACTTGTTTTTGAGTGAAAAAAAAACCTTTTTAAATACTCTTTGTAATGATGTATAACAGAAGGTTATATTATGTTTCTTTCATTAAATACACATTTTTAAAGTTGTGGTATTCTTTTTGAATCACCCTGTATATTAATTAAAGAAATTCAAAGAAAATTAACAGTTGATGACAAGTAGTTCTCGCACAAAAATACTTGCACCAAGTGACAGAATATGCGTAAAAAGCAAGTGATTGTCATGTATGCTTTCTGTTCACGTTACCTGAGCATTTACCAAAAAAGAATGGATGCAAACCAGCGGTAAGAGAGAGGAAGTTTAATTTATTTAAGCACATTTTTATAATTTAACATCAGTTATTAATCGTTTCAAGTCAACCAAAAATCCATGTTTAATGCCTGACGTATTTAAGTGCTACATAAATACAAAAATTCTGAAAATCATTTCTGGTTGATTTTGGAGAAGGGACCAAAGAGCGAGGTCATCGGTCCCATCGAATTAGGGAAGGGAGTCGGCCGTGCCTTTTCAAAGGAATCATTCCGACATTTGCCTGAAGCGATACTTTTTAATCGCCCGTCCGTGAAATAAGATATGTTATTTGTCTCTAAAAAAGTTGGCAACCGTAGTCATGGTTCACAAATAACCGAAAGGTTGGAAAAGTATGTACATAAAATCACCCAAACCTGCTGAGTAAAATCAGTCATACATATAACTGCCGTAGCTGTCAGAAGCTTGTCCGGAAGTTGTCTCAGAGTAAGTGTACCCACTTAAACCAGTTGAGTCAGTGAAAACATTCATATACCTGACATGGCAGCAGGGACAAGTTTCATTCGTCTGAAAAAAACCTACTGAAAAAATAAAAATGGTTCAAATGGCTCTGAGCATTATGGGACTTAACTTCTCAGGTCATCAGTCACCTAGAACTTAGAACTACGTAAACCTAACTAACCTAAGGACATCACACACATCCATGCCCGATGCAGGATGCCAACCTGCGACCGTATCGGTCGCGCGGTTCCAGACTGTAGCGCCTAGAACCGCTCGGCCACTTCGGCCGGCAAACCTACTGAAAGAAAAATGTGTTTGTCAAACAGTCGGCTAGTGATGATCGAAGGCAACACTGTGTCAAAAATCTACGGATGCCATGCACTGAATGCTGGCCCCTGTTTTAACTGGACCAGAGGTGGGAATCTTCCTCCACGTCGATCAGGGCGCCTGAAGACGGCGTAATATATCGCCGAAACCTGTTGCTCAATAAAATAACAACTGGAAATTTAGACAGTTGCAAGCTGTTTTGATTCGACATTCCGAAAGAAAAAACATTCGTGTGGCCATTCGGTTGTTACAAGCGGCTGGCCGCTGTGGCCGAGCGGTTCTAGGCGCTGGAGTCTGGAACCAGGCGACCGCTACGTTCTCTGGTTCGAATCCTGCCTCGGGCATGGATGTTTGTGATGTCCTTAGGTTAGTTAGGTTTAAGTAGTTCTAAGTTCTAGGGGACTGATGACCTCAGGTGTTAGGTCCTACAGTGCTCGGAGCCATTTGAACTATTTGTTACAAGCAGTCGGTTGTCCCATTTTGTGGAGAAATGGTGTTACTTGCATGTGAGTTCGCAGTAAGATGTTTTATTTTTTAAAACACTGCCATTCTGACCTGTTTCGAAATTAAAATACGGACGAATTACGCTTCATTATCAATGGAGTGCGCCCTTTGGGGAAACGTGGTACAGGTTCTCATGTAATACATTCTCCGTCGAGTATCAATGCGGAAACATTTACTGCTTTTTTTCGTCATAAAAGTGGATGTTTAACCACGAATGACCTCGACACTACCGAAATATACTGTAAAGGAGTCTGTTTTATGTATAGCTCCACGTAGATTCTGGAGGACAGCTCTTAAAGAGCAGGGATATGAGAGGAATGGCAATCCAGAAGGGCCTATTCTTTGTCGTTCGTGATTTATTTCAGCATACCGGCGTATTCCATTCACAGAGCCCCCGGTAGTTTATCGCGTAGTCTAGCGTCTGGTTACCGTTATTGTATCGACATTCCAGATTGTACAATATGGGACACTAAACCGACGCGACCTGAAAGCAATCTATAAATCAATGGTTGTCACCTCCGCGCCACATTACTGTACGGGCGTAGGGTGGGCGCTGCATTCTGGGTAACGCCGAGCTGTGTCTCCGCGCCCCTTCATAACTCAGGAGCCGGGCTCTGCTTTGGACGGGCGGGGCAGCCCCGGTGGACGCTCTCGGATACATGTGTAGCCCTGTGTAGGGTCCGCTATTGTCCGCAGAAGCCGCACCCCCCGGTGACTTGTGTTGCCTCGCACCGCGGGGCGCCGTCTTTAACCCCCCCTTCCAACCCCCCCCCCAACTGCTGGCCTGCTGCTACCTGTGCGCTGGCCCAGTTGACTAAACACCCGAGTTACGCCACGTTACCGCACCCGTGGGGGGAGGCGCTGCAGTCGGCCTAACGGAGAGCCCTGGCAAGCCAGAAGGATAAAAGCGGGTTGTGGAGGGGGGGATGGGGAGGCTAGGCGTTTTATTCGGGGGCGGTGGCGCGGAACGAATGCTTCCACCCGCTGCCATCCACTCTTCTTTGCTCTTCCCCAGGTCCGGGTTTACGCCGGCTGTTTTCGGCGCGGCCATTCAGATTCGAGTGGGCTTTGTCGGAGCTAATGATGCCAGAACTCGCCGCTCTTCACGTCAGCCGCCGTTGGAGAGCGGCGTTGGAGGCCCGGGTGCGCGCGTGGAAACGCCCCGTTCTGGCCGGCCGAGGGAAAATAATTTACGTGGGAAAAAAAAGAGGCCTCCGGTGGGATGAAAAGCGCGCGCGGACCAGCCGGAATTCTTAACGGCCGGCGTCACGATTTAGGTGCTTTTATCTTGTTTTCCGACAGAAGGAACAAGAAATCACTTTTCGTTGAAGAGATGCTGGCAGCAACTACGGAATGGAGAGGCGAATGGAGAGAAGAAAAATACTTTGACAAGCACTGAATGTTGACTAGCTTTTTTGTTCAAAAATGGCTCTGAGCACTATGGGACTCAACTGCTGAGGTCATTAGTCCCCTAGAACTTAGAACTAGTTAAACCTAACTAACCTAAGGACATCACAAACATCCATGCCCGAGGCAGGATTCGAACCTGCGACCGTAGCGGTCTTGCGGTTCCAGACTGCAGCGCCTTTAACCGCACGGCCACTTCGGCCGGCCCAGCTTTTTTTTTTTTTTTTTTTTTTTGTGAAACAGAAATTTCAACAGAACTCTAGTAATTCACTGAGGAAAATGATAGAGGACTTCGTAAAGGTATTTTACGGTAATTCTGTTCTGCTTTTGTGTTACAGACCATGCTGTACTTTGGCTACACTACATGGATGTTTTGACGAAATATGTACAAATGGCCGTGTGAGCCAGAGAGAGACAGATAGATAGAGAGAGGGAGAGAGAGAGAGAGAGAACGAATCCACAGTGCAGTAGACTGTGCGCTGATGTGAAACTTCTGGACAGTCTCATCTCCTACCTCCCAAACTTCGCGAAGTTCACCTGCACACTTTTTTCGACTCTATGAAAACTGCACCGAGTGAAATTTTCGCCCAACCAGAAACGTGTGAAATTTGCGTCCAATACCTAATCCGTTTGTGTCACGGCCGGCCAGAGTGGTCGAGCGGTTCTAGGCGCTACAGTCTGGAACCGCGCGACCGCTACGGTCACAGGTTCGAATCCTGCCTCGGGCATGGATGTGTGTGATGTCCTTAGGTTAGTTAGGTTTAAGTAGTTCTAAGTTCTAGGGGACTGATGACCTCAGCAGTTAGGTCCCATAGTGCTCAGAGCCAACCATTTGTGTCACGGCTTACCTGCGTCCGACCGTCGTAATTACTCTAAACTACCTGCTACTGAGACATGGCCGAACTGCGCCATATAGATCTCCTCTACCACTGAAGCCACCCGTCTGAACAAACAGCATTTTCACCGCTCTAGCTTTTATAGAGTTGACGTCTTGCGACTTGGGTGATTCTGTGATAATAGTTCCGATATGGAAGTCTCAACGACCATTCAGACTGACGAAAACGCAGTGGTGTCGGTACATGGTTTGGTACCCGGTTCACACTTAATTTGTCACCCCCTCCCCACCCCTCACCCCCCCCCCTCAACTTGCCTTGCCAACCACACAAAAGTATAAAATACAACATCTGTGCGCATGACTAAGTTATCAAAGTATAATGTTAACCACTTCACAAACAGTGTTTGTGGATGAAAACGAGTAAGTACAACGCATTGGGAGGCAGAACAAGTAACCGAAGATCTTCTTAGTGACAAGTGACTAGCACGTAGCTTAGAATTTCTTCCTTCTTTTTCGGCTGCAAATTTCGAAACAACCTCATCAATATTGATATCTTTAGCTAGCCTAATTTTATTGACTAACTGCTAAATTAGACAGTCGTGATCGACTCATAGTGGACCCAAGATATTTCTTAAATAATTTGACTTTAAAAAAAAAGAATTTTCTTACATAACGCTATCGAAACACAAAACTTAGCGCCAAAATAAAGTTGGAAACATTTTAGGAAAAAATCTTCTTACTTATGAAATTTGTGAAAGGATACCGTCTACAGGCATCTCATGATAATTGTCAACTGATTTTTATGCAATGGTGGGAAGTTTCGTTTCTGGATTGTGAATCAAATGACTAGGATCTGAAACAGCATTAGATACACGTACCATGGTTTTGCAACGTGTATCGATTTCTTGTAGATAGCTGTCGATGCAAACACTGAGTTTCTCAGTTCCCAGTGTTCTGCATAGTATGGTTTGAAAATGCGGGCTCGGAAACCTCCAGATTGCGTCCCTCAGCTCTTCTACCTGCCGGGGATTAGTGCATCCTTCCTCGACCCTTCCTGGGAACAATTTCAATGCTCGCAAATATCAGTGGGCGCAGTTTTTCAAAATTGGTTCAAATGGCTCTGAGCACTATGGGACTCAACTGCTGAGGTCATTAGTCCCCTAGAACTTAGAACTACTTAAACCTAACTAACCTAAGGACATCACACACATCCATGCCCGAGGCAGGATTCGAACCTGCGACCGTAGCGGTCTCGCGGCTCCAGACTGCAGCGCCAGAACCGCGCGGCCACTTCGGCCGGCGCAGTTTTTAGTACAGCATTGTTCCGGGACGCACCCATACAGCCGTCACAACAATGGAACTTTAATCATGACGATACGCACTTGAGGATAACACAGATCCAATCCACGAGCGAAGAAAATCTTCGATCCGGCCGGAAACCGAACCAGGGCTCCTTCGGTTAGCAAATCAGCCGCGCTGATCGCGCAGCTACCGAGGCGAACATCTGCATACCTTGGAAGACTATCACTCCTGGAAGAAAGGAGTGCTAGTCCCGTGAGGTATGCAGGAAAATTTCTGTGAAGTATGGAAGGCAGGGAAGTGAGGTATTGGCGGACGTGAAGCTGGGAGAGCAGGTCGAGAGTCGTGTTTAGATACTAACATCGGTAAAGCACTTGCCCACGAAAGGCGAAGGTTTCGAGTTCCAGCGTGACACACAGTTTAATGTCAGAAAGTTTCAAGTTGTAGGCAGCTGCTGAGGTGGCCATCATTGTACACATCAGCTCGAGAAATTTTAAAGCGGCCTCTGCATCTACATATATATTTCATAACTTCACTATGCGGTATGTGGCGGAGGGTACTTTTCGTACTAATAAATTTTTCTCCCTTCCCTGTTCCATTCGTGAATGGTGCGTGGGAAGACTGACTGGCTACAAAGCTCCATATGAGCTGTAACTTGCTTTTTGTGAGGATGTGCATTGGAGAAAGTAATATGTTGCCCGACTCTTCCCGGAGTTTACTGTTTCGAAATGTCATCAGTAAACAACGCCTCTTCTGTAGGGTCTGCCATTGGCGTCTGTTGACTATTTTCGTAACGCTCTCGCACTATCCAAACGATCGCGTGATTTGCCACTCTTCGTTCCATCTTGTCTCTTTTTTCTATGAATCCAACCTGTTAAGGTCTCAGACTGATGACCGAAACGCAAGAGTCTGTCTAACAATTGTCTAATGAATTCTTTATTGTAATTCCATCACAGTTGCTTTTTATTCAGGTGGCTACTAGCTTCGAACTACCAACTTCATTTTCAAGCCAGGCTTATTAGAGCACCACTAATAATGCCTGCTTGCCAACGGCCTTTCCGCAGTGATAACACCCGGTTCCCGTCGGATTACGGAAGTTAAGCGTTGTTGGGTTTGGCTAACACTTGGTAGGGTGATCGTCCGGTCTGCCGAGCGCTGTTGGTGGCAAGATGGGTGCACTTCGGGAGGAAAGTTGAGGAATTATCTGATTGAGAAATAGCGGCTCTGGTCACGAAAACTGACAACGGCCGGAGAGCGGTGTGCCGGCCTGAATGGCCGTGCGGTTCTAGGCGCTACGGTCGCAGGTTCGAATCCTGCCTCGGGCATGAATGTGTGTGATGTCCTTAGGTTAGTTAGGTTTAATTAGTTATAGGCGACTGATGACCTCAGAAGTTAAGTCGCATAGTGCTCTGAGCCATTTGAACCATTTTTGAGAGCGGTGTGCTGACCACATGCCCCTCCGTATCAGCATCCAGTGACGCCTGTCGGATGAGGATGACACGGCGGTGCGTCAGTACCGTCAGGTCTTCCAAGGCCTGTTCCGACAGAGTTTAGATTAGCTTTTAATAGTGCGCACTTAAGCTACAATCAGTTCAAACATGGGTAATACACACATGTTACATAGTCGTATGGAATGTCAGTCCAATTTTTCAGTGTATGTGTAAACATGAAGTGCAGCAGAACTAGACTACGTCTAATATATTACACACCAATAATCAGTAAGTGAAATCAAATTAAAAACAAGTATATCAAAAACCAGTTACAAGTTACAAACATCCTGAAGTAGAAGCTGTCGGCAAGTAATACAACATTCCATTTTCAGCACAGGTAAAATTGTTAAAAAATTAAAGCAAGGGCGGCTAGTGGGCCATACCCTGGAACAAGCCACAAACTATTTTATATTCCGAGCAACCGCAACTGTTGAAAGGAATGGTGTTAGGAAGAGTTCCGCATAGAGCTGGTAAAATTGATGTTAATTGAAACACAACTGGTTTCGCGTCTTAAAGCCGCATCATCAGGTACAACAATGTTAAACGGTCATAGTTAAACCCATCGCTCCTAGTCAAAATTTGCTAATCAGAGAATATCGGCAACACTACTTCGAGCGAAAGGTAAAACACGTCTTCTTTACCTTTCACTCGACACAGTATTGACAATATCCTCTGAATAGTAAATTTTGAGTAGGAGCGATGGCTATGACTATGACCTTTTAACATTGTTGCACCTGATGATGCGCCTTTAAGCCGTGAAACCGGCTGTTTTTAATAAACAATAATTCTACCAGATGTAAACGGAGTTCTTTCTAACATCACGACTGGCACAAGTTCAATACCGCTGAGCACATTTCCCCCACTACCACACCACGATGGGCATAAGGAGGAGGGGAGAGGGGAAAACTGCAAACGCGCTTCATCTAAGTGGGTGTGCAGTCACACTGCATATGACTTGTTTTTCAACAACATAGATCACTAGCAAGACAAATTCAGTATTTAATTTTTTTGCGCGCTGAAGACATAATATAATTTATATCTGGTACAAACTGTTGGCATAAGAGCAGACGTACACAATTTCACAGATTTTCGCACTCGAGTTGCTACGTAATCGTGACTTATTTAGTTTCATAATTGAAAAAAGGTCTTTCTTACAAATATGTCTATCATATTGTAGCACTTTTTCTACTTGAGGAAAGGAATGTAGAAGATTTGGACAGTTTTAAAGTAAAAAGATTTATCACTAAAACGGGAATTACCGTGCTACACATGCACAGGGCTGCTTTCAATTGAAACGGTAAACAGACTCGGAAACAGCACGAAAACAGATGTAAGAATCGCAGTGTCCACAAAAGTTTGTGAAACTATCCTTATAATTCTTTCGAAACCACAATTAAACCTCGCATTTTCTTCTACAACAGTGATCTTAGGAAACTGGCCTATGTTTGTCAAAAGGTCTCCCTTCTGTAGGGCGATTTTCGTTTTAAATGCATCCACATCAAATCAGAGAGAAGTTGTTCCTCACCTTGCACTGTGGGCAGTGTTCAGTCAAGACCACTTAAAATGCCGGGTCTGGAATCCATTCCGAATGATCTAATTTTCGTTTATGCACTCCTTTTTCCTTCACAAATTCAACAATAGCGAGTGTGAAATCGAAAAATCGTTCCGGGCATGCCCCTTTACTTAACCAACGTACTTTGCAGTAATATATGAAGTCTCCATACTTTTCGTTCAGTTCCATCGAAAACTGTTGCAATTGACAGTGAAATAATGTTTGTGACTGCAGAAATTTTACTATTCGTACCATCAATTCCTTCACGTGTTGCAAGCTTGCAAGTGTAGCACAAAGTGCTTCTTGATGTACAGAAAAATGAATTCCGTCTGTCAATCGTAATTATTTCCTCTTTTACTGTCAACTAAATCTTTACAGTCTTTCTGAACGGTTCTGTAATATCGTTTTATAGCAAATCTCAAATACACGTCGCTTATGCGACGGCGTAATACATATTGTGAATTCTTATCGTTCTCGTCTGTGTCACCCTCATTCAGTTTTGAAGGCTAGATTGCTACTTTTTGTGAAAAAAAAAAACAACTGAAACGTGAACGTCTTTCATACCACGAACAAATAGCGAAGGGTAAACAGAGCTGATAACATGATTCTTGCGAAGTGGAGAGAGTTGCACCGACCAAAAAATGACACAGCGCGATGCTAAATAAAGTGTACTTCCGGAAAAGAACGAGCAAATCCGAGACACGCCCAGCCATGGACCACACGCAGCCCGCACCCCAGCCCGTGGGAAATTTGGCACATCTTGGCCGGCCCTGTGTTAAAGAAACTCAGTTCATTTGCTAGTATCGTGTGTTCTACGGTAGAAGACCTTCTTAGTTTTAAAGTACAAGATGGTGCAAGATCGACGAAGTATGGCTTAACTGTCCATATGTTATGCAACTAGTTTTAAAGTATACAGAATTTTATCATCATAAAACTCTATAATTGAAGAAATTGAAAATACCTTCCAAATAGCTTTAATGTATTATACAGCACATAAACATTTATTGCTTGTAATATTAGCAGGCGAAATACCATCAAACTTGAAGAATAATATAATAAATCCAATCCCAAAGAAATCAGGTGTTGACAGGTGTGAAACTTACCGAACTATCAGTTTAATAAGCCACGGCTGCAAAATACTAACACCAATTCTTTACAGACGAATGGAAAAACTGGTAGAGGCCGACCTCGGGGAAGATCAGTTTGGATTCCGTAGAAATGTTGGAGCACATGACGCAATACTGACCCTACAAATTATTTTAGAAGACAGATGAAGGAAAGGCATACCTACATTTCTAGCATTTGTAGACTTAGAGAAAGCTTTTGACAGTGTCGACTAGAAAAGTCTCTTTTAAATTCTGAAAGTGTCAGGGGTGAAATACAGGCAGCGAAAGGCTATTTACAATTTGTACAGAAACCAGATGGCAGTTAGAAGAGCCGAGGGGCACGAAAGGGAAGCAGTGGTTGGGAAGGGAGTGAGACAGGGTTGTAGCCTACCCCTGATGTTTTTCAAAATGTATATTGAGCAAGTAGTAAAGGAAACAAAAGAAAAATTTGGAGTAGGAATTTAAATCCACTGAGAAGAAATGAAAACTTTGATGTTTCCCGATGACGTTGTAATTCTGTCAGAGACAGCAAAGGACCTGGAGGAGCAGCTTAACGGATTGGACAGTGTCTTGAAAGGAGGATATAAGATGAACATCAACAAAAGCAAAAAAGAGGTTAATGGAATGTAGACGCATTAAATCAGGTGATGCTGAGGGAATTAGGCAACGGCCTTGCTGCAGTGGAAACATCGATTCCCGTTATATCACCAAAGTTAAGCGCTGTTGGGCGTGGCTGGCACTCGGATATAGTCTGTCGGTAAACTGAAGAGCGAGCGAGCGATTCCCCACTCTGACTACCCTGCTACGTCAAAGGGCGCTTCTACAGGCTGTTTCACAACGAAGTGCAGTCCCTGCCGCAGCGCGAGCTTTAAAGCTGAGGCGACGCCGTTAATATAGAGAAATGCGTTAAGAATATAAGGAAAAAAAAGACGCTAGCTTCTTCGAAACGAAACATTATAGAGTAAATAAGATTAACATATAATAATATTAACGGGAGTCAGGATTCTACTACAAACATAGAACCGAATGCCTATTCATGTGAATGTATGTTCCTCTATTCGTAAGACGAACCAGATAAAGTGCAATCAATCCGTAGAATTTAAGGCTTGTTCTTACTGTTTTTCTACTAAAAGGTAAAAGTTTTCTTTGAAGGGCTGCATTGAAACTTAACAATTCTTGCAACACGAAAAGTGTTTAAGAAGTAACCAGAAGTTTATAATTTCGTGTGTTGTATTAGTTCGATTCGCACTGCTTTTTTTTTTTTTTTTTTTTTTTTTTTTGGTCACTGTCTTCGTAAACATGTCTGAAAAGTATTTCCAGGTAAATCCCATTTCACGCAATGTCTTGTGTGCCAAGGAAAATGTATTTTTTGTTTCACGGCAGTAAGTAATTTCCGTTATGTGGGCACTATTCTTTGGTTTATGTAAAAGTCCTCCGTCGTTTGTCGAATGACCGATTTTGTGAAACCGTCTATAACGATGAGTTTCCTCCCTAAATTAGTTTTCCTTCGCGGCGATTCCAGTAAACCGTGCGCCTTGTTTTCGCGTTCCTTCCTTATGCGTCCTACTGTGGCGAGGCTGACTTTTGCATAAACTGCAGTCCTTTGATTGGGACTGGTAATATTAGCCAACAGTTCTTTTCGTGTCGCCTCCTTAGCACACGCTGTAATAACGTTAGAGACGATCGAACGCTCGTTACTCCGCAAATACCTCTTCTTCGTATTCTGCACATTTTCTTGCAATGCAGGGCGATTATCCACACATCCGGATACTGAAGTATATCAGTGAGTACACAAAATCAACTGACTGACACTGGAAACTAAGATCAACGAACAGGAACGACGTATATCACTGCACGCCGAATTACACCGCTACACAGGTAACGGGCAACTGATTTTGGGTGCCCCTGTAGGCCAGTGGGAGGGTTCTTCTGGGAAAGGCAACTTCCCCCACCAACAGCGCTGCTCACTCTTGAGTTTACAGACAGACTATAGGTAACCGCCTGGGCGGCCATGTGCTGTTGCCATTTTTCGGGGTGCACTCAGCCTCGTGATGCCAATTGAGGAGCTACTCGACCGAATAGTAGCGGCTCCGGTCAAACAAAACCATCATAACGACCGGGAGAGCGGTGTGCTGACCACACGCCCGTCCTATCCGCATCCTCAGCTGAGGATGACACGGCGGTCGGATGGTCCCGATGGGCCACTTGTGGCCTGAAGACGGAGTGCCCTTTTTTTTTTTTTGAGGGAATTATATTAGGAAATGAGACACTTAAAGTAGTAAAAGAGTTTTGCTATTTGGGGAGCAAAATAACTGATGATGGTCGAAGTAGAGAAGATATAAAATGTAGACTGGCAATGGCAAGAAAAGCGTTTCTGAAGAAGAGAAATTTGTTAACATGGAGTATAGATTCAAGTGTCAGGAAGTCTGGAAAGTATTTGTATGGAGTGTAGCCATTTAAGGAAATGAAACATGGACAATAAATAGTTTAGAAAAGAAGGGAATAGAAAATATCGAAATGAAGCTTTCGAAAGATGGTGCTACAGAAGAATGCTGGACATTAGATGGGTAGATCATGTAAATAATGAGGAAGTACTGAATGGAATTGGGGAGAAGAGCATTTTGTGACACAAATCGAATAGAAGAAGGGATCGGTTGGTAGGACATGTTCTGAGGCATCAAGGGATCACCAATGTAGTATTGAAGGGCAGCGTGGAGGGTAAAAATCGCAGAGTTAGACCCAGAGATGAATACACTAAGCAGATTCGGAAGGATATAGATTGTAGTAGTTACTCGGAGATGAAGAAGCTTGCAGAGGATAGAGCAGCATGGAGAGCTGCATCAAACCAATCTCTGGACTGAGGATTACAACACAATATTAACGAACACTGCACAAACACAGGTGCATGTCTCAAAACAACAAAAAGTATAATACGCTGAAAACTGCTTATGACTGTCTGTATTGCGTGTTCCTTCCTGTGGCTCTAAAATTAGTCAGAGTAGACTGAAACAATGGCCTGGAAACATCATGTGTTCTTAGGTAGGCTATCCTCCAGGTGCAACATTCTTCCCTAAATGTAGGTGCAAATGTAGAATTTGAGGACATACTCTGAGGAGCTGCGGGGGACCGACAGAGTCCTGCGCCTGATTCAAGATTCTTGGTGGAAATCTGCCGGAATTTTTCTAAGGGAGGTGACCTTTCGGTAGATCACAATTGCCCCAGTACCTTTAAGCGGTCATAGGTACGGAGATGAGGGCTTTCATTGTGATTATTGTTTACACGGTAGCGTGGTGCACCTCCCCTCATTATTTATACAAACAATACAGACCTTGCTGGAATAATAGTCGATGCGCAGAGCGCTATCCAGACGGCAGGTATACTGGGCGCCCCCTGCAGGGCCGCATCTGGCATTGTCCTCCCATCCCCCCTCCACTGGAGGCCGCGAATGGGCGCCAGGCAGCCTCATCAATCACAGCACTTCCGTGAAAAGACGGGCCGGGTCGGTGCTATTTCCAGTGATCGCCGGAGCATGCGAGGAGCGCGCCAAAAGCGGCACCAGGATGCCCTTCAAGGGTACTACGCGCTGCCGTGGAAGACTGTGCTGTATGGCCGACCAGGTGGAAGGGTCGGGGTGTGTGTATGGCAGCTGGCAGCTGCGTGTCATTGTGACCGCTCTCGTCTCACTCAAAGTTATGTTTGCTACAGCCAACATGTTTAGTCAGCTGAAGGACCCACTCGAAAGGAGATAGTCGGATTCTGAAGTGGCGGAGGGGATGCTCGAAAGACCATAGCTGTTAGAAAGATGCCTTCTCATCCTTAGGAGCTAGGCCAGCTGCTCTGTATCGAATTGTCAGAAATGGTTCCAACTTGGTGTATGAGACGCAACTTGCTGCGTTCACAGAGACACTTTATAGGTATAAAAAATTCTCTCCACAATAGGTGCCGCGAGCATCAAATATAAGATAATGTTCCAAACCAAAAAGACACTGTAATTTCGGCTAAGGAACAAAATCGGTCCAAAGAGTCAAAAGTGTCCCAATTCCAGACTGAAGTGACTGTGGCATTATGTTGGCCAAATGGGAAGCACATTTCAGACGCGAATTTACACCGTTTTGGAGTCATATTTGTACGAAAAATTATTCTAAAGACGTCGGCTGTATTATGGAAATTTTGTGCATTACACCGAAAGGGGATGGGGGAGGATTGCTCGAATTATTATAAAACATTGAAGTCTTCAGTAAAAAGATCTGTTCACTTGGCGGAATTTTTTTTAACGTATTTGATTATTTACTTTGAACAATCGCTGTTTTCCTATGATCTGTGTAATAAGCATCTAGAATGGATATCAAGGTTGGAATGGACCTACAGCTAACACAGTGAGAATGGTGTCCCCGTGGCCCATCGACGTTTTGTGTGTGACTGCGCCTAGCTGGGCTTTGGCAACAGTAAGTGAAGGTCTGCTGTGCTGTTTTGAACGATCTCTGCTGGCTGAGACGAACTGCCTTTGTGGTTTTGCGCTTTTACTTCTTCACCTACAGGAAATATACATTTTCTTAATTCACTTCATCAAGTCTACTTTTCTCATTACATAAATTTTGAAAAAACTGTGATTACGTTGTGTAATTAGCGAACGCTGATATCTTCAGTCAGTTTTATTTTTGGGTTTTTAACACCATCTGTAGGTCAAAGTTTTTACTCCTTCACCTACCAGGTTGTTTCATACTTCACGCTCTCCCATATATGAAGTACTTCTTATTTTTACGTACTTTCAGATACCGATTACATCTCACATCTGATTTTGTGATACATGTTACATTAAGAATTACGGTACATTATCATGTTCAAAACAGTTTAATTTTTTCATATCTTGTGCTCTGACCAGTGACCTTTCCCATACTGATAACCGTTTCCCCTTGCTTTCTGTAGATGTAAATATGGCTGTTCAACAACAGAGAGAAGTTATGTAACTGAGTCTTTGTATATGCTTTCAAGGAATAAAATCATTTATCCCAAAATTAGGATATTGTGTTGTGACACAATTCGAGTAAAACTTTTCGCCTTAGCAATTTTCGTGCGTGCTACAAGTTACATTATGTGTCAGGAAAATTGTGAAACAATACTATATATCGATTCCCACAATTTCGGATTTCTAATAGAACGGTTAAAAATATAAATTCACCGTTAGTCATAATCAAAACTATTGCAAGAAACATCGAAATCCTCAGCCACATCTTGAAAAGACGTCAATTGATTCATAGCCCCATTTTTGCATCAATTATACGAAGCTACACACCATTCAAGACTTATTTCAAGATATTTTACTGATTTTGGAGGTGGAACTAATTGTAGAAAGATAGTGAAGTTAATAAATCTAAGTCATTCTGTGGTGTTCCCTTCAGCTAAAAATATTTTGTAGAATGTGTAACTAGCAAAAACTGTGCAGTTTGGTTACAGTGTGTATTATTATTTTTGGAGCTCTTTTCAGGAATTCCACATTTTTAGTTGAATTACGCCTATTGTATTGTATTGAACTGGGACCTAGAAATGACGGAGAGGCTTCATCGCCGACGTAGCCCTCAGTGGTTCATGACCCCACAACAGACTACATCAGTCCATTTACCCCACCGCCGCCTCACACCGAAAAATGGCTCTAAGCACTATGGGACTTACTATCTGAGGTCATCAGTCCCCTAGACTTATAACTACTTAAAACTAACTAACCTAAGGGCATCACACACATCCATGCCCGAGGCAGGATTCGAACCTGTGACCGTCGCAGCAGCGATTCCGGACTGAAGCGCCTAGAATCGCTCGGACACAGCGACCGGCGCATCACACCGAACCCAGGATTATTGTGCGGTTCGGTCCCCAGTGAACCCCTCCGGGAACGTCTCACTCCAGACGAGTGTAGCCCCAAATGTTTGAGTGGCAGTGTAATTGTGGTGTACGCGTACGTGGAGACGGTGTTTGCACAGCAATCGCCGACGTATTGTAACTGACGCGGATTAAGGGGAATCAGCCTGCATTCGCCGAGGCAGATGGAAAACCGCCTTAAGGGGCTCCGGAACGCCCTATACTTGCAATGTTAAAATAACGCTTATAAATTACATCTTTCCTCACAAAGTATTTGAGGTAGGAAGTTGAACTTTTTACAGATTATTTATTGGAATATGGGCTACAACTTAACACAGGGATTTTACAAAATTTTAGTTCAGTTATTAAAGACGATTTTTTTCAATTGTAATGAAAATTCACAACATTTTTTTGCAATTTTTTATTTATATATTCAAAAATATACAGTTTTTTGGAAAAAGGCTGTGTTAAATTATGCAGAAGGTACTGTGTAACATTTACTGAAAGTTTGAAACAAATATGTTTGGAAGACCCTTAGAAAACATGTAATTAGTATGAGAAAATAAAAGTTTTGGGAATCGAGCGACAAAGATTGGATTAACTTTTTAGTGCATTCCAGGTCCATAGGATGGATTATCTTCATCCTCTGCAAACTCCTCCTCCAGCTTCCTCTTGTTCCTCCTCCTGTTTACTCTTGCTTGTATTTCTAGACTCTTTACAGCCCTGTCTGCAGCCCGAAGGCGTTCCTTGTCTAAAGCAAGCATCGCTCGTACCATGTTAGAACCTATCTTCATTCCCATATTTCTAAATACCTTGCACCTTACAATGTTGCCATCATTGAAAGTCGCAACAGCATCATACACAACAAAGTGAAGTGTTTCTATTCCAACAAATACAGTCTTGGTGATTCTCGACCATATAACACTATTTACACTTTCATTGGGGTTTTGAGTTTTTCCGTGAATACACTTTTTCAACAGTTCAGGTGCTGCTAAGTCTCTGAAAATAGGTTTTATCACCTCCATTATTGCATGAGGCAGACTATGCTTATGAGTGTACACTTCACCAGTTAGCAATCCTTTGTTATATTTACACCAACTGTCTTCTTCTTTGGGACACAAGCTATGTTGGGGATTTTCATCGTCTTTATTGTTTACAGTAATAACACATACTTTTGGCTTTCCAACATTTCTCCTTTTCTTAAAAGCCTTCAGAGGATTTCTAATAACTTTACTTTTACTCATTATTATACTTCAACAAAACAGAGACTCAAGAAACAGAATTAATTACGAATATTTTCGAGATAACGACAGAGTAAATAAACATGAAACAATCGACAATCACACCAGCGATATATATTGAACCATCACAGGTTAGCCACAACACATACTTTATGTCACATCACTAAAATGTACCTGATGAACACGGACGTTAATAATAACACCATTTGACATCAGTTTAACAGCGCCACAGTGGGTCACGCCCATGTAGAACACATTTCAAAAAAAATTTAAAACTAGTTGTAGTCTTCGGAATTGAATAAATTATATATCTATTAAAAGGTAATAGTCTGCAGATTCAGAAAACGCAAAAAAGTAAAAATTGAACTTTTCATGATTTTGAGCCTTTCCGGAGCCCCTTAAAAACCATACACGGACTGACCGGCACACCGGACCTCGACACTAATCCGCCGGGCGGATTCGTGCCGGGTACCGGCAAGCCTTCCTGCCCGGAAAGCAGTGCGTTAGACTGTACGGCTATGCGGGCGAGCTATTAAACCTATTACTTTAAACTGAATGAAATAAAGGAAAAAAGGAAAAGAAAGAAAGAAAATACTTCAACGTATGAGCTTTCTAGTTGATGTGGCTGCGTAGTAATGAAATTGGAAATTAGTCAACGAATAACGAAAGACGGTAATTTTCTTTACTCTCAATGCTTTGGGCGATACATAGAATTTTGTTAATTTATCATGGCTATTGTGGCGATATTGTAACTTCCACGCAACCATTTTACAAAATTAATATATATTAAGAGGAAAAATATCATATAATTACTGTAACTGATGATTGTTTGTCATTACATTGACTACTAATTCCTCACAACCTGTACATCCCAGTTATTTCGTGTCGAATCAGATGTAAATGCAATGTATCAACTTCGCTGAAGCAACAGATTTTGAGTCTTGATTATGTTCTCAAGGAACGTAAACGAAAACAGAAAGCATTTCAGGCAATGAACGCGGCGCTTTGTCTACGTCGGACGGCAGCTGTGTGTGGATTGTCCAGGATAAAAGCGATGGCGGCTGCCTTTTGTGCTGCGGGTTGCCGCCGCAGCCGGCGCGCTGGGCTATTTGCAGACTGCAGCCAGTTACAACTGCCGTCAAAAGGCTTTCAGTACACGCAGCCCAAGGAAAAGGCGCTTCTTTTTAAACTCTTTGACGAGAGCGAAACGTTGAGAGTAACTCAAACAATCAATGTTACGGTGTCGTGCTGAAGACTACGAGCACAGCAACAAGATAAACAAACATCGCGGAAGAAAATGCCACTGTCCAGTCGTCATACTTAACGGTATGGTTCTATAATTTTGTGTAATTTTGTGTGAGTAGCTTTAGAAACGTTTAATAGCATTGCTTACTTTTACTCCTAGTTGTTTCGCCACTTATGTACATTTATTTAAAGTGCTGTAAACATTCAAGAAATCTTTCACCGTTCAAGCTACTTTCTACGCCGCAAATTACGTGTTATAACGTATCTTTTTAGATTTTGCGCTTCGCGTTACTGCTTAAACTTAGTTTTATCCTTGTTTTGTAGTCGTACGCTCCAAACCAGCTATATTCAGAGATATGTAGTCTGTTTTGCTGTAATTCTTAGTGGCTCGCTGGATTTCATGAATTTAGAAACACTGCAGAATCTGAAAAAGCTCACTACACTTTTTATTGACTGTGACTTGGCTCGTTATCTATTGCGTTGCTCATTATTCATTGAGGTTCCAAGTTAACTGCTTGTCAATTTAAAGTATTGTAACTGTTCTGTGTGTGGTGTTCGCGTTTGTGATTTTACAAGCTGTCACTGAGATATTTATGTCAGAGTAGTTTATGCTTTTTACTTCGATGAAATGTAAGAAACTTCAAATAATTAAGTTTATAATGTATGGTGCATTAAGATTCTATCTGGTGTGGGTAAGTTCTTTGACGAACTTTGATGACCATTGTCTGTAAGAGCGTAGGACGTGCACGTCGGAAACGAAATTTTGCTAAAAATTAACGTTAACTTTAGCTGCGGTAATTACAAGAATCAAATCCATTAAAAATATGCCTTTACGAGAAAGCTACCAGATGCTGTACTGCTACCACATGTAAGACAAATTCAATATACACATTCAATAACTCATTCATACAGATGATAAAGAGAGCAAGGAAATTTGGGAGCACAAAATGTAGGTAATGTTCATAAGATTAGGTGCTTACTGGGAAAACTGATACTGTAGTGTAATTGTGTGCCACTGAATGGGGACAAACACGAAGTAAGAAACTAAATTACAAATAACTGAAGGTGACAGCACTAAATACAAATGAAACGAATCTAACAGAGACGTTTCATGTGATACGACTGTCACTTATCACAATGCGATATTGTTTCATTTTCTGGTGGTTATTTTACTGATAGTGCGCGGCATGTTAACTTGGGAGGATTTTTTTTAGTATTTCTCACTGGGAAGGTGGCTACCGGAGCGGTCTCAAGTTGCTGTGTGGCTACACTGAGTCTCAACAGCAGACGTGAGCGATCCCGGGGAGTTGAGTGGTTTCGCAGAACTGGGGCCGCAGTCCGTTCTGTGCTTTTGGCGACAAACGCCGACCTCTGTGCCTACTGGAGGTAACGACTGCCGAGCTGCTACTGCTGTCCCCAGAGAATAATTGAGCACGATTATTTTGCCTAGTCTATACGGACGTCAAAGGGTAGCCCGCCATGGAGCAGCCCGACTAGTGTGAGAAAATCGGTTGGTTTTTCCACTCGAATACATCGCCCCGCCGACGTTCTTGGCGAGAAGGGGATGATCAATCAGTGGGCCACTGTTCCATGCTAGCATCAATCTCTTGTTTGCTAATGTGCATATGCATGCCTAGAGTGGAAAAATTTCCTCTTTCTTGACATTGTCAGTAGCATTGAGTCGCTCCCTCCGTGTGGAGTTTTTTAAAAGTTCGGGAGTTCAAGGTTGCGAACTTCTGGGGCCTTTCGTCTTCTGGCTGCCTTCTGATACTGATTGCTGTAGACGAGCTTATTTTGGGGAAATGTAAATGACGCAATTGCAGTAGCACGATCCATATTCTTAGCAGCTCGAAACCTACTTGTTCTGCTACGCAACTTGATTACAATTGTTTTTGTTTGCATCATACTTTTGAAGAACACAGGCACTGCAGTGTCGTATTTATTTGCTGACAGCGGGTAAGCGTCTCTCAATTAAATTGTCTAACCTGTACGGGAATGTACGTAAAGGAAACACGAGTGCAGCTTGTACACACGTGGTTGACGAAATATAGAAGTTTGCGTGTCGCTCTGAAGTGTTAATGGGTAACGCAATGGTAAGGTAACCGCTCGTCATAACCGGCAAATCCGAGTTCGAGTCCCAGCCTGGCACAAGTTTTCATTGTCGTAATTTCACTGTCCATATTCGCAAATTTGAATAAATTTCATGTATTTCATAACAAAGTTTTATCATAACTCAGATAAAGGACGTACTGCGAGCCTGAGTCAGATTTGTAACCACAGCGCAAAAAGACGTTTCAACATCGATGTTACGATGTATACAAGATTTCAGTAGTGATATTAAAAAATTTGGGTCTGAACTTTCACAATATATATTCGAAATCTGCCGTAAGTTAAACCTCAGATTTGTAGATACGTATATGTATGTATATGCAGGTTGCTTCAGAATTCATGTTGCAGATCTCTACGGGTTTTAGAGGGGACTTTGTAGATCATGTTTTACATAGGAACCCATGTCCAGAAACGTCATCCAACAACGCTACGGATTGTCAATGGCGCCCGCGCCTGTAAATGTAAGTGGCTATATTTATTACCAGAGCTGAAGTTATTCTTTATTAGCAATGCTGACGTTATTCTTTAATTAATTTGACTGAAGTTACGTAATTCATAGTTACACTTTTTCTTGACAACAATACAATTTTTGCATAGTTTTACGTTGATGGTTTTTGGTATGGTTTATAATCAGTAATGAAACATTGCTGGCAAAAATTAATTATATTCTGAAAACGCTTCAAATATTTACTGTTGGTAATGACATGATTTTACAAACCTTAAAATGGGACTTACTTTTTACAATAATCTTACAACTAGCATTGCGCAAACATACCTTAAGTAGTCTTGAGTTTCGCAAAGAAAATAATTCAATAATATTAGTTCCTCTTATCATAATAGTTAGCTGATGTCTCTGTACATCCGTTTATAATCTCTTGTAAGTAATAGCTGGTGGCTGGCAGGCACACTACTCCTCTCAACCTCTCGCTTCAGACCTGCTACCGACTCGCTTCACATCTCAGTTACTACTGACTTCCTACGAACGCTAAAGTGCGGTCTCTCCTGCCAAAAATACTTTCCGGTGCAGACAATCTCTGCTACCATTACAAAATGTCTTTCCCGCTCTTTTCTTAAAATGTATCCGTACGCGTTTCCTCCCGCCCTTTTTAAAATTATATCGACAATACTTTGGTGCAGATATTCCCTGCTACCACAATTATTTCCAACATGACAAATATTAATTATTCCTACTTAATCCTATTAATAAAATGTAAACATCTTTCATAAATTGTAGTTTGACAATAGACAACAGAAATATACACGTCTTACAACTTTTGACTCGTTCGTTTCCGGTACAGGGACTCTTACCTACTCCATCATCCTAAAAGTTTAGAACATCATCACGGAATTGCCCTGTGTATACAAATACATTGACTGGCCCCGGCGCCTTTGACTTCGACGCCCTGTAGCGTCGTTGGATGTCGTTTCCGGACATGGATTCCTACGTATGTCCCCTCTAAAGTAGAGGTGTGTAACATGGATTGTGAAACACCCTGTATAGATCGGAAGAAGCTAACAGGACTCGGACACAGTTGCAGCAGGTGCACCACTGCCGTCAGAGGATGGTCCCCGGGCGCTCCACGCCGCTGAGCTCCCGGTAGCCGGTAGCGGGTGGCTCCGGCCGCCTGTCGGAATCCGGAATTCCTGTGAGGCGGCGCTCAAAGCGGCCGGCGCGCCCCACCTCCCGGTTTATCAGACGGACGGCCGCTGCGCCGCCATTGAGCGCATCGGAGGGCCGAGATGGCAGATAGCGGACCGCGGGAGTTCACGGCCGCTGCAGGATGACTTCCGCCACCCGGCGCCGTGATTACGCCGGGCCTTCCGACCGAGATTAAAGCGGGGAGCGCCGGCACGCCCCGGAAAATGAAATGCGTGTGTCGCCGTGCCAAAGGAGGGACAACGCAGCGCGCGCACGGCCGCTTGCGCGAGGCGGACGTCGCGCCCGTTCGCAGATGTGCGGCACGGCCCAGGCACAGAAGCTGCGCGTACTGAAGACGCTTCATCGCGGCACGTGAAGTTTCGTTGAGCAACGCAGATCGTATCACTGTATATTTTTCATTAACTCTAGTTTGTATAGCGCTTGCTAAACGCTTTTACTCTGAGAACGAAACTATTGAGGGAATGAAACTGAAAAGAAAGCTCTGAGCAGACGTACATCTACATCAGCATCTACATCCACACTGGAACGTTATGACCACTTAGCTAATGTGCACCTTTGGCACTGATAACAGCGGCAACGCGTCGTGGCCTGGAAGCAGTCAGGCCCTGGTGGGTCGCTGGAGTGAGTTGGCACCACATTTGCACACACAAGTCACCTAATTCTCCTAAATTTCAGTGAACGGAACGGTGAGCTCTGACGCCAAGTTCAGTCACATCCCACATGTATTCAATAGCGTTCAGATCTGGAGAGTCGGGGGACCAGCAAATCTACTGGAACTCGCCACTATGTTCCTAGAACCACTCCATCACACTCATGGCCTTGTGACATGGTGCATTATCGTGTTGAAAAATGTCACTGGAGTCGGGAAACACGATCGACATGAAGGGGTATACTCCTTGTCCATCACGATGCCCTACACGAGCTCCACTGGACACATAGATGCCCATGTGATTGTTTCCCAGAGCATAATTCGGCCACCCACATTACAAGTGTCAAGGAGCTGTTCTCTGGAAGAGGATGGGTTCTCGCCCTCGCATCGGCAGGATGAAGAAGGTATCGATATTCGTGAAACCATACAAGCTCTGCCACTGAACCAAAGTCCAGTGCAGATGATCACGAGCCCCATTCAGTCGTGGTTGCCGATGTCATGGTGTTAACATTCGCAAATGCAAGCCGGCCGGTGTGGCCGAGCGGTTCTAGGCGCTACAGTCTGGAACCGCGCGACCGCTACGGTCGCAGGTTCGAATCCTGCCTCGGGCATGGATGTGTGTGATGTCCTTAGGTTAGTTAGGTTTAAGTAGTTTTAAGTTCTAGGGACTGATGACGACAGATGTTAAGTCCCATAGTGCTCAGAGCCATTTCATTTTCGCAAATGCATGGCTGGTCGGCTGCGGAGGCCCATCGTTAGGAGTGTTCGGTGCACTTTGTATTCAGACTTGTACTCTGCCCACCGTTAAAGTCTGATGTTAGTTCCGCCACAGTTCGCTGCCTGTCCTGTTTTATATGTCTGCCTAGCCTACTAAACTAGTAGAAGCCGACCTCGGGGAACATCAGTTTGGATTCCGTAGAAATACTGGAACACATGAGGCAATAGTGACCTTAGACTTATCTTAGAAGAAAGATTAAGAAAAGGCAAACCTACGTTTCTAGCATTTGTGGACTTAGAGAAAGCTTTTGACAATGTTGACTGGAATACTCTCTTTCAAATTCTAAAGGTGGCAGGGGTAAAATACAGGGAGCGAAAGGCTATTTACAATTTGTACAGAAAGCAGATGGCAGTTATAAGAGTCGAGGAGCATGAAAGGGAAACAGTGGTTGGGAAGGGAGTAAGACAGGGTTGTAGCCTCTCCCCGATGTCATTCAATCTGTATATTGAGCAAGCAGTAAAGGAAACAAAAGAAAAGTTCGGAGTAGGTATTAAAATCCATGGAGAAGAAATAAAAACTTTGAGGTTTGCCGATGACATTGTAATTCTGTCAGAGACAGCAAAGGACTTGGAAGAGCAGTTGAACGGAATGGATGGTGTCTTGAAGGGAGGATAGAAGATGAACATCAACAAAAGCAAAACGAGGATAATGGAATGTAGTCGAATTAAGTCGGGTGATGTTGACGGTATTAGATTAGGAAATGAGACACTTAAAGTAGTAAAGGAGTTTTGCTATTTGGGGAGCAAAATAACTGATGATGGTCGAAGTAGAGAGGATATAAAATGTAGACTGGCAATGGCAAGGAAAGCTTTTCTGAAGAAGAGAAATTTGTTAACATCGAGTATAGATTTAAGTGTCAGGAAGTCATTTCTGGAAGTATTTGTATGGAGTGTAGCCATGTATGGATGTGAAACATGGACGGTAAATAGTCTGGAGAAGAAGAGAATAGAAGCTTTCGAAATGTGGTGCTACAGAAGAATGCTGAAGATTAGATGGGTAGATCACATAACTAATGAAGAAGTATTGAATAGGATTGGTGAGAAGAGAAGTTTGTGGCGCAACTTGACCAGAAGAAGGGATCGGTTGGTAGGACATGTTCTGAGGCATCAAGGGATCACCAATTTAGTATTGGAGGGCAGCGTGGAGGGTAAAAATCGTAGGGGGAGACCAAGAGATGAATACACTAAGCAGATTCAGAGGGATGTAAGTTGCAGTAGGTACTGGGAGATGAAGAAGCTTGCACAGGATAGAGTAGCATGGAGAGCTGCATCAAACCTGTCTCAGGACTGAAGACCACAACAACACAACAGCCTACGACATCCGGTATCTGTAATGAGCATTGGCCACCCAACTCAACGACATCTGGACGTGGTTTTAACCTGTTTTCGTCAGGTATCGATCAGCCGACAAGTCGTGCAGTTTCCGGAATGCTGCTGCCGCTCCTGCGGGCCATCACAACCTGCCCTCGGTCAAACTCAGGTAGATCGCGCTCCTATCCCATTGAAGCACGGACAGCACCCTCACTGATACTACATTAACCGTGTGTGCGTCTGACTACCAGTAATTCCTCGCCAGATGACGCTCCTATCACTTGGACGGGTTTATAAGGATAGTAACTCGTTGGTCATAATATTCTGGCTGATCAATGTATAGGACGGTAGTCATAATGCTTTGTCACCTTGAAAATGTGAAGACACGTAAGCCTAATTATGTATGTACGTATGTATGTGTGTATGAAACCGGTGTATGAAAGCGGGGACCTAGAAACGACGGAGAGGCTTCGTCCCGCCATAGTCCTGAGTGGTTCACAACCCCACAACAGGCCACAGCAGTCCACCCACTCCACCACCCCAAACCGAAACCAGGGTTATTGTGCGGTTCGGACCCCAGTAATGCTTCGAGCCAGCTTCAAAGATTAAAATCGGCTGCAAGGATGGACCAAGAAAGTCCACTTGAATCCACGAAATTAGATGCATTTGCAATTATACCCACACTCATTCAATCCCGCGATAATCCACGTTTAAAGAAAGGTGGTTAAAGGTACATGGTGTGCTGAATATCAAATGTAACAAAAATGAAAATGAAACCCTCTCAGTTTCGGTTCCCAGCGTAATCTTCCTCTCTGGCCTGGAAAAAAATATGGTAAAACACAGGCAGAGAAAAAGATAATGAAGAATTTGATACAATTGCTGCCTTTTAATTCCTTTTTTACAGCAGTGGAAATGTAGCAACCGATCAGGCTAATACATACGAGTTCTTTAGCCGTTTGCGTTGTCTTCACATAACTGCAACATTTCAGCTGTTTGTAACGTACGACAGTTTGTCACCTAGCTGTCGCGCTTTGTTTTGCCTCCTCTAGCGGCGTGCTACGGTGTGGCGACCTCTATTTGCGCCAGAAATTCGTACATGTACCCACCAAAACATAAAGGTTACTTAATTTTTTCGAGGTGAAGGAGCAACTTGACACTCTTTGTTTATTAAACATTTCATTTACACTCTCTGTTCTTTTACTTAGCACACACATACAGCACATTTTACTAGGTGATCTGACAATTTATTGCCACAAATGTGGTTACATACATTCCATCTATACTGGATTATTCACGCAATCTGACTATACACTATGTGATCAAAATTATCCGAACACCTGTCTGAAGATGACTTACAAGTTCGTGGAGCCCTCCACCGGTAATGCTGGAATTCAATATGGTGTTGGCCCACCCGTAGCCTTTATCACAGCTTCCACTCTCGCAGACATACGTTCAATCAGGTGTTGGAAGGTTTCTTGGGGAATGGCAGCCCGTTCTTCACGGAGTGCTGCACTGAGTAGCGGTCGGTGAGGCCTGCAACGAAGTCGGCGTTCCAAAACATCTCAAACGTGTTCTACAGGATTCAGGTCAGGACTCTGTGCAGGTCAGTCCATTACAGGGATGTTATTGTAGTATTACACTCCGCCACAGGCCGTACATTATCAACAGGTGCTCGATCATGTTGAAAGATGCAGTCGCCATCCCCGAATTACTCTTCAACAGCGGGAAGCAAGAAGGTGCTTTAAAACATCGATGTAGGCCTGTGCTGTGATAGTGCCACGCAAAACAACAAGGGGTGCAAGTCCCTCCATGAAAAACACGACCACACCGTAACAGCCTTCGAATTTTACTGTTGGCACCACACACGCTGGCAGATGACGTTCACCGGGCATTCGCCATATTGACACCCTGCCATCGGATCGTCATATTGTATACCGTGATTCGTCACTCCATAAAACGTTTTTCCACCGTTCAGTCGTCCAAAGTTTACCCTCCTTACACCAAGCGAAGCGTCGTTCGTCATTTACCAGATTGATGTGTAGTTTATGAGCAACCGTTCGAGTTTTCTCATCTCCCCCCTAACTGTCATAGTACTTGCAGTGGATCCTGATGCAGTCTGAAATTCCTGTGTGACGGTCTGAATAGATGTCTGCCTATTACACATTACGACCATCTTCAACTGTCGGCGGTGTCTGTCAGTCAACAGACGAGGTCGGCCTGTACGCTTTTGGTGCTGTACGTGTCCCTTCACGTTTCCACTTCACTATCAAATCGGAAACAGTGGACCTAGGGGTGTTTAAGAGTGTGGAAATCTCGCGTACAGACGTATGACACAAGTGACAAGCACCTGCCCACGTTCGAAGTCCGTGAGTTCTGCGGATCGCTTCATTCCGCTCTCTTATTATGTCTAACGACTACCGAGGTCGCTGATATGGAGTATCTGGCAGAAGTTGGCTGCACAATGCACCTAATATGAAAAACGTATGTTTTTGAGGTTGTCTGGATACTTTTGTTCACATTAAAGTGCACCAACAGGCAAAGCAATCCGGAGTTTATTAGATATTGTAGGACCCTTCTTACCTATTATATTATCACGAACCAAGTTGTATCATCACTTTAAGAGATTTAACCATGCTCTAGTTTTACAGACTGGGCACCACATCCGTCTCAAATTGACACTCATGGATTCTGATGGTCATATGGAATAAGACATTAATTATAATTTCAGCAGAAGTTCTAAAACTGATTTAACTTCAGACCTTTATACTCTCCAATCATTTTACGACCACATTTCGTTAAAAATTCTATCAATCATTCTAGGGTGCTCTCTATAATCACAAACACTCTCGAGTAAGTTGCCAATGTTAAAGGTCAAGGAAATTATCAATCGGATACTCGAGGAAACGGAACTGACTTGTGAACATGTGGGCTCTCAAAACGCATATTACAAATGCCACAAGTAACTAAATTGGAAAACCATTTATAAACATCAAAACGTTAATGTGTGGAAAAATGACTTGGCTTGCTCCAGAGTGTGTACTAAGTTCCTTTGTTCATAGGACATGTGGTATCTCGTGTCTCCAAATCGACAATATGAAGCGAATTAAATACAATAAATTAACTCGCGTGGCCGCGGTGTACCACAGCAACTGAACTGCAGGGTATGTGGAAACGACAGCAGCTCTCTGCACAGCGAAGGAGCAACATGACGTAATACAACAGCGATCTCCGGACAGCCATGTGTGGTTAGATCGACGGCAGCGGCAAGAGTGCTCCTCCATGCTACCTTTCGGAAAACCAACCGTTTACCTCCAATCTTCCGAGAGGTACCCTGTACTGACCAAGAGTGCGTATTCACTGAATAACAGTCAAGAAAAATTTCCTCCAAAAGCCTTCCTGAGGGTGGCAACTGTAGTGATGATTATAACGCTGGCCTCCGCTCACGAATGGTGAGAGGACTGATTATATCGCTGACCCCCAGCTCGCCAGCGCCGACTTGGCGAAACACATACACTTACGTCCGGCTTCAATTATTTTTTCCAGCATCAGTCTTGCTGACTAATTTGATGCTGCTCGCATCGAGATCCTCTGCTGTGCCAACCTCTTTACCTCAGAGTAGCATTTGCGCCCTACGTCCTCAATTATTTATTGGGTGTATTCCAATCTTTGTCTTCCACCTTCAGATTTTGCTCTCTACACCTCGTTCCAGTACCATGGATGTTATTCCCTGATGCCTTAACACACGCGTGATGACTGGGTGTTGTGTGATGTCCTTAGGTAAGTTAGGTTTAAGTAGTTCTAAGTTCTAGGGGACTGATGACCATAGATGTTAAGTCCCATAGTGCTCAGAGCCATCTGAACCTCAACACACGTCCTGTTACCCTGTCCCTTCTTCTTATCAGTGTTTTCTATAAGTTCCTTTCTTTGGGGTTTCTAAGGCGAACCTTCTCATTCCACACCATAGCAGCCCACTTAATTTTCAACATTCTTCTGTAGCAATACACATCAAACGCTTCGACCCCTCTCTGTTCCAGTTTTCCCACTGTCCATGATTCACTGCCAAGCAATGTCGCGCTCCAAACGTACTTTCTTCCTGAAATCAATGTCTGTGTTTGACACCAGCAGACTTCTTTTGGCCGGGAATACCCTCTTTGTCTGTACTAGTCCGCTTTTCAGGTCCTCCTTGCTTCGTCCAAAATGAGTTTTGCTTCGTCTACTTCGTGACCACCATTTTTGATGATAAGTTTCTCGCTATTCTCATTTCTGCTACTTGTCATCGCTTTTATCTTTTGCCGGTTTACCCTGTGCTGGTTAGACTGTTCACTCCAATCAGCAGATTGTCCACTTCTTCTTTGTTTTCACTGAGGATACCAATGTCATCAGCGAATCTCTTCACCCTGAAGTTAAATCTCACTCTCGAACCTTTCGGTTATATTTGTAATTGCTTTTTAGTTTTGTAGATTGAACAGAAGAGGCGAAACACTGTACCCCTGTTTTACACTCTTTCCAGTCTGAGCACTTTGTCCTTCATCTCCCATCCTTATTGTTCCCCCTTGGTTCTTGCACAAATTGTGTGTTACCCGCCTTTCTCTACATCTTACCCCTATTGTTTCAGAAATTCAAACATCTTGGACCATTTTACACTTCCGAAGGCTTTTTCTAGGTCAGCATGTCCAATGAACGTGTAATGATTTTGCTTCAGTCTTGTTTCCATTATCAAGCGCAACATCAGAACTACCTCTCTGGTACCTTTCCCTTTCCTAAGGCCAAGCTGATCGTCGTCTAATAGATCCTCAATTTTCTTTTCCAATCTTCTGTATATTAGCCTTGTCTAGAGGTTGGCTGCATGAGACGTTAAGAGTATTGTCTTGTAGTTCTCCCTCTTACCTTCCCTTGCTTAGTTCGAAATTGCGTGGAGGATATTTTTTCGAAAGTCTGATGGTATATCGCCAGCCTCATAT
Source organism: Schistocerca nitens (assembly GCF_023898315.1). Lineage (NCBI taxonomy): Eukaryota > Metazoa > Arthropoda > Insecta > Orthoptera > Acrididae > Schistocerca > Schistocerca nitens. The sequence goes on along the minus strand of NC_064614.1, from coordinate 84,964,999 downwards.
ACTCACTACTGGCCATTAAAATTGCTACACCAAGAAGAAATGAAGATGAGAAACGGGTATTCACTGGAAAAATATATTATACTACAACTGACATGTGATTACATTTCCACAGCCGGCCGAAGTGGCCGTGCGGTTAAAGGCGCTGCAGTCTGGAACCGCAAGACCGCTACGGTCGCAGGTTCGAATCCTGCCTCGGGCATGGCTGTTTGTGATGTCCTTAGGTTAGTTAGGTTTAACTAGTTCTAAGTTCTAGGGGACTAATGACTTCAGCAGTTGAGTCCCATAGTGCTCAGAGCCATTTGAACCATTACATTTCCACACAATTTGGATGCATAGATCCTGAAAATCAGTACCCAGAACAACCACCTCTGGCCGTAATAACGGCCTTGATAAGTCTGGGCATTGAGTCAAACAGAGCTTGGATGGCGTGTACAGGTACAGCTGCCCATGCAGCTTCAACACGATACCACACTTCATCAAGGGTAGTGACTGGCGTATTGTGTCCAGCCAGTTGGTCGGCCACCATTGACCAGACGTTTTCAGTTGGTGAGAGATCTGGAGAATGTGCTGGCCAGGGCAGCAGTCGAACATTTTCTGTATCAAGAAAGGCCCGTACAGGACCTGCAACATGCGGTCGTGCATTATCCTACTGAAATGCAGGGTTTCGCAGGGATCGAATGAAGGGTAGAGCCATGGGTCGTAACACATCTGAAATGTAACGTCCACTTTTCAAAGTGCCGTCAATGCGAACAAGAGGTGACCGAGACGTGTAACCAATGGCACCCCATACAATCACGCCGGGTGATACGCCAGTATGGCGTTGACGAATACACGCTTCCAATGTGAGTTCACCGCGATGTCGCCAAACACGGATGCGACCATCATGATGCTGTAAACAGAACCTGGATTCATCTGAAAAAATGACGTTTTGGCATTCGTGCACCCAGGTTCGTCGTTGAGTACACCATCGCAGGTGCTCCTGTCTGTGATGCAGCGTCAAGGGTAACCGCAACCATGGTCTCCGAGCTGATAGTCCATGCTGCTGCAAACGTCGTCGAACTGTTCGTGCAGATGGTTGTTGTCCTGCAAACGTCCCCATCTGTTGGCTCAGGCATAGATACGTGGCTGCACGATCCGTTACAGCCATGTGGATAAGATGCCTGTCCTCTCGACTGCTAGTGATACGAGGCCATTGGGATCCAGGACAGCGTTCCGTATTACCCTCCTGAACCCACCGATTCCATATTCTGCTAACAGTCATTGGATCTCGGCCAACGCGTGCAGCAATGTCGCGATACGATAAACCGCAATCGCGATAGGCTACAATCCGACCTTTATCAAAGTCGGAAACGTGATGGTACGCATTTCTCCTCCTTACACGAGACATCACAACAACGTTTCACCAGGCAACGCCGGTCAACTGCTGTTTGTATATGAGAAATCGGTTGGAAACTTTCCTCATGTCATCACGTTGTAGGTGTCGCTACCGGCGCCAACCTTGTGTGAATGCTCTGAAAAGCTAATCATTTGCATATCACAGCATCTTCTTCCTGTCGGTTAAATTTCGCGTCTGTAGCACGTCACCTTCGTGGTGTAGCAATTTTAATGGCCAGTACTGTATGTTACGGGACAAGTCCTCCCGATCCTACCGAATTTACAGTAGCGAAAAAGCTCAAGAAGTTCCGGTTAAACTCGATGAGATGAACCGTTCTCAGAATGTCTTGTTCATTAAGAACACCTTGGTCTCTCCTTTCGTGGCTCCTTTCTTAGAAACTTACTTAAATGATGCACAGCATCTCTAAGAAGCGGAACCGGGTTGCACCCTAGAAAGTCATTTGCCGCGCAGGGCTCGCTCGGTGGCAGGCGTGTTCCCGGGCCGTCGCGTCGGCGCCCTCTTGTATACGCGGCCAGGGCAGCCCCGCGCCCACTCAAAAGGGTTGAGCCGTAAAAACGGTCGTCTGGACAAACACAGGTGCGGCCGGCGCGGCCACCCGGCTGGCTAATAGGTTTTTATTTGCCGAGTAACCCGAGGCGGCGGGAATGCGGCGCGCCGGCGGCGGCGTCGGCGGCGACCCAGCGCCGTGACGGCCGCGTCTCGGGTGACCGAGCGGCAGCGCCACCGCCAGCGGCTAACTGCGCATGCGCACGGCCGAGATGGGATGGCGGGCGGCAGGGTGCCCGCGTTTTAAGGTCGCGTGGAGAGCCGTGCGCGCCGGCGCAACGGCGGCTGCTTGCGTACGCGTGTACTGCGCCGTCGGAAGCACTGCTTCACAACAGTCGCTGTTAGAGAGAGCGGGTTCGCGGGTTTTGCGACCGTGAACTTCGCGACCCGTGACGTCAACGTGGTGTTTCTGACCACGAATATTTTAACGTTGGCTTTTCCGATCGTCGAAGGAAGCCGCAAGAGTGGGGGAGGCTCCGATCGGAAACACCTCGCTGCAATACTGATCGGCTTAGCAATGGCTTTTTCTACCGTTTTGTAACAAAACCATTCCTTCACATTTTATCCACGATTAGTACAGGCTATACACACAGTTCATAGGTATGTTTGAGAACTTTCTAAGTGTAATAAGAAAACAGAACATTTAATTTATGTGAGTCAACTTAGCAACATTGACATTTGCATTCTTGTTTGCCTCGAAATTATGGCTGTTTTTTCCGAATACATCGCTGTTAGCCGGCCGAAGTGGCCGTGCGGTTAAAGGCGCTGCAGTCTGGAACCGCAAGACCGCTACGGTCGCAGGTTCGAATCCTGCCTCGGGCATGGATGTTTGTGATGTCCTTAGGTTAGTTAGGTTTAACTAGTTCTAAGTTCTAGGGGACTAATAACCTCAGCAGTTGAGTCCCATAGTGCTCAGAGCCATTTGAACCACATCGCTGTTTCCGAGAGGTATGGTTGGAGCAAAATCAAAATGGTTCAAATGGCTCTGAGCACTATGCGATTTAACTTCTGAGGTCATCAGTCGCCTACAACTTAAGGACATCACACACATCCATGCCCGAGGCAGGATCCGAAACTGCGACCGTAGCGGTCGCTCGGCTCCAGGTTAGAGCAGCAATGACATTTGTAGTCTTGCTTGTGTACAGACTGGCAGCCAGTCAAGGAGTATTTGGTAAATTGGCATAAAAAAATTTTACAATGAAATGAACACCCTTAGCTGCTTACAGGCGTTGACATACGTCAACGGGGACAGATGAAAATGTGTGCCCCGACCGGAACTCGAACCCGGAATCTCCTGCTTACATGGCAGACGCTCTGTCCATCTGAGCCACCAAGGACACAGAGGATAGTGCGATTGCAGGGATTTATCTCTGTACGCCTCCCGCGAAATCCACATTCTCAACGTATTGTCCGAAAGAACAGATACCATCTTAGTATATGCATAAAAATTTTTATTTCAAAGCCGCAGTAAAATCTTTACAAGTGTTCTCCTAGAGCACCTTCGGGTGCGCCTACATGACACAAATTGCCTGACTTTCAGAACAACGGCAGTTCTGTCCGGTTAAAGCTGCTGACACGAGACGCCTTCAGTCCTCTGCTGAGATTGCTAGCGAATTCACGCCATCGGTATTAGCCAACAGAGTGCGTGGGCTGCAGGTGACTTGGCTGGACGCTGGAGGATTCTGCAGTGCCCAACAAAGTTGCTTCTCTCTCTTGTGATCCAGACGTCGATTAGAACATACGTCTTTCTCGGGAGGCAGAGATTTATTTAGTCGATTGGCGACTCCATAGGGTGCTGTGTGTACAACGACCATATACGAGGTGCATTCAAGTTCTAAGGCCTCCGATTTTTTTTTCTAATTAACTACTCACCCGAAATCGATGAAACTGGCGTTACTTCTCGACGTAATCGCCCTGCAGACGTACACATTTTTCACAACGCTGACGCCATGATTCCATGGCAGCGGCGAAGGCTTCTTTAGGAGTCTGTTTTGACCACTGGAAAATCGCTGAGGCAATAGCAGCACGACTGGTGAATGTGCGGCCACGGAGAGTGTCTTTCATTGTTGGAAAAAGCCAAAAGTCACTAGGAGCCAGGTCAGGTGAGTAGGGAGCATGAGGAATCACTTCAAAGTTGTTATCACAAAGAAACTGTTGCATAACGTTAGCTCGATGTGCGGGTGCGTTGTCTCGGTGAAACAGCACACGCGCAGCCCTTCCCGGACGGTTTTGATGCAGTGCAGGAAGGAATTTGTTCTTCAAAAGATTTTCGTAGGATGCACCTGTTACCGTAGTGCCCTTTGGAACGCAATGGATAAGGATTACGCCCTCGCTGTCCCAGAACATGGACACCATCATTTTTTCAGCACTGGCGGTTACCCGAAATTTTTTTGGTGGCGGTGAATCTGTGTGCTTCCATTGAGCTGACTGGCGCTTTGTTTCTGGATTGAAAAATGGCATCCACGTCTCATCCGTTGTCACAACCGACGAAAAGAAAGTCCCATTCGTTCTGTCGTTGCGCGTCAACATTGCTTGGCAACATGCCACACGGGCAGCCACGTGGTCGTCCGTCAGCATTCGTGGCACCCACCCGGATGACACTTTTCGCATTTTCAGGTCGTCATGCAGGATTGTGTGCAGAGAACCCACAGAAATGCCAACTCTGGAGGCAATCTGTTCAACAGTCATTCGGCGATCCTTCAAAACAATTCTCTCCACTTTCTCGATCATGCCGTCAGACCGGCTTGTGCGAGCCCAAGGTTGTTTCGGTTTGTTCTCACACGATGGTCTGCCTTCATTAAACTGTCGCACGCACAAACGCACTTTCGACACATCCATAACTCCATCACCACATGTCTCCTTCAACTGTCGATGAATTTCAATTGGTTTCACACCACGCAAATTCAGAAAACGAATGATTCCACGCTGTTCAAGTAAGGAAAACGTCGCCATTTTAAGTATTTAAAACAGTTCTCATTCTCGCCGCTGGCGGTAAAATTCCATCTGCCGTACGGTGCTGCCATCTCTGGGACGTATTGACAATGAACACGGCCTCATTTTAAAACAATGCACATGTTTCTATCTCTTTCCAGTCCGGAGAAAAAAAAATCGGAGGCCTTAGAACTTCAATGCACCTCGTACGTGAAATTAGAAGGAAGGTCAGCGTTGGCCGTAATATAGATGGTTTATTGACGCCTTGGACAACTTGTTTTCGTTCAATTTGAAATACATACATGTCATAATTGTAAAATTCATCAACATTTTGTATGAATAATGCGCGTCTTCTTGTTTCTAATTACGTATTGCATTCGAAATTCCTGTTTTCATTTAAAATATATTAGTAAATTCTTAATTATCTATATTTTATGAAAGATTGTTATTAAAGGTTGCTTAAATTAAGGGAACATAACAATTTAATTTTTTCTGACAAAAACGAAGAACAAAGTACCCTATATTTGGACTATGTTCAGTATTTTATACCACAGATGCAGTCCCACACGAACCAGAGTGATTAATGTCATAGAAACAATAGTTTCTGCAGCATAGAGCACACTGTAGAAAGGCTGCATTTTTACATTTGCCACTGTACCATTACAATATGAACCCAACAGAACTGATCTGAAGCCAATTTAAGGGATGTGGCTCGACAAATAACAAGACTGTTAAGCTGACAGACTTACTGGAACAAACAGACGCAGTTTTTTCACGTGTCAATGCCGAATTCCGGCGTGATATAGAAGGGCACGTCATAAAAGAAGGGGAGAAAATGCGGGTCGTAGTTGGCTTTGTAGATCCTGTTGTTGATCGACTCGTTATCGACGTAGCATACGAGAGTTCCGGAAGTTCCAGATTGGGATAAGCAAGGAGCTTAGAGATTACCAGACGACTGACTGTAATTAATACCTTCAGTGGTGTCTGTATTCAACAATACGATGAAATTCCTGCAGTATTCTTTTGCAGTACGCTGGTCACCTAAGAAGCGCGGTAATGCTGGAGTTTTGCCGAATATTATTTCACTCTCTTTAAAAATTAAATGACATTTGAAGCTGTATTGTTTCTCAGTTCCTCTCTTTTTCTGTCTTAACTACAACTGCTCACATCATTGTAAGTTAGTTGGACCAGCTGGTTGGCCATTGCTGTCCAAGTTCTGTGTGCCGATAAAGCTGTTGTCCCGCACTATCCCTCAGTCCATGAGCGTGTAACCGAGAATAAAACGTATCCTTATGATCGTGCGCGACTGTACTCGACACAGTTTGGTTTCCGTTCCGACATAGCTTGGCTTCCGCTTCACGTGAAACGAGATCCAGTGAGATTCAATCAAATGTGGAAGAACATATGGTATAATGTTTACATCAGGTTTATTCTTATGGGGAACAAGTATAGTGTTTCGTGTCGCTTAAGCCGTCGTCACACGGACCGTGCTGTCGAACGTCAACGTTGAGCTTGCTGAGTTCAACGTGCTGCTGAACGCTCATAAACGATGCGACTTGTGTACACGGTACGTGGGCCCCAATGTGGTACACGCGACCGCAACGCGCTCCAGCGCCAGTTTTCAGCTGTAACTGGCTCGCAAATCACACTTTTTACGAAATGGACGGTCGTAAAATTCCTATATGAGCCCTGTTAAAACGTACTTTTCTCCCTTGCTCATACGCTAGTCAGGCTGTTCTGTCTGTAGCAGCCGGCCGCGGTGGTCTAGCGGTTCTAGGCGCTCAGTCCGGAACCGCGCGAATGCTACGGTCGCAGGTTCGAATGTGTGTGATGTCCTTAGGTTAGTTAGATTTAAGTAGTTCTAAGTTCTAGGGGACTGATGACCACAGATGTTAAGTCCCATAGTGCTCAGAGCCATTTGAACCATTTTTGTCTGTACCATATATACACTCCTGGAAATTGAAATAAGAACACCGTGAATTCATTGTCCCAGGAAGGGGAAACTTTATTGACACATTCCTGGGGTCAGATACATCACATGATCACACTGACAGAACCACAGGCACATAGACACAGGCAACAGTGCATTCACAATGTCGGCACTAGTACAGTGTATATCCACCTTTCGCAGCAATGCAGGCTGCTATTCTCCCATGGAGACGATCGTAGAGATGCTGGATGTAGTCCTGTGGAACGACCTGCCATGCCATTTCCACCTCGCGCCTCAGTTGGACCAGCGTTCGTGCTGGACGTGCAGACCACGTGAGACGACGCTTCATCCAGTCCCAAACGTGCTCAATGGGGGACAGATCCGGAGATCTTGCTGGCCAGGGTAGTTGACTTACACCTTCTAGAGCACGTTGGGTGGCACGGGATACATGCGGACGTGCATTGTCCTGTTGGAACAGCAAGTTCCCTTGCCGGTCTAGGAATGGTAGAACGATGGGTTCGATGACGGTTTGGATGTACCGTGCACTATTCAGTGTCCCCTCGACGATCACCAGTGGTGTACGGCCAGTGTAGGAGATCGCTCCCCACACCATGATGCCGGGTGTTGGCCCTGTGTGCCTCGGTCGTATGCAGTCCTGATTGTGGCGCTCACCTGCACGGCGCCAAACACGCATACGACCATCATTGGCACCAAGGCAGAAGCGACTCTCATCGCTGAAGACGACACGTCTCCATTCGTCCCTCCATTCGCGCCTGTCGCGACACCACTGGAGGCGGGCTGCACGATGTTGGGGCGTGAGCGGAAGACGGCCTAACGGTGTGCGGGACCGTAGCCCAGCTTCATGGAGACGGTTGAGAATGGTCCTCGCCGATACCCCAGGAGCAACAGTGTCCCTAATTTGCTGGGAAGTGGCGGTGCGGTCCCCTACGGCACTGCGTAGGATCCTACGGTCTTGGCGTGCATCCGTGCGTCGCTGCGGTCCGGTCCCAGGTCGACGGGCACGTGCACCTTCCGCCGACCACTGGCGACAACATCGATGTACTGTGGAGACCTCACGCCCCACGTGTTGAGCAATTCGGCGGTACGTCCACCCGGCCTCCCGCATGCCCACTATACGCCCTCGCTCAAAGTCCGTCAACTGCACATACGGTTCACGTCCACGTTGTCGCGGCATGCTACCAGTGTTAAAGACTGCGATGGAGCTCCGTATGCCACGGCAAACTGGCTGACACTTGTAACCTCCCCACGGAAAATTTAAAAGGACAATACTTAATAGAAATGGAGCCAAATGTAACCTTCCCACAAAAATATTAATGACAAAGACAATTAAACAAAAATTAGCAATCTGACTCAAGTATAAGTTCTCCACACAAAATGTAAGATAATCCCATGATAATGAAAGTACAGTGATAATCAAAACTCAATTTAACCGAAATGTCGGTCTTTGTGGCCCTGTTCGAAATCAGGATTAATTTCTTACCTTAGTATAACTGCATGTGAAATATCTGCTCTTATTCTGCGCCACAGCTTGCAGCAGATGCATCGCAAAAACTAAATTTTTTTTGAAGTTAATTGAAATTTTTTTTGTTTAAAGGAAATGGAAGGAAATCGAATGATTCTTTGTTAAAAATTGCTTTGAAATCAGATTATTATTGGGGCGATTTGAAAATTAATTACAACGAATATAGATTAGATTATGTGATGAGCGCAAAGCTGCATGAATACTTATTTAATAAAATTATACCTCATCCTGAATCTCGACCATTGCTGTGCCGACGCCCGCCGACTGCTCTGGGCTACCACTACTCACAGACTCCTAGCACTACTGCGGACAGACTACTACAGACTGACTGACTGCTCGCTACTGCGAGTCGAGCGCAACTGCTCTGGTCAGAGATTCTACAATGTCTCAGCATCGCTGCCGCACAACATACGTGTTTCATAACCCTCCACTGGGGGGGCAAAAATTTGGCAGCGATGGTGAGTCATTTGGACTTGCCATCGTAACAAATTTTTCTTTTAATTAATTAACATTTACAAAATATTTAGATGTATCACATGAATTAAATGTTGTGCGCATGCACCAATTACAAAACATTACAGACAAGACAAAATATAAGTACAAAACAAATCAGGAAAAATGTATATACAAATTATTTGACAGATAACAAAGTGTACACACACTGAAAAATTCTTTAGCAGTTTCATAACAGGCAAAAAAAAAAAAATCATGTTGACAAGTGTCATGAGTGCACATGCACTGCAGTGGAGAACATATCAGTAAAAGACGAAATGTATATACAAGAGTAACAAATGACATAAATCATAAAAGGTATACAGAATGAACACAAATCATATCGAAAATTGAGAAGAGTGCACAGGCACTGTAGTTCAGTTGAAAACATATTCACATAAGTGTACATGCACTGAAAACTTTTGAACATTTTTATAACAAATAAACGCAAGAGTAGAAAAAATCATCAAATCACAAAAAGTATATACAATATAGATGACAAGAGTGCACACATACTGCACTTCAAAACAAATCGAAAATGTCTTTAGTATTTTGACAACAAATGGCAAAAATCATGTCGACAAGTGACACAAGTGTACTCGCACTAGAGTTCAACAAATCGAGAAAAAATGTATATGCCATGAACATAAATGGTGTTAGTAAAAAAATGATTTTCACTATTAGGATAGGAAAGGAAGGATTGCATCATGGTTGTAGCACTTTAGTTTGCACATAGCTGCACTGAAAGTCCATATCTTTCCACAGAATCACAACTAAGTGATACAATCTGCAGTTCCGTTCCCAGAAGTATTTATCAGCGTATCAAGACAGTGAAACGTCGTAGTAGTATTCCATACTATCATTTGGCAGTATACCAGGTACACCAAACAGTGGGACCATAATAACGTCTTCTTCGCTTACGGTGGTGGACAGCATGTCGTGTCAACACCACGCTCTTAAGAGGCGGCACACAGTGCTCCATAACAAAGTCTTGATTAGTGATTACATAAGTAGTTTCTTCGCCTACAGTGGTGGACAGCATGTCGTGTCAACACCACGCTTTTAAGAGGCGGCACACCAACGTAGAATTAGTGCAAAAACCAAATATAGTGCTCCATGATAATGAGGATGGACAAGACAAATGGATGTTACAATAATTTCAGGTAGTTAGGTCAGAAGGTGAAGGACATTAACTAACACACAAGTCTTGATTAGTGATTACATAAGTAGTTTGCGGTATCCATACTCTAGTCATTGAACATTTCTGTACCATGAATGTAGTATTACAGAAAAATGTTCATTAATTAATTTAAAGACAAGAGTGGTAATCAATCGCCATCAAGTATAGAGTATTACAAAACATTTTTCCTCGTTCAAATGACATATTTACAAGTAACTATTAACACTCAGTGGCCTAGCAACTTTCGATTAGTACAAAATATTTATCATCATTCAGTATTAATATGGGAAGTCATCATTGAAAACACTAACAAAACGTTAAGTTACATTAATTATTGGCACTCAGTGGCCAGCAAGTATTGAATAGTATAAAACATTATTCATCATTCAGTATTCTTCATATCATTAAGAAATCATTATTAGAAAAATCAGTTAATTACAGTCATAGCATTAATAAGCATGGGCATTATAAGTTACATTAATTATGGGCACTCAGTGGCCAGCAAGTATTGAATAGTATAAAACATTATTCATCATTCAGTATTCTTCATATCATTAAGAAATCATTATTAAAAATCAGTTAATTACAGTCATAGCATTAATAAGCATGGGCATTATAAGTTACATTAATTATGGGCACTCAGTGGCCAGCAAGTATTGAATAGTATAAAACATTATTCATCATTCAGTATTCTTCATATCATTAAGAAATCATTATTAAAAATCAGTTAATTACAGTCATAGCATTAATAAGCATGGGCATTATAAGTTACATTAATTATGGGCACTCAGTGGCCAGCAAGTATTGAATAGTACAAAACATTATTCATCATTCAGTATTCTTCATATCATTAAGAAATCATTATTAAAAATCAGTTAATTACAGTCATAGCATTAATAAGCATGGGCATTATAAGTTACATTAATTATGGGCACTCAGTGGCCAGCAAGTATTGAATAGTACAAAACATTAGTAGCATTAATAAGCATGGGCATAATAAGTACTCTCATTACAATAGATAGTGGCAATTATGTTTAGGTATCATTAAGAAGTCATTATTCAAGTGACATACTATTCAGAGCTGATCAGTGTTATTCAGAATTATCATAAACTAGTGACATTATCTGGGACTGTTAATACATTTTGTTTTTTCTGCTAGCAATGCATTGCTTTGGGTAATTATAAGGGAAAGCAAGAAGAAATAAGAGAAAAAAATTGCTTCTAGGTTGTTCCTATAAATGAAAAGATTGTGTAACGTCATTCGTCATGAGTCAGCTGTAGCAAGGTTATCACATTTATAAATGATAGACACAAGTGGGTAAGAAAAATGCAAGTACTAGAACAGGTATAATAAGTAACAAGTTTAGTAACTATCATAAAAAGCTTCTCCTGAAAGAAAAATACAAAATGGATTATTGAGCTGAAAGAAGAAACGCAGACTATGCTGAAAAGTAGTGAACTTCGAATTAACAGGTAGTGAAATGTGTATAAAAAATGTGTTCCATAGCTGTCCTTTCCAAAACCTTCAGTCATCCTACTACGCAATATAACACCTGCTGTCAAAGTAAACTGCAACAAATACTTAAATAACTACATAGCATAAATACATAACTTCAACATTATCCTCATCTGTAAAGAAAAACTTCATTATTCATATCATCATAACTCCATCATTATCATCACCTGTAAACAGAAACTTCATTATTCATAGTACCATATTCTTCATCATTATTCATTATCAGCATTCATTATCATCTGCAAAAATCATTTCATTATTCATCACACAACTATTCCTTATCTCTAGCATATTTCGTCTCTTAAAACTAAGATGTGTAGTTCTGTCTGACAGCTTGCATCAATCGCCTTGTATTCTGAAAGAAAAAATTAGTTAAGACTGCTATTCTGCGATGTGTATAATATATTCTGGTTAATGCTTGTTAATTCTGATCCATTTACTCGTCCTCATTAGCTTATTGCATCTTCTTTCGTTTATTCCGTAGGTGAAATTCCCACTTCTGTTTAATTCATTTCCTTTACGCATCATTTATTTCTGAAATTGATGAACAAAGATTAATGTCTTGCATTTAAATCATATACCCATTAAATAGTGACTGGTTAATGGTGACTCAATTAAGCATACAACATAACATGACAGAAAACGTAATATCTCAAAGCACAGACAGTGTTTAAAGGCAAAAAGTGTACAGAGAATATCGTAATGCAGCAGCAAAAAAGGAAAATGTAAAACAGTCACGATGTTGAGATATCACAAGGCAATATGTCAAAGTCAAATGGTGTGTGTTATACCTTAACTAGTTCACAGTGCATACAAACAAAACATGAAAAGAATCGTACATACATAAGAAAGACAAAATGTGACATTCGTTGTGTTCAGCTTGTATGTAGTGTAGTTAATAGAAGCGATAATTAAAGACTTCAATGGAGAGAGAATTTGATAAAATTAATGCGTCATTACAGAGGATTACATAATTATTCATAAAATGCGTAAGTTCATCTGAAAAAAATGCACGGTCTAGTGTGTAACGACAAGAAGAGCGACCTGCTAACCTTACCTTGCCGTGCACTTGCCAAGAAAAAAATACGATAATCATCAATAGGTAGTCATGTGAATATAATTGCAGAATATTCATAAAAATTAGCAAATAGCATTATGGCGTGATAAATCATAAAGTATGTTCACTCAATAAAGAGTTTTATGTTTGACCAATGGTGGTTGCCTTTCGATTTCCTGGTTCTCAGAGTTTCGACGTGTACAACATTGGGGTGAGGAATGCTGCGAATCCGATATGGACCTGCGTATAGAAGTTCAAATTTACTGCACTTACCTTTTAATTTGCTCGATAAATAGTGTGTACGTACTAGTATCTTCTGTCCAATGTGAAAGTCTCGGTGTCTACAAACCTGTTTTTGCTGTCTTCTCCGGCGCTCTGCGGCACGTTTGATGTTGTTCAGCGCAATGTCAATTATTTCGTGGTGTCGTAATCGACGAGATGTAGGAAATGTTACTAATTCTTTGATTTTGTTGGGTGGTTCAACGTTTTTCAGTATAACAGACGGAGATAGCATAGTGGATTCATTTGGAATAGAATTAATTACATCTTGAAATGAGTGTACGTGTGTGTCCCAATTAACATGTCTTTTGTGGCAGTATATTCTACACAGTTTACCAATTTCTTTCATTAGTCGTTCACAAGGGTTCGAAGAGGCGTGGTACTTGGATATATAAATCGGAGAAATGTTTCTAGCTCGTAACATGCGTGTCCATATAGCAGAACGAAATTGTGATCCATTGTCAGAAATTACTTTCATCACATGCCCTACATGAAATAGAAAATGTTTTACAAATGCTTTCGAAACAGTTTTAGCAGTAGCTTTGCGTAACGGAGTGAAGGTAACAAATTTTGAAGTGAGTTCAACAGCGACAAAGATGTAGCAAAAACCTCTATTAGTTCTCGGAATTGGACCAAAAATGTCTACTGCGGCCATATGTCTTAATTTAACAGGTATAATGGGATATAATGGAGGAATGTGTGAAGTTGTGTCAGACTTAGCTTTCTGGCAAATTTTACATGACGCTAAAACTCGTCGTATACGTTTTTCCATGCTGGCAAAATAACAGTTCTGTCCCAGTATCAGAAAACATTTTCTTGCTCCATAATGTGCGTAGCTTAGATGAGTGTACCAGATTAATTTGTTAACCAGTTCGTCAGGAATGCATAATAACCAATTGTTACTGTCTGGATGAGAGCGGCGAAACAGAATGTCATTGCGTACAGTGTAGTGGTTTCTAATCGTAACATTATTCTTATCTTGCCAAAGGTGTTTAATTTCTTTCCACACATTGTCTTTGCTTTGCTCTCTTGCTATGTCCTGTAATGACGATGAAATAAAATTTTCAAATGCAACTTGTTGAATGTACATGACGCTGAAATTTGCTTTGCAGAAGTTGGTTACTACGTCTTGCTGATTGTTGCTGAGAGAACGAGAAAGTGCGTCTGCTATAACATTTTGTGTGCCGGGAATGTGAACAATCGTAAAATTAAATTCCTGTAAATACAGTTTCCATCTGCTTAATCTGTCGTGAGTAAATTTAGCTGAAAGTAAAAATTGTATAGCTCTGTGATCTGTGTAAACGGTGGTATGTCTGCCATAAAGAAAGTGCCGAAATCTCGTAAAAGCCCATACAACACATAATGTTTCTAGTTCAGTAACGGAATAATTTCGTTCAGCAGGTGACAAAATGCGGCTTGCAAATGCGATGTTTTTAATTACTATTGAGCCATGTTCTTCAATTTCCTGAAAAATGTGTACGCCTAAAGCTGTGTTGGAACTGTCGGTGGCAATAGAAAAATTTCTAGTAAGGTCTGGGTGCGATAAAAGTGGAGCATTCAACAAAGCATGTTTCAGGTTCACGAATTCAGAGTGTGCTTGCTTATCCCATGACCAAATAATGTTTTTACCTGTTAATTGGCATAATCTAGGCGTGTCTAAAGCAGAGTGATGAATAAATTTACGAAAAAAGTTAATTAACCCCAAAAAACTGCGTAATTGTTTCTTCGTTGTAGGAACAGTAATGTCACGTAAAGCTTGAAGTTTTTCCGGATCAGGCGCAATGCCTTCTGCTGAAATTACGTGTCCAAGAAATTTTATAGAAGTTTTGCCAAAATGCGATTTACTGAGGTTAACTGTGAGTCCTTGTGCATGGAAAGTTTGCAATAGTCGTTCTAAAATCAGATTATGTTCAGACCAGTTAGCTTCTGCAATAAGAATGTCGTCTACGTACGTCGTAATTCTGTCTTTCAGTTCTGTCGGAAGTATTGTGTTCAAACCGCGAATAAAAGCAGCAGAAGAAATAGTTAAGCCGAACGGTAATTTACAAAACTGATAACAGTCACCAAAACAGAGAAAAGCTGTATATTTTCTGCAATTTGGATGAAGTTGAATTTGCCAAAATCCCGATTTCAGATCTAATGTGGAATAAATAGCTGTACCGTGAAATTTCTGTAGCAGTTCTTCTAAAGTCTGTGGTCGATCTGTTTCATTAATAATTATGTCATTGATGTGACGTGAATCAAGTACGAGGCGAAGTGAGCCATCTTTTTTCTTAACAATATGCAGCGGGTTTATGTACGGGCTAACTGCTGGTTCAATAATTCCTTGATCGAGCATATCCTGCAATTCTTTTTTAACTTGTTCTCTGTGGATATATGGAATGGGATAATGCTTTGCTTTAAATGTGTCGTGCTGTTTGACTTGAAATTCGTACATAAAGCCGGACATAGTACCAGGAATGTTATCGAAAACTGGAGCTTGCTGTAAAAGAATTTTGTGTAATTGCGTTCGTTCGTCGTCTGTATTTGCACTGCTCTGTTTAACTTTGTCAGTAATCATCTGCATTACGTCGTAGTCAGTTTCGTCTGGAGTATTATAGTTGTGTACGTACGTATCCGTGAACAATGTGGGATTACAGTCTATGTTACGCAATACTGAAATGACCTCTGTACAATTAATTGTTTCCTCTTCTGATGATAATGAGTGCTGAAATTCTAAAGCCAATTGCACATTTTCGTCCTTCAACATTAAATAAGAATTTTGAAAGTCAACCACTGCGTCGTGTTGTACGAGAAAATTAGTACCTAAAATTACGTCTGTTGTCAACAAGGGAACAATCCAAAAATTTGAGTGAAAAGTATGACCTCCAATACAAAATGATAAATGCGTCTGTAATTTCACATCCACTCCTTTACTCGATACTGCTCCTTTCACTTTCGTTTTGCCTAAAGGAAATGTAGGATAAATATTCTCTTTGTTGCACTCGTTGAAAGTTTCCTCATTAATGACTGACATAGGTGATCCGGAATCAATTACTGCTGAAAATTTCGATGAACCTATTTTAACTTCGATGACAGGATGTGAAATAGTTTTCTGAATAACTGGTTTTTCCTGCAAAAGAGTGTCTCTGATGTCGTCAAACGTAATTACATTTTCGTGAACAACATTTTGCGTGTCGAAAGTAGTGCTTGTGTTATTTGAAGATGCGTCCTGTACAGTATCTAGTCAGATTCTATCTGACGTGTTATTATTATTAGAAGGATGTGGCATTTCTACAATTTGAACCGTTCTATTACTTCTTCTAGACGTATTACGCTCTGGATGATACCTACTGTCGGGTTCATTCATGAGAATAGGTTCTTGTGGATAATTTTGCTGTTGGTATGACCGACTGTTGTTAGATGTACGCTGAAAATTGTGCTCATCGTTTTTACGTCTATCGTAATAGTCATTCCTATACGGTGCATTGCGATAGGAATTGAAATACTGTCTTCTTTGTACATAGTTGTTTCCTTGCTGCCGTGCGTTACTATTTGTTGGATCTGGGACTATACGTTCACGCGGCGAAACATTAAAGTTGGGTTGACCTTGTGCATTCCATTGTTGGTTAGGTATGTTAACCGGTTGACTTTCACGCTGTTGTGGTGGAAAACGTTTATTGTTACTAAAAGGTGGTTCCTGTTGCTGAAAATTTTGATTATGTTGATAATGAGAATTTTGCCTGTTATTAAAGTTCGGTCGGTTGTCATTCCTAAAACGTCTATTACTTCTACTATTGAAATTACGTGACTGACCGTAATTGCTGTACGTTTGTTGGCCTTGGTTGTTATATGAAAAATTTTTGTTTACAAAAGAATAATCAGATTGCTGCACTTCTAAAAGCTGCAGCAGATCTCTGAATGCCGAAATGTTTTCTTTTTGCTGACCCGTTAGGAGTGACACTCTTAATGACCTTGGTAGTTTAGAAATGCATAATTGTATCAGTGCAGATTCACTGTATGGTTCACTTAGGTACTGATTTTGTTGCACCATGTGCTCAAAAAATTGCGTCACACTGGGAAAATTGGAGTTTTCATAATTTGGTAAACTAATTAACTGATCTTTAATTCCGCGCTGTGTCGTCTTCGACCAGTACGCTGACAGAAAAGCATTCTGAAATTCCTCTACAGAATAACATTGTCTCGCGATCGGCCTCATACGAGTTGCCGGTTCGCCTTCCAGGAAGCTGCAAATAAATTCCAGTTTGTGCGTTACAGGCCAAGTCGGTGGAAAAGCAAAGCTAAATTGTTGGATCCAATCTAGCGGGTGAATCTGTGTTCTGTCGTTTTTAAATATTTTAAACTTTCTCACTGACAGAAAATGTTTGTAATCGAAATTATCGTCTCTGTGTGATGGAACAGGTTCGGGATTGTATGAGAATCTATTGAACTGTGGTTGTTCGGAATCTAAGTCCCGTACTCTTTGTAGATTACCCAAATTGCACGCGTTGCGCGAATCTGACAAACGTTCGCAAAGCGGCGTCTGCTGTGATGCGTTATTAACCGAAATATTTTTCATCTGTGTTACTTCCTGCTGTAAACTTGACAGTTTTCTACGCAACGTGTTATTAGACGAATCGATTTCATTAATTGTTTGCTGTAAATTTTGAAATTCAGTTGTTTGACTAAATGAAACCGGTGAAATGTCGTCTGATTTGCTGTCATTAGTACTTTCAATAGCATCAATACGACTGGCCAATTCATCATATTTTTCAGTCAGTATTTTTGCCTGATCATCATTTTTAGAGTCGGACGCATTAATCTGTTTTTGCAAATTACGTGTAGTTTCGTTCAGTTTTTTAACGTCAGCTTTGACGACATCGGAATCCTGTGTTAATTCTAATTGTTCGAGTCTATCGGTCACTGATTGAATATCTGCTGTGTGTGTATCTGTTTTCGATTTAAGGTCAGAAATCTCATCACCTAATTCCGCGTTCAACTGTTTGACGGTATTAATTTCGTCGGACACTGTAGCAATATTGTTGTCTATATACGTTTTTGCCTTCGCAAACATTTTACGTTTGTCTTCCTGTCTCTGAGCAGTGATTGTTTCCATTACTTGACGTTTTACTTTATTTTGATCATCAATAAATTTGCGGAAACGCGTATCACTGTTTTCTATATGAAGACTAAGACGTTCGTTAATTTGAGTGTTCTGTTGTTCGAATTTTGCGTCAATCTTTTCATCCACTGTTCGCGAAAGTTCTGCTGTCATTGCTTTAAACTCGTCGCGTAATTGTGTAGCTTTTTCTGAGCATTGTTTAGCGACTGCGCTAATTTCCGCTCTAAGTGTTTCTGTTGTAGTTGTTTGCATATCCCTTAATTCTTGAGCAACCGATCTAATTTCTTCGCTACTTTTTCTTGAACAAGCCTCAATTTCCTCGCGTAACTGTTCCTTAGTGTCATGACACTGTGCGGCAACGGCTCTAATTTGTTCACTAAGCTGTCTCGAATTGTTGTCTAATTTTTCATTTAACTGTCTGGAATTGTTGTCTAATTTTTCATTAAACTGTTTGTTCTGCTCACTAAGTTGTTTGAAATCTTCACTCTGTTGTCTGACCTGTTCACTAAGTTGTTTGTTATCTTCTTTAAAGTGTTGTATAAGATTTTGACTGTGTTGTTGTAGCAATCTTGCCATAAATTGTTCCAATCCATTATTACCTTCTCTATTCTCCGTGCTGTTTAATGGTGGATCTGGAATTGTCCCGCTTTCTGTAACCATTTGGTTATTCTGAGATGTACAAAAAGGTTTGTCAGTCGGATGTACACTGTCAGACACTATTTCGGAATTAAATAAATCCGGCGTACTTTGTGTATCCTGCTCATTTTCATTAGAGAAATTTGTCTGTACGTTATTTGAATTTTCCAAACCGGGTGTGTTAAGCTGGGCAGCGCTCATTACAACAGAGCGTCCCTCGTCATCGATTGTCGTCAAATTAACAGAGGACATAACCGAGTTCGTTTGTTCATCATTTAGACAAAAGTCATCATTAGTGGTTGGAACGCATTGATTGTCCGTGAACGCAGGATTGTCATCATTACACTGCGTGTCACTAGTACTATTGGTCACGTTGTTTAAGTCGGTAAATTCGTTCACTACACCTCGCGACGTACTATTAATAGTCTTTCGCGGCATTTTTACAATAGTCACAATAAATCACAAAGCAAATAAACACAATGCAAAAAGCAACACTCAAATACAACAGAGCAACGAATTGCCGTTGACCTATAGAAAGAAAGTCACAGATTAGTAAAAGCGTTGCGCCAAATTATAATTATATTTAAGCAAATAAGAGCAGATATCTGACTGTTTTTCAAAAGATTCTCAACGAAATACGATCCTGGACCGGGTGTCGCCAAGTGTAACCTCCCCACGGAAAATTTAAAAAGGACAATACTTAATAGAAATGGAGCCAAATGTAACCTTCCCACAAAAATATTAATGACAAAGACAATTAAACAAAAATTAGCAATCTGACTCAAGTATAAGTTCTCCACACAAAATGTAAGATAATCCCATGATAATGAAAGTACAGTGATAATCAAAACTCAATTTAACCGAAATGTCGGTCTTTGTGGCCCTGTTCGAAATCAGGATTAATTTCTTACCTTAGTATAACTGCATGTGAAATATCTGCTCTTATTCTGCGCCACAGCTTGCAGCAGATGCATCGCAAAAACTAAATTTTTTTTGAAGTTAATTGAAATTTTTTTTGTTTAAAGGAAATGGAAGGAAATCGAATGATTCTTTGTTAAAAATTGCTTTGAAATCAGATTATTATTGGGGCGATTTGAAAATTAATTACAACGAATATAGATTAGATTATGTGATGAGCGCAAAGCTGCATGAATACTTATTTAATAAAATTATACCTCATCCTGAATCTCGACCATTGCTGTGCCGACGCCCGCCGACTGCTCTGGGCTACCACTACTCACAGACTCCTAGCACTACTGCGGACAGACTACTACAGACTGACTGACTGCTCGCTACTGCGAGTCGAGCGCAACTGCTCTGGTCAGAGATTCTACAATGTCTCAGCATCGCTGCCGCACAACATACGTGTTTCACACTGAAGGCGGCGGTGCACAAATGCTGCGCAGCTAGCGCCATTCGACGGCCAACACCGCGGTTCCTGGTGTGTCCGCTGTGCCGTGCGTGTGGTCATTGCTTGTACAGCCCTCTCGCAGTGTCCGGAGCAAGTATGGTGGGTCTGACACACCGGTGTCAATGTGTTCTTTTTTCCATTTCCAGGAGTGTAGTTATATGAAAACAAATATGAAAGTATCAGAACCTATAAAAAAAGGGAAGGTTTGAAGAAAAAAAATCTACTTGCAGTGGGACGTGAGACATTAACACATCTAATTTTCGCTACGAAACTGTGATGCTACTCATTGCACTACTGCGACAACACGACTAAGGCGACCATGTTTAGCATTGTACCATTTCCTGAAAGCCTTAATTGCAGCTGTATTACTAACTGAAATTTAATTATAACAAACTGCACCAAGAGCAATGCGTTTTTAGTGGATCCTCAACATGCTATTGATTTCAAATGGCCGACTATCACAATACGCAAGTTACAATAATTCTTTTACCACGAATATGACATTTCTTGTCATTTTAGTACAGCGAATCATACAACTAACAGAGAATTTTCGAGACCTCCTCTGTTTTCTGGCGCTCAGAAACGGCATATATACATACGGGCTTCAACTGGAACCCAACATGGCGCCTGCACCAAAGGGAGATGGCGAGCGAAGCCCACGAGAAAGACAGACCGCGCCGCGTACGTCACGAAGGTAGTCCTGAACTCGCTCGCTCGCTCAGCTCAGCAGACAAAATGTGTTTCTAAACCAGTTAGCTCTCAGCTGGGCGTGTACGTACTAACGAGAATTGCATCTTCCACTGGAATCTGCTATTATGAAGTCTTACTGATTAACAGTATTACAGCAAAATTTGATTCAAGATCAATACTCGATATAAACGGTATAACGGCTTGTTTATAGCATTTTGTCTCTTCTGCTTAACAGTACACATTACATGCTGTAAGTGTTGCCTTATGCATTTGATAATCATTTTAGCATGATTTTATTTTATTGTACGCCAGTACATACGTAACAAATTATAAGTAGGGCCATGGACTTCCCATCATTATGGGACTAATAACAGTAAGATTCCATAATAGCGGATTCCAGTAGAAGATTCAGTTTTCGTTTGTACGGACACGCCTAGTTACGAGTTAACAGGTGTAGAAACGTAGTTTGTCTGCTGATTTGAGCGAGCGAGCGAGCGCAGGACTACCTTCGTGACGTACGCGCCGCGGCCTGTCTTTCTGTAGGCCTCGATGGCGAGCATGTGACGTAGGTGGCGTTCTGCCGTCTCATTGGTCAACGTTCAAACGCACATTCGCAATATCTGACACGCTAGATATTGCTCTGCACATTCGGAAAGACTTCCCAACTTGGTTTTCCACGCTATGACGTCAGAAACTCGGCACGCTCAGCGCTCAACGTTCGACAGCACGGTCCGTGTTGGTTCAAATGGCTCTGAGCACTATGGGACTCAACATCTTAGGTCATAAGTCCCCTAGAACTTAGAACTACTTAAACCTAACTAACCTAAGGACATCACACACACCCATGCCCGAGGCAGGATTCGAACCTGCGACCGTAGCAGTCCCGCGGTTCCAGACTGCAGCGCCAGAACCGCTAGACCACCGCGGCCGGCCACGGTCCGTGTGCCGGCGGCTTTACGCAGCACTATACCCGCGTCGGCGAAACATTGCACTTGACAGTTCGCTTTCTGTCTAGTTAGGTTGGCTATACTGTAATAGCGATGTTGCAACAGCAGCCTCTATACACACAGCAGACGATACAGTTTTCCGTCCCGTCTCGTAATTGCAAGCGATTGAGCAATTACAGTGTATATAAAAACTCGTTTTTAGTTGTACTACAATGACAGGAAGTAAACAACCGTATAATAATGCATGTAAAAGCATAACAATGCACACCCTTTCGATAACGGAGCAAAGAAATACAAAAAACAAGCATCTGACGACTGGTACTTTAAAATCAACAATGTACGCAGTTTACAAAATAAATAATAACAGAGATTGCAATAAATAACCAATATTAGTAATTTTTCACTCACCAATTTACAGCGATAATGGCGCAATTCCATCCAGCTCTCCATCGTCACTGTTGTCCGATTCATCGCCAAAACAGTCTTCATCGTCGTCATCAGCAAGACAAATCATTAATTGTTCATGGCCACTGATAATACCTTCTATTGTCTGTGCTGCTCGTATAAGCTTCTCGACATGCTCTACTTTTTTTCTCCATGAGGCTGCATCCACGGTCAAAAGAGCTTCACGCAACAGCTTTCCCACCTCTGTTATTGTAAAGGACTTGTTGTTCCTTACATACATTTTACATCATTCCATATTAACTCAATAGGGTTGAAATGGCAGTCATATGGTGGCAGCCTTATTACAGTATGACCCTGCTCCTTGGCAATTTGGTCTACTACATATGTAGGTGTCGTGGGCTTATTTTCTTTAACAAGAGAAGATAATAGAACCTTTGTCATACTCATATCCGCTGCAATATTTCGAGCCTGTAACCACTGCACCATAACTTCTTTCCGATCATTTGTGGTTGGGGCTTTGTTCTGTATCACCGAATGATATGGAGCATTGTCCATTACAATTGTTGTAGGGACAGGAAATTGTTTTAAAAGGTTCCTGAACCACTCAACAAATCGTGTGTGATCCATCTTCATGGTAATCACCGGTCTTTTTTGATCTAAAAACTAAAAGTGCGTCAGGGACAAAACCACTGGAGGAGCCTGAACGGACCACAATTAATCTAGCTCCTCTTCCTGTCCGCTGATGGCCGCTACTGCTGGGTGTGTTATCCGTCCAGCATTTACTGACAGCTTCCCCGGCATTAACCCACGTTTCGTCTAGCCAAATTATGGAATGAATGCCTCTGCCCACAATTTTGTGCAAGAAAATGCTACGAGCCGTAACAATATGTGCCCTCTCTAACAGTACTTTGCGTCCGTCTAGCGTTTTGTAACGGAAACCTATATTTTTAGCACAATTTTTAGTGATGTTTATCCACCCCTGAAGAGTTCACTTTCTTTTAAAGAGACTAACTAATAACTTAGCTACAGTCGGATACTCTTTTCTGCTGTAGTAAGCATAAACATGCCTACGAATTGCATCAGTCTGGAAAGAATCTAAATCTGTGATAGGACTAGGCTGCTTTTTCTTCTTTCCAGGGGTTGTTAAAAATGTATCATTTGATCCAGACAGCTCGGAATCATTACGGCTCACTTCAGTATCTTCCAAGTTTTGTAGTATTACTCCCTTACTTACTACGGTTCTTGCACTAATTCCAGGAGTTTTCGAAGTACGTTCCACCACTTTATCGACAGGAATTGATGGCTGTCCATGAATGCTTACGTAGTTTTTCTCCTGCTCGTAAAACTCACGAGTTCTGCGTAGTAACTCCAGTGCCTGGCTGTTTAGTGGCACCCCTCGACGCAAAAAATTGTCACTAGGTGAACGAAGTCTTTTTCAGTGGCATTTTCCAAGTATGTAAACTCACAACGTAACAAAAGTCACAACGATATAGCACACAGTACAACGAAAACACGCGGTAAACAAAATACAATTCACGTTGTTTACGCATTCACTAAACAAAGCCGGCAACGGGGGAGCTTTGACGTCACAGCACGTGAGTAACAGCAGTGCTCACTGCGCTGTGATTGGCTGGCGCCCCACGCTGAACGCCTAGCGCCTATCGTTCTTCACTTGTTACTCTGTTACGCTGACAACTTCATACGTAAACGTCAAGTGCAATGTTCCAGCGGCCCCTGTATAGCATCGGTGTGCTTGCTCGAGGCGCTGATCTGCATTCGCACGGCGCTCGCCTTCCCCTCCGAATCCACTGTGCCCGTGGACATGCGTCACTTCCCCCTCCCTTGCACCGCACAGGTGCGGCCGGCCCTCCCCTCTCCTCCCCTGCCCGGCAATCAGCAGCGTCCTTCCGCACCAAGGGACCGTGAAAGTTGCGCCGCCGGCCGGCGCATGGCGATGAGTGGTCTGGGAGCACGTCTGGCTCTCCCACTCCACCGCCTCACGGGCACTGCCCGCTCTTTTCGACTTCACTGCTGTCGCTCCCACACAAAAGGAGTTACTTTGCCTTGCCGAACGACCGGCGGATTATTTATGGTTCGTTTTGTTGCACCCTGCCGAAAAAATGAAAGAAACATTGCCCGAGAAAAGGCGAGGGGAGAGACGAATGATATATATATATATATATATATATATATATATATATATATATATATATATATATATATATCCCGGCAATCAGTTGCAACAATTGTGCATATAATAAGTTGTTGAAAGTCGTTTGTCATGGAAAAACTGGCGACTTCGAACATCATTATGTTTTCCGCAAACAAAGTTGTATTTCACAAATGTTATTAATTGTCTTCATAATGTTAACCACGTATAGTTAACGGAAGACGTAGAAACGATATTCCGAAACGAATACGTATAGCGTAAGTCAAACGTTCGAATTAGAATAGAGACCCCACAAACACAAATTTGCTGTGGCAGGTATGAAATATAAACTCCGTTACTCGCTCGTTACACTTGAAGCACAGATGTTGAATGGGCCGAAACGAGCCGCCGCATAACAGCGTAGTTGCCTGCTAACTTCGAAAGAAAGTAGATGCGGTCCCTAGCGCAACTTATAACATCGTCGAAAATCAGTGCGGACATTACAAAAAACTAATAATAAAAAAAGTTGCATGGCGCGGGATTCGATCCGGCGACCTTCAGTTTACGAAACCGAGCGTTTTTTTTTTTTTTTTTTTTTTTTTGTTCGTTTCAAATGTTCGTGGCGGACGTCACCTGACGCCCATTGAAGTTCGTTTTTGATCCATTCACTCAGTTTTTTTATTACGGAGGGCAGCTAACCCTCTGACCGAACACGCTGAGCTACCGTGCCGGCTCACTTACCGCTGCGCCAGGACGCTCTGGAAAATTATTAATCGTAGAGAGTATTTCACCGCAACGGTTTCTTTTAACTGTCGATTTTCTCGACAACGGCTGAGAAGTGCATCTTGGTGCTTTGCCACATTACTCCTCTGGCCGTGAGCTTTTATTATGCGCAGTATGAATCGAATCTGAATTTCACAATTGGCGGCCTCCCCTTGTTAGAAGAGGACACTCATCGCCTGCACACGATGTAGAACTGGTGTTGGGCGGTCACGTGGCCCTACCTCGCTGATGTCAAGACAGTGAAATGGGCAGTATGTGCCAGTCGGTTGAACAAAATGAGCTTAGGAAGATGATCAACGTGGAGACGTGACAGAATGTCATTAAGGTGCTGTCCGCCCCCGTTAGCTGAGTGGTCAGCGCGGCGGAATGCCACGCCAAGGGGCCCGGGTTCGATTCCCGGCTGGGGCAGGAGATTTTCTCCGCTTAGGGACTGGGTGTCGTCTTGTCCTCATCATCGTTTCATCCCCATCTCCGTCGGGCAAGTCGCCCAATGTGGCGCCGAATGCAATAAGTACTTGCCCTCGGCGGCCGGACTTCCCAGCATGTGGGACTCCCGGCCCACAATGCCGTACGCTCATTTAATTTCATTAAGGTGCTATCGTGTTCATATTGCGCAAGTAGTTGTGCGTCATCAACGTGGACATACCAACGTTGAGAGAAGTCAAGCTAAATCTAGCCTGATACTTTACATTTTCTTTACGCGCAAGTCACACCGGGCACCGAATAAAATCATTTGTAGGTCAATCAACTCATTGTTTTTCATTCAGATTACCAGCATTACGACAGTGATCGCAGAGTTCAAGCCATCTCTATTAATCTCTTTTCTATCGTGTAACTAGGATCCGACATCTATAAAATCACACGCACGAGTAGACGCGCTTAGCACGGAGTAGGGCCTGTGAATGGGAATCGACGAGAAACATAATTATTTTAGTGACATAACGCGAAATCGATTATTTTTACTAGATATCTCGACATTTGCAGTTTTGTTGTATAAAAATATTATGAGGACGGCAGGTTACTAACATTCATAACTGAGAGTCACTGAAAGTCAAAACTACACTCCTGGAAATGGAAAAAAGAACACATTGACACCGGTGTGTCAGACCCACCACACTTGCTCCGGACACTGCGAGAGGGCTGTACAAGCAATGATCACACGCACGGCACAGCGGACACACCAGGAACCACGGTGTTGGCCGTCGAATGACGCTAGCTGCGCAGCATTTGTGCACCGCCGCCGTCAGTGTCAGCCAGTTTGCCGTGGCATACGGAGCTCCATCGCAGTCTTTAACACTGGTAGCATGCCGCGACAGCGTGGACGTGAACCGTATGTGCAATTGACGGACTTTGAGCGAGGGCGTATAGTGGGCATGAGGGAGGCCGGGTGGACGTACCGCCGAATTGCTCAACACGTGGGGCGTGAGGTCTCCACAGTACATCGATGTTGTCGTCAGTGGTCGGCGGAAGGTGCACGTGCCCGTCGACCTGGGACCGGACCGCAGCGACGCACGGATGCACGCCAAGACCGTAGGATCCTACGCAGTGCCGTAGGGGACCGCACCGCCACTTCCCAGCAAATTAGGGACACTGTTGCTCCTGGGGTATCGGCGAGGACCATTCGCAACCGTCTCCATGAAGCTGGGCTACGGTCCCGCACACCGTTAGGCCGTCTTCCGCTCACGCCCCAACATCGTGCAGCCCGCCTCCAGTGGTGTCGCGACAGGCGTGAATGGAGGGACGAATGGAGACGTGTCGTCTTCAGCGATGAGAGTCGCTTCTGCCTTGGTGCCAATGATGGTCGTATGCGTGTTTGGCGCCGTGCAGGTGAGCGCCACAATCAGGACTGCATACGACCGAGGCACACAGGGCCAACACCCGGCATCATGGTGTGGGGAGCGATCTCCTACACTGGCCGTACACCACTGGTGATCGTCGAGGGGACACTGAATAGTGCACGGTACATCCAAACCGTCATCGAACCCATCGTTCTACCATTCCTAGACCGGCAAGGGAACTTGCTGTTCCAACAGGACAATGCACGTCCGCATGTATCCCGTGCCACCCAACGTGCTCTAGAAGGTGTAAGTCAACTACCCTGGCAAGCAAGATCTCCGGATCTGTCCCCCATTGAGCATGTTTGGGACTGGATGAAGCGTCGTCTCACGCGGTCTGCACGTCCAGCACGAACGCTGGTCCAACTGAGGCGCCAGGTGGAAATGGCATGGCAAGCCGTTCCACAGGACTACATCCAGCATCTCTACGATCGTCTCCATGGGAGAATAGCAGCCTGCATTGCTGCGAAAGGTGGATATACACTGTACTAGTGGCGACATTGTGCATGCTCTGTTGCCTGTGTCTATGTGCCTGTGGTTCTGTCAGTGTGATCATGTGATGTATCTGACCCCAGGAATGTGTCAATAAAGTTTCCCCTTCCTGGGACAATGAATTCACGGTGTTCTTATTTCAATTTCCAGGAGTGTATAAAAACATATTGACTGAGGTAAATGGCAGCATTTATTACAAATGCTTAGTGTGCACAAGTTAATAAAGGACCTTACAAGATTATTTTTATGTAACACACAGCAAAAACATCAAAATAAGACACGAAAGTAAGTAATAACAGGCAGTGTTAGGGTCGGCAAAGATAGTTTAACAGGGAAACAGGGTTGTTGCCAATCAGCTTCCTGGCGTATTAATACCGTACAATACAGCCGAGAAATGAAATCAGTGATTGCATGGGTATGTCGGGAAAAAACCTGAAACTATGCTGTTGATCCTATTCGCATGATCATGAAAATTTAGCATTCATATTCTGGAACCTTAACAAACATTTAACTGTTTTCCGCCCTAATCAGCCGATACCAATATATATTCTCAGCATTAGGTACCTGTAGAAAAGGAGGTTGAGTGTTGCAGCCGCCCTACCAGTCGTGAGCAAAATGAGCTCACTCTGCCTACCTCCATCTAAGTTTTTTTTTCAGATTCATAATATACATAGTCATTATTATTATTATTATTCTTGATTGTTATAATTATTTTTTGATTGTTATAATTATCATTGTACTACTTTTATAATCTCAATTTTTTCTTTAACATTAATACTGTATAACATGTTATATGTCCTTAATGTTCTGTAGAAACTGAAATTTGTTGAATCTGAGTATGCCTGGTTAGGTGTAAGAGAGGGCCTGAAGGCCCTAATCTTGCCAGGTAAAATAAATGCATAAATAAATAAATAAATAAATAATATTTCCTTCGAATTCAGCGATCTCGTCAAATTCGTTTTTAGGCGAATTTCGGTGCTAGTTTTTACCAGATTCTGAGTTTTTTGCCGAATTATTTAGTATTTTTTGCTAAATTCGGTTTTTTTCGCGTTTCCATTGCTGTTTTTGTCCTCACAACAACGTTCGTTGCATAATAAACGGTTATTTTAAGGTTATTCATGGACGAATAGAGAAAATTAAAAGTCAAAATATACACTCCTGGAAATTGAAATAAGAACACCGTGAATTCATTGTCCCAGGAAGGGGAAACTTTATTGACACATTCCTGGGGTCAGATACATCACATGATCACACTGACAGAACCACAGGCACATAGACACAGGCAACAGAGCATGCACAATGTCGCCACTAGTACAGTGTATATCCACCTTTCGCAGCAATGCAGGCTGCTATTCTCCCATGGAGACGATCGTAGAGATGCTGGATGTAGTCCTGTGGAACGGCTTGCCATGCCATTTCCACCTGGCGCCTCAGTTGGACCAGCGTTCGTGCTGGACGTGCAGACCGCGTGAGACGACGCTTCATCCAGTCCCAAACATGCTCAATGGGGGACAGATCCGGAGATCTTGCTTGCCAGGGTAGTTGACTTACACCTTCTAGAGCACGTTGGGTGGCACGGGATACATGCGGACGTGCATTGTCCTGTTGGAACAGCAAGTTCCCTTGCCGGTCTAGGAATGGTAGAACGATGGGTTCGATGACGGTTTGGATGTACCGTGCACTATTCAGTGTCCCCTCGACGATCACCAGTGGTGTACGGCCAGTGTAGGAGATCGCTCCCCACACCATGATGCCGGGTGTTGGCCCTGTGTGCCTCGGTCGTATGCAGTCCTGATTGTGGCGCTCACCTGCACGGCGCCAAACACGCATACGACCATCATTGGCACCAAGGCAGAAGCGACTCTCATCGCTGAAGACGACACGTCTCCATTCGTCCCTCCATTCACGCCTGTCGCGACACCACTGGAGGCGGGCTGCACGATGTTGGGGCGTGAGCGGAAGACGGCCTAACGGTGTGCGGGACCGTAGCCCAGCTTCATGGAGACGGTTGCGAATGGTCCTCGCCGATACAGGAGCAACAGTGTCCCTAATTTGCTGGGAAGTGGCGGTGCGGTCCCCTACGGCACTGCGTAGGATCCTACGGTCTTGGCGTGCATCCTTGCGTCGCTGCGGTCCGGTCCCAGGTCGACGGGCACGTGCACCTTCCGCCGACCACTGGCGACAACATCGATGTACTGTGGAGACCTCACGCCCCACGTGTTGAGCAATTCGGCGGTACGTCCACCCGGCCTCCCGCATGCCCACTATACGCCCTCGCTCAAAGTCCGTCAACTGCACATACGGTTCACGTCCACGCTGTCGCGGCATGCTACCAGTGTTAAAGACTGCGATGGAGCTCCGTATGCCACGGCAAACTGGCTGACACTGACGGCGGCGGTGCACAAATGCTGCGCAGCTACCGCCATTCGACGGCCAACATCGCGGTTCCTGGTGTGTCCGCTGTGCCGTGCGTGTGATCATTGCTTGTACAGCCCTCTCGCAGTGTCCGGAGCAAGTATGGTGGGTCTGACACACCGGTGTCAATGTGTTCTTTTTTCCATTTCCAGGAGTGTAATTAGTAAAACTCATTCGTGAAGATAGTTAATGGTAAATCATGGGAACACCGGTACCTGTTATTCAATACTCGGGCCAATCTTTTCATTAACCGCGTTAATTAGATCCGTTGCGTAACTTTTGTTATTATTTTGGGGAGCGATATGGCGCTGAGCAGGCCCAGATCAACTGAAGGCTCACACTGGTATTTCGCAACATGACTACAAGGAATGGTGTACTACTCATACCTACGGAACACGGCGTAAGATTAAAGGTCCTAAAACTGTCTTAACGAACAGGAAACAACGAGGAGTTTCTTGTTATTAAGAATCGGTTGCAAGCCTGACAGGGAATATTGCTGTCAATAAATAGGTCCCCCTTAACTAGTTCGCGGGTGAACGCTGTGGAGGGAATACAGGGGACATTTGACCTCGAGTAGATCACTCAGCTGTGGCGGGGTTGTTGGCGTCGCCTTTCAAAGTCCTGGCGCCACTAGCTAGATCTGTCGTGTGACGTCCCGCTGGTTTGAGGCCACTAATATCTTTGCTCGAGTTAAATGTAAATGTCGTGCGACTGGGGCCGCCAGTCGGGTAGACCGTTCGCCGGGTGCAAGTCTTTCGACTTGACACCATTTCGGCAACTTGCGCGTCGATGGGGATGAAATGATGATGATTAGGACAACACAACACCCAGTCCCTGAGCGGAGAAAATCTCCGACCCAGCCGCGAATCGAACCCGGGCCCTTAGGATTGAGAGTCTGTCGCGCTGAACACTCAGCTACCAGGGGCGGACTGCCGGAGGTTATTGATGGGGATGGAGCGTATTGTGACGTGGGATTGTGGAATGGCAGCAGAGCGTGGTTCATTCCCCAATCACACGGCACAACACGTCCCCCCCCCCCCCCCCCCCCGATGTATCCTAACCATCATCGTTTGATTCCCATCGACGGGCAAGTCGCCGAAATGGCCTCAAGTCGAAAGACTTGTACACCCCCGGCGAACGGTCTACCCGACTGGAGGTCCCAGTCACACGACATTTACATTTACCTCGAGAAGAGATCTTAGT